>NC_092874.1:8072331-8748581 GCF_028372415.1 Notamacropus eugenii
TTGATGAATAGACCTACATATATGTATATCTGGTTGTGATTGTATTTAGTAATTTTTAAGTCATATCCAGCTCTTTGTGACCTAGTCTGGGATTTTCTTGCAAAGATATTAGAGTGGTTTGCCATTTCCTTCTCCAGCTCATTTTACAGAAGAGGAAACTGAGGCAGATAAGGTTAAGTGACTTGCCTAATGTGACACATGCAGTGCCTGGATTTGAATTCAGGAGAAGAATCTTCTGGATTCCAGGCCCAGAACTCTATCCACTGCTTCACCATTTAGCTTCCCTTATTTGGTGTGTGTGTGTATATACATACATACATACATACATATATATATATATGTATGTGTGTGTGTATATATATGTAAATGTGTGTGTATATTTTTTCCTACACAAAGTCTTCCCTGATTCCACTAGTTCCTAATCATTCCCCAGTACATATTACTTTGAATTTGTATTATTTTAAATTTATCTATATTTGTGGAGCAGTTAGGTGGCCCTACTGGCTATAACACTGGACTTGGTTGTCAGTAAGTCCTAATTCTGCATTCTGACTCTCAGATTGACTTGCTATGTGACACTGGTCATAACACAGAACATCTCAGCCTTAGTCTCCTCATCTACAAAATGGACAAAATAATTCCAGCCACCTCCCCAGATTATCATGAAGACTAAAAGACTAAAAAGACCTGCTAAGCATTTTACAAGCCTTAAAATGCCACATAAACACCAGCTAGCTACTGCCTGTGCATTTTTCTGTGTCCACCACCTTCAATCACCATTCATATTCAAACTTATTGAAGGCAGATGTTGGATTTGAAAACTCTTGAACTATCAAGATTCTAGGCAGATACGGGGGAACTTTACAAATGATTGTTGGATGACTGAGCCTGTTCTAAAGTTAGATGTCATCTATGAGCTGTCAAGTTAGAACTGTGACTTCCTTTTGGAACCAAACTTTATTGCATTCATGAAATGGAGCCTGAAGGAGGCAGTTTCTTTTTATACAGGATTTTTTTTTGGGGGGGCAAGTAAATCATAGCTTCTAGCAATTATAGGACACAAAAACATATTTGTCTATGTCCATCTTGGAGCAAATTAGGCATAGGAGGGATATTCCTGGAGAAGCCCAGGCCATTGGGCCAAACAAGCTAGTCAAGAGTGCATTTCCTCACGTCTTTGGAAAGTCTTTTGCAGGCTCACAGATTCCTCTTGGTTTTTATAGTAGTAAGTCCCCTGACACATCCAGGATGGCCTACTACCACAGGTTCTTAGATCTGCTTTCCTAAAAGGAAAGCAATTTTTGAGGGGTCAACAATCTTCTTTAATCACATATACCAACAGAGAAAATACAAGCAGAAAATAATAAAAACCAACAGATAGGGCTTCTAACTACCCAACCATAAGTAATATATACATCACAGATCAACAAATAAATCCAGTTGTTTGACTATTACATACATACATAGTTACCAGAGAGAGAAGCACTGATGTCTGGATTTTCAAAAGTTGGGAGACTCCTTAAAGGATACTCAGAGTCTCACCTGGCACATGAACCTTCTTCCAAAGAGTGAGCCCCCAAAGCAAAACCTCACCTCAGAGTATGTATACACTTTACAGAGACAGAGGGCATTAAGCCCTCTTGACTGAGTGCCTCATTAGAATTTACAGGAAAAGGGGGGGGGGGGGTGGAGCCAAGATGGCAGAGTAACAGCACAGACTTACTAGAGCTCTCCCACCAAGCCCAGTCAAATATCTCTAAAAATGGATCTAAACAAATTCTGTAGCTTCAGGACCAAAGAATTATGGAATGAATGAAGCAAATCTCCAGCTGAAGACAATTTGGAAGGTCACCAGGAAGTATCTATCTCATCATGCTGGGAGTATTGTCTGCGAGTGCACAGAGGGGACCTGAGCAGGCCATGGGGGGACTGAATCTCTGACACCTGTGCTGGTTTCCAGACTTCATGACCCCAAAACATTAAAGATAAATTGGAAGATCAGTGGGAAAAGCCTGTGGGATCAGTGCTTGTGTGGACTGGTTCTGCGCTGGCCCCAAAGTGACAGAAGGGAGAAGGGACTGAGAAACCTGCAGCAGCAGCAGGGGCAGCTACAGTCACTGTTTCTGGAGCTCTAATAGCACAGACTATGGTGGGATCGAGTGGCTGACAGTACACCCCCACCCCCACTGGAAGCAGAAATCTAATTTAGGGTTAGGGTTGACAAAACACTCAAAAGTTAAGTAAGTCACTGAGAAAATGAGCAAAAACTGGAAAAAAGAATCAGACCATAGAAATTTACTTTGATGACAAGGAACACCAAAGCATGCAAATAGAAAAAAAGAAAGTCAAAGCTCCTCCATCCAAAGCCTCCAAGAAAAATAGGAATTGGTATCAGGAAATGGAAGAGCTCAAAAAGAATTTTGAAATCCAAGTAAGAGAAGTAGACCAAAAATTGGAAGATAAATGAGAGTGATGCAAGAAAATCATGAAAAACAAATGAAATGTTTGCTAAAGGAGACCCAAAAAATGCTGAAGAAAATAACACTTTAAAAATAAAGTAACCCAAATGAAAAAAGAGATTCCAAAAGTTAATGAGAAGAATGCCCTAAAAAAGCAGAACTGTACAGATGGAAAAGGAGATCCAGAAACTCACTGAAGAAAATAATTCCTTAAAGACAAGAATGAAGCAGATGGAAGCTGATGAATTTATGAAAAATCAAGAAATTATGAAAAAAAACAAAGGAATTATAAAACAACAGACAGTATGAAATATTTCATTGGAAAAACAACTAATCTGGAAAAGAGATCTAGGAGGGATAATTTAAAAACTATGAGGCTACCTGAAAGATATGATCAGAAAAAGAGCCCAGACATCATTTTTCATGAGATCATCAAGGAAAACTGCCCTGATATTTCAAAAGCAGAGGGCAAAATAAATATTAAAAGAATCCACTGGTCACTTTCTCAAAAAGATCCCAAAAGCAAAGCTCCTAGGAATATTGTAGCCAAATTTCAGAGTTCCCAGGTAAAGAAGAAAATATTGCAAGCAGACAGAAAGAAACAATACCGGTATTGTGAAAATAGAATCAGGATAACACAAGACTTAGCAGTTTCTACATTAAGGGATTGAAGGGCCTGGAATATGATATTCCAGAAGTCAAAGGAACTAGAATTAAAACTAAGAATCACCTACCCAGCAAAAATGAGTATAATATTTCAGGAGGAACAATGATCATTCAATGAAATAGAGGACTTTCAAGCATTCTGAATAGAAAATTTGACTTTCAAGCATAAGAATCAAGAGAAGCATGAAAAAGTAAACAGGAAAGAGAAATCATAAGTGACTTACTAAAGTTGAACTGTTTACATTCCTACATGGAAAGATCATATTTGTAACTCTTGAGACTTTTCTCAACATTTGGGTAGTTTGAAGGATTGTAAACATATAGCCAAAGGGCACAGGGTGAGTTGAATAGGAAGGGATGACATCTAAAATAATTAAATTAAGGGGTGAGAGAGGAATATGTTGGGAGGAGAAAGGGAAAAAATGGGATGGGGCAAATTGGCTCTCATAAAAGAGGCAAGAAAAAGCTTTTTCAATGGAGGAAAATGGGGAGGTAAGAGGGAAAGAGTAAGTCTTACTCTTCTCACATATGGCTTAAGGAAGGAATGACATGAACACTCAATTTTTTATGAACATCTATCTTACACTACAGGAAACTAGGGGAGAGGAGGATAAGTGGGGCATATGTGGGGTGATAGAAGGGAGGGCAAATGGGAAGAGGTGGTAATTAGAAGGAAACACTTTTGGGGAGGGACAAGGTCAAAAAAGAGAATAGAATTAATGGGGGGCAGGATGGGATGAAGGGAAATATAGTTAGTCTTTCACAACATGACTGTAACAGAAGTGTTTTGCATAACCACACACGTATAACCTATATTGAATTGCTTGCCTTCTCAGTAGGGATGAGGTGGGGAGGGAGTAAGGGAAAGAAGTTGGAACTCAAAGTTTTAAAAACAAATGTTAAAAACTGTTTTTACATGCAATTGAGATATAAGATATATATTAATGGGATATAGAAATCTATCTTGCCCTACAAGAAAATAGAGGAGATGGGGATAAGGGAAGGGAGTTGATAGAGGGGAGGGCAGATTGAGGGAAAGGGTAATCAGAATGCATGGTCTCAGAGTGGGAGGAGGGGAGAAACGTGGAGAAAATTTGGAACTCAAAATCTTATGGAAATGAATGCTGAAAACTAAAAATAAATAAATGCATTTAAAAAAGAATTTACAAAAGGTGTGGGACTTCCTACAAAGCAAGTTTCCCCTAATCAAGCAACTCCCATTAACATTAAAGTTTTCCCATTACTTTTTCTTTTTTTTTTTTTTGGTAATGTCAGGAAGTATTCTCATTGCAGCAATTACTCTTATCCCGCTGCTCATCTTGCCAAAAAAGTCATAGACTTGTGATGCACTGAAAGTGAAGTGTGCATGACAAAATCTGTGCCCTGAGAGCTATAGCAGAAGCAAGCCTTCCCATAGCAAGGCAAATAGCTTGGAATTTCTATGGAGAGCAGAATCTGATTCATGGGGGGGCAGAGGGAGAAAGAAGGAGATGGGAAGGGAGAGAGAGGGAAGGAGATGGGAAAGGAGGGAGAGAGGAAGAAGGATGGAAAGGAGAAGGGTGATGGAGAGAAGGAGGAAGGCAGAGAAGAGGGGAAGGGGAAGAGGGAGACAGAAAAAATCCTTGTGAATAGAGTCTGACCTTACCAGGTGGTGTAATTCTGTTTGTATTCTGCAACTTTTAGCAACCAGATAGTCTGATATCAGTGGATTATTGGGCCAAGATTATTGGATTCAGGAAACACCAGCAGTTAGGAAAGTGATGTGCCATGAAAAATGTGGTTCAGGGCCTAGAATGGAAGGAACTCCATTGCACTTCCTTGTCTGTCCAATACCACGTGTAATACATCACACACACAGATAAGGGATTAAAATCTCTTTTAATATTGAAAAACAAAAAGGTAAATCATGTGAATAACATTAAATAAGACCCAGTCATTTACTTCAAAGATTGGGCAGGAGGAAATGCATGGATGCATGAGGGAATGAATGAGAAACCATGTAGAAGGTCTTTATTATAGTATATGTAATGGACTAACTGTGAAAGATACAAACACAAACAATAGCATGGGAATAGAGGTCCTGTTCTTTACCTTTAATTGCAATATAATTATATGCTACAATGACTCCTGATTCACACAAATCTGTCTTGACCCTCATTTCCTTTATAATTAGGCTTTATGAAGCAGTGAGACCCTAGGCTTCATCACATCAAGGCACACTTGGGAATCCATGTCTCCCAGTTTGCATGGCCTTGGACCAGTCATATGAACCATCAAGGAACTGGTACTGAAGCCTCTGCAGCTTGACATGATGTCTTAGAGATTACTTGTCAAGGTGGGAATTCCTTTCAGGTACAGGTTTGCACCTGATGACTGCTAAGGTCTCTTCCAACTTCGTGTCTCAGAGATAAGGGAATTGAAGGAAGTGAGAAGAGCCCAGAAACATGAGATGGGTGGAGATCAAGCCAGACACAACCTTCCTTTACCAATTTTCCTAGGATTAACCCTTGTCATTTCTGTTGTTTTAGTTAGTAATGCAGCAGCTTTGTAAGGGCCTGTGAGTGTCTCTAGCTCTGACCTCATGGCAAAGAGCTAGCTGAAAACCAATCTACCTCAAAGGGGGATTAACTCATCAATGATTACAAAGCACTCTAAACCCAACAAAAGCTCCCAAAATGAATCTACCTGATTGCCCTTCTCCTGGAGAATGACAAGTGGTGACAGGCTGAGGCTCCAGGGTCTGAGCTCATGTAAATCCTCACCCCATCCAAATTTGCTCATGGCTAGAAAGCCCTTTAAAAAGCATTAGAGCCAACACTGCCTTTGGCACAAGGTGTGAAATTTCTTTCAAAAAATCAGCTTTCTTGGATGTGGTTTCAACTTTCTTCATTATCACGTCTACTGTGCTAAGTAGATCCCACTCTGCAATTTTTCTGTCATAGGTATGGAGTCAAAAATCAGAAAGTGTTATTGCCTACAGAGATTTAGCCAAAATGGGGACAGATTGAATCAGCACCTTGGACTTTTTTGCTTAATCCAATCTGCAGATTTGTTTTTTCTCATTAGAAACTGTGCTGGGACACTTCCTTGTCTCAAAGGCATCATGTCCTTTTGAGTAGAGGATGGGGCAGAAATAAGGACAATTATTTTGTTGTTTTGTTTTCAACAACAAATTGTTTTGTTGTTTTGTTTTCAATGTTATGGTGAAGCAGAGTGGAGTACTAACCCCTGCATAAATATTCATTAATCATTAACAAATTCCAGATCTCTTCATGATTATTTATTAACAGAACTCATAAATGTGATTCCACATGAATAATTTGTAAACTTTGTTTATGAACATATTTAATTGATTAATGGTGATACTTTATGAATATTTGTAAATTGCCCAAGCTGAAGACTAGATCACAAGAATCCACATGCTGCTCTTCAGGGATTAAAGAAGGCATAGCTCTAACAGGAAGGAAAAGAGAGAGACGAATGTTTTTTGTAAATACTGTCTGGGTCAGCAATGAGAAGGCTGGCATTTTTATTAATAACACATTGAAAATCTTCCTCCAACTTCTTAATATCTGTGGCTTGACTCCAGTCAGACTAGGTGGTGAAAGATGGCGCCAGGAAATTGGTCTCAAGTGTTTCAGAGGTTGTTGGGCCATCCTTCTAAGAAGAAATTATAATCTGAGAGGTGGAGGGTATATGCAAATGCCTTCTCTCAAATAAAATCCACAATTCTAATGTTGTGCCTCAAAAATTCCCATGAAATCATTCCATCTTTATTCTCATTAAACATGCTTGCCATATTAATTATGTCCCATCTTTTCAATAATCAACCTCATCATTCATAAATCTATATAGTGACCTGTACTGTTTAGAGGAGAGTCTCTGCTCTCTAGCATTCCATCCCATTCATTTCACTTTATTAAGCATTAGCAACAATAATGAGGAGAGAAACAGTTATAGGGAATGGTGGGAAGGTGCCCCTGAACCCCTTGTAGGTATGTGTGGATTTTCCTACTCATGCATTTTGTTGTGCTATTTCTTGTGACATTTTGCTTTGAATTAACAGACTCTTTGGTTGATTCTGGAAAGGCCATTTTGTTGGGGGATCATCATTGATGGCTTTGAGTAGATAGCATTCCAAAGTGTACCTTGAACCTGGGATAGATTTCAGGGGCCTATTATTTAAGGGTCATTAACTACATTCATTATGAATCAAAGGGGGAAATATCAATTCATCATTGATCCAGTTTTCTTTCTTTGTCTCTATCTCTATCACAAGCACAATTTACCCACCCCACACACAAACATTCAAAAAAACTGAGGATAAGAAATGCTGCTGGTCCTGCTTTGGAAGAATTATTGATATATTCCCGCTGACATTGGTACAAGTCTTGATCAACTGTTTTGAATCATAGGAAGAAACTGGATTGTAAAGTCTGCAATGAGTAGGCTTAGAAAGTATAGTAAGATGAAAGCTGAGGGATTTCAGAGAAAGAATACTGGTCACCAAACATAAGGAATATTATTGCATCAATATTTAAAAATCAAGTACAAATAATTCTGCCATAAGGGTGAGGGAAGAAGCAATGATAAACTGTGGAAAGATAATTGATGTTGAAGAAAAGAAGATGGGACAATACCCAGGTCCAGTCTGAGAGAAGATATTACTCACTAAAGATAACAACAAAAATATATGCATAATATAAGGACTACAGTGTGTTTGTGATTAGGAGTGATCCAACTCTTGGGTTATGACAGAAAGTCAAAGGAGAAGTTACTTATACCTGAGGAAATGATGGCAAATTTGGCCATTGAAAAGAAATATTTTCAACAGGCTGAGAAGCAGAAGGTACAAAAATGAGACCTAGAAGAAGGGAGATTGAAAGAAAAAGAACAGAGAGTTGTTCAATCTTTGAAAATGGATGGGGAAAGAAAATTTAAAAGAGAAGACAAATGAGAAATCCTAAAAAATGTTAAATGTCAGGACAACATGTCTGAACTTATTATTCCATCAGGAACTCATTCCTGACATTTTTTTCAAGTATAAGAGGAACTATTTTGCAGTTCTGTGGGTGGAGCACACAATGTATATGATGTTTTACAGAAGGAAAGCCTATATTAATGAAATCCTTGTGTGTCCTTTTTTCTTTACTGTAATAATAGCTTCTAGTCATATGAGAAGGTGACGTAAATCTGGAACAGTTAGTGAATACTGCAGATGACAGGAGGGATTCAAAAAGCTCTTGGCTTATATGAACATTGGGTCACATCAGGTAAGACTGAAATTGCTGAATGTTTGCTTATTTGAGGGTTTTAAAAGCTTAGCTTTACCAGTGTAAGGTTGAGGATGCATGGTTAGAAAGCAGACAGCTGAAAAGATTTGGATGTTTTAATGGATTATAACCACAATAGGAGGTAACAGTATGCTGTATGTTATAAAAGTGCAAGGGCAATCTAGGGTTGCTTAGGGAGAGGGATTAAGGTTTTTGTTGGTTTTTGGTGAAGAATAGTGAATCCACTGGCACAGGGAATTCAGAATGTACACACTCTTTCTAGTACTAAATTAACAATATTGCCACTTAGTCATAGGGTACCTGGAGCACTAAGAGGATAAGTAGCTTACCCAGAGTGACATACCCAGTATGTAACAAAGGTAAAAGTTGAATCTAGAGTTTTACAATTCTGAGACTGATATTCTAATCCACTCTATCACACTGCTGCTCAAAGGAGTCATAGCTTCCAGGAAAAAGGGGGTAGGTCATTGTTTCATACCATTTTTTTTGTCTTTGTTAGACCATCACTACGTAACCATTCATTTCTGGATACCAATGTCATAAGTGACATTGAAAACATGGAGAGAGTTCAAAGGACAACAGCAAATATGGGAAAGGTACTCAGGATCATGTAACGTGAGGATTCGTTGAAGGAACTAGCCAAGTCTTTCAAGGAGAAAACTCAGTCATGTTGGGAATAGACAGCTGGCTGTTAGGAAAGGTACTTTGAAATACTTGAAAAGCTGTTATGTGGAAGAGGGATTGGGTTTGTTCTGCTTGGCTTTGAGAATTGGAATGCATAGAGAAGTAGATTTTTGTTCAATATATGAAAAATCTTCCTAAAAATTAGACCTATCCCAAAGTGGACTGAACTATATTGGGAAGATTTAAGTTCTTCCTCAATGACAATTATGAAGCAGCAGAAATAGGAGTATTTATTAGAGTGTTGAAGAGAATTCTCATTCAGATATAGATGCATAGATGCCATTTTGAGTCCTTCAAAACTCTGAGATTCTGTGAATAAAAGGACTTTTCTGAATGTCTGTTGACAATGTGATTTTTTGCATCACATTTGGTTTTAAAGGAGCATTGATCTGTCCACTGAAGTGAGCCCCATCACTTGAAATATATTTGTCCACAGAATCAGAGCACATATGCAAAAAGAACCACATGAATGAATGAAGCCAATGAAACACAAAAAAGAAAAAGAATAAAAATGAAACCCACAAAAAAGAAACACAACAGGGGAAAAAAGAATACACTCAAAAATGGAAAAAAAGCACACAAACATGCCACAAGGGTGGGATGTGATCAGGATGCAGCTCACGTATCACCTACTATGAAAAACCTTTCTTGACCCTCCAACTGCAAGTCTTCCTCTTCCTAACTACCTTGTGTTTGAGTATTTATTTTGTATCTATTTTGCATATACTTACGTATTAATGTGATACCCCCTCCAACAGAATGTAACCTCCTTAAGAAAATAGATTGTTTGTCATTGGTAGGTGTTTAACAAATGATTATTGGTTGATTGAAAGATGAAAAAGGAAGGAGGAATGATGATAGAAGAAGAGGAACCAAAGAACTTTGACTCTGAGTAAGTTATAAAGGGAAAAATAAAGAAATAAGAAGTTATTTCCATTTTCAAATAAAGTTCAGTAGCTATATTCTAACTTCACATTCCAACATTTCCTTCTCCCACTTTGGGACTCCCCTGTAGAGTTTCCTTTGACAGGAATGACAGGAGCCTGAACAGAAAAGTGAGTGGGCAGGAGCTGGAGGGTGAGTTACGCAGAAAACAGTCCCTTGCCTGTGTTAGCATGGGTACAACCTTTACAACAGGCAAAAGGCAGAACCAACCACATGGGATGAGGCTGAGGAGATTCTCATCTATGAAACAACAGTTTTTATATTTTATATTTCTCCCCAGAGTGAATCAAAGAGAATCGATTCAAATTGTGTTGATTGCTCTTTAGTTTCACCTTCAGAGGAAAATCTAGCATTCAAATTACAATGTGCCTTGGATGAATCAGAAGAAAATGGACCACCAGAAAATGATGGCCCACTGGAGAGACCATGGCAGAAAATAAAAGGAAAGTTTTAGTGCAGTTGGAAGGATATATCATATAAAAAATATACTTCATGAGTTGAAAGAGATGAGGCCAGTTGGTCAGCCTATCAGTGAGCAATGGCATTTTTATATTGCCTTTTCGATTCATGGGAATAATTAGCATCTGAAGATGTTAAAATTCTATCTCGTTTGGTGACCAAAAAAAAGCATCACCAAAGGGTGACTTTTGGATACTTGTAAGAACATCAAGTATTTTAGAAGAATAAGACTTCACTTTAAGGTACAGGGAAGGCATTTCACTAAAGATTATAATACTTTACTGATTTTCCAAGCCCTGTGTAAATAATGATTTACTACTTAATTGGAAATAATTCCCTATATCAAAGAAATGGGAGCACTGGATGGGAAGGGAGGAGAAAATTGTTTAGAAGGCAACAAATTAATTTTAAATAGTGCCTAGATTCCAGGGCATTTCAACAACATTCAGCTGAATACCTGGAAGAAAATAGACTGAAAAACAAACCAGTACTACTGCTCAATAGTAATACTATTGCACTCCCCCTCTTTCAATTTTAACAGGGCCCCTAAATATGCTTTCCAAGTTGTACCTAAACAAAATACATAGGATATAATGGATCTGGTAAGAAAATTAATACGGATTAGAAGGTAAAAGGCAGATGCCTTCATAGAAAATACCTTGTTGTCATTTAAGTAGCACATAAAAATTTATTAAGTACTTTAAAATATTACCTCAATATATTATTACAACCACCATGGAAAGAAGGTAGTATTAGAATCTCCATTTTAGAGATGAGGAGATTTAATCACATCATGGCAGGGCGGTTTGTCTAGGCTCACATGACTGTTGCATGTCTGATGCTGGATTTGCACTCAGGACTTTCTGACTCCCAAATCCAATGCTCTATCCACTGTGCCAACAGGGACTGTTATTTTGTATAGTTCCTTTATCTCCTGGCCAATTATGAAAATTGTAATTCTAAATTTCCTTCAAAATTACTTTTTTGTCAAATGTCATTTTTATGAGGTGGATATTGAAGAAATATGATTTATCAGTTACAAAAATCTACCCAATGTGATACATACACACACATATATGTTGAGATATTTGTTTATGAAGAAATATTTATAAATATATAATGCTATACCACTTTATGTGTGTGTACACACATACATATGGATATACATATGTAGAGTCAGATATAAATATACATATACACAAACACATACACATACAAACATGCCCCACAGGGGCCCCATGTACTGTTTGTCTAGAGGCATATCTCAATTTATCTTGACACTATGGCAATATAAAAGGACACACACACACACACACACACACACACACACTGTCCAATGGTTATAGCTCACTTTACAAGGTGACCAATATTTTTCCCCCACTCATATATTTTTGATGTTATTCTTCATTGATAATGAAAACAAACAATGATCTGGGTCAAGAGTTGGAAAGGAGAAAGAAAAACATCAAATTAGTTTTGAGAAATTACAAGTTTTTTTTTTTACTATCCCTAAGCTTCCCATGAAAGCAAAAGCTCATATTTTCAGTACTACAGTTTTACCAGTGTTGCTATTTGGCAGAGACATGGAACTTCACTGAATCTAAATAATTGAAGATGAGGATTACAGAGAGGGGAGTGTAGAGGAACACTGCACATATGAGTACGCTACAACACACAACCAATTAGAACCTCATACAAGAAGAATAAAGAATATCAGCAGGAAAAGAAAAAAAATAATACTAGGTAGTAAGAGAAGGGGCAGGGGGTGGGCAAGATCAAGGCAGGGTCAGAGTTTACTCATAACATCAGGAAAATGGGAAGCTTCAAATGTGTCAGGTGGATTCCCATGGGCAGATGAGGATGGCAAAGAGTGATTCCAGATAAGGAGGCATGGATTAGTTTCTACCAGGTTTGTTGGAGGGCCCTCCCCACCTAATAAAATAACAGACATTTCATTTTTGCACTATTTGAGAGTCCTTTTTTTCTCCTTCTCCTTTTTAATACCTTATTGACAATATTTTGCTTACATCTGTCTCTCCATTTTTTTCTGGGTATGTTTTAGTTTCAATTATTAGAGGGCATTTGCATTGCATGATTTTCATCCATACAAAGATATTTGAAAGTTTTAAATGGATCTATGTTTTGAGAAGTTGGAAGTAATTGGAAGGGTAAAATGGAAAAAAAGAATTTTTATGGTCTAGGGAAGTCTTTGGAGGTGGGGTGAAAACTCTCTCTACAAATGTAGCTCTATAACGTTTCTGTAGCCTTAGAATAGCCCTAGTATACAACAGTCTATGTTATCTGTAACATGCAATCTTAGAATGCTGCCCAGGGAATGAGAAGGTTAAATGATGTGCTCAGTGCCAAAGAGCCAATATCTGTCAAAGGACTGAAACCCAGTGATTCCTGGCTTTTAGACTGGCTCCCTATCCCGTATGCAACACTACTTCATATTAATAAAATTTTCTGATTGCCCAGATATAATCCAATCTGTTTCCCTCCTTTGAAATTCTTGACTCAACTAGATATGTCTGCAGTGTGTTGCTATTATTGTTATTTTTTCTCCAATATTTTTTATATATGAACTATCTGTACTGACCATATAGCTGGCCAGTGTAGTCTGGACAATGGGTCTTATTGATCCTTTTGATTCTTTCTATGTGGTTAATTATATCACTCTCTCTTGAAAGATGTTGATCCCATCGAGGAAACTCTGGAATTTTCTGAGACTGGATTAAAAAGTGCAATGTAAATGGTGATCATGAGGACCTGAAGCATCTTACTCTCTCCAGGGTATCCTTAGATGTAGACTCTACTCATTCTCCTTGATGCCAGTGAAGTACACTTTTTAGCAAGTGGGCACAGTCTCATTTTATGTGTTGTCCAATATTACAATGTCAGTTAGGATGAATCAGGCATTTGTAAAAAATCCTTCCAGGAGACTTATAAATTTTTACCATATACATATATATAATATACACACATGCATATATATGCCCCACCTTGTTGACTGACAGTCTTTACTCAAAGAGGTGTATTACTCTAAAGTAGTAGTGTCAAACATCTAGCCCATGGCTGTATGCCATACACAACCCTTCTGAGTATGGCTCTAAACAGATTGAAATTGGGAAACATTTAACAAAATAAATAACTAAAATTTAGATAAAATCACATTTCAAAACTAAGTCAGTCTGTGACCCACCAAGATCCCTTTGTAGGGATTAGTGACCCTTGTTTTTGTTTGAGCTTGACATCACTGCACTACAGAATGAAATGGGAATTTTCCTTATTTAATACAACGACTTCAATGGATCTATACAATATTTATTTTTGTTATAAGACCAATAACTGAATACCTGAAAGTCAACAGAATGCTATAAGCTCTGCAATTTAATCAGAATCCATTTTTAAGGGGAAGTAAAATTAATAATCACCAAAAGACACAGAAAAAACAGACTATTATATAGGGAACACAGCTCCCAACTCACTGTTGGCTAGAAAAAGAGGGTTTTAGGGCAAACTGCAAATATCAGCTCCTACACAAAGACAAGCATATCAGCAAGGTGCATGATTCCTAACTTTGACATGTAGGGACCTTTGAGTCTCTCTAGCTGAAGCCCTTCTTTGGCACATGAGACCACTGAGGCATATGGGAGGTGAAATAATTTCCCCAAAGACACCCAGGGAGAAAACTGAAGATGGGGGGTGGAGCCAAGATGGCAGAGTAGAAAGATGCACATATGCTAGCTCTCCCCCCACAACCCATAAAATACCTGTAGAAAATTACTTTTGGCAAATTCTAGAGCAGCAGAAGCCACAGAACAACAGAGTGAAAGAGATTTCCAGCCCAAGGTGGCCTGGAGGGCTGACGGAAAAGGTCAGTTGCACCAGATGCAGGGCAGAGTGCAGCCTGGCCTTGGCCATGCAGCACCTGAGGGAGAGGGACCAGAGCAGACCTCAGGGGCAGGGTCCCCAGCAGCAGTGGAAGATCCTGGATCCCTCAACTCATAGGCCCTAAACAGAGCTTTGGAGGTCAGTGAGAGGGCTTTTTCAAAGGGCAGGAGGGGTGCAGGGTCCTCCTCTGGCCCTGGCCCCAGGCAGCAGTGGTGGTGGCTGTTGTGACAGCACCAGTGATAGCAGCAGTAGCATCCGTTTGTGGAGCTCTCAGGTTAAAGGATCTGGGGGAATTAAGCAGCTGATCTGAAACTCAGCCCTGAGCAGGGAGTAAACTTTCCCTTGATTGTGTCACTTTGGAAGAACTAAGAACATACAAGTCTTCAGAGTATACCCTCCTCTTGAAAAAGGACTCAAAAGTCAAATAACTGGCTGGGAAAATGACCAAAGAAGGGAAAAAAAGAGACTATAGAAGGTTACATTTTTGATGAACAGGTACTTCCTTCCATCCTTTTGAATGAGGAAGAACAATGCTCACCATCAGAGGCCTCTAAAATATATATGCAATTGTCTCGGGCCATGAAAGACCTCAAAAATGATTTTGAAAATCAAGTAAGAGAGGTGGAGGAAGAAATGGGAAGAGAAATGAGAGAAATACAAGAAACTCATGAAAGGTGAGTCAACAGTTTGCTAAATGAGACCTAAAAAAATGCTGAAGAAAATAAAAATAGGCTAATTCAATCGGCAAAAGAGGTCCAAAAAGCCAATGAGGAGAAGAATGTTTTAAAAAAGCAGAATTAGCCAAATGGAAAAGGAGGTTCAAAAGCTCACTTAAGAAAATAGTTCTTTATAAAAGAAAATGGAGCAGATGGAAGCTAATGACTATGAGAAACCAAGAAATTATAAAACAAAACCAAAAGAATGAAAAAAAAATAGAAGACTATTTGAAATATCTCATTGGAAAATAGATCCAGGAGAGACAATTTAAAAATTATGGGACTACCTGAAAGCCATGATCAAGAAAAGAGCCTAGACATCATCTTCCATGAAATTATCAAGAAAAACTGCCCTGATATTCTAGAACCAGGGGGCAAAATAAACATTGAAAGAATCCACTTATCACCTCCTGAAAGGGATCCAAAAAGAGAAGCTTCTAGTAATATTGTAGCCAAATTGCAGAGTTCGCAGGTCAAGGAGAAAATACTGCAAGCAGATAGAAAGAAACAATTTGAGTATTGTGGAAATACAATCAGGATAACACAGAATCTGGCAGCTTCTACATTACGGGATCGAAGGGCTTGGAATAGGATATTCCAGAAGTCAAAGGAACTGGGATTAAAACCAAGAATCACCTATCCAGCAAAACTAAGTGCAATACTTCAGGGGAAAAATGATCATTCAATGATTTAGAGGACTTTGAAGCATTCTTGATAAAAAGACCAGAACTGAATAGAAAATGTGACTTCCAAATGCAAGAATCAAGAGAAGCATGAAAAGGTAAACAGAAAGAGAAGTCATAAAGGACTTTTTAAAGTTGAACTGTAGACATTCCTACATGGAAAGATAATACTTGTAGCTCTTGAGACTTTTCTCAGCATTTGGGTAGTTGGAGGGATTACACACACACACACACACACACACACACACACACACACATAATTGGAGAGCACAGGGTGAATTGAATAGGAGGGGATCATATCTAAAAAAACAAAATTAAAGGGTGAGAGAAGAATATGTTGGGAGGAGAAAGGGAGAAATGGAATGGGGCAAATTATCTCTCATAAAGAGGTAAGAAAAAGTTTTTTCAACAGAGGGAGAAAAGGGCAAGATGTGAGGGATAAAGTGAAGCTTACTCTCATCACGTTTGGTTCAAGGAAGGAACAACATGCACATTCAATTTGGTATGAAAACCTATCTTACACTACAGGAAAGTTGGGAAGAAGGTGATAAGCAGAGTGGAGGGGATGATGGAAGGGAAAACAAATGGAAGACAAGAATTCCAGTCTATTTGTCCCAGGTTCAAATCTAGCACGCTCACATTCAGTGAAAGGAATAAAGTTAATTAGTTCCAGGGAGGGTCTTCCTGATGCCATCTTGACAGGAGATTGAAGAAATGCTGCTCTATGTGGGCACATATTAGAAGGAATATTTCACTTATCAAGGCAGACCATTTTTGTTCCTACCTGAAAAAACGAGAAGTTGTTCATCCATACAAATAGGTCCATGACACTGGCTCCAACCCATGGAATCACTTCAGGTACCTTTTATTTCTTGAGGAGGGGAAGTATGTGTAAAACAATTGTGCATCATCCCATAGAGGCAACAAATATCTCCTATGAGGAAGCTTAGCAATTTCCTGCTGCTAGCAAACTTCCACAGTTTGTTTTTGTTGTTGTTGTTGTTGTTGTTGTTGTTGTTGTTGTTGTTTTTGCTCTATTTAATTGCTCTCTTCTTGGGATAGAATCAATTGAAGGGAGTTTTCATGGCAACTGACTCATTATACAGCAACTCAAGTCCATATGGGAAGGTTGGAAGGTAACAGCAGAAGAGGGGAACTTGAGGCAGAAGTCAAGAGGTGGAATAGAGATAGGCTGATATCAAAGACACTGGGACAAAGTTAAAAAATTAGTCATTTGTCACTTGTCACATATTTTTGCTCACCCACTCAGTAAGAGAATGGGGGGGGGGGGGAAGGCAGAGCCATCCTGTCATGAAGGAGTTCCCAGAGAAGATGATGGAGGGTCTTAGAAAATGTCTTCTATCTGAAACATTCACCCCTTACTTTTTACCCTCTGCCCACCAATCTCAGGGCTTTATCTTCTATGACCCAACCTTTCTTCTCTATTTCCTTCTTCCTCCAGCATTTCTGAATCCATTCCAGGTGACATCACCACTCAATCAGCCCCCACCTCCTCCTTGGTTATGGTCTCAAATTCAAACCAATTTTTACAAATAGCTGTTAAGTAAACTTCTTGTCTACATCCTGGTTAAAAAATGGAGAGATAATAAGATCTTACAGTAATTCCTGAGGGGCTCAATGGGAGAATGACTAAGGATCCAAACAACTGGTATATGAGAGGTAAGGGAAAGAACAAAGGAGAGAGTTTGAAAAAGGAAAGGGAAAAATAAGAGACCAGGGAACTCCAGGAGAGGGCACAAAAATGCAGAAAGTTGGGTTGAGATCATGGCTCCAATACAAATTCTGTGACTGAATGTAAATAACTTAACATCCATGAACCTCTGATATGGTAATGACTAGCATAAACTAAGTGGAAGGACCATGAGAAAACAAAAAGAAGTGAATGCTGCTTGAATAGCCAAGAAGGGGAAGTGGGGGGAGGGGAAGGGGAGAGAGACAGACAGAAAGACAGAGAGAGAGAGAGACAGACAGAGAGAGACAGAGAGACAGAGAGACAGAGAGAGACAGAGAGACAGAGAGAGAAGGAAAAGAAGGAGGAGGAGGAGGAGGAGCCTCTACCCTGCTCCACTTTGGAGAGGTGGTGGTGGTGGTGGAGAAATCCATGGATATGGAACATTGCCAGATCTTTTTGATGTATTGATTAGTTTAACTGATCATGTTTTTTCTTTTTTTAAAAAAATATACTCTTTTTATCAGGGATAACTCTCTGAGAGAAAGAAGAAGAGGGAGATAAGGAGATATTTAGGTGACATAAAACAAAAGAAATCAATAAAATTTTTCTTCTAATTTTACAAGAAAATATTGTCTTCCCCATAGAATAGCTGTGAGAAGCAAATAATATATGTGTAAAGTTCTCTTTTCCCACTAATCTTAAAGTATTCTTGCTATGATCAACACATAAGCCGATATTTTTATTTCATTTGAAGGTATACCAAAGCCTTTTGCATATGTTGTTTTATGTCCTCTCATCAGTTATTAGGTACATGATATTACTATCCCCATTGTACAAATAGAGAAACTTAGGCAACACTGAAATCATGTGCTCAGGGTCACACAACTAGTATGTAACTGAGGCAAGATTCAAACTCTACTCTTTCTGACTCCAAGTTCAGAGCTTTTTCCATTGGGACCACCTTGCTATCTTATTACTGGAGGAAAGAAAAAAACTTCCATAGATAAAGC
Organism: Notamacropus eugenii; assembly: GCF_028372415.1. Taxonomy (NCBI): domain Eukaryota; kingdom Metazoa; phylum Chordata; class Mammalia; order Diprotodontia; family Macropodidae; genus Notamacropus; species Notamacropus eugenii. The sequence continues at coordinate 8,090,835 of NC_092874.1, forward strand.
CAGACTTAAGGAAAGGGATACACTTCTAGCACAGTGGAAGACATGAGGAGTGGGACAGGGACTGGAGAGAGGATGGCATAAGAAAGTGCTGGAGAAGAGGCCAATTGAAGTGAAGCATAATGACGTCAATTCAGCAAGTACATGCTATGCCTCAGGAGGCTGGGGATACAAAAGTGAGATTTCCCTTCCAGTTCTTGGTCTCTAATTTGGGTGGGGGGTGGGGATCCTATGCACAGAGGTGAGAGAAAAATAGAGAAAGTAAGTGCTAAGTCATTTCAGGGTAGGGTAAAGAGCTTACAATTGGGGACAGGGCAAGAGAAGATTCATGTGGTGGGGGCTCTTCAGCAGAGTTGCCCATGAATGGAGCTGGGGTTATGAGAGGTAGAGACAAGGAAAGTAAGGTCTCTCTGCTTGAGACAGAACCTGTCAAAATGAATAAAGTCAACAGACAGAATGGAACGTAGATAGAATAATAAGTTGCTCAGCGTGACTGAAATATAGGAAAAGAAACAAGGGAGAGTGTTGTCAAATAAGCCTGGCAGGAGAAATTGGAGCAGGATTATGCTAAACTCTCAATGTGGGAAAAAAAAAAAAAGTAAAGTGTATTTTATCCTATAAAATATTTCTATAGGAAATTGGGAGCTGCTGGCACTTCTTTTTTTTTTCTCTTTCATATTAATTTATTTTCAGTTTTCAACATTCACTTCCACAAAATTTTGAATTTCAAATAATCTCCCCCCTACCCACACCCCAGCATAGCATGTATTCTGATTAACCTTTCCTCCAATCTGCCCCTCCTTCTATCACCCCCTTCCCTCCTATTTTCTAGACAGATGTCTATACCCCATTGCTTATATATCTTATTTCCTAGTTGCATGCAAAAACAACCTCTAATATTCATTTTTAAATTTGAGTTCCACATTCTCTACCTTCCCATCCCCCTCACTGCAAAAGCAAGTACCCCAACATACACACAAGGGCCTGCTATCACAGGTTCTTAGATCTGCTTTTCTAAAAGTAAAGTCAACTTTCAGGGGGGGGTCAACAATCACTTTAATCACAAGCACATATTATCATTCACTTAGATCAGGGGAAAAGTCAGCACCCCGAATTTCAGAGAAAATACAAAGACAGGGCATCCAGTTGCTTATAAGCAATACACACATCATAGATCAACAGAAAGATCTAACTGTCTGACCATACCTATATAATTACCAGAGAGAGAAGCACCAACATCTGAGTTTTAAGCTGGAGGACTGCTTAATGGCTTCTTGGAGACTCATCTGGCACACAGATCTTCTTTCAAAAGCTAAACCCCAAAGTAAACCTCACTTCAGAATATTTATACATTTTTTTTTCAGAGCCAGAGGGAATCATAACACTTAAGAACCAGTGGCTGATTAACAGAAGATATGGGCCTTCCTACAAATCTCCCCTAATAAAACTCCCCTTAATGGGCAAAACCATTAACGTGTGGGGAAGATCTTTAACTCTCTAATTAGCATTACACTCATTGAGAAGGCAAGGAATTCCATAAAGGTTATGCACATGCGGCCATGCAAAACACTTCCATAACACTGATGTTGTGAAAAACCAATTATATTTTCCTCTATCCTGTCCCACCCTTCCTTTATTCAATAATCTCCCTTGACCTGTCTCTCTACAAAAATGTTTGCTTCCAATTACCCTTTCCCCAAATCTGCTATCCCTTCTATTATCACCCCTCTTTTATCCCCTTCTGCCTACTTTCCTGTAGGGTAAGATAAATTTCCATACCCAATTGATTGTGTATGTTATTCCCTGCTGAAGCCAAATTCAATGTAAGGAAGGCTTGCTTATTTCCTCTCATTTTCCCCTTCTTCCTCTCCATTGTAAAAACTTTTTCTTGCCTCTTTTATGTGATATGATTTGCTATAATCTACCTCTCCCTTTCTCTTTCTCCTACTTCATTCCTCTCAACCCTTAATTTTCTTTTTCAGATATCATCCCTTCATATTCAGTATTCAGCTCACCTTGAACCCTCTGTCTCTGTTTCTTTTTCTCTCTCTCACCATATATATATATATATATATATGTATATATATATATATATATATATACATATATACACACACACACACATATACATGTATATATATATGTGTGTGTGTATGTGTATGTATTTACACACATACATACATATACACATATACACACATACATATATACATATGTATGTGTGTGTGTGTATGTATATATATATATATATATATATTTTTTTTTTTTTTCCCTTCAACTCTCCTAATACTGAGAAAGGTCTCATGAGTTACAAATATCATCTTCCCATGTAGGAATGTAAACAGTTTAACTTTAATAATTCCCCTATGGGTTCTCTTTCCAGCTTACTTTTTCATGTTCTTCTTGATTCTTGTATTCAAAAGTGAAAATTTTCTTTTCAGCTCTGGTATTTTCAGTAAAAGTGCTTGTAAGTCCTTTATTTCATTGAAATTCCATTATTTCCCCTGAAGTCTGATACTCAGTTTTGCTGGGTAGGTGTTTCTTGCTTTTAATTCTATCTCCTTTGACCTGTGGAATATCATATTCCAAGCCCTTTAATCTCTTACTGTAGAAGTTGCTAAGTCCTGTGTTATCCTCATTATGTTTCCTCAGTACTTGACTTGTGTCTTTCTGGTTGCTTGAAATGTCTTGTCATTGACCTAGGAACTCTGGAATTTGGCTGCAATATTCCTAGGAGTTTTCCTTTTGAGATCTCTTTCAGGAGGTGATTGGTTGATTCTTTCTGTTTCTATTTTTCCCTCTGGTTTTAGAATATCAGGGCAGGTTTCCTTGATAATATCTTGAAAGATGATGTCTAGGTTCTTTTTTTGATCATGACATTCCAGTAGTTCAACAATTTTTAAGTTATTTCTCCTGGATCCATTTTTCAGGTCAGTTGTTTTTCCAATGAGATGCTTCATATTGTTTATTTTTTCATTCTTTTACATTTTTTATATAATTGCTTGATTTCTCATAAGGTCATTAGTTTCCATTTTCTCCACTCTAATTTTTAAAGAATTTGTTTTTCTTCAGTGAACTTTTGGACCTCTTTTTCCGTTTAACCCTTTCTGCATTTTTAAGGCATTCTTTTCCACATTGAGTTTTTGGACCTCTTTTGCCATATGGGTTAGTCTAATTTTAAAGGTATTATTTTCTTCAGTATTTTTTGGGGGGGTTACCTTTAGAAAGCTGTTGACTCATTTTTCATGATTTTCATACATCACTCTCACTTCAATTCCAAATTTTCCCTCTACCTCTTTTACTTGATTTTCAAAATCTTTTTTCAGCTTTTCCATGACCTGTGACAAATTCATATTTTTATTACAAGAATTGGATTCAGGAGCTTTGCGTTTATTGTCTCCTTCTGGCTGTATGTTTTGATCTTCCTCATCACCAATGATGTAAGAAAAACATCTCTTCAGTGAGAAAGTAACAATCTGCAGTCTATTTCTTCGTCACCAGTTTGTTCATTTTCCAGCCAATTACTCGATTTTTGAGCTTTGTTAAGTAGAGGGCTAGAGAAGCAGCATATACTTCAGCAGTGGCTGATGCTTCCCTGTGATGAGAGCTGGACCAAACTCTTCTCTTATCCAGGTGAGAGAAACTGCCCACTGACCTTTGAAGCTATCTTTGGTGTTTATGGGTTGAGAAGTCTGGAATCCACAGCAGCCACCCATGATTCAGTCACCTAAGGCCTATTTCTGCTCAGACCATTCTGGTGTGGCCTATGTCAAACTTTACTCTGCTCCCAGGCTAGTGCAACAGACCCTTCCTGTTCACATTCCAGATTGTGTGGTGCTGAAAATTTTCTTGAGTCTGTCATTTTGTGGCTTCTGCTGCTCTAGAATTTGTTCAAAGTAATTTTTACATTTTTTTGAGGGGTTTGGGTGGAGAACTGTAGCAGGTCCCTACTTCTACTCCACCATCTTGCCTCTACCCTCTGTTCCTGGACCTTCTTCAGTGGGGGAGTGACATCATCAGATATGTGCTTTAGTAAGATTCTTTCATCATCCATGACAAATGGCAGGAAGATGGAAGAGACTTGATGTGAAGATGGATGAGCTCTTGGAATCAAGTGGATCAATCGATGCAAACACTTCAAAGACATTTGAAAATCAAAAAGGATCAGATAATTCTCCATAATTCTTCATGACTTTTATATATTCCTGTTATCAACATTTCTTATCATTTTAATGATTTTTTCAAATAAGAGAAGAGATAATACATGTGGTTCTACCTAAAAGAATTCAATGCATCAAGTGATGTATCTGCTTAAACACTTTTTGTACTTGTGCCGTTAATGTTAGGTGATCCTACATTTACTTCTATTGGTCATTTCTTTGTTTATATTAGTCTTTTCCCTTCTGATCATAAATAGAATTTTCAAATATTTATGAAACTTTTTGAATAATATACTTATAAAGTAAAATGAAATCGTATCTTTGTAGTTCTCACTATTTTATTAATTTACTTTTATTTTTTCAGCTTATTAGATTTTAGGAATTTATAGGTTTGTTGTCATAATAATATATTTTTTGTTGAAATTTTCAGAAGGCATTTATCCCTTATGAATACACAATATTAGATGAGCAATTGTCTTGCAATTTACACACTGTAAATGTACTGAATATATACCAAACAGGTCAGGCAAATATGGCCTGAAATTTTGGTTAGAGGCAGATAATGAAAAAAAAAAAAAACTTCTTGCACGACTTCCTTTAATAGATAAGTGTCCTTATAGCTATGGTGTTGAGGTGCCTGAAGCCATTTTTCCACAAAGGCTACAATGTAGCTGTGCCAGTTTTATATCCCTTGATCCTTCTCTTAGATTTGTGAAGCAAAGGTGAGTTTGGACTAGTCACCTGAACCATAGAAAACTTCACAAAATAAGGCTACTGTAGCAAACTCAAGATTTCAACGAACAGTAATAGTGACTTCCTACCAGTGAAAGAAATTGAATTTGATGACAATTAGGAGTTTTCTACATCCAGACAGCCAGACTGGAATTGAGAACAACCCACAGCACAAGCTAACTTTTATTCTGCTTTACAGCATGACCAAATGGCAAAGTAGTACTCAGTGAAAGGAGTAAGAAGGTGGTGACCCATGAATTTTTCTACAATGTTCTATACAAGGACATCATCAACTGCAAGATAACATATAAAGAAGCTTGTAATTCAAGCATTAGTCATTGACCATCAATCTAAGAGGTGAGTGAGGAGTTTACTGTATATTGTCTAAGTGACAAATGTGAAGTTACTTCAACCTTGAATGAACACACAGATGATCTTCCAGACAAAATGTAGCATAGTTACAATGCTATAACCTGTCAGGAAAGAGTCATAAATGTATGTCACAATCAAAAAACCTATTTTTAGAAAATAAACAAGTATGCAAGATGTGATTTCTAAATAAAGTTGTAAGAAAGCATGTTTCATAATAAATATTTTATTTTTCCCATAGGTCTCGGTATTTTAAACTGAAATAAAAGCAGATACTATAATTTTATTTTGAAATATTTTTTCATCTTATTACCTCTATTTTGCTTTCCTTTTGAATAAAAATATTATTTGCATCAATTCATACAGCTGCTTCCTTTGAGATATCTTAAAGGTAGGTCCTTCTGACAATTACAGTCATACCCATGGTTACATGCTATCAAATGATATTTGTAATGATTACATGATATATATACACATTTATGCACACATATATAATACACACTCAAAATATGTATCACTCAAAGTTATACAGATATGCTAGATATTAGTATTTTAATATAAAACAAGTATCTCACCAATAATGTAGCAATATTGCTGTCTACTGGAAGGAAAGTGAAAAAATTCGATAAAGAGAAATATTCCTTCATTTTTTACTGATTACTTAGAACCATGGACAGTGACTCACAGCTTCTTTTTTTATTAAGCATAGGATATTTTTACTGACCTTTTTGACAAATAATGATTACATTAATAATTTTGAATAAGCTTTATAAAATGATAAAAACATGGAGTTTGATGGTGTGATGGATTTAAATATGTATGTGTGTATATACTCATCTCATCTTAGAATCAGCATAGTTTAATAGGGAGATCAATGGATAAGGAAGTAGGAGAATGGGGTAAAGAACTCAGTGAACCTTGAGTCACTACTCAGCTACCAGTCAAACAGAGAATCTTGGATAAGTTACATGTTATATCAGCTTCATGTTTCTCATCTGTAAAATGAAATGGGGCAGTTTGTATTAGGTGAATAAAAGAATCTTCCAGCTCAAAAAGTCTACAATTCTTTCATTTATAGAATAGCATGTTGAGTTGGATGAATGCAATTCCAGCATTTAAATCCTGGTGATGAACATGTTTTTAGCCTTTCAAGGAATATTCTCAGATTGAAGTTTGACACTGCATAAATGGAAATTTTGCATTAAACAAGAGGATTCGAGTTTTATATTTCCAATCTCTCTTTGTTTTTGTAAATGTGATAAAAATTGAAAGCTGTATATATTCTGGTGTATTTTCGTTATTTTTTAAATAGTTTTGTTCATTTATTTTTAGATTCTGACATTCATTTCCACAAAATTTTGAGTTCCAATTTTCTCCCCATCTCTCCCCTCCCCCACACCATAACCCCTTGCATTCTGATTACCCCTTCCTTCAATGTGCCCTCTCGTCTATCACACCCCACCCTTCCCTTATCCCATCTTCTCTCTTTTCTTGTAGGGCAAGATAAATTTCTCTACCCCATTACCTGTAATTCTTATTTCCCAGGTATATGCAATAATAATTTTCAACATTCATTTCTAATACATTGAATACTAACTTCTCTCCCTCCCTCCCTCCCCACCTATCCCCACTGAGAAGGAAAGCAATACAATACAGGCTATATATGTGTCGTTTTGCAAAAGACTTCCATAATAGTCATGTTGTGTAAGACTAACTATATTGTCCTCACTCCTACCAATGACGCCCCCTTTTTTATATTCTCTCATTTGTCCCTTCCTAAAAGTATTTACTTCTTTTACTCCCTTCTCCCTTTTGCCCTCCCTTCTATCATTCTCCTCACTCCACTTGTCCCCTTCTCCCCTGCTTTCCTGCAGAGTAAGATAGATTTTCATACCAAATTTAGTGAGCATGTTATTCCCTCCTTAAGCCATATATGAAGAGAGTAAGCTTCATTTTTCCCCTCTCACCACCTCCCTTTTCTCCTCTATTGAGAAATATTTTTCTTATCTCTTTTATGAGTAATAGTCTGCCCCATTTCATTTCTCTCTTTCTCCAACCAATCATTTTCCTCTCTCACCCCTTAATTTTATTTTATTTTTTTATGGATGTCATCTGTTCTGATTCAACTCAACCTGTACTCTCTGTCTATTGTGTGAGTGTTTGTGTGTGTGTGTGTGTGTGTGTGTGTGTGTGTGTGTGCGCGTGCGTGTGTAATCCCTCCACCTACCCAAATACTGAGAAAAGTCTCAAGACTTAGGAATATTATCTTTCCATGTAGGAATGTAAACTGTGGCAGACAGCCAGCGTCCCCATATGGCTAGGTGAAGTGGTGAAGAAAGATACACGCAGGCAGGAGAAGATATGACAACTCTGTTTATTGATCTGACGGTCGGCATTTAAAAAGACAAAGACTACAAGTCTACGTGACAATTTGCTTGTCCTCAGTCTTAGTCTTTTAGCCAGTTTTATTGTTTTCAAGAATTTTATCCTAGAGGGCATCCATTTATTTTATATATCCCTTGAACTCTGTAGTTCTCTTGGTTATCCCAGGGAGACATCCAGGGGGGTATAAATAGCAATAGTGGATGATAATGAGCACAGTCTCAGAGAACAGGTTTCCCCAAAGTTCTGACCTGAAGCTGATACCACACTCCATCCTAGCCCTCAACAGTAAACAGTTCAGCTTTAGGAAGTCCTTTCTGATTTCTCTTTGTTGTTTACCTTATCATGCTTCTCTTGATTCTTATATTTGAAAGTCAGTCTTTCTATTCAATTCTGGTCTTTTCATGATGAATGCTTGAAAGTCCTCTATATCTTTGAATGACCATTTTTCCCTTGAAGTATTACACTCAGTTTTGCTGAGTAGGTGATTCTTGGTTTTAATCCCAGTCCCTTTGGCTTCTGGAATATCCTGTTCCAAGCCTTCTATCCCTTGATGTAGAAGCTGCCAGATCCTGTGTTATCCTGACTATATTTCCATAATACTTGAATTGTTTCTTTCTAGCTGCTTGCAATATTTTCTCCTTGACCTGGGAACTCTGAAATTTAGCCACAATATTCCTAGAAGTTTCTGTCTTTGGGTCTCTTTGAGGAAGTAATTGGTGAATTCTTTCAATATTTATTTTGCCCTCTGGTTCTAGAATATCAGAGCAGTTTTCCTAGATAATTTCATGAAAGGTAATGTCTAGGCTCTTTTTTTTGGATCATGGCTTTCAGGTAGTTCCATAATTTTTAAATTATCTCTCCTGGATCAATTTTCCAGGTCAGTTGTTTTTCCAATGAGATGTTTCACATTATATTCCATTTTTTTCAATCTTTTGGTTTTGATTCGCAACTTCTTGGTTTATCATATAGTCATTAGCTTCCCTGAACTCTACTCTCATTTTTACAGAATTTTTTTTTAAAGTTTGTAAAGCCCTTTTATTTTTTATTTAAAAAAATTTAAATTAAAATGTTTTTATTACTCTATATTTGATGTGCACCAATTAACATGACCACATTTGAAAAAAACAGAAATGGGAATCTCTATTATCAATAACTTGCATTTTTAATTATTTTCATTTTTCCTTTTTAACACAGTTCATATTACATAGAACAATACCAACTTTTGGTCAGGTGATACTTCTCTTAAAGCATTTACAATGTAGACCACAAATGGATTTTTTTAAAACATTAACCAAGTGAGACTCAAATAATAACTATGCATGCTAACTTTACAAGCCCTTGACCTGATTTTCTCCACAGTATTGCTAAGAGCTAAAAGACCCTAACTTATTGTTGCTGGTGTAAAGTTCTAAGCCTAATAGCTTAATTTTAAACTTAATCTCGAATGTTCCTCTGCCAACAATCTATAATTTAGTGGATCTGGTATTAAGCTTACAAGCTTTTTGACTATGGGAAATTGCCACTAAGAGTAGGGATGCAGGGAACCATCATCTCCCCAACTTCATATCAATTCCAGGCAGGAGTAGATTGTCAACTTGCATTCAGTCAGGCTTAAAATCTGCCAGGTGTCAGTGGGGAAATTGAGTCAGGAGAATCCTACCTCAGCCCAAGATAAACAGCTGCTCTCTCACCCTTCCCATTAGATTACCTTTTGCAGTTCATACCAACATCTCACAGGCTTACTGGCATCATGGATGGGAGGCTCAGACCACCTTTCTTGCTCTTCCTGGAGTTAGACTCAGAAGAACAGTCAACTAACAGTCCCATAAAAATCTAAAAATAGCAAGTTCCAATAACCAGGTTTCAGATATGCCTATAATTTCACATTGGCTAGGGAACTTCTTTTGAGGCAAATCTGAAGTAATTTACATGCCTTTTATACATGTTCTAGTTCCTGATTAAATAACAATCATAAAATCAAATTTACTATTAAAACCTTAATTTTTCCATCAATGCCAAATTTTACCTGAGGTTACCTGCCTCTAGGAAATTTAGACTAAAATTCTTTTCCCCAAACTAAAGATATCTCTGATTTAGTCTCAGTAATTAATTGAGTCAATTATTTTAATACAATTGCTATTACATCATTTTGTAACATGTCCAGTTTTTCTCCCCTTCTCATTTTTCTCCCCTATTCCCACTCCTTAATAAATTGCATTATGATTACCCCCTCCCTCAATGTACGCTCCCTTCTATCACACCCCACCCTTCCCTTATCCCCATCTTGTCTCTTTTTTGGTAGGGCAAGATACCCCATTATCTGTGTTTCTTATTTTCCAGTTATATATAATAATAATTCTCCACATTTGTTTCTAATACTTTGAATTTCAACTTCTTTCCCTCCCTCCCTCCCTCCCCATCCCCACTGAGAAAGCAAGTAATTCGATATGGACTAAATATGTGTCATTTGGCAAAAGACTTCCATAATAATCACGTTGTGTAATACTAACTGTATTGTCCTCCATCCTACCCTGCCCCCTATTTTTCTATTCTCTCATTTGACCTTGTCCCTTCCCAAAAGTGTTTATTTCAGTTACTCCCTTCTCCCATTTGCCCTCCCTTCTATCATTCCCCTCACCCCACTTGTTGCCTCCTCCCCTGCTTTCCTGTAGTGTAAGGCAGATTTTCATACCAAATTCAGTGAGCATGTTATTCCCTCTTTAAGCCATATGTGGAGAGAGTAGCTTCACTTTTCCCCTCTCCCCTTCTCCTTTTCCTCCTCCATTGACAAGATTTTTCTTATCTCTTTTATGAGTTATAGACTGCCTCATTCCATTTCTCGCTTTCTCCTTTCAGTATATTCCTCCCTTATGCCTTAATTTTTATTTATTTGTTTATTTTTTTGTGGTTATCATTTCTTCTGATTCAACACAACCTGTACTCTCCTCTATATGTGTGTGTGTGTGTGTGTGTGTGTGTGTGTGTACAATCCCTCCACCTACCCAAATATGGAGAAAAGTCTCAAGAGTACAAATATTTTCTTTGCATGTAGGAATATAAACAGTTCAGCTTTAGAAAGACTTTTATGATTTCTCTTTCCTGTTTACCTTTCCATGTTTCTCTTGATTCTTGTGTTAGAAAGTCAAATTTTCTCTTCACTTCTGGTCTTTTCATCATGAATGCTTGAAAGTTCTCTATGTCATTGAATGACCATTTATTCCCTTGAAGTATTACATTCAGTTTTGTTGGGTAGGTGATTCTTGATTTTAATCCCAGTTCCTTTGATTTCTGGAATATCCTATTCCAAGCCTTTTATCCCTTCATGTAGAATCTGCCTGATCTGTATTATCTTGACTATATTTCCACAATACTGAAATGGTTTCTTTCTAGCTCGTTGCAATATTTTCTTCTTGATCTGAAAACTCTGAAATTTGGCCACAATATTCCTAGGAGTTTCTCTCTTTGGGTCTCTTTCAGGAGGTTATTGGTGAATTCTCCCAATATTCATTTTGTCCTCTGGTTCTAGAATATCAGGACAGTTTTCCTTGAGAATTTCATGGAAGATAGTGTCTAGATTCTTTATTTGATCATGGCTTTCAGGTAGTCCTACAGTTTTAAAATTGTCTCTCCTGGATCGATTTTCCAGGTCAGTTGTTTTTCCAATGAGATGCTTCACATTATTTTCTATTTTTTCAAACTTTTGATTTTGTTTTTTAACTCCTTGGTTTATGTCATAGTCGTTAGTTTCCCTGAACTCAATTCTTTCTTTTAAAGAACTATTTTGTTCAGTGACCTTTTGAACCTTCTCCTCCATTTGGCTAATTCTGCTTTTTAAAGCCTCCTTCTCCTCATTGGCTTTTGGACCTCTTTTTTCAATTGAGTTAGTCTCTTTTGAAAGGCGTTTTTTATTTTTTTTGGTTTTCCTTTAGAAAGCTGCAACTCACTTTTCAAGCTCTTCTATTGCCTGAATCCAGTTTAAGTTCACTTTGGAGGCCCTGGAGGCAGGGGCCTTGATGTCCTGTGACAGCATGCCTTATTCTTCCTCATCTGAAAGGATGGGAGGAGACATCTGTTCACCAAGAAAGTAAACTTCTATGGTCTTACTTTTTTTCCCTTTTTTGGACATTTTCCCAGTCAGTTACCTGACTTCTAAATCCCTTGTCAAGAGTATGGTCTTATTGCCCCTCCTCTCCCTGGTATTGTGTCCAATGCTGAGATTCGACTCAGCCCCTTGATTTCCCTGGGGCTTTGGGTGAGGGTGGGGCCAACACTCAGCACTGAAGTTTAGATCAGCTGCTCCCTATAGCCAAAGGCTTTAGGTTGAGCTGCCTGTACATTGGGCCCAGATTGCTTCCTGGCCACTGTAGCTGCCTGCAATCTTCTGCTGCTATTGCTTCCACTGCCTGGGGCTATTGCTGGGTGAACCCCGTACCCCTCTTGGCCAGTTGGGAAAGCCCTTCTACACTGACTTTTGGAGCTTTCTTTGTCAATTATGGATTGAGGTATCTGGGACCCTTCCTGCTGAAAACTTTGCCCTGCAGGCCTGTTCAGGTCTTGTTCCTCCCAGTGCCGTGTGGCCAGGGCTGGGTTCTACTCTGCTCAGCATCCCCTGAGATAGACCTTTCCTGTTGGCTTTCTAGGTTACCTTTGGCTGGAAACCTCTTTCACTCTGTTGTTCTGTAGCTTCTGCTGCTCTAGACTTTGTTGAGAGTCGTTTTTACAGGTACTTTGTGGGCTTTTGGGGAAGCACTAGAGTATATGCATCTTTCTACTCCACCATCTTGGCTCTGCCCTATAATGAACTATTTTCTTCAGTGAGCTTTTGAACCACCATTTCCCTTTGGCTAATTCTGCTTTTCAAAGCCTTCTTCTCCTCATTGGTTTTTTGGACTTCTTTCTCCAATTGAGTTAGCTTCTTTTTAAAGGTGTTATTTTCTTCAGCATTGTTTTGGTTCTCCTTTAGCAAGCTGTTGACTCGCTTTTCAAGCTCTTCTATGAACTGAGCCCATTTCATATTCATTTTGGAGGTAATAGAGGGCAAAGCCTTGACTTCCTCTAACAGTATACATTTTTCTTCCCCATCCAAAAGGATGGAAGGAGATACCTGTTCACCAAGAAAGTAACCTTCTATGATCTTATTTTTCCTCTTTTTTGGGCATTTTCCCAGCCAATTACTTGATTTCTGAATCCTTAGTGAAGAGGAGGATTCTAGTGCTCCTCCTCCCCACAGAACCATTGTCAGGGTTAAGAATCAGATCAGTTGCTCAATTCCCCCAGGGGCTTTAAGCTGAGCTGCCTAGACAATGGACCCAGGCTGTTTCCCTGTCCCCCTTGCCACCTGTCGTCTGCTGCTACTGCTGCCACTGCCTCTGCCACCACCTGGGGCCAGTGGTGGTGGGACCCCCGCTCCCCTCTCATCCAGCTGGGAAAGCCCTCTCACTGGCCTGTGAAGCTTTCTTTGATGCTTGTGGGTTGAGAGATTTGAAACCCTCCCTGCTGGGATTCTGCCACCAGAGGTCTGTTCAAGTGCTGTTCCTCACAGTGCCACATGGCCAGGGCTGGGCTCTACTTCACTCAGCATCTCTTGGGACAGACAGACTTTTCCTGTCGTCCTTCCAGGTTACCTTTGGCTGGAAATATATTTTCTCTGTCATTCTGTGGCTTCTGCTGTTCTAGAATTTGTTGAGAGTCATTTTTTACAGATATATTATGAGCTGTGGGGGAAGTGCTAGAGTATATATATCTTTCTCCTCTGCCATCTAGGCTCCACCCCATTTTCTTTATTAAATGACTTTTTGAATAATCTTCTAATATGCAGCCTCAAAAAAAACATTGTGATATGACCTGATTTTGTCTCTTAGCTTTTTACATATACTTATTGCACTAGACAACTATAACTACATTGTAATGAGAGAACATAAAATCCCAGCCCTGGCACAAAATCCTACTTTTCTGCCTAAAAAGTTGTTTGTAAACATTATACATTAGGGGTAATCACCAAAAGCTATTTATTAAGCCATGGATTTTCCATTTTATAGAAGATAACCCAGCAGATCGGAGAAATTATGTGACTTTCTGAAGGCTACAGAATTTCTATTTGGGTGGATCAGAACGGTAACCCAGATATACTGTCTCCTGGGAAAGAGTGCTCTAGATTCTATCTCCCATACAGCCTCAAATGAAGACCATCTTAGGGGAATGGACCCGTTCCTGTCCTGGCATTAAGATGCTGCCAGTTAAGGGTCTTCTTATCATAGTTACTTGTGTATGACTATTTTGTAGTTCATTAATTATGGAATTATGAGTTGTTTTATTTCATCACTATCAATCATCATTCAGAATAGAATACTATCCATTATTATATTTGTACTTAACACCATAGGTAAGTGGGACTATTTATTCCCATCATTTAGGGAAAAAATACCCTAATGCTTAAGTGTCTTCTGGAGCTTTTCCTCACACAGATAAACAAAATTTGAAATAGTGACAGAGCTTATGATGCCATTGAACTGTATTATCTTCAAAATTATCAATTTTCATCAATGCAAGCAAATATATTTATATGTTCAACTGCCCACTATTTTTTTATGTAACAGGCAAACAGTAAAACAAAATGAATTGGTACCATGACTCCTGACAGCATAGGTACCCAACATCCACTAGATTTTCAAAGAACAGAGGGAAAGGAATTTCCTTATTTCTTTTTCAGGACCAAGATGCATATTTAGAACTAGAGATGACTCGGCTCTATTTTCACATATTTTATGTGTTTGAAAGATATATCACTTTGTCCAAAAGGGTACACAATGTAGGTATAAAGGCTGATATAATAAAAAAAAAACCAAGGGAACAAGACATACTTTATTTGTCAGATCTATGGAGAACGGATGAATTTATTACCAAACAAGAGATAAAGAACATTATGAAATACAAAATGCATAACTTTGGTTACATGCAACCAAGATTAAAAGGGAAACTGAAAATTGTGAAAGAATTTTTACAAGCTCAAAAGGGATTATGGAAACCAAGTAAGAGAAGTAGAGGAAAAACTGGGGAGAAAAAGGAGAGTGATGCAAATAAATCATGAAAATCAAGTCAACAAATTGCTTAAGGAGACCCAAAATATAGTGAAGAGAAAAAAAAAAAAACAAGTTAAAAAAAAATAGACTAACCCAAATGGCAAAAGAAGTGCAAAAGCCCAATGAGGATAAGCATGCCTTAAAAAGCAGAATTGGCTAAATAGAAAAAGAGGTCCAGAACTTCACTAAAGAAAATAATCCCTTTAAAATTAGAATAGAGCAAATGGAAACTAATATCTTTTTGAGAAAGCAAGAAATAATAAAACTAAACCAAAAGAATGAAAATAATAGAATACAATGTCAAATATCTCTTTGTAAAAACCATTTACCTGGAAAATAAATCAAGAAGGGATAATTTATAACTTATTGGACTACCTTAAATCCATGATCAAAAAAAAAGGAGGACTTAGACATCATCTTACAAGAAATTATTGGGGCAGAGCCCAAATGGTGGAGTGAGAGCAACTACCCACCTAAGCTCTTGGACAAACTCCTTTGGATACCTCTGAAAGGAGAATCTGACCCAATTTTGGAGTCTCAGAATCCAGTGGGAGACAGACTGTGACAGATTCGGAGCCCAGGACAGACTGGAAGGTTCACAGAAAGGATCTGTTCCACAGGGGTGAGCCCAAATTGCAAAGCACAGCGTGTCCAGCACAGAGGAGCAGAAGGGTCCTGGGAAACCTGAGAGAAGCAGGGGGAACTGATGGAGCAGCAGCCGAGGGGGGAGACCAGATGAGCCAGAGACAGCCGCTGAGTGTCAGATATCAGCACAGCAGCTCTTGAGACTTTCAGCTTGAAGATTAAACATCAGTATGTCACCTACTTGAACTTCTAGGAGCCAGGATGGCAGAGTGGTCAGTAAATGCTCTCTCTTCCCCTCTTGATGACCATGAAGGAACCATAAAATATTTCCCCAGAAAAATCCCAGATCAGTGGGAACAGCAGAGGGGGCAAATAGTCTCACAACACCTGAAGCGAGGAAAATAGCTAAGGGGGATTCCTCCTACTGTGGCAGTGGCAAACCAGAAAGACAGAAGACCCAGGGCAGAGAAATCTCGCACTATGACCCAGGCGAGCCTCAACGCCAGGAGGGGAGGTGCAGGAGGGGTGGGAATAAGCACTAGCATCGAGGCATGCCTCAGTACTCCAGGGGAAATGGGAAGACAATAGGGCAACTGGGATCATCATCCCCTGAGCTTGACTTTGGCTCAGTTCAGCTGAGGAGATCTCCCGTGATCAGACCACCCCTCCCCTACACTTAACAAGCTAGGCCCAGGGCTGATCTGGGAAACAAAAAACAAAAACCTATTCTTAGCTTATTCAAACGTCACCTCAACACAAAGTTGCGTAGCTTCTAACTGAAAGAACCAGAAGCCACAACACACAATTAACATCATGAATGAAAACAAGCAAAATGAAAGCAAAAAACCATAGAATCTTTCTATGGAGATAAAGACCAAAAGACAAATATGAAAGAGGTCAGTGCTGAGACTGTACTTCCATCTGAAACTTCAGAAGGGACTATGAACTGCTCACAAGCACAAATAACTTTCCTGGAACAGCTGAAGAATGAAATAGAAGAAAATCTGGCCAATGATTTCAAAATTATCAAAAAAGAATTCACTGATGAAAACATCCCTTTGGAAAGGAAAACTAAACAAATGGAAAAGGAAGTACAAAAATTAACTGGAGAAAACAACTCCCTAAAAGGAACAGTTGGTCAAATGGAAAAGGAAACACAAAACCTAACTGGGAAAATTGGACAAATGGAAAAGGAAGTACAAAAATCAACTGGAGAAAATAACTCCTTAAAAGGAAAAATTGGACAGATGGAAAAGGAGATGCAAAAGTTAACTGAAGAAAACAATTTGATAAAGATTAGAATTGGGCAAGTAGAAACTAATGAGTCAATGAGACAGAAAGAATCAGTCAAACAAAATCTAAAGAATGAAAAGATAGAAGAAAACGTAAAATATCTAATTGGAAAAACAACTGACTTGGACAAAAGATCCAGAAGAGAAAATTTAAGAATTATTGGCCTGCCAGAAAACCATGATGAAAAAAGAGTCTGGACAATATCTTCCAGGAAATTAGCAAGGGAAACTGCCCAGAAGTGCTAGATTCAGAGGGCAAAATAGTCATCGAAGAATCCACCATTCACCTCCTGGAAGGGACCCCGGACTCAAAACCCCAAGAAATATTGTTGCCAAATTCAAGAACTATCAAGTGAAGGAGAAAATACTACAGGCAGCCAGAAAGAAACAATTCAAATATCAAGGAGTTACAGTCAGGATCACACAGGACCTTGCAGCTTCTACATTAAAAGATCCAAGGAATTGGAATCCAATATTCAGCAAGGCAAAGGAGTTGGGACTACAACCAAGGATCAACTACACAGCAAAGCTCAGCATAACATTTCAAGCATGGGGAAAGTCATTTAATGAAGTAAGGGAATTCCAGACCTTTCTGACAAAAACGCCAAAATTTAATAGACAATTCGATCTTCAAATGCAGGTCTCAAAAGAATCATAAGAAGGTAAACGGGGGAAAAAAAACAAAACAACTTGTTACTCATTTGGGGCAAACTGTTTACCTCCTATAAGGGAAGATAATACCTATTAATCTTGAGAATTGCGCATTTATTATGGAATATAAAAGGGATATACATAGAGGGAACGGATATAAAGTAAATGATGTCATGTTAAAAATATGGTTTAAGTATGCAAAGGGAATGTAACAGGAGGTGTGAAAAGGAGGAAGGAGAAAATGGTAAATTACATTACAGGAAGAAGTACAAAATTACAATAGAGGGAAAGAGGGGAGGGAGATGAGCATTGTTTGAGAGGTACTCTCATCTGATTTGTTTCAAGGAAGGAACAATAAACTTAAGTAGATAATCCTAACTAGCTCTATAGGCAGTAGGAGGGGAAGGGTGGAAGTAAGGGGAGGGATGCTAAAAGGGAGGGAAGAAGCAATAAGAGTAAAGGGGAGTAAGAGGGAGGGGGGCTAAAAGAAGGAAGGGAAGGCTGCAGGAGGAGGTGGTGAAAAGTAAATACTATTGAGGAGAGGAAGGGAGATGGGAGAACTAAAAGCACAAATGATGGGAAAGAAGATGGAGAGAAACACACAGATTGTAATCATAACCGTGAATGTGAATGGAATGAACTCTCCCATAAAACGGAGATGGATAGCAGAATGAATTAAAAGCCATAATCCAACAATA
The DNA here is from genome assembly GCF_028372415.1 of Notamacropus eugenii. NCBI lineage: Eukaryota > Metazoa > Chordata > Mammalia > Diprotodontia > Macropodidae > Notamacropus > Notamacropus eugenii. The sequence goes on from NC_092874.1 coordinate 8,108,783, forward strand.
TGTTGTTTACAAGAAACACATTTGAAATGGGGGGATACACACAGGATAAAGCAAAAGGCTGGAGTAGAATATATTGTGCTTAAGCTGATGTAAGAAAAGCAGGAGTAGCAATCCTAATCTCAGACAAAGCAAAAGCAGAAATAGATCTAATCAAAAGAGATAAGGAAGGAAACTGTATCCTGCTAAAAGGCACCATAGACAATGAAGCAATATCATTACTAAACATGTATGGTCCAAGTGGTATAGATTCAGATTCTTAGAGGAGAGGTTGGGGGAGTAGAAGGAAGAAATTGACAGCAAAACTATACTAGTGGGAGACCTCAGCCTCCCACTCTCTGAACTCAATAAATTTAACCTCAAAATGAACAAGAAAAAGGTTAAGGAGGTAAATAAAACTTTGGATAAAGCAGATATGATAGATCTCTGGAGAAAATTTAATGGGAATAGAAAGGATTATAACTTTTTCTCAGTGGTACATGGCACATTTACAAAAATTGACCATGTACTAGGACATAAAAATCTCACAATCCAGTGCAGAAAGGCAGAGATAAGCAATGCAACCTTCTCAGATCATAATGCAATAAAAATTATATGTAATGAAAGGCCATGGAAAGATAGACCAAAAATCAATTTGAAACTAAATAATCTAATCCTAAAGAACGAGTGTGTTAAAAAAGAAATCATAGAAATAATCAACAACTTCATTCAAGAGAATGACAATAATGAGACAACCTACCAAATCTTATGGGATACTGCAAAAGCAGTTCTTAGGGGAAGTTTTATATCTTTGAATGCCTACATAAATAAAATAGAGAAAGAGGAGATCAATGACTTGGGCATACAGATGAAAAAGCTAGAAAAGGAACAAATTGAAAATCCCCAAGTAAATACCAAATTAGAAATACTGAAAACCAAAGGAGAGATTAACAAAATTGAAATTAAGAAAACTACTGAATTAATAAATAAAAGCAATAGTTGGTTTTACGAGAAAACCAATAAAATTGATAAACTTTTGGTCAATTTGATTTAAAAAAACAAAGAAGAAAATCAAATTACTAATATTAAAAATGAAAGGGGTGAACTCACCTCCAACGAGGAAGAAATTAAAACAATAATTAGAAACTACTTTGCCCAACTTTATGCCCACAAATTTGATAATCTAAATGAGATGGATGAGTATTTTAAAAAAATACAAATTGCCCAGATTAACAGAAGAGGACATTGAATACTTAAACAATCCCATTTCAGAAAAAGAAATTGAACAAGCCATCAATGAACTCCTTAGGAAAAAATCTCCAGGGCCAGATGGATTCACAAGTGAATTCTATCAAACATTTAAAGAACAGTTAATTCCAATATTATATAGACTATTTTTGAAAATTGGGGAAGAAGAAGTCATCCCAAATTCTTTCTATGATACAAATATTGTTTTGATACCTAAACCAGGAAGAGACAAAACAGAGAAAGAAAATTTCAGACCAATTTCTCTAATGAATATAGATGCAAAAATTTTAAATAAGATTTTAGCAAAACAAATACAGCATTCTTATCACGAGAATAATACATTATGATCAGGTAGGATTCATACCAGGAATGCAGGGCTCGTTCAATATTAGGAAAACTATTAGCATTATCAATCATATCAACAACAAAACTAACAAAAACCACATGATTATCTCAATAGATGCAGAAAAAGCTTTCAACAAAATACAACACCCATTCCTACTAAAAACACTGGAGAACGTAGGAATAAAATAATAAGCAGTATCTACCTAAAACCTTCAGCAAGCATTATGTGCAATGGGAATAAGCTAGATGCATTTCCAATAAGATCAGGGGTGAAACAAGGATGTCCATTAACACCACTATTATTCAATATGGTACTATAAATCTTAGCTGTAGCAATTAGACAAGATAAAGAAACTGAAGGAATGAGACTAGGCAAAGAAGAAACTAAGTTATCACTCCTTGCAGATGATATGATGATACACTTAGAGAATCCCAGAGACTCAAGTAAAAAACTACTTGAAATAATAAACAACTTTGGCAAAGTTGCAGGTTACAAAATAAACCCACACAAATCTTCTGCATTCCTATGTATTAGCAACAGAGTCCAGCAGCAAGAGATAGAAAGAGAAATCCCAGTTAAAGCTCGGGTAGACACTATAAAATACTTGGGAGTTTACCTGCCAAAACAAACCTAGGGACTATATGAACACAATTACAAGACACTTTTTGCACAAATAAAGTCAGATTTAAGTAAGAGGAAAAACATTTGTTACTCATGGGTAGGCTGAGCTAATATAACAAAAATGACAATTCTACCTAAATTAATTTACTTATTTAGTGCCATACCAATTAAAATATCAGATAATTATTTTCTAGAGCTGGATAAAATAATATCAAAATTCATCTGGGAGAACAAAAGGTCCAGAATATCAAAGGCACTAATGAAAAGAAATGCTAGGGAAGGTGGCCTACCACTACCAGATCTCAAATTGTACTATAAAGCAGCAATTAACAAAACCACTTGGTATTGGCTAAGAAACAGAAGGATAGACAAGTGGAATAGACTTGGCACTCAAGACACAGTAGGCAAGGAATGTAGCGACCTCCTGTTTGATAAACCCAAGGACCCCAGCCTCTGGGATAAGAACTCACTGTTTGACAAAAATTGCTGAGAAAACTGGATGAGTATGCCATAAACTAGGCATAGACCCATGTCTGACACCATACACAAGAATAAAGTCCAAATGGGTATACGATCTAAGTATAAAGATTAATACAATGGACAAACTGGAGGAGCAAGGAGTAGTGTATTTCTCAAATTTATGCAGAAGGGAAAAATTGTTTGCTAAAGCAGAGATAGAAAGCATTATGAAATGCAAGATGGATAATTTTGATTACATTAAACTCAAAAGTTTTTGCGCAACCAAACCCAATGCAACCAAAATTCAGAGGAATGTAGTAAATTGGGAAAGAATTTTTACAGCTAATCTCAGAGATAAAGGCCTCATTTCTAGAATATGTAGAGAACTGAGTCAAATGTATAATTATACAAGTCATTCCCCAATTGATAAATGGTCAAAGGATATGAACAGGCAATTTTCAGAGGAAGAAATTAAAGATATTTATAATCATATGAAAAAATGCTCAAAATCACTTTTGATTAGAGAGATGCAAATCAAAACAACTCTGAGGTACCACATTGCACCTATAAGATTGGCAATCATGACAGAACAAGAAAATGATAAATGTTGGAGAGGATATGGGAGAGTTGGAACACTAATTCCTTGTTGGTGGAGCTGTGAGCTCATCCAAGCATTCTGGAGAGCAGTTTGGAACTATGCCCAAAGGGCTACAAAAACGTGCATACCCTTTGACCCAGCGATATCGCTACTAGGACTGTATCCCCAAGAGATCATAAAAATGGGAAAGGGTCCCACATGTACAAAAAATATTTATAGCAGCACTCTTAGTCTTTGCCAAAAACTGGAAGTCAAAGGAATGCCCATCATTTGGGGAATGGCTGAATAAATTATGATATATGAATGTAATGGAGTACTATTGCACCATAAAAAATGATGAACAAGAAGACTTCAGGGAGTCCTGGAAAGACTTATAGGATCTGATGCTGAGTGAAAGGAGCAGAACCAGGAGAACTTTGCAGAGAACTTTGTGCACAGCAATGACCACAGTGTGCGAGAGTTTTTCTGGTAGACTTGAATCTTCATAATAACGCAAGAACTTAAAAAAAACAAAAAAAGAGATCCCAGTGGTTTTCTAAGGCGAAATGCCTTCCACACTCAGAGAAAGAAGTATGGAATTCATTCACAGAATGTAGCAGATCATGTTTGTGTGTGTGTGTGTGTTTATGTATTATGTTTTGATTTGTTATATGATTTCTTCCACTGATTTTAGTTCATCTACATAGCATGACTATAGTGAAAATGTATTCAGTAGGAAAGTATATGTAGATCCTATATAGAATTGTATGCAGTCTTGGGGAGGGAAAGGGATGGTGGAGGGTAGGTGTGGTAGGGTTTAAATATAAATTTTATGCTAGTGATTGTAGAACATTAAAAAATAAATAAAGTTTAAAAAAAAGAAATTGTTGGTAGACACTATAAAATATTTGGGAGTCCATCTGCCAAAACAAACCCAGGAACTATATGAACACAATTACAAAATACTTTTTATGCAAATAATCAAATGTAAGTAAGTGGAAAAACATCAGTTGTTTGTGGGTGGGCTGAGGCAATGTAATAAAAATGATAATTCCACCTAAATTAATTTACTTATTCAGTGCCATACCAATCAAACTATCAGATAATTATTTTGTAGGGCTAGAAAAAATAACATAAAAATTCATCTGGAAGAACAAAAGGTCCAGAATATCAAGTCAACTAATGAAAAGAAATACTAGGTAAGATGGCCTAACTCTGCCAGATCTCAAATTGTATTATAAAGCAGCAATTATCAAAATCACTTGGTACTGGCTAAGAAACAGAAGAGTACACCAGTGGAATAGGTTAGGTACTCAAGACACAGTAGTAAATGAATATAGCAATCTACTGTTTGATAAACCCAAGGACCCCAACTTTTGGGATAAGAACTCATTGTTTCACAAAAATTACTGGGAAAACTGAACAACAGTGTGGTGGAAACTGGGTATAGACCAGTTCCTGACTCTGTACACAAGAATAAAGTCCAAATGAAGACATGATCTAGGTATAAAGGCTGATACTATAAACAAATTAGGGGAGCAAGGAACAGTGCTTTTGTCAGATTTATGGAGAATGGAGAAAACAAGAGATAGAGAGAACATTATGAAGTCTAAAATGGATAATTTTGATTGCATTAAATTGAAAAGTTTTTGCACAAACAAACCCAATGAAACCAAGATCAGGAGGGAAGGAGAAAACTGGGAAAGTATTTTTGCAACTGCTGTCTGCAATAAAGATCTCACTTCTAAAATATTTATAGAACTGAGTCAAATGTATAAGAATACAAGTCATTCTCAAATTGGCAAATGGTCAAAGGATATGAATAGACAGCTTTAAGAGGAAGAAATCAAAACTATCTATAGTCATATGAAAAATTGCTCTAAATCACTATTGATTAAAGCGATGCATATTAAAACAACTCTGAGATGCCACACCACACATATCAGATTGGCTAACATGACAAAGCAAGATGATGATAAATGTTGGAGAAGATGTGGGAGAGTTGGAGCACTAATTTATTATTGGAGGAGCTGTGAGCTGATCCAGCCATTCTTGAGAGCAATTTGAATCTATCCCCAAAGGGGTACAGAAATGTGCATACCCTTTGACCCAGCAATACTGCTTCTAGGACTGTATCCCCAAGAGATCATAAAAATGGGAAAGGGTCCCATATGCACAAAAATATTTATAGTTGCTGTCTTTGTAGTGGCTAAAAACTGGAAATCAAGGGGATGCCCATCAATTGGGGAATGGATGAATAAATTGTGGTATATGAATGTAATGGAATACTATTGTATTGTAAGAAATAATGAACTGGAAGACTTCATAGAGGCCTGGAAAGACTTATATGAACTGATGCTGAGCAAAAGGAGCAGAACCAGGAGGACTTTATACACAGCAACAACCACAGTGTGAAATATTTTTCTCTGGTAGACTTAGACTTCATTGCATTGCAAGGACTTAAAATATTCACAGTGGTCTCTTAAGGCAAAATGCCTTCCACAGCTAGCAAAAGAGCTATGGAATTTGATCGCAGAATGTAGCATATCATTTTCCTTTGTATTGTGTCTTGGTAGGTTTTATGATTTCTCCTATTCGTTTAAGTTCTTTTATGCAACATGACTAAGGTGAAAATGTATTTAGTCAAAATGTATGTGTAGAACCTATATAAAATTGTATTCCATCTTGGGGTGGGAGGGGAGAAAGAGGAGGAGGAAAGGGAAAAAAAATCTAAGTTATATGGAAGTGATTGTGGAACACTGAAAACAAATAAAACAACAAAAAAACAGAAAAAACCAAGAAATTATAAAGCAAAACTGTCCTGATATTCAAGAATAAGAGGGAAAAACAGAAATGGAAAGAATCTACCAACAACCTCTGGAAAGAGGTTCTAATAGGAAAACTCCTAGGAATATTGTGGCCAAATTCCAAATTCCCAGATCAAGGAGAAAATATTGTAAGCATCCAAAAAGAAACAATCCTTGTATTGTGGAAACACAATCTGGAAAACATAGGACTTAGCAGCTTCTCCACGAAGGGACCATAAACCTTGGAATACAATATTTCAGAAGTCAGAGGAGCTCGGATTAAAACCAAGAATCACCTATGCTGCAAAACTGAGCATAATCTTTCAGGGGAAAAAAAATGGAACTTCAATAAAATAGAGGACTTTCCAACGTTGTTGTTGAAAATACCAGAGCTGAACAGAAAATTTTACTTTCAAATACAAGACTCAAGAAAAGAACTAAAAGGTAAACAGGAAAGATAAATCATAAGAGACTTATTAAAGTTGAAATGTTTACATTCCTACATGTAAAAACGATATTTGTAACTCATGAGATCTTACTCAATATTAGGGGAGCTGGAGAAGATAGATAGATAGATAGATAGATAGATAGATAGATAGATAGATAGATAGATAGATAGATAGATAGATAGATAGATGGGTGGATGGATAGATGGATAGATGGATAGATAGATGGATAGATGGATGGATGGATGGATGGATGGATGGATGGATGGATGGATGGATGGATGGATGGATGAATGGGTGGACAAACAGACAAAGGGCACAGGTTGGCTTGAATATGAAGGGATGATATCAAAAATGAAATTAAGGAGTGAGAGAGGGATATATTGGAAGAAGGAAAAAGGGAGAGATAGAATGGGGTATATTATCTCACATAAAAGAGTCAAGAAAAAGGGAATGAGGGGGGAGGTGAGAAGGAATAAGTGAACCTTATTTTCATCTGATTTGGCTTACAAAGGGAATATTATACACTCTCAAATGAGTGTCTTGCCCTACAGGAACGTATAGAGGAGGAGGATAAGAGAGAGGAATGATAGAAGGGAGGGCAGATTGGGGGTGGGGTAGTCAAAAGCAAACACTTTTGAAAAGCTACTGGGGGGCAGTATAGGATGGAGGAAATATAGGTAGTCTTTCACAGTTACACTATTATGAAGAATTTTGTGTAACTACACACGTATAACCTATATTGAATTGCTTGCATTCTCAATGAGTGTAACTGGGGAGAGAAGAAGGGAGAGAATTTGGAACTCAAAGTTTTAATAACAAATGTTAAAAAAAAGTTTTTACATGCAACTGTGAAATAAGATATACAAGCAATGGAGTATAGAAATCTATCTTGCCCTTCAAGAAAGTAAAGGGGAAAGGGATAAGAGCGAGGGATGATAAAAGGGAAGACAGACTAGGGAGAGGTGTAATCAGAATGCATGCCATATCAGGGTGGGGGAAGGGAAGAGATGGAGAGAAAATTTGGAACTCAAAATCTTGTGGAAATGAATGTTGAAAACAAAAAATAAATATGTAAATAAAAAAGAAACATTAGCACTCATTCTGTAGCCTGTAGTCTTTTGAAAAGAGTATTTTATAATCAAAATTATGTCTTTTTAACTATCTGACTTGTTTATTCAATTGCTAAAGAGTTATGGAATGTGATCCCTTCCATTTTGCTTACATTTCATGTCATGATGAGTTCTTTTATAACTGAATACCTCTTTGAAACTTTTTATTTATAGTATATGGTGTAAAATGCTGACCTAAACCTACTTCCCAACCATTGTTATTGTTTCAAATATTTTCATATTTTAAGCTGTAATGAATAAATAAAGAAAAAATAACTATTTTTACATATTCATATATGACTTTATCATCTAAACACATACAATGTATTTCCAGTTAAGTACAATTATCTTTCAAAAAAAAATTCTAGTAATCAAATGACAAAAGTCATATAAACGTTTTCTCAACATTGACAAAAGTAGGTTCTTTATTTTATTTCAATTTTTGAGTAGATAAAAATGCTGTTCTATAACATGTAGACATTATCCTCAGTGCTCATAGAGGATATGGGGGCCTTCTCCTCACACCTGTAAAACGGAAGCTACAATTTAAATTTGTACATTAACCTGAGATCTTCCAGAAATCATCTGTGTGTGTGTGGTGGTGGGGGGGGAGTTGGGGTGAGAAATCACATAAATGAGTTGTGGTTGGTTGGCTGTTTGTTGTCCTTTGTCTTCGAAGAGGACCAAAATGACCTCACCATTATAAAGTGAAATTTCGGTGTGTCTGACTATGGCTGATCAGAGCAATATGAGCTTGGAATGCTCTACCACAGGTTGGGCACAGATAGTCCATGTGAATATTTGGGGTGGATATCCCAAATTTGTGCATCCTACATTTATTTTTTGCTATCTCAATGCTGCTTTGCTCAAAGAGCACAGAACCTTTTCTTATGTGGGCATGCCATACTGTACCAGTGTCTTCCATGTTACACAGTCAAATCCAAAATTCTTGAAAGAGTCCTTGAGAATGTCCTTTTATCATTTCTTCTGGCCACCATGTGATAGCCTGCCCCATGCAAGTTCTCCATAAAATAGTCTTTTGGGCAAATGTAAATTTTGCATTCAAACAATGTTGCCAGGCCCTCAGAGCGGTGCTCTATGAAGTATAGTTTGAAGTGCTGCCCCCAAGGGAACATGACTACCAGAAGAATTAATGTCAGCAAATTAGAGCTCTTCTCTGAGGGTGAACAGTTTGACACTGACTTAGAGGGAAAGTTGAGCCAACACACAGTTGGCAACAGTGGAGCAGTAAAAGAGTGGGCAGCTCTCAGAGATTTGTTGCACAGCACTGCATTTTCTCATCTGAGTCAGAACACTCACAAGCACCAAGACTGGTTTGATGAAAATGATGGGTAAATTCAGAAGCTTCTAAATGAAAAACGAGAACTCCACAGGATTTACCAGCAGGATAATTCATTCACCTCTAAGAAGGCAGCATTTAATTCCATCAAAAGCAAAGTACAAGCAAAGCTTAGAGAGATGCAGGATTCCTGGCTCAGTAAGAAAGCAGATGAAATTCAGTTTTATGCTGATAGTAACAATCCAAGTCTCTTTTATGATTCTCTGAAAGCTATTTATGGACCAAAAACCCATGATGCATTACAACTACTCAGTGCTGATATAGTCACATTGACTAGTGATAAGGACATGATCCTAGAGAGATGGGCTGAACACTTCCATAGTGTTCTCAACAGACCATCATCAATCAATGCTGAGGTCATTGACCACTCACCTCAGGTTGAAGTCAATCCCCTGAACTTCCAACTGAAGAAGAGGTTTTGAGGGTCATTAGGCTCCTTTTGTGTGGCAAAGCACCTGCTGCTGATTCTATTCCAGTTGAGATTTACAAGGTAGAGGGATCATTGCTCATACAAAAGCTGACTGAAATTTCCATTTTATATGGCAAGAGGAGGTTATCCCCCAGGAGTTCAAGAATGCCTCCCTTGTCCATCTCCATAAGGGTAAAAGGAATAGATTGTCCTGCAACAATCATAGGGGGATCTCTCTCTTAGTCATTGCTGGCAAAATTCTTGCTAGAGTCCTCCTTAATAAGCTGATCGTTCACCTGGAATATAGGCATATACCTGAGAGCCAGTATGGTTTCAGAAAGGGCCGAGGAACAGTCAATATGGTGTTTTCTGCCTGACAACTCCAGGAGAATGTCAGCAGCAGAACAGAGGTCTGTATACAACGTTTGTGGATCTGACCAAGGCCTTTAACACTGTTAGTCGTGAGGGCTTATGAAAAATTTTGTCAAAATTTGGTTGCCCAGAGAAGTTCATCAATATTGTACATCAAATGAGTTTAGAAGCCTCTTCAAAGAATGAAACTGGAGCAAATAAACTAACAGTTTTAGAGCTGTAATCCATGATTTATGCGTGTATTATCTTACTTTTTGGTGACATTTTTATCATTGTCTGTTCCTTATCCTCTTTTTTTTCAGTTGAATAGATTGGATCTGCATGACTATAATCCCAGGACCTCTCAGTCTGGGGATACTATGCAATGGACATGAAATTGGATCAGATATACCCTTAAGCCCCTGCCAACACCTGAATTCTGTGGCTCAATTTCCTGTATTGTGTTTTAAAATCTAATTGCAAATTCTATTGGACATTCCACATTTCTTTCTTGGTATAAATGTAATATATCTTTTCCCATAATTGTTATTGATTTTAAGTCCCTTATAGTAGCAATTCTGCTCTTTGAAAAGTCTCTTTTGGTCTGGATGAATAGTCCATTAACTATAATCAATAATATAGGTGAGAAATTCAGGGAACACATTTTCCAAACCTGAATATCTTAAAGCAGATGCAACCTTGTGAAAGAGAAAAGATCCCTGTATTCTCTGTGCTTCCAAATCTCTCTGGCTTGAAGATGCTTGTGTGCTGTTAGAAACATGGAGCAGTCTACTATCTCATGGATCCCTTTGATGCCTAGAGCAGTAAACAGTTAGCAATCACAGTGATATTATTCACCAAGAGGAAATGGACTGCTGGGCTGGGGCAAAGGAAAATACTCATTCTGTAGGGTTCTGGGAGAAAGAACACAGAGGCCATCCTTAATCCATTGAGTCATGAAAAGATGAATCATGCAATAAGTGGAGACTTGGAGCTGGATTGTTTTTCTCCTCTGGGTCTGACATAATCCTGTCTGCCTCTTTGAGTAAATATATTCCATGTGTGACACTAATGCTGTACTAGATGAAACAGGGCAGAAATTTATTTTAGAGCCCTAACTCTGAAAGAGAGTAGAACCAAAGCTATGTAGAAATTGTGCACGCATGAGCGCGCACACACACACACATATGCACACCCTGTGTGCCTGTGTGTGCGTTTACATAAGTTCTCATACATATAGGTATGGACAAGTGATTACATTTGCATTTGTGGCAAAATGCTCACTGTTCTTTCAGTGAAGGTGCCTATTTTGCCATGGAGGGATGCATTTCCTTGTAGCACAACTAAGAAGGAGTAAAGAGATCTCTTTGGAGGATTGTTGATCACCTGGGAAGGGGTATGAAGATGGAGAAGAGTTAAAAAATGGATCATGAGTATCTTCTGTTTGGTAGCTTGGCTAAACCCAACTGGTTTGGTGATTGCACTGAGCCAGGTTTCTGAGTAGAACTTCCTTAGTGACACAGCCCAAAGCCAGAGTAAGCAAAGGTGAGGAGGTCATGGTCTACTTTCAGGGTCTCCATCTCACAACCATGACAAAGTATTTAAGAACAAAAATGGCTGGGAGGCTGGTGACAGGGAAGCTTCTGTGGTTTCTGAGTAGGGAGGGTGCTGAGAGAGATACACAAAAGACTCAATGTATGCCATCAATGGTAGATAGGCAATTAAGATACTTTATTGAAGCCACTCTGTCAGTGTGGTTTCCCTCTAAGTATATATGTGTGTGTATGTGTGTAGATATGCACACATTATCTATGTGTATGTGTATATATAATTATGTATATATGTATATGAATGTGTGTTTGCATATATATGTATATACATGCATGTGTGTCTATTTCTTTTCACTCATCAGTGCAAAGTTTACCCTTATGAGATCGATACTTTCTGCCATAATTATTTACATGTACCATTTGTCTACCAAGGCTCTCAGGGCATGCAGGCATTTCGGTGAAGATAATATCCAACTCCAGAAATCATAAGAAATATGAAATGCACTATACTGTTCATTTTCAATAATAACTAAATCAGAGCACCTAGAGTTAAAATAAAAAGACTTTGGAGGACAGGTAGCCCAACGTAAAGGGAAAGCAACCTGCCCAACACCACCTACGAATTAAAGAGTCAAGCCACCTTGGCCAGAGTGGGTAAAACCTCTTGACCAAGAAACAGTACAAGATGCTCAACGAAACTCTACCTTTGGATTCAGAGGACATAGGTGTAAATCTTAGCTCCCTTAGTTATCTGTGTGATCTTGGGTGATTCAGAACTTCCTTGTATTTTAATTGCCTCCTCTATAAAGTGAGGGGGTTGCATTTGCTGAGTCTTTTTGTTTTGTTTTGTTTTTTTGGCCACTTATGCTCCAACCAAGAACATTTTGAGGCCACTTACTTCCCATGTCTTGGCTTCTGACTACAATTCTCCTGACCCTGCTCTCTTAGAAGTGGTGAGGCTTTGTTAACTAATAATTCCAGTTATCATCCTCTTTCCTCCTTTGGCTTTAGGACACAGTTCCTTCATTGTTCTTTGCTAACCTGATGGTATTTCCTCCTAGTTCTCCTCTTACCTCACAGCTCTGCTTTCTTTGGAAGGAAGGATGTGTCCTTCTGCTGAATGTGTCCATCAGTGCTCAGCCCTAGGCCTTCCTCTCTTCTTTTTCTGCACCCTCACCTTTGATCACCACATCCATTTCTATGGGTTTAAATAATTATAAAGGTAGTTCTGTTAAAAGAAACCTATATTGGGCTTCAAGTAGTTGTTAAAAATAAGGCATTTCTGTTTTTTATTTCTTATAGCACAACAGTATTCCATTACATTCATATACCACAACTTGTTCAGTCATTCCCCAATTGATGGGCATCCCCTTGATTTCTAGTTTTTGGCCACCACAAAGATTGCTGCTATAAATATTTTTGTACATGTGGGACCCTTTCCCATTTTTATGATTATGGGATGCAGTCCTAGAAGCGATATTGCTGGGTCAAAGAGTATGTACATTTTTGTATCCCTTTGGGCATAGTTCCAAACTGCTCTTGAGAATGGTTGAATTAGCTCACAGCTCTATCAACAATGAATTAGTGTTCCAACTCTCCCACATCTTCTCCAACATGTATCCTCTTCCTGTTTTGTCATGTTAGTCAATGTGATAGGTGTGATGTAGAGGCTTGGAAGGACTTATATGAACCAATGCTGAGTGGAAGGAGAAGAACTAGGAGATAATTGTACACAGTAACAACCACAGTGTACAAGGCATTTTTCTGGCACACAGTCCTTCAAAGCAATACAAGTACCTAAAACATTCCCAAAGAACTCTTGAAGCAAAATGCCATCCACATCTAGAGAAAGAACTATGGAATTGGAACACAGAATGAAGCAGAGTATTTTCTATTGCATTGTGTTTTGTTTTGTTTAGGTTTTTCTCATGGTTCCTCCCACTCATTTTACTTCTTCCATGCATCATGACTTATGCGAAAATGTGTTTAATAAGAATATACATGTAGAATTCATATAAAATTTCACACTGTCTTGGGGAGGGATTAAGGAGGGAGGTGGAGAAAATCTAAGACTCATAGAAGTGATTGTAGAAAACTGAAAACAAATAAATTAATAATTTAAAAAATAAGGTAGTTGTTTTAAAAGAAACCTAGGTAAAGCCTCGGTGCCCTGATCAATTTAGCCCAAATCAGGAAGTAAAATGAAAGGAATTTATTAATACACTGAGGCAACATATGTTGGTAGGCTGGTGAGGATTTCATCAATGTCTGCTTTTGTAGACAGGAGTTAGCAATTTGCATATAACTAAACAATAATTTTGATTAGTCTATGAGGAAATGGAGCTAGAGCCACCCCAGCTCTTGATTGGTTCCCATGATTTAGGAGGAGATGGGATTAGTGAGCCTGCACACTGCAATTTTATCCTACTGCTCCATACTCAGGGTTTTAAATGAAGTTTTAAAATGGAGACTCCAGACTGCCTCAGCATAATAACTGACTTCCCACAGTTCCTAATTTATAAAGCTTTCTCCTAAATACCACAGATATTTTTACATGCTTAGATTTCTGAATTTCCTTTCAAGAAAAACATTATCCTTCATTGGGACATTAGGTCCTGAGGTCAGTCCACAAAATCCCACTCCAGGTATTATGAGCTGAGCCCATTTCATGCCAAGTTCCTTCAGGAGAGCCTTTTGCAACTATAGTCTTGTCTGCCCAAATCAAATCACTTGGAACATGACAAGGTTCTCTTTGTTATAAATTAGATTTTGCTTGAATTATCTGTACAATTGTCTCAATGCTTCATTCCATCCTGACTGCAGCAAACCCAAAGTTACCACCTCAATCCTCTAATTTCTTTTTGCCACATTTAAAAGAGAGGTTCTTTAGTCAAAAGACAGCACTAAAGAAGTGCCACCTTAAAGGAGTCCAAGATTTTCCCACTTTTTTTTCAGCCATCTGAAGTTGCCTTTTAGAAACAGACAGATGGGTGGAGGGAAGGGAGATGTGCCTTTGGGTTGGGCATATGGAATGAGGAGCGCTTTCTCGTGATCCAAAGGAAGCAAACTGGTGCATAGAGGGCTATAGAGGTAAGAAGGACTGTGTTCAAATCCTGCTTCAGACATTTACTAGCTGTGTGATTCTGAGGAACTCATTTCACTTCTCTCACTCTCAGTTTTCTCAACTGAAAAATGAGAATAGGAATAACATCTACCAATCTGTGGGAGCCAAAATGGCAGAGTAAGCAATAAACTGCCACATTCTCCTATACTCACCTCCAAACAACCATAAAATGGTGCCCCCAAACAAATCATGGAACAAAAGCAGAAAGATAGGATGAAACAATGTTTTAGCCCAAGAAACTTGGAGGACCAATAAGAAAGGTTCATCTCACTTGAGTGAATGGGAAGAGCAGCTGAGGATGGTAACCATCCTAGCAAGCTCCACCTCAGCAAACCAGTGGGAGATCCTGAGCCCGAGTATGCTGGAGCAGGCAGGCACCAACAACAGAACCCCCACCTGTTTTAGCATAGTCAAGGGAACCAGCAGACTCCAGCTCCAAGACCCACCACTTGCTTTTGCAAAGCCCAGGGAAAACAGACAGCCTCCAGAGGATTGACTGCATGTGCTTCAGTGTTGCCACAGAAACACATCTCTGGCCTTGGGACCAACCAGACACCACCACTAGTATTCCAGATCAGCACCAAGAAAGCAACCAGACCCCTATGGCCTCCAGCAGCACCAGCCAATCCCCCATTCCAGCCCTGTAGAGCAGCACAAGACACAAGGATTCTCAAAGATCTCAGGGCAACTTCACTGCATCATCAGATAAAGAACCAGGGCCTGCAGTCAGTAGCACAAGAAGCCAGAGACTGTGCCCCTTTCAGCACTGGAGTAGAGCTAAAGGTTAAAGGACAAAAATGATGAGCAGAAAACAATAACGAAAAAGAATATGATAGATATAGGATAGATAGTTATTGTAGAGACAGGGAAGACCAAGATACAAATTCAGAAGAGGATAGTAAATTGCCCCAATGGAAAAGATGATACAAAAATCCACTGAAGAAACCAACTCCTTAAAGAATACAATTGGAACATTAATTGCAGAACAGATGCTAATCTGCATTGAAAGAAATAATTTTGTCACTGAAAATTTCCTGTACTAGTGAGACAAGAGGTCAGATTTTTTAAAAATGTACAATATAACAAACCTTGAAGACAATTTGAAATAAATCATATTCCTATCTTCCAAAAAATAAGAGTGCAATTGGCCAAATAGAAAATAAAGCACAAAAGCTGATTGAAGAAAATATCTTAAAAGTTAAAATTAGGCATATGAAAGCTAATGACTCTATGATACATTAAGAGTCAAATAAATTGAAAATAATGGGAAAATGGGAGAAAATGTAAATTATTTCCTGGGAAAAAAACAATTGACTTGGAAAGCAAATCCAGGAGAGTCAATATTGGAATCATTGGACTATCTGAAAGTCATAATCAAAAGGAGGAACTGGATAGCATCTTTCAATAAATTTCCAAGGAAAACTGCCCTGATATCCTGGAACCAGAGAGTAAAATAAGCATTGGAAGAATCCACCAATCACCTCCAGAAAGAGATCCCAAAATAAAAGCCCCAAGGATCAATATAGCCAAATTTCAGGTCAAGGAAAAAAATGCTACAACTGGCCAGAAAAACACACTTCAAATACCAGGGAGTCACAATCATGTTCACAATCAGGACCTGGCAACTGCAACATTAAAGGATCAGAGGTCATCGAACATGGTATTCCAAAGGGAAATGAGATAGGTCTATAACCAAGAATCACTTACTCAGTAAAATTCAGCAAAATACATCAAAGGATAAAACAAACAGCCATTCAAGGAAACAGAAAGATTCCAAGCCTTCATATGGAAAAGACTGAAACTGAAGTAAAATTTTGACCTCAGATATTTTTAACTCTTAAAAACTGTATCACCAACAGTTTAGATAGAAGAGATATATACAAACCAACGATACAAGTGTAAGGTGAATTTGAGGGAGAATATGTGTATGTGTATAAGTATACGTTTGTATATGTATATACGTATACGTATATGCATGTATGTGTATGAATGAATATGTTACATGTATGTATATATAATACATATATATGTATGTATATATTTGTGTGTATATATATATGTATGTGTGTATGCATAAAGAGATGAGAAAGAGTAAGACAAAGGGTACAGAAGGAAGGGAGGAGTAGAATAGGGTAAATGATCTCACATGAAAAGACAAAAAATATCTTTTATAGTGGAGGGAAAATGGGAGGGTGGACAGTGGGCATGGCTTGAACCTGACTCTTATATGCATTGTCTCAAAGAGGGAATAATATATACAATCAAGTGAATATGAAAATCGATATTACTCAATAGGGAAGTAGGAAGGGAGGAAATTAAGTAAAAGTATGTGTGGGGGGGTGAAAGGTGATGACTGACATGAGAGGACAAAGAGGGGAAGGTGGTAGACAGAAGCAAAATACTGCTGAGGTGGGAAAGGTTGAAAGGGGAGAGAAGGCAAACAGGAGGAAGAATAAGATGGAAGGAAATACAGATAGGAATCATAAGTGTGAATGTGAATGAGATGAACTCTCCTACAAAACATAAGTGGATACTAGCATAGATAAAAGCAAAAAGAATCTTACAATATGTTGCTTACAAGAAACACACTTGAAGCACACACACACACACACACACACACACACACATACACAATGTAAAGGTAAGAAGCTGGAACAGAATCAATTGTGCTTCAGTTGAAGTAAAAAAAAGGCAGGTGTAGCAATTCTTATCTTAGACAAAGTAAAAGCCAAAATAGACCCAATTAAAAGATATAAGGAAGGAAACTACATCTTGCTAAAGGGTGCCATTGACAATGAAACAATCAAGTTAGAAGAGCAAGGAACAGCCTGCCTATCAGTTCTACGCGAAGGAGAGAAATTCATGACCCTGCAGGAAATAGAGACTATTAAGAAGTGTAGAATAAATAATTTTGATCATATTAGTTTGAAAAGCTTATGTACAAACAAAATCAATGTAGCCAAGATAAGAAGAAAAGAAGAAAGCTGGGAAGCAATTTTTACAGTATGTATCTCTGATAAAGGTCTCATTTCTCAAGTATAGAGAGAACTGAGTTAAATTTACAAGAACACAAGCCATTACTCAATTGATAAATGGTCAAAGGATATGAACAGGCAGTTTTCAAATGACAAAATCAAAGATAGGTACATGAAAAAGTGCCCTAAATCACTTTTGATTAGAGAAATGCAA
This sequence comes from Notamacropus eugenii, assembly GCF_028372415.1. NCBI lineage: Eukaryota > Metazoa > Chordata > Mammalia > Diprotodontia > Macropodidae > Notamacropus > Notamacropus eugenii. The sequence continues at coordinate 8,126,358 of NC_092874.1, forward strand.
ATTAAAACAACTCTGAAATGCCACTTCACATCAATGAAATTGGATAATATTAAAAAAAAAAAGGAAAATGATAAATGTTGGAGAGGATGTGAGAAAATTGAGACACTAATACATTGTAGGTGGAGGTGTGAACTAGTACAACCACTGGAGAAAAATTTGGAACTATTCCCAAAGGGTAACCAAACACTGCAAACCCTTTGACTCAACAATTTAAGAACTGTATTACTTAACTTCTGTTTGCCTCAATTTCCCAAGCTGTAAAATGGGGGTAATAACATCATCTACCTCTCAGGATTGTTGTGATTACAAATGAGATAATATTTGTAAAAACACAACATTCCCTGGCACACAGTAGGTATTATATCCTTATTCCTCTTCCCCTACCCTACGGAAGATCACATTTATAATACTGTAAAGAGCGTGGGTCAGGTATTCTAGGTCAGGCTCATACCTAGGATTAAAATGTGGCCCTCGACTCCCATTATCTCCCTGCAGAGTCTTCATGAATCATAAACATCAATGGATTTTAACATAACACAAACTGCTCAGTAGGACCTGCATGCTAACAGATACTTTAAATTTTTATACAGAGGAATTCCAGTAATGTGAACATCATTATGAGAAATAACTTTTTTTCCCATCAAAAGATAACAACTGCATAAATTGGAAAGAGTTGGCCTGAAAGTCAGGAGCCCTGGACTGGCTGATGAGCTGGTTGTGCCACTATATTGCAGGTCAAGTAACCATCTGTGTAGTTTGGTTTCTCCATCTGTAAAACAAGGATTTTGGTCTTGAAGTTATGTGTTGGTCCAATATTTTGGGACTCTGTGAATAACAACTTCTCAGGAATGTGACTAGAGCTGATGAAAAAGCCATTTCTGGCATGATGCATAGGTAACCAAATAGCTGCTTCTCTCCAGTGAACATGGAGGCTGGCAGCAGGAAACATTGGATAGTTAGAAATGAGGGTATCATTTGATTATGAGCAGGATAATGAAATATTCCTACCCATCTCAAGAAATGAGATTTCACTCTCTGAACTGCTGTTCCAAAAGATGGTGTGAGAAATCAAAGAAAAGTCGAAAAGCACATACTTTGGAAAGATGCATTAGAATATTCATATGAGCCTTCCTATATCACATTCCTGAGGAGATTCCTCTGGGAGTCTGGTTGATATTCTGTCTCCAGCTGAGGGCAAGGGCTAGTGACGAGCCCATCAATGAGTGAGAAATACTGAGAAGCTGACAAGGCTAATGAGTTTATGATGCCTCCATGTAAACTCAAGTTCAACAGAAAATTCTGGAATATATTACTTAAATGATGCAGGCATCTGGAAAACCTTTACAGCTTTATTGTTGTCATTCAGTTCTTTGGAATATATTTTTAAAGACACTGTTCCGCATTCTAGTGTTGCAAGATATGACAGACAAAATTATCTGTATCTTCTGCTTTAAAATGGATCCATAGTCACAGCAGGGATGGAAAGGTAAAAAGTCATTAGTATGAGAGAAAGATTTTTACCCTTCCTTGTGAAATGTGATGAGGCCAGCCCTCACAAGTGGCATTGGGAAGATATGCCATGGATAAATGTAATACAGACATTAGTATTATCCATCAAACATTTATTCAGTTGATATTTATTCAGGGATTACTATGATCCAGTCACTAAGCCAAATAGTGACATCCCTCCTAGCTCCAACTAACCAATGCCTTCCATCATGTTCATCAAACCACTGCAAAGGGGATTAAGGTACAAGAGGGAGCTAAGATGATCTGACTGAGTGAATGCTTTCACTATTATTCATCCACACCCATTATAAGTAATAAAAAAGATAAGAAACCAAGGAGAAATTTGGCAGAAAATGGTTAAATTCCATTAACTTTTTTGGTATATACGTGATACTGAAACAAAATAGTGGGAAAATCTGAGTTAACCTTGTGATCTCTACTTTGTGTAAAATTTAGAAGAGCAACAAAGAACATTAGAAATCAATTACCCCATAGCTTCTCAACTACTTGTTCATGAGCTCCTTGAGGGTTTGAGACAACTGTCTAATGGGGCCATATGAAAAATCCTTTAATGGTATCAAATCATGTAACACACATCCATCTATCCATCTATGCATCTATCCATCCATCCATCCATCCATCCATCCATCCATCCATCCATCCATCCATCCACCCACCCACCCACCCATCTATCTATCTATCTATCTATCTATCTATCTATCTATCTATCTATCTATCTATCTATCTATCTATCTATCCATCTGTCCATCTGTCCATCTATCTATCTATCCATCCGTCCATCTATCTGTGTGTATGTGCATGTATATGTATATATGTATGTATATGCATTTAATGTGAGTGCACATATATTACATACTCTATAAATACAATGAATATAATATATAATAATACATAACTATATGTAGTTATACATAAGCAGCACATAATTTCTGGATTGTGATACTATATATACTACATCAGATAGGTATAGATAGCAAGTTATATATATACATATGCATTTACATATATATGTATACATACCTATATGTGCATTATATTCTCACTATATTATATATAATGTTATGAAACATCCCACATATATATATAGCTATGAGTGTAGACAACTTTCTCTGTGTATGTATATATGTATATACATTATATTATACATGCATACATGCATACATATATAAATTTCCATACATATACATTCACATGCATGTGTGTGAACACACACTCTGTAACAATCCAGCAATTATTTAATACTTACATATAATTACATATACGTATATACACTCATACATCATGTACATTATATGTATATAAGCACATATATGCGTACTCACATTATATGTGTATACACGTAGATGGATAGACGGATGAATGTGTTACATAATTCGGTACTGTTAAAGAAATTTTCTTATGACCCCCTTAAACAGTCATCTCAAAGCCTCAAGGAGTTCATGAACAACGAGCTAAGAAGCTGTGGGTTAAATGGTCTCTAATGCTCTTTGATGTCCTTCTGAATTTTATGCAATAGTAGAGAACACAATTTTAACTCAGATTTTCCCACACTACTTCATTTCAGTATCATGTGTTGCATGTTTGAAGTTATAGACTTACTTTTAAAATGATTTGAAAATACTATAATCATGTCATCACACATAATGATTTTAGTGTTCATGATTATCTTAAACTCTGAATGCTTCTCATTGAGTATACATAATTGAAATTTCTCGATCCATAATCGAGTTGTTACCAAACCTCCATAAGTTTTTGATGCTTGAACACAAACCAGTTCCCAATGGATGGTCAGATACTTTCACATACCCTCATTTGTATACTGTATGCTGAATCACAGATGTTTTTAATGTATGAAGAGAATTTTTCTTTGCAACGGTTAGTTTACATGCAAGTATTGTAAATGAAGCAAGATATGCAACTGAAATGAAGATGCATTTATAATTTAATATAATTAGCATAACATGATGCCCTTGTCATTAACCAGTAGTGTAATAGTAATTTAAAATAGAAAGATCTATGTTATTAATTAATAGGCCCATATGATCTGCTTGGATCCCCTGGAAGCCTGGGTCACATGTGGTGGGAGGAGCTTGCTGAAGATGCAGAACAGGAAGGGTGGAGCGTAACTGGGAGGAAGTGAGTGGGGTCTGGTCAGGAGGGCAAGAAAGCAGACAACTGATACATTGTGACAGATGATGGTGAGAAGGCCCTGGCTGGGGAAGGGGGAGGCTTGAGAATGGCTTTGCCCTCTTCAGTGATCATGTTTATTAACTTCTTGGTCAGCATGATGGATTTTGCTTTCTGGTTCTGGCATTTGACTTTCTGGTGTTTAAATAAATGTTTTTCCTCTGCCTTCTATATGGAGAGTCTTTTATATTTTGTGATTAAGAATTACACTGGCATATTCATAGTCATCACCAGTACTATGAATATTGCCTTGGCGATTCAAGTAGATGAATAATTTTTTTATCATAACTAGCTATTCGGTTTTTTTGATTGTTTCAGTGGCTAAACATTTAAAATGCTGAATTTCAAACTCAGCAAGAAAATTATAAAATTCTGCTATATTCTGCCACATATATTTTCATGAGCAAGCATTTTCATTGATTCTTCTTTCAAATCAAAATACAGAAATAGACTCAATATGGGACCAGCTGTAATACTATGCTGATCTCTTATTAAGCTAAACATTGTATACCTTTGCTGAAATAACAAAGTCATCATCAAAATTGAGTTTATCTATGATTACTATATTATGTCACACATTTTTTTCAAATTATAACTTTTTTTTGAAATTCTAGAACATTTATTCCTTTGTATGAATTTTAATAGTTTATCTAGCTATGGTAAGTAATTCCATTAGTAGTATAATTTCTATAGAACTTAATTAATAAGTTAATTTAGGTAATATCAATATTTTATCATATTGGTGTGATCCAATCATGAGCAATGAATATAATTCAATTCTCACTCTAATTTTTAACAATGTTTTGTAGTTACAACCATATATTTGCATAGATGTGGATACAAGACATTTAATACAATCTGTAGTGATTTTGAAAAATGATTTCTCATTTATTTTATTCTATATATTTATTACACTTTACAGATGTTGATGATTACAAATTAATTTTGTAAAGTATGAATTTAATATTCTACAAAAAGTAGACATTTCAGCCTACAAGAGAGAAATACACACACACACACACACACACACACACACACACATACACACATTTTTGAAATGAGGTTCTTGACCTTGGGTTAAATACTTCTTGGTACCCAGAGGTGGGTGGTATGGCTTTATACTCAGTGTCTGGGAGCTGCAAATGATTATCGTATTGATTAGAATTCTGCAGTCTTTCAAAGTCATCTACTTCTCTTGTTTCGTTATTGCTGTCCATTATCTTGTTCATTCCATATCAAACCACATAAGTCTTCTTGAGTTCCTTTGAATTTATAAACCATCATTGCTCATGGCACAGTGATAGTACATTGGATTCATATACCACAATTGGTTCAGCCATTCTCCAACTTTACTTGTAACAGAGTACCTACTTTGGTTCTAATTAATTCTTTGTTGTAACAACAACATTAAAACGTGCTACCACACATACTTTAGTGTACATGGATTTTTATCCTTTAGTCTCTTTGCAGTAAATGACTAATGATCCTTACTAGATCAAAAGTGATACACAATTTAATGAATTTTCAGGTATAGTTGAAAATTTCTTTCTGGAAGAGTTGCATCAATCCATGTCTAAAGCAATAATGCATTAGGGTTCCAGTCCTCCCAAAGTCCTTCCACCTGATGGTCTTTTTTCTTTTATCATATTTTCTAATCTGATGATTGTGGCATAGAATCTCAGAGTTGTTTGAATTACTGCTAATGGTAAGTATGGAAGCATGTCATCTGATAGATCCCTATTTTGTCTAACTGTTTGGTCTAACTAGGTCCTAACTCACTTAACTGTATGCTATAACAGTGCAAATATTTTTAGTATTTAAGTGTTGGTAACCTGGATTGAGCCTTAGCTTTCCTCACTCTAATTTTATTTTTACTTCTCATCCTCTGAAGTTAGGTGTTGTTCCAGGGTCTCTCACCCAGTAGACTTCAAATAATGATGTGTAGTGGGAATGAATCTACTTGAGAAGACTCTGAACCTCCACTGCTTTGCTTCCCCCTCCAATAATTTATTCTCACCTCTTTTCTGAAAGGTTCCTCATCTATTCCTTTTCTTTTCCAAACGCATGTCTCTGAAAAATCCCTCATAAGAGCTCAAGTCTTCTGGGATCCTGGACCTTCACTCAGACAAGAGCAGTTCCCTTCACTCAGAATTAGAATAAGAATATCCAGTCACCTCAATCTGTTCTTGGACATCAGAATATATACTGTGTAAACAAATACTTTCTAAAACTATCTTTGCTTCCAGGGAGTTAGCATCCTCTAGTGACAAGAGACCTTTTCACTATTATCATGGCTATTTTTTTTCAGTTTTTTTTTTTTAAAGCTGAGAATATACAGCACCATGGGATAAGTGCTAGATTCAGAATCAACAAACCGGGGTTCACATCTTATATGATCTCTGGAACCCAGTTTCCTCATCTATAAAATAGGGAAGTCAGAGTAGATGTCCTTTGTGTACCCTTTCAGCTCTGAGATCTCTCCCATTTAGTGATTTCATCAGGTCTCATGAATTCATTTATTTCCTCTATGCAGGTGACTCCAGTTTCTATAGGGTATAATAATCCCTAGCCTCATTCCCCCTTTCTCCAGTCTTACATTACCATGTGTCAGTTGAACATGTTTAAATGAATGTACAAATTCAAAATGTCCCAAATAGAACTCATTATCATTTCCCCCCAAACCCCCTCTTCTGGCCTTGTCTATTTTTGTCAAAAGGACCACCCTTTTCCCAAAAGTTCCTTGAGGTTCAAAATCTGAGACATTCTCAACCTTGATTTTCATATTTAATCATCTCCCAGTCTAATCAATTCTACTTCCATAACTTCTCTCATACCTGGCTTTCTCTTCACTCATAAGCACTCACTTTGTTTAAACTTTCATCACCTCTTGCCTGAACTATTGCAATAACCCCTTTGTGTTCTTATCTCATATCTCTTCCAACTCTACATCATCCTTCACAAGTTGTCAAAGAGATTGTCCCAAATAACAGTGACAAAGTGTTTTATGTTCGCGAAGCACTGTGCATATATTATCTTATTTGATCTGGAGGACAACCCTCTGAGTTAGATGTTATTATTCTATGTTACAGACAAGAAAACCATATGAAAGAGGTTCAGTGACTTGCATAGGGTTGCACAGCCAACACATATCTGCCTTGTAATTTGAACTTAAACCTTCTGGACTCCAACCAACTCTCCAGTGCTTCCTTCTTGCTCCTCCGATCAATAAACATTCATCTGTATGATATGTAGAACCTTTCATAATCTGGCTACAATCAGCTTTGGAACGTGTCTTGTATATTTCTTCCCTTACTGCACTCTACGTTGCAATCACACTATCTTATTTTCTGTTTCTTACAGATGACCCTCCATCTCCCATGACTATGACTTCTAACAAGGTCCCATCTTCCACATGAATCCTTACCTATTCCTTGAATGTACACTGTCCTTACCTCTGCTTTATAGAATCCCTAGCTTCATTCAATATTCAGCCTAAAGACTTCTCCTCCATGAGATCTTTCATGATCCCCACAGGTGCTCATGCCCTTCCTCAACACTCTCACCTTTTATACTTTAAAATTCCTTTTCACATATTTTGCTTTTAATTATGTGAGAATCGTTTTTTTCTTTTTTCACCTGGTGAAAATATAATCTCCCTGAAGATTCTTTTCATTTAGTTTCCATCCCTAGTGCTTTGAGAAGAGCCTGGTACATAAAAGGAGTTCAATACAAATTTGTTAATTGACTGAACATGAATTTGGTAAAAGTTTATTAAAAAGCAGCTTAGAATTTTGAGCTTGAATGCCTGAGTAAATGCTTAAACATTTCATGGGATCTCATTTTGCATATCAGATCAATTCTTGTGTCTGTCACTTGACTCTTTGGAGGGTGATGAAATATTCTTTTTAAAAACACTATGATGTCATGTTTCCATTGTTAGAGGCATAGTTTCAGAGAGTTTTGCCATCAAGAAATGTGATGTTATTGTCAGGTTGTCATTTGGTGCTCATAAATCATGGTCAGCCTTCACATCTGTCTCCAATATTAGGATGTTGATTTTATTTAAAAGCCCACAATGAGGAGCCAAAGAATGAGGCCATAGGGACAGCAGCTCTGGAGACTCATGTATTTTCATCCTAACACTATGCTTGAAAGGCATGTAAAAAATCACCTGGGGAGAAGAATGAACCACAAAATGAAAATGAGGGAACCTTTATTACAATCCGCACTCTGCCACCAACTAGTGACCATTAAGAGGCTACTTTCCTTAGCATTAGTTTTCTTTTTCTTCTAAATTGGGAAAGAGGTAGTAGTAGTGAGGGAGAGAGGGCTAAATGAGTTCTATGGTCTCCTCTAACTTTAAAATACTTAAGTAATATTATTGCTAAAGTTTCCTATCAGAGATCTTTATAACAATTTAACTATATTTTGAAAAAAAAAAGGTACCTTAGAAAATGAGACAATATCAGTATTGAACCTCTATGTACGAAATGCTATAACATCTAATTTTTTAAAAGGAAAAGTTAAATGAATTACATTAAGTGGTAGCAATACTGTAGGAGTGGGAGACTTTAATCATCCCCTCTCAGAACTAGATAAATGTAACTTTAAAAATCAGAAAGTAAATCTAATTTTAGATAAGCCAGATATGATGAATATCTAGAAAAAATTGAATGATAATAGAAAAAATATATACCTTTTTTTCTCAGTGGTTCATTGTACCTTTATTTAAGACTCTCTCTTTAATAGGACATAAACATGTTATAGTCAAAAGTAGAAAAATTAAAAGTATAATTTTCAAATTACATTGTAATAAAAATTATATTTAATAAGGGACCACAGAATCCTAAGTTGTTTTTTAAAGAAGACCAATAAATTGTATGTGCAATTAAAACAGTAGAAAAATGAGTAAACTAAAAATCTTCAGTTGAACACTGTAATGGAAATCCTAAAAAATAAAGGTGAGATTAATAAAATTGAGTGTACAAATTTCAATTTATAAATAAAACTAAGAATTATATATATGTATATTTATGTGTATATGTCATATACACACACACTAATATAGATAACAAACCATTGGTTATTTTGATTTTAACAAAGAGAAGAGAACCAAATTACTACTTTTAAAAATGAAAAGGTTGAACATATTACTAAAGAAGATGAAATTAAAGGAATTATAAGAAACCATTTTGCCCAATCATATGCTAATTAATATAACAATTTAAGTAGAAGAATATTTTCCAAAATATAAATTGCATAGATTAGCAGAAGAAATAGAGTATCGAAATAGACTTATTTTAGAAAAAAAATGAACAGGCCATAAATACGCTTCTTAAATAAACAAACAAGCAAACAAAAAAAAACAGTACCAGGCTCAGTCAGATTTGCAAGTGAATTCTATCAAACATTTAAAGACCAACTCTAGCAGTAAGCATTCTGACATATAAAGGATGATCTGCTAGCACAGGTTCTCAGGTCTGTTTTTCTAAAAGGAAAGTAAGCTTTGAGGGGTCAACAATCTTCTTTGATCACATATACCAAGATAGAAAATACAAGCAGAGAAATAAAGACCAACAGAAAGCACTTCTGACCATAAACAATACATATATCACATATCAACAGACAGATCCAACTCTCTGACCACTACATACATATACAGTTACCAGAGAGAGAAGCACCAACATCTGGGTTTTCAATGATGGGGTCTCCTTAACAGCTACTCAGTCTCATCTGGCACACAAACCTTCTTCCAAAGAGCAAGCCCCAAATCAAAAATGCTTCTCAGATTTATATACACTTTTCAGAGCTGTTGAGTTCCCAAAGGTCTCATGCCTGCATCAGATGTTTCTTCCAGGCACGAATGAATGAGGTGGGAGCAAAGATGGTATGCACTCCTTTTATTCTCATCTAGCTCAGAGTATACATAGGCATTGTACTTCCATACATGCAAGAAGTTTGTTAACACTGTGTACTGAGCTTACGTGCTTGGCTGTTGTTGTTCTTGTTCAAGATAATCACGAAGGTTGGTAATTGTGTAGGGGTGGTCCATCATGTAAGTCATGCAAGGGCATGATGTCTCAAAGAGATTTCTCCCAAGGGCATCATGACCCCAATAAACCGAGAGTTCCAGACCCTTTACATGGAAGGGGTCTGGGTATCAGGGCACTGGTGACCCAGAGCCTCATTAAAACTTAAGAAGAGGTGTGGGTCTTCCTACAAAATAAGCTTCCCTTAATCAAGCTTCCTTTAATAGACTCCACCTGAGGTCTGTGAATGAGTGGGGAAGATCTTTAACTGATTAACATTACACCAACTAATTCCAATAATAAATAATTTATTTAGAATAGTAGGAAAAGAGGGATTCCTACCAAGCTTCTCTTATGAAACAAATATGAAATTGTTACCTAAGCCAGGAACAGTAAAAACAGAGAAAGAATATTATAGACCAAATTAATTAATAAGTATGGATGCAAAAATCCTAAATAAATTACTAGCTGAAAGATTATAAGAATATACCACAAATATTACACATTATTGCCACATGGGACTTATAGCAGGAAAGCAGGTGTTGTTCAACATAAGGAAAACTATTAACACGATTTATTATATTAATAGAAAGAGTTTGAAAATGCATATGATTATATCAATAGATGGAGAAAAAACTTTTGATAAAGTACAATACTAATTTATATTAAATAACTTTAATAAATAAATTAAATAACTTTTAATAAATAAAAAAACTTGAAAGCATGGGCATAAATGAATTTTTTTCTCAAACGGAAAAGCAAACAAAACCCCCCCAAACCAACACCAAGCATTATTTGTAATAGGCTAGAAATCCATTAACAACAAGCTAGAATTTTAATCACAAGCTAGAAGCCTTTCCAGTAACATCGAGTGAAACAAGAATGCACTGTCACAAATAGTATTCAATATTGCCTTGGAAATCCTAGCAACAGCAATGAGAAGAAATAAAATGAATCAAAGTAGGGAATGAGGTAATAAAGCAATCTCTTTTTAAAGACAATAAGATGGGAAGGGCAGAGCCAAGATAGCAGAGTAGAAAGATGCATACACTCTAGCACTTCCCCCACACTCCACAAAATATCTGTAAAAAATGACTCTCAAATTCTAGAGCAGCAGAAGCCACAGAACAAGAGAGTGAAAGGGATTTCCAGCCAAAGGCAGCCTGGAAGGCCAACAGGAAAGGTCTATGCTGGGACCCCTGAGCCAAGTGGAGCCCAGCCCTGGCCACACAGCACTGGGAGGAACAAGACCTGAGCAGACCTCCAGGGCAGAATTCCCAGAAGGGATGGTCCCAGATCCCTCAAACCACAAGCAACAACAAAAGCTCCAAAGGTCAGTGTGGGAGGGCTTTCCCAGCTGGGTGAGAGGGGAGTGGGGTCCTCCCAGCAGAGGCAGCAAAGACAGCAGCAGCAGTGGGCAGCAGGAAGCTACAGTGGCAGCTGAAGCTGCCTGGGTCCATTGTCCAGGCAGCTCAGCTTAAAGCCTCTGGGGGAATAAAGCAGTTGATCAGAACCTCAGCCCTCAGTGGTGGCCCCAGGACAGGATAGAAGGAAATGCGGTTGTTCTTTTGTAATGTGACTGTTATGGAAGTGTTTTTGCATGGCTACACATGTATGACCTATATCAGATTGCTCACTTTCTCAATGCGGGGTAGGAGGAAGGGAGAGAATGTGGAACTCAAAGCTTTAAAAATGAATGTTAAAAATTGCTTTTGCATGTGACTGGGAAATAAATTGTACAGGCAATAGAGTAGAGAAATCTACCTTTCCCTACATAAAAATAGAAGGGAGGGGATGAAAAAAGGGGAGTGATAGAAGGAAGGGCAGATTGGGCAAATGGGTGGTTGGAGTGAATGCTATCCTGGGGTGGTGGAAGGGAGAGATGGGGAGAAAATTTAACTTTCAAAATCCCATGGAAGTGCATATTGGAAACTGAAAATAAATAAATTATATTAAAAATGGCTTTGAAGGGAGAACTATAATGATTTTTGCTTTTATTTTGCTAATATAGAAACTGGGGCTTCAGCAAGTTGTAATTGTGCAAGGTTACCAAGGACTCCAGAACATACATACTTCTCTCTGTCTCTCTGTCTCTGTCTCTGTCTCTCTGTCTCTCTGTCTCTCTGTCTCTGTGTCTCTGTCTCTCTGTCTCTGTCTCTCTCTCTCTCTCTCTCTCTCACACACACACACACACACACACACACACACACACACAGCCACAATCTGAATCTGGACTCTGACTTCCAGGTCATTACTTCTTTCAAGGGATGTTCATGAGCTGTATAACTGAAGTCTATTTACTTCCTCATTCTAAGCTTCAATATCCTCCTCTATAAAAGGAGAACTCAGATACACTTTGCCACCTTCATAACATGGTGTTGATAAACTTTCTCTTCAGTCACAGAGGTAATTTTAATGGAAATTGATGATAGTCACTTATCATCTAGCTATACTCAACAGTGTTTCTTCCTTATATGAGAAGTTGGTACCTGTGTGTTGGTGCATGCACATCTCTCCCCAGCTCAAACTGCCTGGTTTTCTTTCTTACCCACAGCCACATGGAATTATTAGCAGGTGGTATTGTGCAATGGGAAGAGCACTATTACCAGAGGCCTGCCTCCAATCCCTTGAATTCTATTTACTACCTGCATAACATTGTACAATGCAAATTAAAATAACTCTGAGATACCACTTCACAGCCATCAGATTAGCTGACCTGACAGAAAAGGAAAATGACAATGATGGAGGGGATGTATGAAAATCAGGACACTAATGCACTATTGGTGGAGTTGTGAATGGCTCCAACCATTCAGGAGAACGATTCAGAAATACTCCCAAGGGGCTATCAAAGTGGAAATCCCCCTTGATTCAGCAATATTACTGCTAGGCTCTATCACAAAGACATCAAAAATCAAACAAAAAAAGAAAAAGACCTATATGTACAAAAATATTTATAGCAGCTCTTCTATGGTGGCTAAGAGGTGGAAATTGAGGGGATGCCCATCAATTGGGAAATGGCTAAAAATTCTATGGTTTATATTTGTGACGGAATATTATTTGGGTATAAGAAATGACAAGCAGGAAAATTTCAGAAAAAAACCTCGAAAAACTTCCATGAACTGTGTCCAGAGAGAGAACTGTACTGGAGCACACTATTTTTCACTTTCTTTCTTTCATCCTTTCTCTTTAATTTGATTGTTCTTGCACAAAATGACTATACATACACACTTGTGTATATATGTATGCATGTATACATGTATGTATGCATACATATGTGTGTGTATATATGTGTGTGTATTTATATGCATGTGTTTATTGTGAACATATTTATATACATATACATATATATGTGTGTTTGTGTGTCTGCATGTATTTTGTTTAGAGTTTAGAGACACTGTAAGCTATATTTTTGGTTTTCCTTCAACTTTTGGTTTCATTGGTTTTGTTTATGCAAAATCTTTAACTTAATAATCAAATTATACATTTTACTCTTTTTAATGTTCTCTGTCTCTTGTTTGGTCCTAATTTTTCCTTTATCCAGAGATCTGATAAATTGCTCCATGCTCCCTAATTTGCTTATGATATCATCCTGTATGTTTAAGTCATGTACCCATTTTGACCTTATCTTGGTATGCAGTGCAAGATATTGGAATATACCTAAGTTTCTTCCATATTATCTTCTAATTTTCCAAGCAGTTTTTTTCAAATAATGAGTTTTGTTCCTCAAAGCTTGGACCTTTGGATTTCTTAAATACTATATTTCTATGTTCATTTACTATAATGTATTGTCTACCTAATCTATTCCACTAATCCACCACTCTACACTCCACTACCAAATTATTTTGATGATTGCCACTTTATAATTTAGTTTGAGATCTGCTACAGCTGGGCCACCTTCCTTCATATTTTTCTATTGTATCCTTTGAAATTCTTAAATGTCAGGTAGTTTTTAAGAAAGATTGAAATAGTCATCCAGCCGACACAGGATGGCCACCTGTTGGAGAAGGAGAAGAGAAAGAAAACTCTTGTTCAGATCTGGGAAGGACTTAATGGGCTCCAAAGTTGACTCTGATCTAGAATTTCTTTGATCTTGTGGAATTGACCCACTGAAGGATGTCAAAGCTATTATTGGTGAAAAACCTCCTTCACAATCTCCTTTGCAACCTGCTGTGTGATATCTGTGACCATTGCCATGGAAATAAATGTTACATTCAAAACCTGAACAATTTAATTTTAATTAGTTTCCTCCCCAGATTTCATTTATACAAATGACTGTAATCTTCGCCCTTCTGTTTCTGATCCTGCTGCTATTTTTTGTTTGTTTTATTTTTTTGCCCTTCTCCTACAGGCTTCTTCTCACTACTTAATTCCCTCACTTATCCCTTCTTTGTTCAGCAGTAAATTCATCATCTTTATTTTTCTCCCTTGAAAATGAAGGACAGAACTTTCCAATAGCTTTAAGCAATTTATTTTCTTAAAGAATGAATCTATTTTATATAAGATACTTTAACCCTTTTCTCTTCCACTCAGTCTGAAATGCATACACAATCATACCTTACTTGGAAACGTTCTCTTCATTCAGGCACTGATGGAAATAACAGACAAACTGGGATGCATTATGTTATTTGGACCATCATTCTGAGCTAGACAAGGGTGACTATATGACTCATTCTGCTAGGATAATGAAAATTCTTCTCTTGGATAAAGGCCAATTTGCTTCTGTAAACCATGAGACAATAGATTTGTGATTGTCTATATTGTCTGTAAGCATTTTACAACAAAATGACCTCTGTGTAACTTTGTTGAAGTTTTCAAAGAATCACCACAATATGAGAGTGAAGGGACTTGTCCATGGGCACGTAGCTCAGAGTATCACAAGTGACTTGTTAACGCAGTCCTTCCTGACTCCTAGTCATTTACCACCTCCTTCTATCATAACCATTGCTATTGCTATTAATCTCATGCTTTAAAATACTTTATACAAATGCTATGTTTTTATGCAAACAAAGTAATGTGTGAGATAGTTTCAGGGGTATTATTCTCATTTCATAGATGAGGAAAGCAAATATAAAGGCACTTAAGAGAACTGTCCAGAGATACAGCAAAAAAGGAGGATTAGGGGCAGAAACACAGCTTAACTTGACCAACATCTCCCTCCACAGAACTTTACACAAAGCCTCATATAAAATTTTAGAGTAGCAGAGCCAATAAAATGTTGAGGTAAGACATTTTTCTAGTCTAAGAAAATTTAAGAGGTCAGTAGGAGAAGTTTGTAACACTAGGCCAGAGGTCTGTCTAGTGGCAACACACACAGCACAGAAAAGAGCAGCTTCAGGAGCTGTCATCCCAGAGACAATGAAGCATCTGGGCAACAGGTCAAAGAGGCATTACAGGGGACTAGGGTGGGCTGGTGCTGATTGGCAACTCTATTGGCCATACATAGTTCTGGGTCACAATTCCAAGGCAAAAAGGAGTTATTTTAGTCTGTCAAATGGAAACAAGGGACCTAGTGACAGTTCCAAAATGAAGAGGGACTCTTGTGGTTCTAAGGGCCATGGGAGGCATTCTAGGTAAAGATAACATAATAGAGCAGGAGGACAGAGATCATACCTCTTCCAGGTTTGCATTCCTTTAGAAACAACAAAAAGTTGTCAACTCCAAGAATTACCTCTGTAAACTGTAGCATGAAAAATCCTGAAACTTGAGACAATTCCTTCCAACCCCCAAGTGAGCAAAGCTGAACTTTAACATGAAGTTCATGGTCAAGAAATAGACTAAAAAAAGGAAATACCAAAACAATAAACAAACAAAAAACATCTGAACATAAAAGCTACTACAGTGTCATGGAAGACCTAGACAAACTCAGAAGAAGACAAAAAAGGTGAAAAAATCTACAAAAATGTCAAAGAAAATCCTAAGTGCATGCAAGTCCAACAAGAATTCCTAGAAGAATCAAAGAAAGATGTAATAGTGATAAAGGAAAAAAAATGCAAAAGAAAATAAGTGAAGAAGGAAGTTAAGAAAAGAGAATAACAGCTTAATAACAGAGGCATAAAAATGCTAAAGAAAGCAACATAGTAAAAAATAGAATAGACAAAATGGTAAAAGAGACACAAAAAGAAAAGAATTCCTTAAAAGGAGAATTATTCAAAAAGGCAAAAAAGTAATAAAAATTCACTGAAGAAGGCAGAACCAAGATGCCAAAATGAAGGCAAGGACTCCCCTGAGCTCTCACCTAAACCCCTTCAAACAAATAAAAAAAGTGACTCTAAACAGGTTTTCATTGGGTGATGGTGGTGGAACCAAGATGGCAGAGGAGCAGCAGAGATCTGCTAGAGTTCTCCCCCAAAACCCCTCAAAAAACCTGTAAAAATGACTCTAAATAAATTCTAGAGCAGCAGAAGGCACAAGACAGACAGAAACAAATTTCCAACCCAAGACAATCTGGAAGATTAACATGAAAGGTCTATTACACCAGGCTAGGAGCAGAGCACAGTTCAGTGTGGACCACACCAGCATGAATGGAGTTGGAACAGACCATAGGGAACTGAATCATTGACAAATGCTGCAGGTTCCATACTTCTCAACACATAAACACCAACAAAAGCTTCAAGGATTGGTGGGAAGGGTATCTCATCTGACTGAGAGGGTGCTCCAGCCACAGTCACAGTCTCAGTTCCAGGGTGGTGGGAACCACTGCTGAAACTGAGGCTTCTTCTGGAGCCCTCCACTTAAGAAAGAGTTCAGAATTCAAGTAATAGATTGGAAAAATGAACAAATGGGGGGAGGGGAAAGAAGAAAGATTCTTACTTTCTTGGTGAAGGGGTATTTACTTACAACTTTGATGATGAAGAAGAACAAAACACACATCCAGAGGAAGACAACAAAGCCCAGACTCCTGCATCTAAAGGCTCAGAAACAATATGGATTGGTCTCAGGCCATGGAAAAAGTCGAAAGGGATTTTGAAAATCAAGCAGGAGAGGCAGAGGAAAAATTGGAATGAGAAATGGAAGTAATGCAAGAAAATCATGAAAAACAAGCCAACAACTTGCTAAAGGAAACCCCACAAAATACTGAAGAAATTAACTGCTTTAAAATTAGACAAACCCAAGTGGCAAAAGAGGTCCAAAAAGACAATGAGGCAAAGAATGCCTTAGAAAGCATAATGGAACAAATGGAAAATGAGGTCCAAAAGCTCACTAAAGAACAAAATCCCTTAAAAATTAGAATTGAACAAATAGACGGTAATGACTTTATGAGAAATCAACAAATTATAAAATAAAAACACAAGAATAAAAAATAGAAGAAAATGTGAAGTATCTCATTTGGAAAACAATTGACCTGGAAAATGGAACCAGAAGAGATAATTTTAAAATTATTGGACTACCTGAAAGGTATGATTTTCAAAAAAGCCTACACATCATCTTTTTAAGAGATTGTCAAGGAAAACTGTCCTGATAATCTAGAACCAGAAGGAAAAATAGAAATGGAGAGACTCCATTGATCTCCTCCTGAAAGAGATCCTAAAATGAAAACTCCTAGGAATATTACAGCCCAAATCCAGAGTTCCCAGGTCAAGAAGATAATATTACAAGCAGGAAGAAAAAAAAGCAATTCAAATATTGAGGAAACATAATCAGGATAACATAAGATATACCAACTTCTACACTAAGGGCTTGTGATATGAAATTCCACAGGCCAAAGGAGATAAGATTAAAACCAAAAATCACCTACCCAGCAAAACTATAGATAATGCTTCAGATGAAAAGAAAATGGAACATCAATGAAATAGAGGACTTCCAAGCATTCTTGTTGAAAAGACCAGAGTTGAATAGAAAAGTTGACTTTCAAATGCATGAATCAAGAGAAGCATGCAAGGGTAAACGGAACAGAAATGATAAGGGACTTATTAAAGTTGAACACTTTACATTCCTACATGGAGAGCAGATATTTGTAACTCATCAGACTATGTGTATACATACATACATACATATGCACACATACATATACACACATATATACAGATATATAGAAACATACATATATACCCATAAATATATATACACACATATATAATACATACACACATATGTACATACACAATGCATGTATTTATATATATGTACATGTATATATATGTGAAGAGAGAGAGGGAGGAAGGGAGGGGGGAGAGAGAGAAAGAGAGAGAGAGACACACACACACAGAGAGAGAGAGACAGAGAGACAGAGAGGGAGAGAGAGAGAGAGAGAGAAGATGGTGAGCTGAACATGAGGGCGTAATATCTAAAAAAGAAAATTATATGTCAAGAGGAATGTACTAGGAGAAAGAAAAAGGGAGAGAGGTAGAATGTACTAAACCATTTCACATAAAAGAGGCAAAAATGAGCTTTTGCAATGGAGGAGAAGGGGAAGATGAGAAAGAAAAGTGACTCTTCCTCTCATCATATTTGGTTTCAGGATGGAATAACATACACACTTAATTGGGTATGGAACTTTATCTTACCCTGCAAGAAAGCAGGGGTTAAGGGGATGAAAGTGGAGATAATAGAAGGGATAGCATATGAGGGGAAGTGATAGTCAGAAGCAAACACTTTGGTAGAGGGACAGGTCAAAGGAGAGAATAGAATAGATGGAGGGCAGGATAGGATAGAGGGAAATATATTTTCATAACATGGCTGTTATGGAGGTGTTTTGCATAACTACACTTGTATAACCTATATTGAATTGCTTACCTTCTCAATGAGGGTGGATGGGGAGAGGGAAAGGGAAAAATTCTGGATTTCACAGCTTTAAAAATGAATGTTAAAGATTGTTTTTACATGCAACTAGGAAATAAGTTACATAGGCAATGAGGTATAAAACTTTATCTTGCTCTATAGGAAAATAGCAGGGAAGGGGATGGGGGGGTGATAGAAGGGAGGGCAGATTGGAGAAAAGGATAATCACAATACATTATGTTCTGGGGTTGGGGGAGATGAGGAGAAAAATTGAAATTCAAAATTTTGTAGATGTGAATGTTGAAAACCGAAAATAAATATTTTTTTTTTAAATCACAGCATAATTTAAACAAAGTACAGTTATGGTGTAATGAGAATACTACATTTATTTACTTATTGGATTTAATCATCAACAGAATTGAATACTGTTTATAATACTGCTGCCTGTGATAGTAAGTAAATTACCCCATTCCTATAGGCTTCATTTCCTTTATCTGTAAAATGTTGGTGCTATATTAGATCAGTGATGTTAAATTCAAATAGAAAGTAAGTCACTAATCCCTATGTAATCATCTCTGAGTGATGACTTATAAATATAATATGTTTTATTGTATTTTTATTTATTTTACTACTTTGTTTAATATTTCCCAAATACATTTTAATCTTGTTTCAGTAGCACTCATATGATCTCTAATATCTCTTTCAGAAATAAATTCTATATATTTGTAAAAAAAAAATGACTAAACAAATTCTGGAGCAGAAAAAACCCACAAAAAGATAGAATGAAATGCCTTTCCAGCCCAAGACAGCTTAAGACATCAGAAGAAAAAGTCTGTTGCACCAGGGTGAGGAAGCAGTACAATCCAGGACAGTCCAACCCAGAGCGGACCAGGTCCCAGCAAATGAGGAACAGGTGACAGGATGATTGAATCATTGGCAGCAGTGATGTTTTTCAGATCTATCATCTCACAAATGCCAAACTCAACTCAGAAAGTCATCATGAAAGGTCTGTCACATCTGGGTGAGAGCAGAATATAGTCCAGCTCAGGACATACCAGGAAACTAGTAGCAGGCCTTGGAAGTGATTGAATCA
Organism: Notamacropus eugenii; assembly: GCF_028372415.1. Classification (NCBI taxonomy): domain Eukaryota; kingdom Metazoa; phylum Chordata; class Mammalia; order Diprotodontia; family Macropodidae; genus Notamacropus; species Notamacropus eugenii. Next base: position 8,145,915 of record NC_092874.1, read on the forward strand.
ACAGAGGCAATAGCTGCTTCCAAAGATCTCAGCCCAAAGGCAATAAGGGTGTTGAATAACTACTCATAAGGAGATTACAGGGGTCTCTTTGCTAGAACTGAGGCAGCACTCTGTTGGTTGGCCCATATTTGGATCCAGGTTGCAGCCCTGGGTAAAAGTTCCAGAGTGAGAAGGATCACTAGTAGAACAGAGCTTGCAGCCACAGTGGAATGGGATCCAGGGCAGAAAAGATTGCTTGTGTGTGCTCCCATACTAGTGGACAGGTCAGGAAAGAAGTAAACACACATCTCCTTATATCATACCTTCTTGGGAGAACTGAAAATTTACATGTCCTTAGAAGTATCTCTGAAAATAACTGCTCAAAACCCCTTCAATATGGGACTGGGTGCCCTCCAATCAGGAAACAAAGCCCTACTTCAACAAAGAGTTAAAAGTAAAAAAAAAAATGGCTGGAAAAATGAGAAAACAACAGGAAAAACTCTGAATATAGAAAATTACTATGGAAACAGGTAAAATCAAAACAAATTCAGGAAAAGACCACAAAATCAAGCTCCTGTATCCAACACCTCCAAGGCCATGGAGTAGCTCAAAAAGAGCTTCGAAAATCAAGTGAGAGAGGTAGAAGAAAAAACTGGAAGAGAAATGAGAGGGATGCAAGTAAATCATAAAAAATGAGTCAACAGTGTAGTAAAGGAGATACACAGAAAAATACTGAAAAAATAACATCTTTAAAAAAGGAAGTGTCCCAAATGACAAACAGGTACAAAAAGTCAGTGAGGAGAAAGATCTTAAAAAACAGAACTGGCGAAATGGAAAAGGAGGTTTAAAAGCTCACTGAAGAAAATAATTCCTTAAAAATTAGGATGGAGCAAGGATGTTCATTATCACCACTATTATTCAATATGGTACCAGAAATGTTAGCTGTAGCAATTAGACAAGATAAAGAAATTGAAGGAATAAGAATAGCCAAAGAAGAAACTAAGTTATCACTCTTTGCAGATGACATGATGATATACTTAGAGAATCCCAGAGACTCAAGTAAAAAAAACTACTTGAAATAATAAACAACTTTGGCAAAGTTGCAGGTTACAAAATAAACCCACACAAATCTTCTGCATTCTTATATATTAGCAACAAAGTCCAACAGCAAGAGATAGAAAGAGAAATCCCAGTTAAAGCTAGGGTAGACACTATAAAATACTTGGGAGTTTACCTGCCAAAACAAACCTAGGGACTATATGAACACAATTACAAGACACTTTTTGCACAAATAAAGTCAGATTTAAGTAAGTGGAAAAATATTTGTTACTCATGGGTAGGCTGAGCTAATATAACAAAAATGACAATTCTACCTAAATTAATTTACTTATTTAGTGCCATACCAATTAAAATATCAGATAATTATTTTCTAGAGCTGGATAAAATAATATCAAAATTCATCTGGGAGAACAAAAGGTCCAGAATATCAAAGGCACTAATGAAAAGAAATGCTAGGGAAGGTGGCCTACCACTACCAGATCTCAAATTGTACTATAAAGGAGCAATTAACAAAACCACTCGGTATTGGCTAAGAAACAGAAGGATAGACAAGTGGAATAGACTTGGCACTCAAGACACAGTAGGCAAAGAATATAGCAACCTCCTGTTTGATAAACCCAAGGACCCCAGCTTCTGGGATAAGAACTCACTGTTTGACAAAAATTGCTGGGAAAACTGGATAACAGTGTGGCAGAAACTAGGCATAGACCCATACCTGACACCAGACACAAGAATAAAGTCCAAATGGGTACATGATTTAGTATAAAGATTGATACCATGAATAAACTGGAGGAGCAAGGAATAGTGTATTTATCAGATTTATGGAGAAGGTAAGAATTTTTTACTAAAGAAGAGATAGAAAGAATTATGAAATGCAAGATTGATAATTTTGATTACATTAAACTGAAAAGTTTTTGCACAACCAAACTCAATGCAACCAAAATTCGGAGGGATATAGTAAATTGGGAAATAAGCTTGGGGATAAAGGCCTCATTTCTAGAATATATAGAGAATTGACTCAAATGTATAACGATACAAGTCATTCCCCAATTGATAAATGGTCAAAGGATATGAACAGGCAATTTTCAGAGGAAGAAATTAAAGATATCTATAATCATATGAAAAAATGCTCTAAATCACTATTGATTAGAGAGATGCAAATCAAAACAACTCTGAGGTACCACATCACACCTATAAGATTGGCAAACATGACAGAACAAGAAAATGATAAATGTTGGAGAGGATGTGGGAGAGTTGGAACACTAATTCATTGTTGGTGGAGCTGTGAGCTCATCCAATCCTTTTGGAGAGCAGTTTGGAATTATGCCCAAAGGGCAAATATGTGCATACCCTTTGACCCAGCAATATCGCTACTAGGACTGTATCCCCAAGAGATCATAAAAATGGGAAAGGGTTCCATATGTACAAAAATATTTATAGCAACACTCTCTGTAGTTGCCAAAAACTGGAAGTCAAGGGGATGCCCATCAATTGGGGAATGTCTAAATAAATTATGGTATATGAATGTAATGGAGCACTATTGCGTCATAAGAAATGATGAACAAGAAGACTTCAGAGATGCCTGGAAGGACTTATATGATCTGATGCTGAGTGAAAGGAGCAGAACCAGGAGAACTTTGTGCACAGCAACGACCATAGTCTGCGAGAGTTTTTCTAGTAGACTTGGAACTTCGTAATAACGCAAGAATTTATTAAAAAAAAAAAATCCCAGTGCTGGTTTTCTAAGGCAAAATGCCTTCCACACTCAGAGAAAGAAATATGGAAGTCATTCGCAGAATGTAGCAGATCATGTTTGTGTATGTGTGTGTGTTTGTGTATTATGTTTTGATTTGTTATATGATTTCTTCCATTTATTTTAGCTCGACTACATAGCATGACTATAGTAAAAACGTACTCAATAGGAAAGTATATGTAGAACCTATAGAAATTGTATGTTGTCATAGGGAGGGAGGGGGGTAGTGGGGGATAGGTGTGGGGGAGATAAAATCTTAATTTTATGGTAATGATTGCAGAACATTAAAATAATAATAATAAAATTAAATTAAATAAAAAACTTCACAAAAAATTAGGATGGAGCAAGTGGAATCTAATTACTTTATGAAAAATCAAGAAACAATAAAACAAACCCAAAAGAATGAAAAAAAAGTAGAACACTATGTCAAATATCCCAGTGGAAAAATAACTGGAAAATAGATCTAGGAGAGATAGTTTAAAATTTACTGGGACTACTTGAAAGCCATAATAAATAAAAAGAAGCTAGATATCATCTTTCAAGAAATTATCGAGGAAAACTGCTCTTATATTCTAGCAGCAGTGGGCAAAATAGAAATTGAAAGAATCTACCAACAACTCCTGAAAGAGATCCCAAAATGAAAACTCCCAGGAATATTTTATTCAATTTCCAGTGCTGCCAGATCAAGAAGAATATATCACAAACAGTCAGAAAGAAACAATTCAAGTACGGTGGAGCCACAGTCAAGATAACACAAGATTTAGCACCTTCCATGTTAAAGGATGTGAGAGCTTAAAATATGATATTCCAGAGGGCAAAGGAGCTAGAATTACAATTAAGAATCATCTGCCCAGAAAAACTGAGTATCATTCTTTGGGGAAGGGAATGGGCATTTCAGTGAGATGGAAGATTTTCAGGCATTCTTGATGAAAGGACCAGAGTTGAACAGAAAATTTGAAAATACAAGGCTCAAGAGAAGCATAAAGAGCACACAACAAAAGAAAGTCATAAGGGACTTAATATAGTTTTTTTTTTTACATATCTACATGGGAAGATATTTGTAACTCACAAAATTTTCTCATTATTAGGAGAGTTATAAGGAACATATATAGAAGGAGGGTACAAGTGTAAGTTGAATATGAAGGGATGATACCTAAAAATAAACTTAAGGGTTGAAAGAGGAATGTTCTGGGAGAAAGGGAAAGAGATAGAATGGGGTAAATTATCTCACATAAAAGACAAAAGAAAAAGTTTTTACAGTGGAAGGAAAGAGGGAGAGTGTGAGGGAGAATGAGTGAACCTTACTCTCATCAGAACTGGCTCAAAGTAAGAATAACATACACACTCAGTTGGGTATGGAAATCTATGTTACCCTACAGGAAAGTAGAAAGAGAAAGGAATAAGGAGAATGATAGAAGTGAGGGCAGATTGGGGCAGGGGGAAATCAGAAGCAGAACACTTTTGAGGAAGGACAAGGTGAAAGGAAGGAGAGAATAGAATAAAGGGGGGGAAAAGGATGGAGGATTGGAGTTAGAAATAGTAACTGTGGGGAAGAAATTTAAGCAAGCTTTGATAAAGGTCTCATTTCTCAAACGTAGAAAGAATTGAGTCAAATTTACATATATATATATATATAAACCAACAACATAAGAGCCATTCTCCAACTGATAAATGATCAAAAGATATGATCACCTTTCAGAAGAAGTAATCAAAACTATCTCCAACCACATTAAAAAAAATACACTAACTCACTATTGATTGGAGAAATGCAAATTAAACTATTCTGAGTTATTGCCTTGTACTTATTAGATTGGCTAATAGGACAGAAAAGGCAAGTGACAAATGTTGGAGGAGATATGGGGAAAATGATACATTGTTTGGTAGAGTTGTGAATTGATTCAATCATTCTGTAGATTTGGAACTGTGCCCAAAAGTTACAAAACTATGCATATCCTTTCATCCATCAATACCACTATAGGAACTATATGGACAAAATGTTTACTGCAGCTCTTTTCTGGGGACAATTTGAGGGGATGCCCATCAATTAGGGAATGACTGAATAAATTGTGCTATGTGATAATGATGGAATACTATTGTTCTATAAGAAATGATGAGCAGGATGCTGTCAGAAGGACCTGGAAAGACTTACATGAGCTGATACAAAGTGAAATGTACTGTGTACAAAGTAACAGCAAATGTAAAATAATCAATTGTGAATGACTTCTCTATTCTCAGTAATGCAATGATCCAAGACAATTCTGAAGGACTTATGATGAAAAATGCTATCCATCCCCAAAGAAAGAACTGATGGATTCTGAATACAGACTGAAGTATACTTACAAAAATATATTTGAGGGTTTTTTTTTTTTTTTAATATTTTCTTTCACAACATGAACTAATACAGGAATGCTTTGCATGACTACACATGTATAACCTATACTGAATTGCTTGCCTTCTCAATAGGGGATTGAATTATTGGACTACCTCAAAGCCATGATGAAGGAAGGAAGGAAGGAAGGAAGGAAGGAAGGAAGGAAGGAAGGAAGGAAGGAAGGAAGGAAGGAAGGAAGGAAGGAAGGAAGGAAGGAAGGAAGGAAGGAAGGAAGAAGGGAGGGAGGGAGAGAAAAGAGGAAGGAGGGAAGAAAACTTTGTCCTTATTAGCATAATTAAAGAGAGTTTACATAGAAAAAAGGCATGGGTGCTAATTATTTATCTTTGAATGATCTCCACAAAAATGAAGAGGTGAGAAAGAGAACTGCACTGGGAAAAGGGGGAAGAGAGGGAAATTTTTTCTCATATAAAACAGAAGTACAGGGGAGAGCTTTTACAATGATGGGGAATGGGGAGTGGGGAGAGTGGCAGGTCATGCTTGAACCTTACGCTCATTAGAACTGGCTTGAAGAAAACAGAAAATACATGCACACAAACACTCATTCACTCAACTGGGTATAGAAATGCAACTTACCCAGTAGGGAAATGTGTGTGTATTCATCCCTCATTGCCAAAGAAGACCATGCCATCCGAGAAATAATGATATGACTTGCACTTGACTTAGTTTGGAGTGACGGAGGGCTGTGCAGGTCACCAGCCTCACTTCTCCTCCAGAGCCATCTGAATCCAGTGACCAGATATTCATCAGGATGAATGGACATGACCCAGGAGGAGGCAATTGGGGTTAAGTGACTTGCCCAAGGTCACATAGCTAGTGAGTGTCAAGTGTCTGAGGTAAGATTTGAACTCAGGTCCTCCTGATTCCTGTACTGGTGTTCTATCTACTGCATCACCTAGTTGTCCCTAGGAAAATATGAAGGGAAGAGGGGAATGGTCAAAGGTAGGGTAGATTGAGGTAAGCAGTGGTTAGAAACAAAATAGACTTTTGAGGAGGGAAAAGATACAAAGAGAGAGGAAGAAACAGAAGAAAATGGGATGGAGGGAAATACAAAATTATTATTATTATTGTTATTATTAATCATTACTGTGAATGTGAATGTGGATGGATATGGAAGAGGATAGCAGAATGGATTAGAAACTAGAATCCAACAATATGTTGTTTACAAGAGACATATTTGAAACAGAAGGATACACACGGAGTTAAAATAAAGGTCTAGAACAGAATCTATTATGTTTCAGCTGAAGTAAAAATGCAGGGGTGGAATCATGATCTAAGAGAAAGGAAAAGCAAAAATTGACTTAACTGATAGAGATAAGCAGGGAAACTACATTCTGCTAAAAAGTATCATAGACAATGAAACAACAATTTTTAATAGTAACTTTCTCTAAGAAATGCCTTATTTATCAAATACATACCAGGTATAGAACTGAGTAAAATTTACAGAAACAATAACTATTCCCCACTTGATAAATTGTGAAAAGATATAAACAAGTAGTTTTCAGAAGAAGAAATCAAAGCTATTTATATTTACAGCAAAATGCTGTAGATGACTATTGATTAAAAAATGCAAACCAAAATAACTTCAAAGAAGCTCATACCTATTAGAAATGACAAATGCTGTAGTTCATGAAGAAAAATAGCGACACACATGAACTGCTAGTAGAGTAGTTAACTGGTCCAATCATTTTAAGGAAAAATGAAATAAAAGACTATAAAACTATGACCCTTTGACCAAGTAATACCATTACTAGGTCTACAACTCAAAGAGGTTAAAGAAAAAATGATCTATTTGAACAAAAATATTTATAGCAGCATTTTTGTGGTGACAAAAATTTGGAAATTGAGAGATTGCTTATCAATTGAGGAACAGATGAACAAGTTACGGTATATGAATATGATGGAAAGTGCTATAAAAAATGATAAGGGGAGTTATTTCAAAAAGTAAAACATGGTAATACCACATGAACTGATGGAAAGTGAAGTGAGAAGAACCAAGAGATCATTATTCACAGTAACAGCAAAGTTGTAATGATGATCAACTGTGAATGATTTGGCTATTACCAATATAATAATCTAAAACAATTCCAAAGGACTCACAATGAAAAAAATGCTATCCATCTTCAGAAGGAGAACTAATGCACTTGAGAAGCTTATCTTGGCATGGGGATTGGGGAAGACTCTGAAATCACGAACATCTGCGTACTCACAGTTCTGAGCCTTATTTTTGTTTAGTAGGCTAGAGAAAAAAAGCCAGGGATGTATAATTCTCGAGAGTGTAGAAAGAAAGTTAATAACTGATCTGAGGGTCCCCACAGGAAGGAGCAGGACAGATTTTGCTCCATTCATGCACCACTAAAGATGGGTCTTGTCCATTATAACCAGTGCTGTTTAAGGATAAAGACAATCTCTACTTTCTACACATCTCTTTAATGATATTTATCCTCCCAAGCTCCTAAGATTGCAACTGATTTATAGCCAGAGGCAGGATTTTAATTGGCATTTGGAAAGTAAACTGAAAGTATGCAAATGTTAAATTGTTCAGATGATCTCTTGTAGAAAATAGATCAGAATCAGCCTTACTCCAGATGATATCCTCAAGGGCACCTGATAATGAGAGGGCAGATGCAAAGGAATTTGTCAACTAAAGTGTTCTATAAACACGAACTATGAGTGTTATTCTTAGAGAAAGATCATGATGTTGTGGAGAGCGGGCTTGCCTTAGAGTCAGGATCACTTCAGCTTCACTTCTTCCTCTTATGAGTACTGGCTATGTGACCTTGGACAAGTCTTTGACCTTCTCAATGTTTCCAAAAAATGCTCTAAAAGTCAGTTGCAGGTACAGCTGTACATCCATGGAAGGACTTTCCAAACCATGGAAATTCTGGGAAGAAATTTTGCAACCTGATAAAAATATAGGTAAAGTCTAAGGGGAAACATATATATATATACATATATATATACATATACATATATATATATATACATATGTATGTATATATATATGTACATAATATATATTGCATACATACACATATACATGTGTTGAGTTTCTCACATATTGTTTCAGATATGGAGTTTCTCACATATTTTTTGTGGTTAATAAATTCTTGTTGGTTCATTCCTTTTTCAAGGAAAGGATAGATCATCCTAACCATCAGATAGACATTAAGGTAAATTTAAAATGTGTGTCAGCACTCCCAGAGGATTTCATTGTAAGCCTGATGTCTGTCTTCTAGGCCCCCAATAGAGGCCTAGAAGCAAAGGTTGTTATCCAAAGTTCCTCATTGTGTGACAGAATTGAGATTTGAACCCAAGGACTTTGACTCTTCTTGTTTTTAATAGCATACAATTATGATTTCACAGTTCTAAGTAATTCTGGACAAGAAACTACCTTTACTAATGAAGATTGGCATCTATTATATAGCTCAGAGACTTTGAGAATTGCTTCAGTCACTTGGAGGTCAAGTGGATGGACCAGTGTCAAACAGACAGTTCGGGTGAGAGGCAGGACTTAAAACCAGTTCTTCCTGAATTCTGGACTGTCTATCCCAGAAGATCAAAATTAATTGGCATAATAGGATTAACCTAAAGGAATATGGTGTACTGTCTGCTGTTCCCCAACTCCACAGACTTGGGATCTCTGAAATGACAAATGAAACATTTTTATTTGCTTAATTCATGAGATAGTCATTAAGCCCTGGGGGTACCACATGCTTGGAACAAGTTGTTTTTCTCACCAATAAACGTGGTTTTGGCAGCTGTGCACATATCATACTTAGACTATTGCTTTTGTGAATTTCTATACTTTATATCAAATGAACTTCATGCTCCTACCACCCAGATTAGATTGCAGACATAGTAAAAAATTCTTAAATGCTTATCTAGTTCAGAAGATTGTCCATTCATTTTGTGATAGAATTTATCAAGGGTTCTTCACATTCCTATGTCAAAGTGTAAGTTAAATGGATTTTAACATGTGTAAGACAGGTTTTTGTTATACTTTCTTATAATTGAGTTCCAAGGACCCATAGCTATAACACTCTCTTGTTGCCAGGTGTTAGTTATGATCTCTCACAATCATCATTAAAAACATCTCCACCAGGCTTGTGAATCATTATGTAATAATAAATAATATATACATTTGTACTTAAAATGTCAATATCCACTGGAACTGCACAGTGAGATATGGGAATGAGGCAACGTAAAATTGTGAGGCTGTTGCTGGCAATACACCTTCTTTATCTGTTGCCTTATAAAGCAAGTGGGCATTGCTCAGTAAGTAGGGAACCCTTAAGTTTGAATGAACAAGTTGGAATACTGGATCAGTACCCCATCAAAATTTGGGGCATCTGTACTTGCCTTAACCAGCCCCCATTAAGACTTGAGGGGATTTAGGTGAATGCACAAGCTGTGCCTGTCTTGATTGACCACACTGAGATATAGATGTAGCTAAGAAAGGTCATAGTCAGTGTGTTTACCTGTCTAAGACAAAGGAACATTATGTTCTTTTTTTTTCTTTTAGGAAATACTCTCCCACTGATAAGACATGAATTTTCCAAATGTTCTCGTGGGATTTTTCTCAGTTATTCAGTCTCATCTTTTTTCTTTCCTTCAAACCAAATATTCAGTCACTTAAGGTCTTCTCATTCTACCTTCATAACACCTCTCATATACATTTCCTTCTTTTCACAAATGTATCTACTCTCCCATCAGAGTTCTCACCCTTAGCCCCTCATCATATCTCCCCTGGAGTATTGCAATGATCTCTAGATTGGTCTTATATTTCCAATCCCCTTGCTCTTTAATTCCTCAAGGACACAGCTGCCAGAAAAAAATTTTCCTAAAACAAATATCTATCATTTCTTTGCTCAAGTATATTTTATTGACTGTAGGGAAAATATAAAATATTTAGCTAAATACTACTAGAAGAACCAGATTATCAAGTAAGAAAAATTTAAATGATTTTGCTTGAGTTACTATAATTTCTTCTACACTTATGTATATATATATAGTTTAAATATGAAAAAAGTTAGTAGATATTATAATTTTGCTTTGAAATTTTTTCATCACAGTATCTCTATTTTCTGTCCTGCAGTTTAAGACAGGCATCTAGGTGGCATAGATGTGGAGTCAGGAAAACTTGAGTTCAAATGCAGCCTAAGACACTTACTAGCTGTGTGACTCAAGTCAATTGACTCTGCTTGTCTCAGTTTCCTCATCTGTAAAATAAGCTGGAAAAGGAAATGGCAAACCACATTAGTATCTTTGCTAAGAAAACCTCAAATGGTATCTCAAAACTACTGGAAAATAATAAGTGGATGAAATAAATCCATTATGTTAATTAATGCACATGTATCCTTTAAAGTATTCTTAAATTCTAGTCCTTCCAAAAACCTTTCCCAATTAGACTCTAGCCTCCCTTTTCATAGGAAAATAAATGAAAATATGGAAATGATCTTACATGCCATAGAATCTGAAGTTCTTATTTTAGAGATAAAGAAACTGAGGCACAGAGAAGGCAACTGACTTACCCAGGATGATACAGCAAATAAATCCTTAATGCAGAATTTGAACTCAGTTTTTCTTGATTTCAGGTCCTGTGTTATATTCACGGATCATTTAACAACCTTTGTATTTCTAGTATAGATTTGTATTCTGTAAGGTAACTTTCTTACTCACTGTTTCTTCAATCTGACATTTTATTCCCAAGCTTGTTGCTTTTGTGCTCACTGTAACACCTATTCAGAATATACTCCTGCTTCAGCTCCAACGCCGAATTATTAATTCAAGCTTTCCTTCTCCGTGCATTCTTTCTCATCTTCCTAATGATCTCACATTTACTGATCTATGGACCTATTTTCCTCTTCATCTCTGGTAGTATCCCTACTATCTCCCAAGCAGTTGCTAATTAATACATACTCACTGAAGTGAATAGGTTCATTGGAGAGAAGTCTCCTCAGGTCAGCTGATGAGAAACAACTGAGATGGGGCAAACATCCTGAAGTGCTCAAAGCCCTGGGCAGCAAGGGAGAATGGAATGCTCCAGTCCTTACTCTTTGTGTAATTGTGGGCAACATTTCACCTGTTTGAGACTCATTTTTCACTATGTAGAGAATGGGTACAAGAACACCACAAGGTTCTGCCTCACAGAGTTGTGGTGAGCATAGGTCTCTGTAAACCAGAACACATGGCACAACTGAGATCTATCATTATTGCAGCTCCATGTTTCCTTCCAACACTCTTTAAGCCAAGGTAACCTACTCATCTTCCTTTCCTTAAGAGGTTTGTTAGGTCTATGCATCTGATTCTTGAGGAGAACAAGCTTTTGACCTTTCTCTTAGCCAAGGGGCCTTATCTTAGACATTACCCAGACAAGTTTAAGGGTGAGAGGAAGTCTAATTTAATGATGTGATACATTTCTGTCTGTCTCCTGGGGGCAGCATCCTTTTATTAATCCAGCTCAGGGAGTTTTAATTGCAGCTGCCAAATCCAATAGTGCATTATCTCTCAGACCAATGTCAGTGATTAAATGCATGGGAACAGCAAGTTCTTGGTGGATATAAACAACAATGAGAGAAAGAGAGAGCAACTTGTCCATTTTGCTCAGGAGTCTTACCGAGTAGGGGAAATGAATCATAGATCTCCACTAGCTGTAGTTAGAATCACAGACTATAAGAATTGGAGACATTCTCAGAAGTTCTCCAGAACAATACCTGGAGAACATGATGAATGCATAATTTCTATGACTTCTCAGGTACATAATCATTCAGGTTTGGCTTGTAGACCTTCAGGGGTAAAGAACTCATGATTTCCTGAAATAGTCAGACTATTAAGTTGTTCTGTTTTTCAGAATTTCAGAATTGCTTTATGTTGAAAAAATACATTGGCATCACAATATCAAAGTCTCTGTGCACAAACCACTAGACCTCTCAACATACTGACACACACCTCACTCTTGTTTGTCTGCATTGCTTTTCAACTGTAACTATTGTTCACAATATAGTTTGACACTTGAAACTCGTGTATAATTTTCATTCTAATTTTCATTTTACTTTCAATTTTGAATTATATTTATCCCCAGCCTTAATGCCTGCCATCCACTAAGACAACAAGAAGCAAAAAAATCATTACAAATATGTAGAATCAAATGAAACAGATTCCCACATTGGTTATGTTTGAAAAAAAAAGAAAATATAATTCAGCCTGTATGAATCTCTCACCTCTCTATCTATATGTGAACAGCATATTTAATTATTAAACTTTGGAACTGTTTTTTGTAATTATATTGATCAGAGTTAATAAGTCTTCCAAAGTTGTTTAGCTTTATAATATTATGATTTTTTTATCAATCTCTAGCACTATACCTGGGGCAAGTTTTAGACACCAGCCTCTCAAACCCCAAAGGGAATGTCTCCAAGAGCTATCTTCAAGGGCTGAAAATTTAATTGGCAATTATGGGTATCCTCCTGTCTACACAACCTTGAAGGCATAGTTTTTCCCCTTTTCCAATATTCTGAACATGTATCAGCAGTCATTTTAAGTCAGTATAGTGACTGCCTTCTCCCCAGTCTGCTTCACATTCAACCCTAGAAAATCACAATTTTCAATTGTATCTCTTTGATTTTATTTAAGGCAATTTGACCATTTATGTTAGGAATTGCTTCCAAAAGATTTATGTCAATGTACTTAAATGTTGAGTGAAAGAGAATGAGGATAGTTTAGCAAAATGTATTTCCACTATCAATACAGATAAGAATGTATCTTACCCAATGGTTCTACAGATTATGTATAGGAAGGGACATTCAAAGGTGATCCTAAAACTGAGCATAGCCATAGCTGGAAATATTTTATGAGAACTCAAAATCTTAATGGTAAATTGGATGTATTGGGAATGTATTGATCACATATTATGAAAAGAATGTGTAGAGGGGAACTTGTACTTAAATAGTATAATCTGTTACACAAAGATGCTATCACTTCCTTAACACTGCTGCTATCCCTGGAGCTGAAGGGGTTGTCTTAGTACCTCTACTGCCCATGTCAGTGTCTAACACATTTAAAGGGCATCTAGTCCTGTGATTCATCAATATAAGGACGCTTCATGTGATATCCCCTTCTACAATGACCAATAGTAAATGTGTTTTACTTATAATCTCAACTGCCTTATTCATTGAGGAAGTGTGACTTACTCAATGCTCCAAAGCTCATCTACTTCAAAGACATATCTTGAGTTTAGATATTCCTAACTCACTGTCTCAATCTATTCTTATCTATTAAATCATCCTATCTCTTGATTTGTGCATTGTGAGCACTTAATCCATGCCTAATGAACTGGGCTCCATTGGATTGGAAATCAGTTTCCTACAGGAGAATTGGGGAGACTGTAGCATGGTTTAGATTTTCTCCCCCAGAAACTAAAGATGTTTCTTGGTAGCTGATATATCTACACCTCACATCTTGTCTCTTGGGATCTTGGGCAAATCTGTCTGGTTTTGTTTATAGGTTCAATTTCCAGAATTCATCTCAGGTCTTCAATAGCCAGGATCTATTGAATCATATCTGTGGTCAAGACTCAGTCAAATAATGGGGGCATTAGAGAAACCAGGGAGATAAAAATAAAGTCCCCAAGAAGGGTGTCATTCTTTAACTTTGAGTTCCCTAGGCTTCCCCATGATTATGTCCTATCCCCCACTGCTATAACATGCTGATTGTAAGGGATAGCCCAAATTGAAGTGAATGTAGAAACTCAGGCACATGTGCCCATCCTACCTTATTAGTGGTTTTAAGGAGAAAGCCTCAAGTTTATGTGATGGTACACAATGGACTAACCCAATCTCATTCTTGGCATGAAAACTACTGCTTTTTTCCAAAAGTTATTGCAAAACAGGGCCTCTTATGAGAGCAGCATAATTTCAGGCATATGTGACTCTTCTCTCTTCCCTGTTGCCAGAATTTCATATTCCTTAACAATGTCCTCCTGGGAAGCACCCGGGGTTTTAAAATATTTTAAAGTTGCCTATGGGAAATTGATCAAGTCTGTGGCATAATGAGATCTAGAATAGGAAGAATTGAGCTCCCTTCATTTATCTCTTGTTTTTATTCCTGCCCAAGTTTTTTCCGTCTCTTTCCCCGCCTCAGTTGGGTATTGGTGACACACTGTATAACAATCATGCAGACAAGTAAAAGACAAAATTTGCCTGTCTCTAGCTTTTTGCTACTTTTGTTGATTGAAGGAGAAGTTCAGCTTGGGAGCAATAAATGAAATCCTCACATTGGAAGTGACTTTCCTTCCTTTTCTCCACCCAATTCTAAGGCCTAGAAAAAAAGCAGCAAATGGACTAATTCAAATGTCATCTGCTTGCTCTCCTCCCACCTGCTCTTATGATGGAGATGCTAATAAGCTGTGAAATGCCCATGGGAAACCTGGAGGAAAGAATATGCAAAGAAGTACATTAATTTGGTTAGTTTTCAATCTGATGTACCTCCCTTGGGTGGATCAGGGTGTGCTACAATCCTCAGTTGAAATCAGTGTTTAATTCCATTCCATAAACTTATGCCAAAAGCCTAGGATTTACATAATGTTCCCCCTACTCCAGGAGGACACAAGCAATTTAAGGGCACAGCTTGTTCCTTTGTTTATTTGTTTGTTTCTCTATTATCACCACCTGGGACAGTACCTGATATAGGCAGTAATTAATAGTTTTTGGTTGTTCTCAGGTCACTTGTCCAGGGGCTTATAGTTACTCAGTGAAAATGCCAGGTCCAAATTTCAAAGTCATGAATTTAAGGTTTCTGGTGTTTCTTTTATACTGCTACTTTCCCCCTTGAAAGATATAAAACATTATTCAGAAAGCTAGAGCCAGATTATATTTCTTTTGGAAACAATGGATGACATTGGTTGCATAATCTTGAAAAAAAATTATTGTCATTCCTTATAAAAGATGCTCATGTCCCATCAGAGAGATATATCACATAGGCTGATCTATGAATCAATATGTACTTGTGCTGATTTACACAACAGCACTAATGAAACTTTGAGAGGAAGACCTCAAGATATGAAATGGAATTTCACAATCTTGGCTGAAACCTTGTGCACATTACTTACAAGTTAGAGGGAATTGAATGGAACTAGCACTTCATTCTGAAAATCATTTGAAAGTGTGTTGCTTGAAAACTTAGGTAGTAAGAGTAGATAGAGTAATTAATACACACAAATGATCTTGCATTGGGATGATACAACAATATGGCACTTAGTATTTCTGAATAAATCTAATTGATCAAAAGATTTTCTGAAGCATTGGTGAATTAACAAGTCTAATATGCTCTGACATTTTGGTAAGTCTGACTCCATATTCAAAGATGGGGTAATGGATTTATGAGGTCTGACATGATGACAAAATTGCCACATGATTCAGTCTATTAAAAAGATTTGTATTGGTATCCAAAGCTCTGTTTTTAATTTCCAGCTCTACTTGTCTCTGCTTTGTGGATCTTAATTTTATCATTTGCTTGGATTACTTTTAAGTTCTCTTCCAAATTTTGACCAAGTTATCCTAAAGAAAAGTAATCCCTCAATCTTTAACACAGCAAACAGAAATTAAATCAATCCTTTCTCCTTTTAGAGATGTGAAACTATAGGTGAAGAATGATCTGTCTACTCCCCCAACAGGTGACCATATTGGTTTAACTTTGCTGTTTTCTTTCGTTAAAAGGGACAATGGGAAGGGAATTTGAAAACAACAGTAATGCAAAAACATAAAGGTCTCAGTGTAGTTTACTTTAGAAAGTAAATGTGGAAGTACCAGGCATCAAAACCTGGTACATGCCATATGCATATTCCACTGTTTGTAACAAAGAATTCTTTTGCTAGAAAAGTCTGTCCCAACAACTTCCTCCCCAAAATGTGCATTTGTGTAACATTTTCTCCTGAAACTGCAGAGTGAGAGAGTGTTAAAACCATTTTTTGTAATAATGTGGACACTTTCATCTTCCATGGACAAATATGCATAGGATTTATTTTAAATTTGAGTCAAAACCCATCTCCAGATGCTGGACAAAGAGCCCTCAATTGGCTCCACAGACAAAATTGAATACCTTGAACCTCACATTCCTTGTATCTACACTCTGTTGTTCACATAAAGATATTACAACTGAGCAAGGATGTTATGGTTTTGAACAGAGGGGGAAGAGAAGCCACCCAGCAACTGCATTTCACATTAGATTTCCCCACTCCCCTAGTTCACATATGCCCCCACCCAAAACTATATCAAAAAAAGAAAAAAAAATACGTATTGCTCTGTCAGTCCAGGATGCTGTAAGCTTTGGGCCAAGGTTTCTACCTGACCCTCTCTCATACCAAAGCCACTTATCTCATTAGTCGCTATGGTGTCTCCTCGGTAACACCCTTTTTCCTATAATCTAGACCAAAAAAGCCAGCCTGAATGCCTTCCAAGAGCTTTTTTGGACTTGATGTTACTGTGATTTTAACATTTCTTACTTCTGCACATAATGATACCTCTGGCCTGTGGTAATACACCAACCACTGAGTTCCTTATCCCTAAAGCCATTTAGGGGATACCCAGCTGAGAGCAATTCAGGGAGGATGTAGATAACAGATCCATCCTTTCAAAGTCTATTATATTTCCTTATCTATTCTTTTGACTCTAAGAAACAACATAGTTTATTCTTTTCTCTATTGAGCCTTCAACCTTCTAGTACCTTAATTTAGATGGGAACGTCCTCATACCACTAAGTAGGAGACTTGACATCAGTCCTAAATATAATATTAATTACTCAACATCCCCTTGCTAACTTTGAGATCTATGATCAAATAGAACATAGAAGATAAACACAAAAATCACTATGATTTTTATTTAAAGGTAATATTTAAGTTATATTTTATTTAGAGGTTATATTTAAATGTATTTAAGGAAAAGATAACATGAGCAGAATAAATACAAACAATATTTTCCTCAATAATTCAGAAAATAACCTTACCCCCAAATATAATATACCTTGGAGACCAGAGCATGAATGGTTGGTAGAGATAAGACCAGAATCTTGCCATGAGATTATGATGTAGTCAACAAGTTCTAGGAATTGATTTGAGACATAATGTAACTTACCAAGTGTCACAGAGTAGGTATCAGAAGTGGTCCTTGAACTCAAGTCTTCTATCATCAAGCCAATAATTTTATCAGCATCACTCTAGAACTAAATTGGTTGAGTAAGTCATACTATTAGTATATGAGAGTAGTTAGAACAAGTTAATTTAATAGAAAAAATCACTGAATCTCTAAAGAAGGTATAGAGATTATATCTCTGAGAAGAGCAGTGATGCCTAGGGTAGAACTGGTTAAATCATCTACTTGACTTAGGATTTTTACTGCTCTATATCATGCAAATATAATAAAATAATGTTGTATAAAACCAAAATCACATCTTTGGCTTACAAGAAAGAATAAAAAAAAAATGACTACTTTGCCAGTACAAGATGAGGAAGGCATGAGTTTGGCAAGGAAAGGGTATCTGAGAAATATTTGGGTACTTCAATGGAAAGCCTGTTCCATATGATCCAGTAGTGTGTTATTACAGCTGAAAGAGAGAATTTGAACTTGTGTACCTTAAGAGGTCCATGCCATCCGTAATCCTAGTGTCCTTTACCCTCTTTAGGCCATATTTAGAGCTCTGTGTAAAGTTTCAGACACCTCGGTTTAAGAAGGACGTTGATAAATTGGAGACACTCCAGGAGAGGTCAACCATGGAGGGTGAAAGGTGGGGAGATAACACTGTATGATGATCCCAGGAAGAAGCTAGGAATATTTAGCGTAGAGAAGACTCAAAGGGAGAAGCCTTGGTGACTGTCATCAAATGTTTCAAGAACTGTCAGTGAAAGAGAGATCTGATTTGTTGTGCTTGACCTCAGTGGACAAAATAAGCAATAATGGCTGATGGTTGAAAATAAAAATGTTGGTTGTGAAGTAAGGAAATACCCCCTAACACTCAGAGATTCCCCAAAGTGACATGGGTCAGTGAATATTTCAATGGCAGGAGGTACCCCTTCCCTACGGATCTTTAAAACAGGTTTCATGGTCTATATGGGTAGGTTAGAGGAGATATCTCATTCAAATAAGTGTTGTATTATCTTCACAATGAATTCCCTTCACAATCTTAGTCTTTGACCCTCTAAACTTGAATTCTATGACTCAGTTGTTCTGTTACAGTACAGTTCACAACATCCTAACATTGCAGACTAAGAAGAGATCCACTGAAAGTGCAGTTCCTCAGTTCTCAGGTAAAGGAACAGTGATACATAAACATAAAGAGACTTGTCCTGTAGTTACTGCTGCCAACAAGAGAGACTCACTTCAAAATCCAATTGTGGGAGACCTTCCTAGAAGGTTAAGGTGTCTCTCTTCCTTTCGATTACCTTTACAAAAGTTCAAAATGAATAATTTCCTCTGGGTGTGTCTGCTTTAGACTGGAGCCTCTGGTCCCAGGGATGGAGTTAGACCAGAATCCTCCCAGAGTCAAAGGTGTTCATCAGCGACCTTTTCAGTTTTAAAATGATGATGATGATGATGATGATGATGATGATGATGATGATGATGATGATGAAGAAGAAGAAGAAGAAGAAAGGTAGAAGTTCTATAGTGTTTTTTTATTTTTTTATTTAACTTTTAACATTCATTTTCACAAAATTTTGGGTTACAAATTTTCTCCCCTTTTATCCCCTCACCCCCCCAAACCCAAGCATTCTAATTGCCCCTGTGACCAATCTGCTCTCTCTTCTATCATCCCTCTCTGCCCTTGTCTCCATCTTCTCTTTTCTCCTGTAGGGCCAGATAGCTTTCTATACCCCTTTACCTGTATTTCTTATTTCCTAGAGGCAAGAACATTACTTGAGAGTTGATCCTAACACTTTGAGTTCCCACTTCTTTACCTCCCTCCCTCTCCACCCCTTCCCTTTGGAAGGCAAGCAATTCAATAGAGGCCAAATCTGTGTAGTTTTGCAAATGACTTCCATAATAGTTGTGTTGTATAGGACTAACTATATTTCCCTCCATCCTATCCTGTCCCCCATTACTTCTATTCTCTTTTGATCCTATCCCTCCCCATGAGTGTCGACCTCGAATTGCATTCTCCTCCCCATGCCCTCCCTTCTATCATCCCCCCCACCCTGCTTGTCCCCTTGTCCCCCACTTTCCTGTATTGTGAGATAGGTTTTCCTACCAAAATGAGTGTGCATTTTATTCTTTCCTTTAGTGGAATGTGATGAGAGTAGACTTCATGTTTTTCTCTCACCTCCCCTCTTTATCCCTCCACTAATGAGTCTTTTGCTTGCCTCTTTCATGAGAGATAATTTGCCCCATTCAATTTCTCCCTTTCTCCTCCCAATATATCTCTCTCACTGCTTGATTTCATTTTTTTAAGATATGATCCCATCCTCTTCAATTCACTCTGTGCACTGTCTCTATGTATGTGTGCATGTGTGCATGTGTGTGTGTGAACTCCCACCCAGTACCCAGATACTGAAATGTTTCAAGAGTTACAAATATTGTCTTTCCATGTAAGAATGTAAACAGTTCAACTTTAGTAAGTCCCTTATGATTTCTCTTTGCTGTTCACCTTTTCATGGTTCTCTTCATTCTTGTGTTTGAAAGTCAAATTTTCTTTTCAGCTCTGGTCTTTTCATCAAGAATGCTTGAAAATCCTCTATTTCATTGAAAAACCAATTTTTCCCCTGAAGTATTATACTCAGTTTTGCTGGGTAGGTGATTCTTGGTTTTAGTCCTAGTTCCTTTGACTTCTGGAATATCCTATTCCATGCCCTTCGATCCCTTAATGTAGAGGCTGCTAGATCTTGTGTTATCCTGATTGTACTTCCACAATACTTGAATTGTTTCTTTCTAGCTGCTTGCAGTATTTTCTCCTTGACCTGGGAACTCTGGAATTTGGCCACAATGTTCCTAGGATTTTCTTTTTTTGGATCTCTTTCATGCGGTGTTCTGTGGATTCCTTGAATATTTATTTTGTCCTCTGGTTCTATAATCTCAGGGCAGTTTTCCTTGATAATTTCATGGAAGATGACGTCTAGGCTCTTCTTTTGATCATGGCTTTCAGGTAGTCCCAAAATTTTTAAATTGTCTCTCCTGAATCTATTTTCCAGGTCAGTTGTTTTTCCAATGAGATATTTCACATTATCTTCCATTTTTCCACTCTTCTCTCTTTGTTCTGTGATATCATGCTTTCTCGCAAAGTCCTTAGCCTCCATCTGTGCCATTCTAGTTTTGAAAGAACTATTTTCTTCAATGAGCTTTTGAATCTCCTTTTCCATTTGGCTAATTCTGCTTTTGAAAGCATTCTTCTCCTCATTGGCTTTTTGAACCTCTTTTGCCAATTGAGTTAGGCTAGTTTTCAAGGTGTTAATTTCTTCAACATTTTTTTGGTTCTCCTTTAGCAGGGAGCTGATCTGCTTTTCATGCTTTTCTTTCATCTCTCTCATTTCTCTTCCCAGTTTTTCCTCCACCTCTCTAACTTGATTTTCAAAATTCTTTTTGAGCTCTTCCATGGCCTGAGCCCATTGGGTGGGCTGGGACACAGAAGCCTTGATTTCTGTGTCTTTGCCTGATGGTAAGCATTGTTCTTCCTCATCAGAAAGGAAGGGAGGAAATGTCTGTTCTCCAACAAAGTAGCCTTCAATAGTCTTCTTTCTTTTCCCTTTTCTGGGCATTTTCCCAGTCAGTGACTTGACCTCTGAATATTCTCCTCACACCCACCTCGCCTCCTGGTCCTCCCAGCCAGCTTTTGGGTACTGAGATTCAAATGCTGCTTCTAGCCTTAGGGCTTTTGGCAGGGGCAGGGCTGCTATTCAGTGTGAGAATTAAGTTCAAGTGGTCAGGTCGGGGCAGGGCCACCTCTCAGGCTCAGTTCCCTCAGGGGGTTTATGCACAGACCTTCCACAATGGATCCAGGCTCCCGCCCGCTTGGGGAGCCCCTGTCTGCAGCCGCCTCTCAGCTTCTACCTCCCGGGGGGGGCCAGAATCATGGGGGCACCCCACTCCCCTCTCTACCCGCCAAAGAGACTCTCTCACCGACCCCCGTCACCTGTGGGCGGAGGGACTTGTGCGGCCGCTGGAGATCCCATCCTTGAAGTCTGCTCGGGTCTGTTTCTCTTGGTGCAGTGGCCGCAGCAGGTCTGGGCTGGGCTGGGCTCCGCGTCTGCAGTGCGATGGACCTTTTGCGAGAGGTTTGCAGGTCCCTCTGGAACAGAAATCTCCCTGGCTCCAATATTCCATGGCCTCTGGGTGCAGAATTCACCGTGATTTACTCCCCTGTAGCCGTTCTGTGGGTTGTGGGTTCGGAGCTATGTGTATGTGCGTCTTTCTGCTCCACCCCCTATAGTGTTTTAAGGTTTGTTAAACACTTTACAAAATATCTCATTTGATCCTCAGAACAACTCTGAGACATATGTGCTATTATTTTCTCCATTGTTCAGCTGAGGAAACTGAGGGAAATGGAGGTTAAATGAATTGCCTAGGGTTATGCAGCTAGTGAGTGCCTGAGGATGGATTTGAACTGAGGTATTCCTGACTCTAGGCCCAGTCTTCTATCCCTGTGCTACCTGATCATGATGATGATGACAATGGCTATAATAATAACTGCTCCATATTTCTATGTTACTCTCAAGTTTACAATATCTGTGAAGCAATTACAATTAGCCTATGAAGTGGCCACTGAAATGATAAGTCATTTGGAAAATGAGGCACAGAGAAAAATCTCCAAGGCCACCCAGGTGATGTCATAGGTTTCCTGATTCCAATTAGTTATTTTTCCACTAGCCTGTGGATTATTCAGACATGACTTTGTGATTATTAAGTGAATGAGATACGCTGCTTGAGATGGCATACTACTGAGATTTGTTAGGTTTCACATCTTCTTAAGTGCTTGGCTAATTATTTTTGTTTCTTTCACCCTCAGAATCACAGTATCTAAACTGGACTGAACCTCAAAGGACGTCTTGTTCAATCCCTAACTGAAAGGGAATCCCCTAGGCAACTATCCACCCACTCAGTTTTCTCTTAATTTGGTATCCTAGTTCATTATTAATTAATGTTATTTTTCTTCTTTGTGTCTCAGGAGGAATTTTTAGCCTCATCTGCTACCAAATTGACTCAGCAGGAAGCTTGGCCGATGAGGTTTGTTTTTTTTTTTTTTTAATAGATTTTTTTTTTTTATAAATACACTGCACACAAGCCTCAATGATTATTTTAACAATAGTAACCACAAGAATTATTTTAAAACAGATATTGACAACTATGATTTTTTTGTTTTTATAAAAGTTATTTCATATCTGTGTAGCCAGGACAACTTCTCCACCTTCTTCCTTCTATTTTAGTGAATACAACACCTTCCCCCAAGAAAGACAGTGGGGGGGGGGGGGAGGTTTATTTAGAGCTGAAGACCTAAATAAAGACAGGCTAAATGATTTGGCCAATTAATGCAGGAAGTAAGTGCCTAAGAAAGAATTTGGACTCACTCCTTATGACGAAGGAAAAATAAAAGAAAATGACAATTTAGATTGACTAACTTTTAATGTTTCATTTTCAGTGCAATCATTCAATATCTGATAAACATTTATTAAAAGTGTCTGTGTCCAGCACTGTGCTAAGTGCTGGAATACAGAAGCATGTCTACATCTCCTGACACCAAGGTCATCTTAAATTCTAAGACTGACCTCTCTAAAAAACAGCCTCAAGTTTGCTGCACATCTTCTCAGTTCTATTTACAATTTAGGAGCTAAGTGAGAAGAGTCATCTAGAAATCAGTGGCAGAAGTCACAGAGAGGGGACAAGACTACGAGATGACAGATGCATTCTGCCAATGCTCGACATTGTCATTTTCTGAAGCCTATAGTAGTGTGCCCCTCTTGGATTGCTGCCTTGTTCTGATGGAGGGCCTGTGTAGTTCAATGAAACTATGAGCAAGGTTGTACAGGGTCACCCAAGGAAAACAGATTATAGTAGAGGGTTCTGATAAAAGGTGATCCACTGGAGAAGGAAATGTGAAACCACTCCAGTATCTTTGCCAAGAAAAACTCATGAACCAGAAGAGACTGGCGTGTTATGGTCCCTCATGTCACAAAGAGTCTGACATGACTGAATGACTGAACAACAAAATAGTAAGTGTGAAATTTCTGGCTCCCCCATTTAGAACCTGCCTTAGCTCAAGGATGCCATATGGGATCATGGCTGGTTCATACCAACATACATCGTTCAGCATAAAAATTGGCTAAATATACTGAACATTCAGAGATTATCCGTTTTCTTTTGTATTTCCCAGAAAACATGACCTACTAATTAAGTCCGTCATTCTATATTTGGGACCAGAAAACAGATCATTATAATTCATAAACCCCACTCACTGGAGATAGATTTAATAGCAGTGATAACCTGGAATCAAGGATCCTATGACACTCAGGGATTTGGCTGTGTATGTATATGTACAGTCGAAAATGTATGTTTAGAATGAGAGGAGTTGAGTGACCTTGGAATAATAGCTTCTCCTTTTCCTCTCAGGACTCATTTTATTGCCTGGAAAATGACAGGGAGTTGGGAGAGGAGATGGACTAGATTCCCAGGAGATCCCTTCCTTCTTTAGATCTATGATGGTAAGCTTCGAAAATTGAGGGGGTTTGAACTAGATGCCCTCTGAGACCTCTCCCTACATCATATTCCTTATGATCTATAATTTGGAATCCATTATATGTTCTTTTATTCAAACATTCATTTATTTATTTTAACATTTTCCACAATTACATGTTAATACAATTTTTAGCACTCATTTTTACAAGATTGAGTTCCAAATTTATCTTTTTCCCTCCTCTCCCCTTTTTCTAAAATGGTAGACAATTTTACATAGGTTATGCATGTGCTGCCACATAAAACATATTTCCATATTCATCACAGTTGTGAAAGAAGAATCAGATTAAAAGGAAAAATACAAAAAAAAAATTAAGTGAAAGCAGTATGCTTCAATTTGCATTCGGAGTTCATCAGTTCTTTACCTGGATGTGAATAACATTTTCCCTCATGAGTCCTTTGTATTTGCCTTGCATTATTGTGTTTCTGAGAAGGGTTTAGTTACTCTTAGTTGATCACCACACAGTGTTCCTGTTATGTTTTCCTGGTTCTGCTCATTTCGTTTTGCATCAGTTCATACAAGTTTTTTCTAGACTTTTCTCAAATTTGCTTATTCATTATTTCTTATTTCATAATAGTATTCTATTACATTCATACACCACAACTTGTTCAACCATTCCCCAATTGTTGAGCATCTCCTCAATTTCCAATATTTTGCCAACACAAAAAGGGCTGCTATGAACATTTTTGCAGGTATAGGTCTTACTCCCTTTTTTTTAATGATCTCTTTGGAATAGAGACCTGGTAGTGGATATTGCTGTATCAAAGGGTAATACACTGTTTGGCTGCTATTTGGGCATAGTTCGAAATTGTTCTCTAGAATGGCTGGATCAGTTCAGAACTCCACCAACAGTGCATTAATGTCCTCATTTTCCCCGGCACTTTTAATTTTCCTTTTCTATCATATTGAAGCCAATCTGATAGGCATGAGGTGGTACCTCAGAATTGTTTTAATTTACATTTCTCTAATCAAAAGTGATTTAGAGCATTTCTTCATATGTCTATAAATAGCTTTAATTTCTTCATCTGAAAACTATCTGTTCATATCCTTTGGACATTATCAATTGGGGAATAACTTGCATTCTTGTAAATTTAACTCAGTTCTCTGAGTACATATTCTCTATATATTTGAGAAATGAGCCCTTTATCAGAGATGTTACCATAAGATTGTCTCCTAACTTTCTACGTTCTTCTAATCTTAGCTGCATTGCTTTTGTTTATGCAAAAGTTTTTATTAATTTAATACAATAAAAATTATCTAGTATATATTTTGTAATGCTCTCTCATTTGGTAATGAATTTTCCCCTCCCTATAAATCTGATAGCTAGACTACTTCTTGTTCTTCTAATTTGCTTACAGTGTTACCTTTATGTCTAAATCATGCCAAAGATTTGTTATATCTACCTTTTCTAATACTCTGTTTACCTTTTTAGTCTCTTTCTTGGTTGGATTTACTGAGTATTGAGAGAGTATAGTTGAGGTCCCCCACTAGTATAATTTTGTTTTCCATATATTACTGTATTTCACTTCATTTCTCCTTTAAGAATTTGGATGCTATGTCACTTGGTGCATATATATCCAATACTGATATGGCTTCATTGATCATGGTTCCCCTTAGCATGGTGCCTCCCTCATCTCCTTTAATTAGGTCTATTTTTGCCTTATTTTTGTCTGAAATCTTTGTTTGAATCATTTTTGTTTTCCCTTTCTACCTGTTTAGACTTCTCTTGGGTTGGGATATTACAGGTCCAATTGTTGGTTTAGTTCTGGTCTTCTCTACATGAGAGCTTGAAATCCTTCTATTTCATTGAATGACCATTTTCCCCCTTGAGATATTATGCTTGAATTTGCCAGATAAGTGATTCTTGGCTGTAGTCCTAGTTCTTTTGCCCTCTGGAATATCATGTTCCATGACCTTTGTTTGATCCTCTGAAATATCACATCCGATCTTTTGGAATATCGTGTTCCATGATCTCCAGTCCTTTAATATTGCAGCTTCCAAGCCCTGTGTAATCCTAGTTGTGCCTCTGCAATATTGAAATTGTCTCTTTCTGGCCATTTGTAGTATTTTTTTTTCTTTGACCTGATAGTTCTGAGATTTGATTGTAATGTTTCTTGGAGTTTTTAAATGAATTAATTGGTTTTTAAATTTTCAACATTCACTTTTATAACATTTTGAGTTCTGAACTTACCTCCTCCTTCCCCATTCCCCTCCTCAAGATGTCAAGTAATCTGATGTTGGTTATGCATGTATAATCACATTAATCATATTTTCACATTAGTCATATTGTGAAAGAAGGATCAGAAAAAAGGGGAAAACCCCAAGAAAGAAAAAAGAGAGAGAAAAATAATATACTTCAATTTGAATTCAGATTCCCTAGATTTTTCTCTGCATGTGGATAGTATTTTCCATCTTGAGTCTTTTAGAATTTTCTTAGGTCATTGTATTGCTGAGAAGGGCTAAGTCTATCAAAGTTACTCATCACATAATGCTGCTGTTACTGTATATAATGTCCTGGTTCCCTTCACTTCACTCAGCATCAGTTTATATATGTCTTTCCAGATATTTTTTTCTGAAATCCAGCAACTCATCATGTCTTATAGAACAATAGTATTCCATAATATTCATATACCAGAACTTGTTCAGTCATTCCTCAAATGATGAGCATACCCTCAATTTCCAAATCTTTACTACCATAAAAAGAGTTGCTATAAATATTTTTGTGCAACTTTTCACTATTTTGTGATCACTTTGGGATACAGATCAAGTAGAAGCATCACTGGTATGCACATTTTCACAATATTATTAGTTACAAAATTATAATAGATGTTATGCACATTGTTATAGCCAAATTGTTCTCCAGAATGATTGGATGAGTTCACAAATCCACTAACAATGCATTAGTGTTCCAATTTCCACACATTTTCAACATTTGTCATTTTCCTTTTTTTGTCATATTCATCAATCTGATCAATGTGAAGTGATACTTCAGAGTTGTTTTAATTTGCATTTCTCTAATCAATGCTGAGCATCATTTTATATGACAGTAGCTTTGAATTCTTTGAATGAAAATTACATATTCAAATTCAAACTTTTAATTTAATGTAATCAAAATTATCCATTTTACATTCCATATTTTTCTCTATCTCTTCTTTGGTAATAAATTCTTCCCTTCTCCACAGATCTGACATGTAAACTATTTCTTGCTTTCCAAATTTGCTTACAGTATCACTCTTTATGTCTAAATCATGTGCACATTTTGACTTATTCTGGTATACAGTGTAAGATTTTGGTCTGTGCCTTGTTTTCCTTGTGTTATTATTTTAGGATCTTTTTGCTGAGGTGATCAGTCAATTTTTTCAATTCCTATATTGCCTTATGGTTCCAGGACATTAGGACACTTTTCCCTGACATTGAGATACTGTCCAGGTCCTTTTTTTGATTTTGGCTTTCAGGTAGTCCAATGATTTTAATATTTTCTCTCCTGTATCTACTTTCCAAGTGAGTTTTTTCCCAATGATTTATTTTGCATTCACTTCTATTTTTTTTATTCTTTTCAATTTATTTGATTGATTCTTGATGTCTCATAGAGTCATTAGCTTAGTCATTTGCTCTCAGGTGATTTTTAAGCTCTTTTTTGAATTCTTCTATGAGTTCTTTTGGGGCTCAAGAACATTTCCTATTTTTCCTTGGGTTTTTGCCCATGGGTATTTTGACATAGTTGTCCTCTAAGTTTCTGTCTTTGTCTTCTCTTTCATCACAGTAACTTTCTATGGTTGGATTATTTTTCTGTTGTTTTGTTCTCATCTTCTTCTTTTTCTTTTTCCTTTCTTTTAAATTTGAGCTCTGCTCCTGGGGCAAAAGAGGCACTGTCTCAGGCTTTTTGTGCCAGTGATTGCAGGCCCTGCCTGTTTACCTTGTGCCATACTGATGTTGCCCTGAAGCCTATGGCTCCGTTGTGATCCTGGGGGTTTGGGATAAGGGCTGATTGGAGATGCTGGATTTTATAGGGGTCTGGCAAATTACATTGTACTGATCTGGGGTTCTAGCAGTGTCCTGAGACCCAGGGGTGTGTTTCTACATTTTCACAGAGCCAGACTGGAGCATGTGGAGATCTGACCACTGGAGGATGCCTATTTGCCTGGGGCAAAACTGAAGCAGGTGGTAGTTCTAGGGGCTAGAGTCTGGCCACTCCTTTGTCTATGCTAAGTTATGTGGGCAGTTCTGGCCTTGGTATCTGTCTGCTCCACCACATTGGGGCTCAGGATCTCCAGTGGTTTGTTGAGGTGGGACTGACTGCTGATTTGTTGGGATGTTTTCTGTCCTGGAATGCACTCCCTTTTTATCTGAGTGAGATGAACCTTTCATAGTGATCTTCCAAGTTTCTTGGGTTAAAAGATTATTTTATTCTATGTTTTGGCTGGTTCTGCTATTCCAGAATTTGTTTGGGGGCAGTTTTTTATGGTTCTTTGGAGGTGAATATGGGAAAATTAGAGGTATTTGCTGTATCTGGCTCCCAGAAGTGGATCCCCATTATTTATTCTGAGAACACAATAGTCATAGAATTCCAGAAATGGAAAGGACCACAGAGATTCTCTAGGATTCTACCCTCATCTTGAAGATAATGAACCTGAGGTCCAGAGAAGATAATCTGCTATCCTATGATGACAGCCCATCTTCCATTATCAGACTAAGATGGTTCCTATATTAAGACAGAAAGAACTACTCTCCTAAAGGCTGGTGGAGGGGGAATCT
Source organism: Notamacropus eugenii (assembly GCF_028372415.1). Classification (NCBI taxonomy): domain Eukaryota; kingdom Metazoa; phylum Chordata; class Mammalia; order Diprotodontia; family Macropodidae; genus Notamacropus; species Notamacropus eugenii. The sequence goes on from NC_092874.1 coordinate 8,174,555, forward strand.
CCTCTAAGGAGTCTGGGTCACTTTGAGCATTAGATGAGTCATACCTCCCGGAATAGCACTGACAAAACATCCTTGAGCCCAGAAAGGCAGCAATTCAATATAGTTCATTTCAATTCAACATTTTTTTAAAATTAAAAGTGGCTGCTTTGTGGATGGGCCCTCTGCTTGGTACTAACAACACAAAATCAGAGAAACCAAAACCAAACCCCAATTCCAGCCCTCAAAAAGCTTACTTTCTATTGGTCTCTGGTCTTTTTATTCACACAAGTGGCTGTTCTGAGAAAGATCTTGGAGGTGGCTGAGAAATTGATTCCGGTTCTGTCTGGGCTTACATCTTAAATCTTAATTCAGCCAGTTGGTTCCTTACTTATTTCCTCTTCTTTCTGCCTGATATGTGTTCTTGGTCACAATCCACCCACCTACTCCTTTTCTGTTGTACTTCTTGACTAATTCCATAAAGTGTCCCCTTTTTTCTTCCTACTCACCTGCCATCATCTCATTCTCAGTTTCCTTTCTCTTAGTTTCTATACCATGGACCTGAGCTTAATCTGGTCAAAAATTACAGAGCTGAAGGATTGGAAGAGACCTTGCAAGTCAGGTAATCCCAAACCCTAGGAGTCCTCACTACAACAAAGCAACAATATGTGGTCATCTAGCCTTAGTGTGCAGACCTCCAATGAGGGGTAGTCTCCCACCTCTTGGAGTGATCTATTTCTCCTCCTTTTGATGAGTTGCAAAAGTTAGGGAGGTATTTCTTTCTTGAAGTCTCAATTGTTGTCTTGTAATTTCTCTGCAATTTCTTGTCTTACGCTCCTACCCTCTCTAGAGCTAATTTACTCCCTTTCACATTCCAAGCCTTGATGAGACTAATTATGACTAATGTTCCATGAGTTCAGTGGTGAGTGCCCTTTTTTGTGTCCTCAGAATCTAGCTCACAGTAGGCATTTGTTGAAATAAACCTTTATTAAGGACATACTTTGTGCCAGGCACCATATTGGACAGTGATTGATATAAAGATAAAAATTAATCAGACTATATCCTCAATAAGAATACATTTCTTCCAAAATGACTTAATAAATCCTTGAAGTTTTGAATTGATTTTCCCTTCAAAGAGCAGAAATTACCCTATGACTCTTTGGTCAGCTCGCTTGACCATTCTGTTTGCAAATGCAGTGACCATGGCCCACATAGCCCTCCTAGAAGTATGGTAAGGCAACCAAGTTTTAAACTTAGATGTTTTGATAACACAAAATAACAGTTTAATGCTAACAATAAGATAAAAGACATATAATAGACAAGTAAACACATCACATGCATGTTTGTATGTAAGGAGGCCCAAAATTCCAAGATGATATGTGTTCAGCGTATACAGTCTATAAGGTTCCAATCTGTATTTTCCTGTTTATCATACAAGAAAATAGCTGTTTACCCCAAGGAAGTGCCTTTAATGGTGCAATTTTAGACAGTTTGGTGAGTTGTTGAGGAGGTGGTTTGGGGGAATAGTAAAAGAATATTAGGGAGTGCCCCTCAAGACATACAAAATTGATGGCATAGTTAATTTCAACCAAAAAACATTAGGATTATTTTTATATCATCTAGCATAATAAGTATCACAATATCTGTGTGAGATCTTTTGTGCCTTAGGCTCATTTGTCTTTCTTGTTTTGCCATTCCTTCACTCCTTTGAAAAAAAGCATGTGTAAATCATGTCCTTTCTGCTGTGGGCCTGCTCCAATAGATGTCTCCTCTCAGGCTATAGTGGAGGCTCTGGGCTCCTCTGGACTTAGGGCATCTCACCTCCTCCAGCAGCATGCACCAAGCTGGAAAAGCTTCAAATACAGATCTGGTAATGAGCTACACATTTCTTATCTGAACTTCTCAGGTCTGAGAGAGTTGTCCTTGGGATGACCACAGCAAGGGTTGGATATTTCAGCAACAGAAATCCTTGAAGGTGGCCAACCCAGGCCTAGAAAAACTATGATGTATTTTAGTGGAGACCAGCAAAATCACAGGTCCTTAACATATTCGAGATTAATTAAGAAGCCAAGATGCTTTGAAGTTTGGGAAAGGGAGTTTTTAGTGTCTTCCTGTTGGGACCATCCCCATTTGGGAGCATAGCTAAATATCTTATTATTATTCATAGACATCCTGAAATAAGTGAATTAGTCAAATAAAAATATCACTGATCTAATCTTTCTTTGCCTTGCCTTTCCTAGCGATTACTATAGGGCTGTGAAAAAGAGTATGGCAACTCTGAAGGACTGATGAAAAAAAAAGCACCATCATTGAAATATAACAGTAAAAGAAACCCAAAGGAGACTAAGATACTTTCTACCCAAGATACACCTTGCAGAATATAGCTCTATCTTCACCACTTGGACAAACTCTTCAAAATCTATGTCCTTCCAGTTATAAATCTCGAATGTTATCATGGAAATATTATGAAAGCCCCCCTCAATTGAGATTTTCCCTCCAGAGTATACTAAGGCACTTTGGTGAATTTCTTCAGGGAAAGGAGTCAGAAAAGTTTCATGAAAGTGGCTCCAGTGGAAATTATTGGAGAAAATGCATTTGAAATTAATGAAAGAAAAGTCAATTTGTTTTCCAGCTCTGCATGATGAATTTATCTACCTTATTATGATATCATGAAAGGGAAAGAAAACTAATTCTATTCTCCAGGGTGGGGAGAAGTGAAGAGAAGAAGCTCACATTCTAATGTGGGAGATAGCATTCAAGTAATTATTTGTCCACAGAAGCTGTCCATCTTGTAAATGGAAGGTAGTCTCAAAGGTAAGGCACTGCTAGGGAGAAGATGGGGCCCAGGAAATGTTTCTTGTAGAGAGATGAGATTTGCACCATCTTGAAGGGAGCCAGGGCTCAGAGGGGAGGAAAGACAGCAGTCCAGACCTGGAGGATAGCCAGTCCAAAAGCCCAGAGTGGAGAGATTGAATATGAACAGACTCATTATTGGTGCCAAAGTGCTCAGTATATGACGGGGAGTAAATGATAAGAAGACTGGAAAGGTAGGAATGGACCAGGTTGGGAAGAGCTGTAAAAGCCAAGCAGGGATTTTCTGTCTGATTCTGGATATAGTAGGGAACCACAAACATTGATTGTCAAGGCTGACATTGACAGATCCCCCACAGAAACCCTTTCACCCTGGAATTTCACCATTATCCCACCGCCACCCCTGCCACACAGTATCACAGTTGGTAGAGTGAGCTGCACAAAGAATGTACACAGTGGAGAACCAAACAAAACCTGGAAAAAAAGCACAGAAAAGCTGATTTGATTTGAAAACTATGTGTAGGATTGATCACATAAGCTGTCATGAAATGGAAATTTATTGTTTAATATTAAATCTTCTCCTATGTTCTGCTGTGTATATAGATTTTTTCTTTTCTCATTTTGTATTTAAGTTTAAAATAAATTTAAAAAAAGAATGTGCTAATGTACAATATTAAACAAAAAGGAAAATGGTCCAATGGTCTTGTGTTTAATGACACTAAATGAAGTTTGAACTCAGTCTTTTTAATCATGATATTCATTTGCACATAAGAGAAAAGCCAATAGCCCTATTTCTTGTGCCTTGAAAGAAGTAAAATTGCCCCTTTCTCCATGGTTTAGTATAATAGTACTGAACCTGAAATCTGGAACAGACTAGGTTCAGATTTTCCCTCGAATCCTTACTTCTATGTGACCAAGAACAAACCATTATGATTTTCTCTCGAGTAAATTATGGATAATATTGCTTATAACACTTTTGTCACAAAGCAGTAAGGTAGCTGAATTAAGTGAAGCAGGTGGATGCTTCATGGTGGATGAAGCAAGATTACTAAAGTCACGTAGATGGGCAAACATCTAATCATTCTTAGACCAGACCTGATCTCTCCTAGGATTGTTTTGTTATTAATTCAGTAGGGGTGAGGATGGGATATATTCTATTTAAAAAAAACCAGTTCCCCAAATTCCTGAGTGAGAAACCAAAGGATTAACCACCCTGGACTTCCATAGATGTGGCTTTGTCTTTCCCTTCTCAGATACAAATGAACATCTTGGTGTGTTGTGGGAGGATTTCTCCCATCTCTGACAGAATCTTCTTTAGACTGTGTTTCCTGAGACAGGACATTGTGCCCTGGGTGTGCTCTGTAAGAGGCCCTGGACCCAGCCCTTTTCTGCTGCTGTTACGTTTATTCAACGGGGCCTTGTTAGAGGAAGCAGAGCCACATAGTAGCTGTGGAGTATCTCAGTATCAGTCTTGGTGTCTTAGTCATGCACTCCTAGTCTAAAAGGTCCTGTTCTAACCAGAAGGCTGTCCTAGGTGCTCTGACCCTCTCACTGAGCTGGGCAGACCCATCTGCAGGACTTCAAATAGCAACACATCCTCCTTTCTCTCTAATCCTACTTTCGCAATGTAATTGATTCAGACTAATCTATAGGTCTTACGTATTAAATATTTTTCAGGGCACTGGAGTATGGCTATTACCTTCGTAGGGCAATGGATCCTGGCTTTATTATCTCAGAAATCATATTTAATGAGCTCTTCCTTAGATACTTACAAAAGGATTCTGTCTTTTTTCTTGTCACAGTTGAGAGCTTGTGTTCCACCCCTACTCTTTCTCTTTAGTGTCATTCAATGCTCAACATTGAAAGAGGGCTGGGTTATAGGCCAAATTAACAGATCCTGGCTGAGCAGCCTTAGACTATTTCTCATCTGCAAAATGGGATATTATTTGAACTACCTGTCTGACAGGATGTTATTGAGGTCAATGATATATGAGGTCAGTGGTTAGTCATGTAAACAAGGACTATGAATTATAGTTTAACCTAGGTCCCAAAGAATTGGAAATGTTGAATCTTCTGAGAACAGTGGAGTAGTACTAGGTGGAGAGTAGGCTGAAATCAATAAGGAAGAACCATGGGAAAGAACCAGAACAAAGGAGATCAAATATATGTGATTGAAAACAAGATGGCTCTATCACATACTGAGAGACGACAGGAAGACAGGCAGAGTCCTCTACCTAGACCTGTGCGTTGTCAGGAAAAAGTGAGGAAGGATCTCAAAACTTTGGGTAGACACCACTGTCCCCTTCATTAGATTGTACATTCCTTAAGGGATATAACCTCTTTTTGTATCTTGACAGTTTAACACAGTACCTGGCATATAAAAGCTGCTTTAAAAATGTTTAATTGATTGGCTGACATGGTCAAGAGTGACCCAGGATGGTCAACTGTGGAGGTGATACAGCCTTCATCTTTTAGGGGAGCAACCACTTCCATGAGATCACAAATGAAGTGAAATATGGACATATTCTCCACATGCCTATGTTCTTCAGAAGGCTAGGCTGCATGAGTTATAAGAAAAAAAAAACTTGCTACATATCCCTTTTTTATGGTAATTGGAGAAGGCCTAGGTATTCAGGGATATTTGCTGTTATATTTTTTCAAGGCAATCTGTAAGTCAAATGGCACCAAATGCTTGACAAAATACAAACTTTCTTATTTGTACAGCATGTTATAGAACTCTTTGGTTTGTGTTAAAGTGGCAGACTGGGCATATGAGAAAGAAGACAAAGTTAGGTTGGAGTTAGGTAAAGGGAGTGGGATTCTCTTAAATGCTAGGCTCCTTGATTTTTATTTTATCCTAGTGACAATAGGAGTCACTGGGTTTTGTAGAGAGGGACAGGGGCACACTCAAATCTTTTCCTTAGGAATGATATTGCAACAGCTATGTGAAGGGCAGACTGGAAAATGAAGAAATTGGAGTCAAGGCGACCAATGAGGAGATTGTTCCTCTAGTCCAGGCAAGAGATCTTGCATAATGGGCCAGAACTTGGACAATGGCAGGGTAAATAGATTTAAAAGAGATCATGGGGACTTCTGAGAGACAAGATGGTGGAGTAACCACTTAATCACTGTAACTTTCCTATATTCACCTCCAAATAATCATAAAACAGCATTCAAAAACAAACCCTGGAGCAGCAGAGCCAGCAAAAAGACAGGGTGAAACAATCTTTTATCCCAAGAAACTTGGAAGATTGACAAGGAAGTTAAAGGGGGAATGCAGTCCAGGACAGGAAGAGTCCCAGCAAGCCAGGAGAAAACCTCACCAAACCAGTGAGAGAGCTTCAGCACCAGTATATTGGAGCAGGCAAACACCAACAGTAGCCACACACCCCTCCAGCATGTCCCAGCATAGCCAAGGGAATGGGCAGTCTCCAGTTCCTAAAATCACCATGTGCCCCAGGAAAACAGGCAGCCATCAAGGGCTAGACTACAATATGCTTTAGTGTGGTCCCTGGGGAACAGCAAAAACCACCCCACAGTCTCAGGCATGATAGATACCAGCACTAGGACCCTGATGTATCACTAACTAAGCTGCTAGACTCCTACAGATATATCTAGCATATCTAGTAATTCTCCACTTCCTCACAGCACAGCACCAAAAATGAGGGTTCCCAATGGTCCTTAGAGCAGCATCTGTGCAGCACCAGGCAAATAGTCATAGCCTGTAGCACCTAGTACAAGTATCCTGAGACAGTGCCCCTTTTACCCTGGAGAGCAAAGCTCAAACTTAAAAGGAAAAAAGACCAAAAACCAGATGAGTAAAAAACAAACCAGTCAAAAAAAAAATAATCTGACCATAGAAAGTTACTGACAGGGAAGATTAAGAACAAACTCAGAAGAAGACAAAGATGTCAAAACAACTATGGACAAAACCCCAAAGAAAAAGAGCAGTGGTTGCAAGCCCAGGAAGAACCTATGGAAGAGCTCAAAAAGAAAATAATAACTTAAAATCAGGTAAGAAAAGCAGATGGAAATTTGGAAAAGAAATGAAAGCTAGGCAAGAGAATTATGAAGAAAGAGCCAACTGCTTGGAAAAAGAAACCAATTGCTCACAAAATAGAAATGGTCAAATGGAAAAGGAGATACAAAATATACATTGAACAAATAAACTCCTTAAAAAGTACAGTTATAAACAAATTAGAGGTACAAGGAATAGAGTATTTGTCAGATTTATGGAGAAGGGAGAAATTTATGACCAAAGAAAAAATAGAGACCACCATGAAATGCAAAATGGATAATTTTGGTTACATTAAATTGAAAAGTTTGTGAAAAAACAAAGCCAATGCAACCAAGATTAGAAGGAGAGCAGAATACTAAGAATGAATTTTTATAGCTAGTGTCTGTGATAAAGACCTCATTTCTAAAACATAGTTCTGAGTCAGTTCTGAGTCAAATTTATAAGTCATTCCCCAATTGATAAAGAGTCAAAGGATATGAACAGGAAGGTTTCAGAAGAGAAATTAAAGCTATCTATAGTTATTTGAAAAAATACTTTAAATCACTATTGATTAAAGAGATGCAAATCAAAACAGTTCTGAGGTACTACATCACTCCTGTCAGATTGGCTAACATGACAAAACAGGAAGGTGATAAATGTCGGAGAAGATATTCTATTGTGTTCGTCCTTCAATATGGGAGAGAGTTGGAACACTAATTCATTGTTGGTGGAGCAGTAAGCTGATCCCACCATTTGGGAGAACAATGTGGAACCATGCCAAAAAGGGTATAAAAATGTGCATACCCTTTGACCCAGCAATAACACTCATAGGGCTGAATCCCAAAGAGATCATAAAAAGATTCCATGCCATCTCAGGTAGTGAGAAGGGAGGGAGGCAGAGAAAACTTGGAACTTACAGAAGTGATAGTTGAAAGTTAAAAACAAATAAATTAATAAATTTGAAACAAAAGGAGATAAGGAAGGAAACTACATCTTTGCTGAAAGGAACTATAGGCAAGGAAGTAACACCAATACTAAACATATATGCACCAAGTGGTATAGCACCCAAATTCTTAAAGAAGTTAAGTGAATTACAGGTTCATGGTCAAACAAGAAAAAGAGAGCATTAAAAAAGATAAAATAAATAATTTTGATTATATTAAATTAAAAAAAACTTTTGCACAAACAAAACCAATACAACCAAGATTAGAAGTAAGACAAAAATCTGGGAAACAATCTGTACAGCAAATGTCTCTGATAAAGACCTCATTTCTCAAATAAGTAGAAAATTAAGTGAAATGTACAAGAATGCAAGCCATTCTCCAAGTGATAAATGGTCAGAAAATATGAACAGGCAATTTTCAGATGAAGAAATCAAAGATATCTATAGGCATATGAGGAAGTGTTCTAAATTACATTTGATAAAAGAAATATAAATTGAAACAATTCTAAAATAACAACCTACACACTTGGATTGGCTAATATGACCAAAAAGAAAAGGAAAATGATAAATGTCAGAGAGGATTTGGGAAAATTAGGACACTAATACACTGTAGATGGAGTTATGAACTGATACAACCACTCTGGAGAACAAATTAGAACTAAGCCCAAAAGGCTATAAAACTGTTCAAACCTCTTGATGCTGCCATACCACTACTAGGTATATATCCTAAAGTAATCATAAGAAAGGGAACAAGACCTACATGTGCAAACATATTTATAGCAGTCCTTTGTGTGGTGACAAAATATTGGAGACTGAGGGGATGTCCATAAATTGGGGAATGGCTAAACAAGCTGTATCATATGAATGTAATAGAATACTATTGGGCAATAAGAAATGATGAGCAGGCAGATTTCAGAAAAACCTGGAAAGATATGTGTGAATTGATGCAAAGTGAAATGAGCTGTCAGGAAAGCATCGTACACAGTATCAGCAACATCAGATGATGATCAACTCCAAACGAGTCAGCTCTTAACAACACAATGATCCAAGATAAGTACAAAGGACAAAAATGCTATCCATATCTAGACAAAGAACTCATGAATTCTAAATACAAATTGAAGCATATTTTTTTCACTTAAATTCTTTTTTTCTGTTTTCTTTCCTTTTGATCTGACTTTTCTTTCACAACTATGACTAATATGGGAATGTGTTGTACATGGCAGCACACATATAACCAATACCAAATTGCCTAATATTTTAGGATGAGGGGAGGGAGGAAAATAAATTTGGAAATGAAAATCTTGAAAAAATGAATACTAAAAATTGCCTTGATATGTAATTGGGAAAAATAAAATACTATTAAAACAAGAAGTATTGTGGTATTATAACTGACTGACATGTAAATGGTTTGAAGAACGAATAATGAGGTCTAAGATGGGATGGGAAACCTGCAGCCTTGAGGCCAGACGTGACCTTTCGGTCCTCAAGTGTAGTCCTTTGACTGAATCCAAACTTCCCAGAAAAATCCGCTTAATAAAATGATTTGTTTTTATAAAACTTGGACTCAGTGAAAAGGCCACACTCAAGACCTAGAAGGCCACATGTGGCCTTGAAGCCACAGGTTCTCCACTCCTGTTCTAAGATAGCATGAAGATTTTGAGCCTGGTGGACTGAAAAGTTTAGGGCAAATACAAACAAGTGGGAAAGCTGAAGTGAGAAATTGGTTCAGTGAGAAAGAAGGAAGGAAATGATCATTTATTCAGCACTTACTATATGCCAGGCCTGTGCTAAATGTTTTACAGGTATTTCATTTGATCTTCACAATAGCCTTGAGAGATAATTGCTCTTATGATCTTCATTTTCCAGGTGAATAAACTGACATACATAAGATTACATGACTTGCACAAGGTCACATAGTTAGTATGTATTAGAAAGTAGCTTTGGACTCTGACTTTCCTGAGTTCAGGCCCAGTCTCTATCAACTAACTGTACCATCTCATAGATAAGGTCATGAGCTGAGATTGGGGTGTTTTGAGCATAAAGCATTTTCATTTTAAGGAAAGTGAATCTAATGTAGGTTAGAGGGATTGAGAAATACCCATGCACATTTCTAAATTGCTAGAATAATGCAGTCATGTGAGCATCTCCCTTGTGGAAGGCCTCGAATTAGCCTATCTTACTTGGGACATAAGACTGACTTTCAGAACCAAGATTATCATCCATCTAAGTAAACGCTACAAAAATTGATAAAAAAAAAAATTCCACAGGGCAAAAATCTAAGCAACATCACAAGCTTAGCTTTGATTAACATCCACATTTACAGTATAAACATTAATTACCATAAGTTTGGAAAATGGCTATGTCATTCTATTTTAGTGGCCTTAAACATTTTCATGGAAGATAGGGAAATGGAATCAGGTCATGTTTAAGCTCTTCATTCTTATTCATAATGAATGCATGGAATTGTCAATCTGAATGTGGTCAACTAATGCCATGAGACTTGGAGTTAAAAGTGCAGGAGAGTAGAAGCATGGCGAGATGGCACTTCATACGAAAAAAAGATCTGCAAGCTTTGGTGGGCCACGAGCTTAATAAGTGTTAGAATTATGATGCAGAAATCATGGAAGTTCAAACAACTTTGGGCTTAATCTACAGAGGAATGGAATTTGGGATTAGGGAGGTAACATCTCTCTGCACATTGTCCTGACCAATGTTGGGCATCATGTTTTTGGAAGGACTCTATTAATAGCAATGCTTGGGAGGACAACTTAGTTGGTATAGATGTTGAAGCCATGGAATCTGAGGCTAGATTAGGGGAACTGGGCCTGCACAGAAGAGACGACTTAGGTCATATATGACTATATTATTCTATCAATGAAGTGTATTAATGTGTAAGAAGGGTCAGTATTAATGTAATGACCCATAAAGTCAACCCAAGCTAACATTCATATGGATAATTTTTAATTTTTTAATTTTTAATTAGAATTTTAAGTTTTTTCAAAATGTTTTATGTTATCTGAGTATAATGTAGGTACTGTACTATCTTCATCCCCAACTGAAGCAAACAGAGATTAAGTGACTTGCCCACAGTCACAAGTCTAGTGAGTATGAGATCAGATTTGAGCTCAAAGTCATAGCCGCACTACCTAGCTATCTCACAGGATCAGTGACTGGAAGTTGCAGAGGCATATTTTAGCTCAATGAAAGGAAAAAAAATCTCAACAATTAGAGCTATCCAACGGAGACATGACATTTCTTAGTAGATGGTGGGTTTCTCATTTTTCTTCAAGTCCTGTGAAAAGTGTATTGTATGTATATCTGTGTGTATATGGCAGGAGGTGAAGAGGTCTGCTTAGTCATGCGTTTGAAAAGATAACTTCTAACATTCCTTCCAACATGGGGATTCTATGTCTTTATTTATTTATTTATTTATTTTTTTAATTTAAGAATGAAAAGGGAGGGGCAGAGCCAAGAAGGCAGAGTAGAAAGACACACATACACTAGCTCTGAACCCACAGCCCTTAAAATATCTGTAAAAAAGAACTCCCAACAAATTCTGGAGCAGCAGAAGCCACAGAACAACTGAGCAGAGGAGATTTCTGTTTCAGAGAGCCGTGAAAACCTCTCACAAAAGGTCCTTTGCCCTGCGGACCCAGAGCCAAGCCCAGCCCTGCCTTGGCCATGCTGCACCAAGAGGAGCAGATCCGAGCAGGCTTCAGGGACAGAATCTCCAGCAGCCACGCGGGTCCCTCCACCCACGGGCCCCAAAGGTTGGTGAGAGGGTCTTCTTGGCTTGCCGAGAGGGGAGTGGGGTGCCCCCATAACTCAGGCCCACTCAGGAGGCAGCAGCGGAGGTGGGAGCAGACCGGCGGTCCCCAAGCAGGCAGGAGCCCAGATCCATTGTTGAAGGTCTCTGCATAAACCCCCTGAGGGAACTGAGCCCCTGAGGCGGCCCTGCCTCAACCTGAGCACCTGAACTTGATCTCACACTGAATAGCAGCCCTGCCCCCACCCAAAGCCCTGAGGCTGGGAAGCAGCATTTGAATCTCAGACCCCAAGCACTGGCTGGGAGGATCTGGAGGTGAGGTGGGGGTGAAGAGAATACTCAGAAGTCAAGTCACTGGCTGGGAAAATGCCCAGAAAAGGGGAAAAAAAAATAAGACCATAGAAGGTTACTTTCTTAGTGAACAAGTATTTCCTCCCTCCCTTTCTGATGAGGAAGAACAATGCTTACCATCAGGGAAAGATACAGAAGTCAAGGCTTCTGTATCCCAGCCCAACCAATGGGCTCAGGCCATGGAAGAGCTCAAAAAGGATTTTGAAAATCAAGTTAGAGAAGTGGAGGAAAACTGGGAAGAGAAATGAGAGATATGCAGTCAAAGCATGAAAAACAGGCCAACACCCTGCTAAAGGAGACCAAAAAATCCTGAAGAAAATAACACCTTGAAAAATAGGCTAACTCAACTGGCAAAAGAGGTTCAAAAAGACAATGAGGAGAAGAATTCTTTCAAAAGCAGAATTAGCCAAATGGAAAAGGAGATTCAAAAGCTCACTGAAGAAAATAGTTCTTTCAAAGTTAGAATGGAACAGATGGAGGCCAATGGCTTTATGAGAAACCAAGAAATCACAAAACAAAACCAAAAGAATGAAAAAATGGAAGATAATGTGAAATATCTCATTGGAAAAACAACTGACCTGGAGAATAGATTCAGGAGAGACAATTTAAAAATTATGGGCCTACCTGAAAGCCATGATCAAAAAAAGAGCCTAGACATCATCTTTCATGAAATTCTCAAGGAAAACTGCCCTGAGATTCTAGAACCAGAGGGCAAAACAAGTATTCAAGGAATCCACAGATCACTGCCTGAAAGAGATCCAAAAAGAGAAACTCCTAGGAACATTGTGGCCAAATTCCAGAGTTCCCAGGTCAAGGAGAAAGTATTTCAAGCAGCTAGAAAGAAACAATTCAAGTATTGCGGAAGTACAATCAGGATAACACAAGATCTAGCAGCTTCTACATTAACGGACTGAAGGGCATGGAATAGGATATTCCAGAAGTCAAAGGAACTAGGACTAAAACCAAGAATCACCTACCAAGAAAACTGAGTATAATACTTCAGGGGAAAAATTGGTTTTTCAATGAAATAGAGGACTTTCAAGCATTCTTGATGAAAAGACCAGAGCTGAAAAGAAAATTTGACTTTCAAACACAAGAATGAAGAGAAGCATGAAAAGGTAAACAGCAAAGAGAAGTCATAAGGGACTTACTAAAGTTGAAGTGTTTACATTCTTATATGGAAAGACAATATTTGTAACTCTTGAAACTTTTCAGTATCTGGGTACTGGGTGGGATTACACACACACGCATATGCTCATGCACACACACATAGAGATAGAGTGCACAGAGTGAATCGAAGAGGATGGGATCATATCTTAAAAAGATGAAATCAAGCAGTGAGAAAGAAATATATTGGGAGGAGAAAGGGAGAAATGGAATGGGGCAAATTATCTCTCATAAAAGAGGCAAGCAAAAGATTTTTTAGTGGAGGGAAAAAGAGGGGAGATGAGAGAGAAACATGAAGTTTACTCTCATCACATTCCACTAAAGGAAGGAATAAAATGCACACTCATTTTGGTATGAAAACCTATCTTACAATACAGGAAAGTGGGGGATAAGGGGATAAGCAGGGTTGGGGGGGATGATGGAAGGGAGGACATGGGGAGGAGGGAACAATTTGACGTCAATACTCATTGGGAGGGACAGGATCAAAAGAGAGAATTGAAGTAATGGGGGACAGGATAGGATGGAAGGAAATATAGTTAGTCTTATACAACATGACTATTATGGAAGTCATATGCAAAACTACACAGATATGGCCTATATTGAATTGCTTGTTATCCAAAGGAAAGGGGTGTGGAGGGAAGGAGGAAGAGAAGTTGGAACTCAAAGTTTTAGGAACAACTGTCGAGTACTGTTCTTGCTACTAGGAAACAAGAAGTACAGGTAAAGGGGTATAGACAGTTATTTGGCCCTACAGGGCAAAAGAGAAAATGGAGACAAGGGCAGAGAGGGATGATAGAAGAGAGGGCAGATTGGTGATAGGGGCAATTAGAATGCTCTGTGTTTTGGGGTGGGGGGAGGGGACAAAAGGGGAGAAAATTTGGAACCCAAATTTTGTGAAAATGAATGTTAAAAGTTAAATAAAAAACAAACAAACAAAAAAGAATGAGAAGGGCGGTACACATTTATTAACTGGTGTAAACACAGGACTTAGCAAATGATTGGACATGAAAAAGTAGAAATTGTCGAAAATGGTCTTATTTAATTTTGCCAGGTTGATGGAAGGATACTGATACTACTAAAATAAATTAGAAAATTTGGAAGTGGAGCAGGAAAAAGATGAATTTAATAAGAAGCATTTTATGTTGGAAGATGGTATGAAATCTTACTAAAATTAAAATGAAATCATGTTTGACTCACAGTTTCCAGATGGCAACGATATGGGGTACAGAACGTCAGAGGCTAATATTGAGTGGGTTAAATCCATCCTAAATGGACTAAGCAGATTCTAAGAGACCAGGAATATAATTAGCTTCTACTCGTCTCCCCAGGCATACTAAATCATAGGCCTGAGTGCCCTAGGATGAAAGAAAATGAGAGGCTTGTGAAGCAGTGCATTCATCAAATCTCCCACTTTCCATGGTCCAAAATATAATTTCACACATCTGTAAGACAGATACATTACACAGAAAAAGAGTGATACAAACTCACTGGAAAATTGGATAAACACTGAGTAGTATCTAAGGAAAAGATTAAGCCAAATAAAACCAAATCCAGAGCTGATAAGAGGGAGGAGTATTGGGCCATTCAGGAAAGTAACACAAAACTCTGAACAACCATTTGGTCAAAGGACATTCACAGCTTAAGTCTGAAAAGACTAATTGTAACAAGATTAATCAAGAGAAAAATAAAATCATTTTCAATAAAGAATAATGAGGCCATTTCCTTCATTCCCCAGCCTAAAACCTTATGAAAAACTACAATTGGACGAGGGCCTGGTCATGTATTTGGAAAATAAAATTCAAATGGCTCCAAACGAAATTTGACATAATGAAACAGAAATGAACTGTGGCATGAAGTAACATTAAGTCTTCAGAATCATAATTAGTTTAAAAATGCAATCTTTATCTACCAAACAACACCAATAATATTTAAAATATTCACAATGGCCACATGAAAATAGATTCAAATTGAAGTCTTTACTAATCATATAAAAACATACCTGATGAAGGATCACATCTCATGGGGACATATGGGTAGCATTCATGTATCTGAAGTGGTATCACAGGAAAGATTGCTTATTTTTGTTCTCCTTGATACAGAAAAGAAGAATTCTGAATAGGGGAGAGAAATTACAAAGAGGCATTTGAGGCTTGATGCAAGGGAAAACTTTATAATTAACAGGGTCTGAAAGTATGTTGGGCCATCATGGGAAGTAGGGGCCTCCACCACCATTGGAACGTTTTCAAGGAGAGACTGGAGGGACAGGAGAGCCATTTTGTGAACATAGTGTACAAAGGATTCATGTTCCAAGTCTGAAATGTTATGTGGACCAACTAATCTTCATACACACACACATACATATACATACATACATAATATACATATATGTTTGTGTGTATATATACAGAGGGAGAAAGAGAGTGAGATTATGTGCATGACAATCTTATTATTTGCATGTGGTCTCTCCCACTAGAACATTAACTTCTTGAGCAAAGGGACTGTTTTGGCTTCTCTTTATAGCCTTAATGCTTAGCAAACAGTAAACACTTAATAATTCTTGTTGATTGACATCATTTGTCAGAGCAAACACAGGATATTAAACAAAGAGAGACTTAAAAATCAAAAAAGCCAGTCAGGTCAATGGCTTGATATTATCTGCAGAGGCCTGCTTCATCAAAAAGCAAACAAACCCCCCAAAACCACATATACCCAAAACAAGGGCCATGTCTATCTATCTTACCTCTACACCAACTCTTCTCTCCTCTGCACTGCCATTCCCTTGGTGCAGGCCTTCATCACCTTATGATTGGACTATTAGAGTAGCTGCTGGAAGTAGCCTGTCTCAAGTCTTTCCCCACTGCAATCCATCCCCCTTCAGATGCCAAAGTGATTTCCTGCAGCACAGTTCCAACCATATCAGCCCCTGACACTCTAGTGGCACCTCATTGCTTCTAGTATCAAATCTAAAATCATCTCTTTGAAATTCCCTTCAAGCCCATCCCCCAGCCATGATACACACATTTCTAGTCTTCTTTCTTCCCTGCCCACTAATCTTTAATCTAGTGACACTGTCAACCCTGCTGCTCCACAAACAAGACACTCCATCTCTCAGTTCTAGATATCTTTTTCTGACTGTCCCCCATGCTTGCAATATTCTCCATCCTCATCCCTTTCTACTAGCTTCCCTGGATTCCTTCAAGTCCCAACTAAAAACCCACCCCCCACAGGAAGCCTTCCCAATTCTTCTGAACTCCCATGCTGGCCTTCTGTTGATTAAAGCCAATCAATCTTGTTTATACATATTTGTTTTTGTGTTGTCTCTCCCTATTAAACTTTGAGATCCTCAAGGGCAGGGTCTGTCTTTTGCCTTTGTATTTCTAGGACTTAGCAAAGTATGGGGCACATGGGAAGAATTTATTCAGTGTTTCTTGACTGACTTCTATTTTGTCCTAGAAGCTTCTGTGAAGGGTGTGGCATTGAAGGCAAAGCTTATCTATTCTCTGATCTTCTCTAGGGGGATGAGAAACCAACTGAGAAATGACTTGTGGAAAGAAAGAAAGTCTTGCCTATTGAGGCTGAATTTACTAAAAAAGTAAAAAAAAAAAAAAATCCCCTGCAAACTAGTTTCAAGCTGTTGTTTTTCTTCTCCAAAGAGCAAACAAACTCCAGAAGTACATGGGATCCTTTGCTTCCCCACTTTTGTCTGGGAATCCTTCAAGCCTGGCCTAGGCACCTAATGGGGCCTTAACACAGGTTCTGCTAATTAACTGTGTCTTCAGTGCATTCTTCCAATAGCTGTTCATTATCTTCAATAACATCATGGTCCCTTTCCTCCCTTTACTCTCATAGAAATACCCAGTCTTGACAACTGTTGATGAGAGGGGGGGGAGGGAGAAGGGGGGAGGGGGAGGGAGAGGGGGAGAGAGAGATCAGATATGTGAAGCCTGAAAAGTGTTGCTTAAACCTTGATATTATGGGACAATGGCATTTTTCATTACTTGACAGCATGAATTTAAGACCCTAGCACAGGTCTTCAATATTAATGATGATCACTTTTGCCAAACCACTGAGTTTTGAAAAAGAGGATCTGATAACAGTGTTGCATGACCAGCATCCAATGTTTCCCATTCCTTCAGGAATGTACATGAAGACATTAGAATGGATGTTGAGATATGAAGGAAGCAATGAAAAGTCAGAGGGATGTTGTACATGCTCCCTCTAAATGCCCACTTTCATAACAAACCAAATTCAAAGCTCAGAGGTGGAGACTGGGGAGATTGTGATGTTGAACCAAGATGGAGCAGTCAGTTAGCGTTTAAAAACACCAACAAAAAACAAAACCCCCAAAACCATTGCCTTCATTCTAGACTCTCTCTTCTCCTTATATTATATTTAGAAAAAAAAACACTGGTTTCCCCCAGAAACCACTGCATCCTCAACCATCTTCTCCAATACTTCACTCTTTCTCATTTGCCACCCACACCCTCCCAGACACACAAGTGTTTATGTGGTCAAGAGGATTCATGGACATTCATCCTTCCCTTCATTGCCTCTTCCAGATACTCTTTCCTTTGTCACCATCATTTCAAAGTCTTCCTATGGCTGAGATTCTCTCCATTCATTAATAGCAGCTTTTTTGGATTTAATTCAATTGAATCAACCACCCAGATCTGCTCCATGCTGTAGTCACTTACATACAAGTCACTCTCCCCTTTTCTTGATAGTTTTTTTTTTTTTCTACATGACCACCTGGCCTGGCTGAAAGAAGAGTGGATTTTGAGGATTTTGAGTCAAAGGAGTTCAAGTTCAACCTTGGCTCTTCCACTAGTATCCATGGAATTCTTGGACAAGACATATCATTTCTCTGTGCCATACTTTGCTCATCTCTGAAATGAAAGGTTTCAACTCAATGCTGCTGGCTTGCCTGGATGCATCTTGCCCTGTACTGGTTCCTTTCAGTCACAGCAAGAGAGACGTTTCCCATTATTCCCATTAGCCTCAGGCGCTAAAGCTGCTGAGCCCCATCTTTCTTAGAGCTCCACTATTCCAGGATTTTCCTGGGGCAATGTTGTCCAGGTTTTTCAAGGTCAATAAAGGAGAGAGAGAGGTACACCTTCCTCCACCATCTTATCTCCTGGAAATTTTTTTTTTGCCTTGAATTCTGAGAGGACTCTGCTACCTTTCTGTGTCTTCTGCAGTCCATTTTGTCCACAGCTCCCAGAATAATCTCTTTGAAATATAGATTATATCACTGACCTATCCCCAATGATCACATTAACCCCTAGGGCTTCAAAAGTGAAAACATGTCCTTCTTAGTCCTGCTCAATCAGGCATTGAATGTTCATCACAATCTGTCCCAAACCCATACCTTTCATTCCTTTTGCATTACTGTCCACGTGACCTGCCTGTTGTTGTCTGAACCTGGTTTTTCATTTCCAATCTATTTTCCTTACCTAGGCTGTAGATCTTGCCAGTGCTCCCTTTCCTCTTCATCTCCCAATCCTTTCAGTCTTAGCTTATTTGGAGGCTCATTTCATGGGCTTCGAGCTGAAACCTTTCTTTCAGCCCTAATTGCTTGCTGCCCTCTTCAGATCATCTTGAATATACTTAGGATAGTTTTTATATCCTCCAGTAAAACATAGGTTCTCAAGACAACAGATGATTTTCATGTTTGAGTTTGTCTGCCCAATATAAGGTGAATTGAGTGAAAATGAAAAAAAAAAGGTCAATAGTCATATAAAAAAATGCTCTAAATCATTATTGAATAGAGAAACACAAATTAAAACAACCTTAAGGTATTATTTTACACCTACCAGAGTGGCTAAAATGATAGAAGAGGAAAGCGACAAATATTGGAGTGATGTGGAAGAACTGGGACCTTAATCCACTGTTGTTGGAATTGTGAACTGATCAAATCATTTTGGAGAACAATCTGGATTTATTCCCAAAGAGTTATCAAACTACCTATACCTATTGACCCAGCAATACCACTACTAGGTCTGTTTCCAAAGATGATTAGGGAAAAAGGAAAATAACCTATGGGTTCTAAAATGTTAATAGCAGTGGCAAGGAACTGGAAATTGCAGGGATGCCCATCAATTGGGAAATGGATGAACAAGTTAGGGTATATGGTCTTTATAGAATACTACTGTGCTATAATAAATGATGAGCTCGGTGATCTTAGAAAAACACCAAAAGACTTTTATGAAATAACGACGAGCAATATGAGCAGAGCCTAGAAAACATTGTATGCAGTAACAATATTGTTTCAAGAACGATTTTGAGAGAATGAATTACTTTGACTATTTGTAAATGCTCAAATTAACTATAGACATATGAAAAAATGTCCTATTTGCATGCAGAGAAAGAACTGATAAATAGAAGTGTACGTAGAACAATTTAACATATATATATACATATATACACATGTATGTGTGTGCATATGCATTCACACAACTATTTGTGTCTAATGGTAGTCATTCTAAGGCAGGGGTAAGGGAAGGAAATAAGAAATTTACGTGATAATTTTGTTGTATATTTGAAAGGAATATCAAATTGTGTATAGTAAATATACAGTTTCACATGCAATCATCTTTTTTATTGTTCTATGTAATGGAAATGCTTGTTTTTTTTCCATAAATTAAAAATTAAATGAAAATAGGTCAATGTAGGTTATTTATTGATATAATAGGAGGTGTTAGTTACACACAAGTTATCACGTGACAAACTCTTGACTGCTTTGGCTACTTAATTTGGTTCATATACTGTTCCCTAAAGCCTTCGGAGTCAATTATATTTCAAACATTCAAATCACATTTGAGCTAGTCAATATTCATCCCCATAATATGACAAATAACTTCTGTGAAATGAAAGTCTGTGAGGGCCTGGAAAATCACTCTCACAGATTGGCTGTGACTCATCAAGTGGCTTAACAGGAATTTGTCTCATTATGACCCACAGAGGAAAAAATATCCAAATTAAAAAGTGACAGTTAAGTTTTGTTTTAAAGTTGACAAGTCGTTTTATAAATCTCTTTGTACTTTTATCGCTTAGAATTTCTTTTTTACCCACCTAAAAATACCATGTTGCAGGTGATTTATGGAATGTTCAACAAGCTGTAGCTCATGCTCATAGTGCTTATTTCTACTAGTTATCTAGATGAAATGTTTAATGCAAAATCAATGCACCTGATTCAATTCCCTTGTGTTAAAAAGTAACAACAAAATATTGCTCCTAAACTATTAAGAGATATATACCACTTGCAGAGTTGTCACTAGGTTCTAGTGATAGAATAATGCTATGGTATTTCAGGTCCACTATCTCACCTCTCCCCCTGCCCCCCACACACTGTACCTTCCCCCTCTACAGGTTTTACTCTAATTCTTTCCACTGATTGTTGCATTTTTTGATCCAGCTGGTGTTCAGGTCACTGCCATGTACTGGGGAATGCTATGTTTAATAACCCTATCCCTTACAGGAGATGGAGATAATTCTGTCCAACAGCTCTTTTAGATATGTCTACCATCACTTGAGAGAAAGAGGACCTATCTGATACGGCCAAATCTTCTCTTTTCAAATAGCATATCATTTGTTTATCTCTGCTTGTATAGAATTTTTATCTCTCCCCTAATCTCTACTTACATAGCTGTCACCCTAGTTCAGGACTTTGTTTCATCTTGCTTGATGTATAGCAATAACTTCCTAATTGGTCTCCCCAACTCAAGTCCCTCCAGACACTAATCCACCCTTCATACAGCCTGAAAAGTTATTTAATTAAAACAAAGGTCATATGCCACCAGAATTACTCAATAACTTCTAGTGGGTTCCTATTAACACTAAGTTAAAAAAAATAGTTCTGTCTTTAACACTTAAGCTCTTCATAACATGGTCCTAACCTCCATTCTTATTGCACGTTACTTTCCTCTGCACACTCCGCAGTCCAAGAAGTCTTTGCTGTTCCCCATGTAAACATTAGCTCCCACGATTGAATCTTTACACAATGTGTTACACAATGGCCTCTACCACATGCTGCTTCTCACTTGATAAAACCTGTTGTTTGTCATCTCAAATAAGATGGCAAAAATCACCCTGTGATTTGGTGGGGGGTTTTTAAGTCTGAGGAGACCCAAGAGTTAACTCTGTTGTTCTTTCTGCTTTCTAAAACTCAATAAATCCCAAGTCATTTTCTCTTCTTGATCTCACATGCTTCTTGAAAGTCATGGTTTCTTTTCAGACTCAGATTCAGTGTGTCCTTTTTCAGAGTCGTTTTGTTTTGTTCTTTGTTTGAGCCAAGTTGTCATCAAATTCTCCCCCTTCATATGCATTTTATGTATGCCTTTATATTTTCACTGTCTCTCCAGTAGAATAGCTCCTTAAGGCTAGACAGGGCTCATCTCTGTGTTTCTAAGTCCAGTCCTGGTGTCTGCAGGCACTTAATACATGCTAGTACATTGGTGGGATGAAGCTTGCCTTAGCCAGCTCTCTCATTCAGTCATTTTGAAGCTCTTTCTTCAATTAGACTGCTTTTAGAAGATAACAGATTCCCAGGAGAAGGCCATATCTACTGTTTTGAACCGTTCTTTTTTTCCTCCTGTGTCCCTTAGCTCAAGTTTTATCTGGCTTAATGAAGCCCAATATTAGTGTCTTTCTTACATCCCCATAGTTTGGCTTCTAAGGAGCTCCTTTCTCAAATGGAACAGGGGCTGAATATAATTGTTATAAAGAATTTTCAGTATTCTCTGTCTTGCTTGTCAGGTCCATGCAGATTTTGAGTGATGAATTAATTGGAAAAGATTGATAAGTTCTATGAAGCTTGGCCCACTTCCCTCTCTCTATACATTTGTAATATCCACTTGACTGTGACAAAGTGACCTCTCCAGGCTACAACACTAAGGAGGAGCCTCTTGGGTAGAGTGTCAACTTCAGGCTTCTAGATCTCTAGAATATGCTGCTTCTCACTTGATAAAACCTATTGTATGCCATCCCAAATGGGATGGTGAAAATCACTCCATGATTTGGTGCCTTTATTTAGATCAAGGAGACCCAAGATTTCAGTATGGTCCTACTCATGAACTCCCAAGTCCTTAGCAAAGCTGGGATAAAAGATCTATCTAGGCGTCAAGAAAGCACACACATATTTTCCTGGTTTTATATACTTATTCTGTTTTTCAATCCTTCAGTCATGACCAACTCTTTATGATCCCATGGACCCCATTGTCCATGGAATTTTCTTGGCAAAGATATTGGAGTGGTTTGCATTGCATTCTCCAGTGGATTAAGGCAAACAGAGGTAAAGTTGATTTTTTCAGAGTCACACGGCTGGTAACTACCTGAGACCAGATTTGAACTCAGATCTTCCTGACTCCAGGCCCAATGCTTTATCCATTGAACCACCTAACTATTCTTATGTACTTGTTCTACTAATTGCTAAAAAAGAATTTTGTTAATAACTTTTCTTTTTCTTGTTTCATTCCATTCTCAATTCCATTGAATATAGATCTTTTTTTTAAAAAAAAAGGGAAGCATTGTGGCATGGTAACAGCACCAGCACCAGACCCCACCTCTGACTCTTACTACCTGTATGATCTTGGGCTAGTCCCTTAACTTCACTGGGCCTCAGTTTCCTTATTTGTAAAATGGATGCTTTGGATTGGATGACCTCTGTGGGCCCCTTTACTTCTGTATCTACGGTGTATAGTTAACCAAAATGGATCTAACCTGGCAATACATACAGCAGACTGCTCTAGGAATCCTGTATCATTCTTTCAAATAGTTGGGCAAAGCCATATAGATCCTCAGGATCAAATTGGTCATTTGCATTAACCTGAGTTGAGCTGTATTTACTTCCTTGTATTCATTAAGTATACTCCTGTTCTGAGACTGCATACTTCACTCTGTATCAGTTCATATATTTACTTCCCATATTTCTCAGCAGCTCATTGATTATATCTCTGAGCACAACAGCATGTTCGTCAGTTCATATACAACCATCCCCCAAACAATACACAGACATTTTCTCTTTATTTATTTATTTTTTGGCTTCCACAAAAAGTGCTTCTATGATTCCCCTTGTCTATTCATCTCTTCTCTTCCCTCTCTGGAACACTGAAACCTTCAGTGAAGCCATCCTAGGCTCAGATGGAAGAAATTTTCCTTTAATTTGCCTGGAATTCAGCCTAAATATTACTTCCCAGTCACTATTTCATGCTGGACATGTGACCTGTATTACCTTATCACTGTTTTTTGGCTTTTCTTCTGCCTGTTTGTTAGAACATAAGCTTCTTCAAGTCAGACCCTCTTGCTTACATTTGCATCACCAGAACTTAGCACCATGACTGGCACATAGTAAGGGCATAAAAAATTCACAACTTTTTGAGTCTATATGGAACATTTCATTTTGTGCTTGACTTTGCTGATGGGATACAATGTGATCGCTGGAAAATGGATTTGACAACCTAGGACTTTTCTTGAATGTTTCCATTTGTTTTTTGCATAGCAAGGAACAATGAATGAACAGTGCATTACTCTGTAGATTTTCTCTTAGTTTTTCCAATTTTGCCTATTTCCATTTTTCCCACTTTCCTTTATTCAGATTCCTGAGTGGCAGGTTCACATTACATGTCCTTCACCCTCCTTCAGCCTCTGACAGCCAGCTAGCCTAGGTTTTAAAATCTGTTTCCTAGAGTTTGGCTGTTATTAACTTGTTGATGAATATTGATCACCAGGAAATTCTTTAATAGTCTTTGAACCAAAGTCCATGAAGATTTTTCAATATGACCTGTTTGCCACCTTCTCTTGGGATACAAAAATCTCACACACACACACACACGTACACGTATGTACACACACACGTACACGTATGTACACACACACACACACACTCACACACAAATCCTAATACCCCTCACAGAGATTTCTAACCTGGCTCTTTTATTCCCTCTTTCCAAAAACAAACAAACAAACAAAAACTAGTCTTCCATCAGCAGAATCCATGCCCACACTTAATCACCATCAGGCAAAATCCTTGCTCCCACCTACTCTTCATTAAAAGGAGACACAGCAGAGAAGAGAGGATCTAGATTCCCTCAGTATCTTGCCTCTCTCTTCCTGCCTGCCCTCATTAGCACCTCTGTAGTCAATCTGCACTAATTTCCTTATTACCTGAATACCCTATCCTTGAAGTCAGGTATCTATTTACGCTCTGGATTTCAGAGGAAAAGCATCCTTTAAGTAGCAAACAACTCCACCTCTTCCATCCCACACAGACAAATAAGACAAGAGTGCTCAGCTGACTCTTTCATATAATTAAATTCAATAGGCATTAATTAAGCAGCTGATGTATACAAAATTATAAGGCCCTCATTCTTATATATTCTATATTCTTATAGAGGAAGGGGAGAGGGCAGGCTAAACATGCATTCCAATAATTATAACAACATAATGGGATAAACAGAAAAGCAGGATGGAAGCTAAATGTTCCGAGAATTTAAAGTGAGAAATCCCTTTTACTTGGAGGGAAAGGGCTGGGGAGTGTGAAAGGTAGAGTGTGAACATGGCCTTGAAGCAAAAAAGGTATTTCAACAAAGAATGAAAGAAAAATCAGATTTTGGCACATGAAAGAATAGGAGAGAAGACAATATAGGCTTGGTCATACAAGAGGGGAATAAATAGGCAATAGACTGGGGAGATGAGGCTAGGATGGTGTGCTTGTTGAAGCCATATTGTGGCTGTCCTTGATGGCCAAATGTATTACTTCATGCAAATCAGTTGGATAACACAGAGGATAGAGTACTGGCCCTGGAGTCAAGAATACCCTGAGTTCAAATCTCTTCTTATACACTTATTAGCTCTGTGACTCTGGGAAAGTCACAATCCTTGTTTGCTTCAGTTTCTTCATCTGTGAAATGGGACTGATAATAATAGCACCCATTTTGTATGGTTGTTGTTTGCATCAAATGAGATAATTATTTGAAAATCATGCTGAAAATCTTGAAGCACTAATGTATCACTACTTCTTTATTTGGTTGTTAATAAGTCATCCTTAAATGATTCTCAGCAAAGTGGTGAGTTGATAAGACTTGAGTGTTATGGTTATTTGGGGAGGTTTCCAAAGACCAAATTCTATAGTAGAGCCTGGAGGCAGGGAAGTAGAAGAAGAACTTATGCACAGAGTCCAGTCCAGAGCTAGGGAAGGCCCAAACTGAACAAATGGCTGTACGGATGTCTAAAGGGGCATGGATGGTGGAGGTAGAATCAGCAGCCTTGGCAACTCAAGATTGAACTGCCGCTGGGCTCTCTGTGGAGAGACTCAGAAGACAGCTGGGGACAAAGGAAGAGGGTTTGTGAGGGAAGTCAGAATTGGAGATGGGGATGTCTTGTGTGAAAAGGAGAGTCATGAGGCAAAAATGTGGAGAAAGAGAAAGACCACGTGCAAAGAGAACAGAAGATGACCAAGGGGCCAGTGTTGGGATACGCCAACTTCAAGGAATCAAGAGGAGTAGGCAAAGAGGAAGGAGCAGATCACTGTGGGGCCATGACAGGAGGGTAAAAGAAGAAGGAATAGCCAGAAAAGAAATTGAGGAGGAGGTGGATGGATACAGTCTAGTAGGTTTGGTAGTAAAATGGTCAGAGCTCACTAGCTATGATGGAGAGGAGACAGACAGCAGAACAGTGGGGAAGAAAGTCAGACTACCAGGGGTTTAAAAAATTGCAAGAGAAAAGAGAGGGAGTCTGGAGGGAGAGAGACAGACACGAGACTGGGAGACAGAGGGAGAATGACAATGGAAGTTTTTTGTTTTCAGTTTTGTGTTTCTAATAGTGGGGATACTTACAGGTTGTGAAAGCTTTGAGAAGGTCCAGTGGAGAGAGGCCATGACACAAGGCACCACAGATTGAATAAGGGAATAGGAAGGTTGTTTCAGATACAGGAGGGCCTGGGGTCAAGGCTCCCATTACTTGTCTGCATTCTGCCGCAGTTAGCTCTTGCTTTTATTCCATCTTCATTTCCCAGTGTTCCCTTCCTTCCTTTCTCCACCCAAAGAGCCACTCTTGAATAAAGTAAATACACACATAAGAGGGAGGGGGGTGTGTAGTTCAGCTAAAGTAACCCAACAGAGCAGTGAAACCAACACAGCACATGCTCTCACCATCCTCCAGAGTCCCCTACCTCTGCCAAGGAAGAAGCAAGCTGCACTCACCTGTCTTAGCTCTTATTAGAAGCAAGGGCAGTGTTAGGATAATGAATATTAAGATGAGTGGCACCAGCTGTGGGGAGTTCTGGGAAACTAAGAACTCAGGAGAAATGAACCTAGCCCTATTATCCTCTAAGGCCTCCTGAGTTCTTTCAATGGCTCACAAAGGTCCACTCCCCCTCTCCCCAATTCCCAGAAGACTTTCCATCCAATCTTTGAGAGGAAGCCTTGGAGCCTGAGTCCACCATCATTATCCTTCTAAATAGTGGGAAACTCTGGGTTTCAGGTAAAATGATTTACTCAAGGTCATGATATAAGGCAGGGGCAGAGAAAGAGTGATTGTCTAGGTCTCCCACCTCCTGTTCTGTCTATTACTTTATCAAAGCAAGCCAACTGGGAGCAATTTATAATTATTTTTTTCTCTTTGGCGTTATGGGTTGGTTACCTCTTGACAGGAGAAATTCCAAGATAAATCTTGCCCTTTTACCCTGAAGGTTTCAAACACTTTTATAGTTGTTGACATTTCTGAACACTGAGATGGACAAAATAATTATGTGAAGACTTGTGGGTAATCCAGAGATGAAAAGAAAGTAAGCTGGCATTTCTTAAGCACCTACTAGGTGGCAGACAGTTACGTGGCACAGAGGATAGAACTCTGGGCCAGAAGTCAGAAGAACTCAGTTCAAATCTAGCCTCAGACACTTCCTAGTTTCCTCCCATTTAAAGTGTGGACAATAATAACACCTGCCTCCCAACGTTGTTATATAGTTATCAGGAAGTAATCACTAAGTGAGAGACCTTCTGCTGAGGGCTGAAAGTACAAATCCAAGTGAAAATAAAGACAGTCCCTGCCCTGGCCCACATTCACAGGGGGAAAGACAGTGCATGGAAGAGAGTGAAGATGATGGAAGGACAGGCACAGGTTTCCAGGGGAGCCAAGGTAGAGAATCCGGCATCCAAGAGCAGAGCTGAAAGATGAGATGCCTGAGCACAGACACCTCTGACAATTTCTCACATGGAGGGTCCACAGAAGAACTTGGCCCACAGAGGTGGGGCCTAGGGTTGATGGCATCTCCCACAGTGAGATGTCTGCTGGGAAAAGGATGAAGAGGCAGCAAGGGGGTGTATTGGAAGATCCAAGGAAAGAAACAGGCAATCACTTTGAAGTCAATGAAGTTCTATGTAAATTTAAGTTGCTATTATTTTTTTAAAGTAATTAGCACCTGGCTACTCTTGACAAGGCCAATAACACTAAAGCCAGAGTATTAGAACGGGATGTGGCCTTTGGCTTCATCTAGTCCAATCCGTTGATTTTACATTTCAGGAAACTAAGGCAGAAAGAAAATAAATGGCTTTAAGAAAGCCACAAAGGTTGCAAAAAACCAAGGTGGGATTTGAATTCCGGTTTTCTGACCACAGAGCCATTGTTCATTTAATAGCAACGACCAAGGAAACTAATATTTACATTGCACCTCGATATGCCGGTCACTGCACTAAGCACTTTGTAAATGGTGTCTCATTTTATCCACACAACAACCTCGAGGAGCAGGTGCCATTATGGTTTTAGAGTGGGAGAAACTGAGGTAAGCAGAGGTTGAGTAACTTGCTCAGGGTAATAGCTAATTAGTTTCTGAGCCTGGATTGTAAGTCAGGGTTTCCTTACTCCAGTCCTACCACTCATTTTTCCTCCACTTTTCCTTTTACTAACATGACATATTTATAAAGATCCTTTAAAGTCTGTGAAGCACTTACATACCATCTTATTTGAGCCTCACAACAATCCTTTGGAATAAGGACAATGAACATGACTTTTTTACCAAGACTATTTTACAGATGAGGAAACTGGGGATCTGATAGACTGAGTTCCAGCTATTGTATTGAAAGAGGGGTTTCCAATGATAGGTCCAACACTCCATAAAACCATGCAGGTTTATTTGAAAATTGTATTCAATTTTAATATGACTTAGCTGCATGTTTTAACTTTTAATGTTTACAGATGGTTGATTTTTTTTTTAATAAAAGAAAATGTATAAATGGACATGAACCAACGGGCTTACCATGTGGGTCTCATATTATAATTCCAACTGCATGCTAATATGAATGAAAAATAGAAGATTTCACTTCATGCATGAAAAATGATGCCTGAATAATTCATCCCTTCATCCTCTCCAAATGCATTTATTTAAATGTAAGACTAAACGTTCTGCTCCGAGAACCTGTCTAGACAGAGTATGGGCAGTGAGCTCCTTGGATCCAAATCCCTTTTGTCATCACAGAAATACCACAGTCATTATCTTTCTTGACTCTGGAGTTTGAATGAGCTGAGATGGGTTTCTGATCTAATTGGTGTGGATGCTCTATCCAGTACATAAATTTAGAAAAAAAAATAATGTTTAAAAGATCGTAGAATATGTACTTCTCAGTCCATTTGCCTCACTGAGTTGTTCATAGCCTTAGAGACTCCATTTAAATTTTGGAAAAATGTACAATGAGAATGAAAAGATCAAAATGAAGGACCCGATGTCAATTTTATGAGTATCTTGAAGCACTATAAGTTTTTTATGAACATGTAAACAAGTTTTTTATAAACCACCAAAGGCTTTGGCTAGATAATGCATCCAGGATTTTTTTTTTTTTAAATTTATGAATCACTCCCTCTGGATTTATTTTCCCAATCCCAAATGGACTAGCAGACTAGGTTAGAGGTCAACATCCACTTCACTCTCAGAATTCCACAGGTAATTCTAAGGTATTTTTATGAGCCCCCATTAGTGAGTTCTATTAAATATCAACCAGTAGCTAAATTTGCTTCTAGGAAAAGCATTTTTTACTAAGACAATTTAGTAAGAAGAGTTGGGACAAAAATATTTCCTCCAGAAGTCTGAAGCATATTCTTTCACAAATATACACAGATTCGGGAGAAAGAGTAAATTTAAAGATGGAAAATGATGATGGTAAAGAAAGAATACATATGGTCAAAGGGTAAACTCACAGTTCCTGAATAGCTTTTGCAAAGTCCCAACTAACTGCACTATTTTCTCTGGGACACTCTTTCATCATCATAGATGACCTATATGTTTGCTTTCAGGCCCTGAGCTCTGGTACAAGGACAAAAGAAATGGTCAGATCAGATGGGCTAGGTGAGGCTTTCAATTCACAGGGGCAGCCAAGGAGAATATGGGTGCATCTCTTCTTTGAGCTGAATATAAACTCTATTTTTTCACTTCAAATCAAAGATACCTCTACCTCCTAACACACCCTGTCACTCAATCATTCTCTGACTCTATGAATCAATTAATTAATTATTTCATTCCTTCATATAGATATCTGGGTCCAGTGGTTCCTTTCTGGATGTCTCAGATTTGTTCACTTTCTCTACTCATACAGACACCACTCCATCATAGACCGACATCAACTCTCATTACAATGACAGCTTGTTAATTAGTCTGTAAGCTTCTGCAATCAGTCCTCCACCCAGCTGCCAGAGTTTCATAAATTTAGATCTGATAATTTTGCCCCTGCTTCCTCCCCAATAAATTCTAGTGATGCTTTATTGTTTCTAGGCTCCGTTGTCGACTCATTCACTTGTCGTTGGGAGATCTTCACAAACTGCCCCTAACGACATTCCTCCATCCTTCTCCCTGCCACGCACTGTAAGAACCAGTTATACCAAAATCATTACTGGCCCTTACGTGCAATGATTCATTTTTCATCTCCATGCCTTTGTTTAACAAGCTAGAATCCTGTCTCTCTGCACCTCTGCCTCTTAGAAGTCCATAGAGAGGTAGACCTGGAGTCACGAAGAACTGAGCCTTAGACACTTACTAGCTGTGCAACTCTGAAAAAGTCGCTTAACTTCTGCTTGCCTCAGTTTCCTCCACTGTAAAATGGAGATGATAACAGCAGCTACCTCCCAGGATTGTTGTGAGGATCAAATGAAATAATTGTCAATGATCGAGCTAGTCATAAACTGCTTGACGCACAGTAGGAGTTACATAAGGAGTTATTCACTTCCTTTTCCCTTCCTTCCCTCTTCTTGGAATCCCTAGCTCCTTCAGGGCTCAGTTGTTAGAACATTTCCCTCTGAGGTTACTTTCCATCTCTGGATGTATCACATATGCACACACATGTTTACATGGTATCCTCCCTACCGTTAGACTGTGAGATCCTTGAAGTCAGGGATTGTTTTCATCTTCACCTAGCTTAGTGATGCCATAGAGGAAACCCACTGGAATAATATTCCTGCTTGTTTAACCAATTTGCAAGGATTTCTGTGGGTAATGCTTCACTGACATTAGCATGCCTCCAATCTCCAAACGTGACAATGATATTACCAGCCTGCTCAAGATTTTCCTAGGGTCATTTGTTTCTAATATTTGACAGGCTGAGGATGGAGAGAGAACATCAGATGGCCAGAGGGTAAAATGATAAGCAGGCATGACGACATCAGGCTTAACCTTCTGGGCTGGGCTCCTGAAGTCTGTCCTCAATGCTGACTCATTGCATGACTCAGGACAAAGCACTAAATCCCCAGCCTTTCAGTACTTAATTTGGGAGCAGGATGAGAGAACTTTCCTGGGCAGCCAGGGAGTCATGGATCATAGTCAGAACCAAAAAGCTCTCAGCAGATGGGAGCTAATGGCATTGATAAATACAATGACTCAGCCTGACAAGGAATCAGAATTCGAGATGTTCATGACTGTCCTTGATGGAAAATAAGAGGTTCAGACCTAGAATACAAGACTAACAACTACTCCATCTCGAAGGGGCCTGGCTTTCATTTTCACCCCTGCTTTCCAGGCAAAAGGATTTTGTCAAAATTAATCAGAAAGATGAATAAAAAAGGTAATCATTTAAATACATAGCAGCTCATAACAATATTCCAATTGGTTCATTGTCCTGTTCCTTGTTGAATGTTTGCATTACCTCACTTTTTTCTATCTCATCTGATCTTGGCTCATCTGCAGGCCACCTTCTGGTGGATGAATGCTAAAGGGTGAGGACACAGAGCTCGTGTAGATTCAACTCATATTCACAGATGCATTTTTTCATCTTATTCAAGGAAAACAAAACAAAACAAAAACAGAGTTTTGCCATATTATGAGTGAATGTTATTACCCAGTTTATCTGAATGACTGACAAATCAAAGACCATGTGTCAGATCCATTAAGATCAAATGGTGATGGTCTAATAAAGCAGTAGGGACAAGTTGGGCCTCATCAGAAGAGCTGTGAACCCCCCAAGGTAGAATTCCAATTCAGTTTCTGTTGTCTACAAGGAAGGAATGCGTCATTCTTTCTGATCTACCTCATTTCCTTTCTAAAATAATAGTAGATAATAGTTGTATTTGTCAATTGTTTCACATATGTGTAGATGAAGAGGAGTGAGGGAGACAGGGAGAGATGAGTTAGGGGGAGAAAAAGAGGAGAGAGAGAGAGACAGAGAGAGGGAGAAAGAGAGAGACAAAGACAGAGACAGAGTCAGAGACGGAGATGGAGAGACAGACACAGAAAAAGAGACAGAGTCAGAGACAGAAAGAGTGAGTAGCATTTTTATGAACAGAAGAGAACAGAAACAAGCTCAGAGCAATGTACAGAGAAATCAGATAGTTTAGAAAGTAGCATTTGGATTCATTATATACTTTTTTCAACCAAAAGAAAAGTAGTGTGAGATGAAGATTTAGGGTTTCATGGAAAAAAAAGAAACTTCTATATCTGGCTGTACATATGAACTATTTCTATTTTGTTTAAATTCTGAATAATGTTTTAAAAGAGAAAATGCCTCATTGTCTAGAAACGAGAGAAAATAAAGTCCCTAGAGTCCAGAGAAAATTCATAGTTATCTCAGTCATTCAGTTACTAAGATTCACTAAGCCACTATGGCTAACTGTACTTTCCAGACTTCAGGTTAGGAGCACACTGAGGAGTGCTGGACTTAGAGTCAGGAAGACCTTGCTCTGTGTCCCACTTCAGACACTTCCTGGTATGTATTCCCAGTATTCGTCAGTCAGATGGAAAATGAGAATGTTGGACTGGATGACTTCCAAGGTCACTTCCAGCTCTACAGCTATAATTTTGTAATGGAAAGCCAAAAAATCAACAGTACTTATGTCTCATCAGCAGAAATGATCTTTACATGAAATAATTACAGGGATGATAACTTAATCTCATTTCATTGGTATAAGGAATTCTCATGTGAACAAAATCCCTCCACCAACACAGGACACAACTTTATCAGAAATGTACACTTTTGGAAAGCTGCCTACAGTTAACTTTCCTGGTAAGTTAAGTGACTTGCCCAGAATCACAGATTCAACACTTGTCAGAAATGGGGCTGGAACCAAGAACTTCATGGCTTCAAGGCTAGCTCTCTAACTACTGAACTTCCTGCAGAGGCTGGGTACCTTTGTGTGTGTGTCCCCATCACTAGAGTCATGTCCAGGAAAGTGAACACTACAGGCAAATCTGTTGTGCCTTCCCTAAGGTGGGAGTATTACAAGTGTGGATGAGGTCTATTACAAATAGAGTCATACAAATTTGGGAGATGTAATTCCTTAATTCATTCAGGAAAATTTTCAAGTATTCAAATAGTTCCTTGGATATTTACTGTGTGCCACTGGGACAGTAACTGAACTTCCATGGGCCTCACTTTCTTCATCTTTAACATGAGGAGATTAGATGTGATGACTTCTATGGTCTCATCTACCTCAATTAGTAGCTACCGCTTATAAGACACTTTAAAAGTCTGAATTATCTCATTTGATACTCATGATATGTCTGAGGGATAGGTGATATTATCCTCATTTTACAGATAAGCAAATTAAGGCAGAGAGAGGTGAAGGTCCTATGATTAAAGACTTTTGAAGTCAGGGTATTTGGGGCCAAGGTTGGAAAAGATGATTAGCCACCTACTGAACATACCTAAGGAGGAAGAGAAGA
Source organism: Notamacropus eugenii (assembly GCF_028372415.1). Taxonomy (NCBI): domain Eukaryota; kingdom Metazoa; phylum Chordata; class Mammalia; order Diprotodontia; family Macropodidae; genus Notamacropus; species Notamacropus eugenii. The sequence continues at coordinate 8,207,694 of NC_092874.1, forward strand.
GTTTACAGATCAGATGCCAAAAGATCACATGAATTGCCCAAGGTCACACTGCTCACACCGGCTTTTTCTGACTCAAATTTAGCTCCTTTAGTACCATGATAGAACCTCTGATCTGTGTTTGGTGAAGACCTGAGAGAGAAATCATTAATTAAGCCCTTAACCAGAAAGAAAACAAGGTGCCACTTGTTATGTTGGGAGATGGTTAAAGACTTGGCAGCACTGGCAGGCATTCTTGGAAATCTCTGTGTCTACTTCTTCAGGAGGATGGATTCCTCAGCTAGGCTTTGCTAAGAACAGCCACTCTGAAACCTCCAACCTAAGCCTCCTCAACCTGCCTTCTCTGCCCACTACCAGGTCACAGAATTTCTCCAGCTTCTCTCTCCTGCCAGAGTAGAATGCCATTGACTTGCATGGAGTCACTCCTCCATCTGGTGGTCACATGGGGCATTGCTTTATTCACTTCCCAAGATGTTGCATTTTTGCAGTCTTATGAAGAAATATCAAGTCTCATGTTTTATAAACAAGACAAAATTAATCCAGGAGCCATATCCAGTCCATATGCCAAAGGTTTCCCCTGAGAGAGAAGATAGTTTTTCAAAGACTAGGACTGAGTCTGTTTCCAGATACATGTAAAGTACTTTACAAACTTTAAAGGACTGTTATAAATAATAGGTATTATTGTTACTACTGCTACTACTACCACCAGCACCACCACTACTACTCCACCTCCTCCTCCTCTTGCTACTCCTACTCCTACTCCTCCTACTACCACCACTACCACCACTGCTAATACTGTGTAACCTCACCATTATTGTGAATCTACTGGTCTATAAACTCAGTGAGGGCAAGCATCATTTCCATCAAAAATTCCCTCTTCCCCACTATCCAGCACTTAGTAAAATGCTCTTCACACTGAAATTCAGTTTCAAAATCTGGGATGCCATTTAGTGAGACTTTCCTTGACCAATCACAAAGACAAATTTTAAATTAGTGACTGAACCAAGTCCAAAAGAGGGAATATTAAAGATGACATCATTTGTGTTAGAGACTAAATAATTTGAAATTAATTAAGATATTGTTTTTGAGATATGGCCAGTACAGACATTTATTTTGCTCTGTTGTGATGACTTTATTACTTTTTGTTTGTTTCTTTATCAGGGAAAGACAGTGGGAGGAATAAATTAATAAAAGAGCAAACATTGTATATTGCATATATGTACATACACACATATTTATAAATCTATGCATACATACGATGGCTATCTGGGAGGAGGTAGTATATTAGAGAAAATGTAAGTGACCCAAAATAGCACGTATTGATATAAATTTAAGGAATTAAAAATAACTAAACCTTGATGTTTCTGGGTTCCAGAATTCAGACAGTTCACAGAATACAGCGAGGCTGGTCCTACAGAGCAGTCACCGAGCATTCTCCAGATTGGTAGCACTGACCAGAGATGGGCCCAGCTGGCAAAAAATGAATGCCAGAATGGGGATTGCAGAGGACTGAGCAAGATAGACCTGGCTACCTCTGTATGTATGGAATTGAACAAAAATTGCTCAGTTGGGAGGAGAGTGAATGCAATGCCCACAGTGCCAACTTAGAGTCACTCTTCTATATTCCAAGGCTATCTTTGGTTTCCATCCATATCCGGATAAGTGCGGATCATTTCGGTTGGCTGCTTCTGCCCTGACATCATGGAATTTTCATGGATAAAGATCACGCCTGTTATTTCCATAGTTCCCTAAAAGGCATGTTGATTTACCCAGGGGTTTCTGGGTATCCTGGCACTATACCCTCCCTGACCATAGATGGGCATTAGCACACAGATTCAGACTGGCCCTTGTAAATACTAATGCTAATAATGACATGCCTTGCACTTGACTTTGTTTTGAGTGAGGGAGGGCTGTGCAGGTCACCAGCCTCACTTCTCCAGAGCCATCTGAATCCAGTGACCAGATATTCATCAGGATGACTGGAGATGACCCAGGATGAGGCAATTGGGGTTAAGTGACTTGCCCAAGGTCACACAGCTAGTGAGTGTCAAGTGTCTGAGGTGAGATTTGAACTCAGGTCCTCCTGACTCCTGCACTGGTGCTCTGTTCACTGCACCACCTAGTTTCCTTTAATGCTAATATAATAACACTTGAAAGCATTTCTAGAGAGCGAACTTGTAGGTGTGCAAAGGACTTTATGGGTTATATTATGTGTTCCTCAAAGCATCCCTCTCTGATAAGTGTTATTATTACATTATCCCCATTTTACACCTTAAGCTGACAGAGGTGAAGTGCCCAGGATCATATCTTGTAAGGGGCAGATTTTGAACTCAGGGTTTCCTTATTTTAAATCCTATGCACTGTTCCTTAAGGCACCCAAAGACAAGAAAGAAATAGTCTAACCCTGGCCAGGCAAGGATGCATGCCTGCTGTATATAGGACACTTAGACCCTTCTAAGTGTTCTTAGGAGTTTGAATCAACCAAGAAAAAATAGAGAGAAGAATGAAAATTCTTTACAGATGCACTCCACTCCATTTCTTTGGTAACTCTCCACCCCTCTTTGTTATGAAGTCCAAACTGGAGTAGGAAGAGGATCCAAAGAGGCTTATTCAAGTTGTTTTTGAAAAACAAAAGATTTTAAAACCAGATTTTGTTTATTTACCCACTTTGGGGGGGTTTTTGTTTTTGTTTTTGTTTTTGTCTCTCACCCCACACTGTAAAATTGTCGGCTTGCCTTACAGGCTGTGGTATTTTCCTCTCTAAGATGCAGATGGCTTAGACAGGTTCTGTAGTTCTGTTTTCAATAACAGTCACTAACTTGGCACATTTTTTTAAAAATCTAAAATGTCAGCATTGAAACACAGAAGATGCGTTCTTTGAGAATCAGAAGGGATCTGCTCATGTATCAACCTCATTGAAGTCCATTTTCCTTTCCTAATGTCTAATGTTGTCATGCATTTAGTTATTTTTCTTTCCTTCATGTTAAACATCTTCATTGAATGAAATTATTTTTGTCTTCATCTGAAAAAAAAAAAACAACAAAAACCACAACAAACCCCAAACCCCAAGTGTTCTTTGCTTAAACCCTTTCTTCAGGCTTCCAATAGATGGCAGCGTCAAAGTAGGAAAGAGAGTTGGTCGATGCTCCAATGGAGCAGTCCAAAAGGCCTAGAGGAAGGGTTTTCTGTCTCCCTTTTTGTCAGTCCTCCCAGGGACTGAACAAAGTCTGGCCTCCGACTGGGCGATTAGCTCCCAAAATGGAAGTGTCCTGATTGAGGGGAAATTCCTAGTGGAGGGAGATCTGGGTGAATTGGCGATTGAGAGAGAGGAGGGTAGCCCTGGGTTGATTCTTTATCATTTTTCAAAGCCTGGCTCTCTTAGTCCCTCTCCACCCTGGCCTCCCCTCCCTTTGCTTCATCCTAACACAGCCCAAACTCCATCTTCTCTCCTTTTCTCTCGAACCCAACTCTAAAATCAATTTCAGATTCAAAGCCAGCACTCCCTGAAGAACACACCGATGATTTCTGTTCTTGGCAGAAATTCCATTTATGTAATGTAATTGGACTAACCTTCCTGCAGCTCTACTCAAGGAACCTCTTCTTATGTTAGAGGGAGTACCACAGGAAAAGGAAAGACTGGTCTAGGAGAGGATGGGCACTCAGCCACTTGGTCAACAGATGGGAAGACAAAACATGGTTAATTTGCCTCTTCTTGTTAATATCTTTAAGTCCCAACAATGAAGAACCAATAGGAAGGTTCCAAGGATAGGAAGGAGAGAAATTTAGGCTCTAAGGTGGCTTTCCTCAGGTCCTGGGGCTGCATCTGCGTAGGTAAGTCTGAAGGAAGCACCTCTGGCTGGCAGATCTTACTTATGTTGCTTCCAGCTTCTCCTCCCTGTTACACTCCTCTCCTGAGCGTCTTCTGCTCAGACATACCACTTTAGGAATGGGAAAATGGCAATAAGACCCAAATCAGTCTCTTCAGAAGGATTGCTTTTCCCCTTGAACTTACAAAGCCACTTTGTGTCCATCTGAATCCTTGGATCCTTTAACACCTAGCCTCTTTGCTGCCATGGGAGTAACATTGCTTTCCAAAGCTACTATTCTGTTGTGTGCGTCTTGGCTTCAAAGACATAGTCACTTATCAGAATCATCATTTGAGAAAGAAGGACCCTGTGAGCTGATCAGTTTGGGAATCAAAATAACTTGTTACATTCACAAAATAAAAGATGAGTACAGAGGATGCTGAGATTCTTGTCACTCTGCTTCCATTCCACTGTTTTATCATGGCTAAAAAATATGTGTGTATATTTGTATGTGTATATATATATGTATATATATATAAACATGTGTATGTATATATACATGTATGTAGCTAGATATAGATATATACACATATATGCATGAATATACATATATGTATACACAGTCACGTACATAAATACCTATGTGTGTACATCTACACAATGCATATGCTACTCACATGTCAGTCCATCACTAAACATTTATTAGGTGTAAGTTCTGGGGATCTAAATATGAAAAGGCAGATGGTTGCTGCCCTCCCGGGGCTCACCACTGCTGGAGCCAGAGAAAGCCTGACAGAGTCTTGTCCTAAAGAGCACAGCCTGGTGGCAGATGTTGTAAGGGCTGGCCTGGGACCCCTCTTTGAAGAGAGCCTGTCAAGCATCAGATAATGGTAAGAAATTCTTCATATCTCTGCTCAGTCTGGGCTTTAGGACAGGCCTTCTTAACCTTTTGTGTCCTGGAACCCTCAGGCATTTTATAGAAGCTTATGTACCCCGTTTCAGAAAGAAATATTTGTAGAAGCATAAAATAGAAGAGGCAGAGCCAAGTGGGCACAGTAAAGACAGGAACTCATCTCAGTTCTCCCAAATTCCTCTACAAAGAATTTTAAATTATGCTTCAAAACAAATTCTGGAAAAGTAGAACCCCCAAAATGGAGAGGTGAAACATTTTCGAGCCAAGGCAACTTAGGAAGTTGGCAGGAAAGGTCTATCACCCTGGCTGAGAATGGAGCAGAGTCTAGGACAGTTTATACCAGCACAGGCCCCAGCAAACCAGGAGCAGTCCTTGGGGCATGACTAAATCAGCTGAATCAGTAACTGCTTGCAGAGTTCTTAGGTCACAGATGGTAAAGGGTAAGACCAAGATTACAGGGGTCCTTTTGGTAGTATTGGGTGCAGGGCTCTGCTGCATAACCTATACATGGATCCAGGTGGCAGTCCTGAGTCATAGTCCAAGGAAGACAAGGAGCACAAGGAGTTTGTGGTCACAGGGGAGCAGAGACCCTGGTCACAGTTCTAGGACTTGTGATCATTTATAGACCATAACACAGGCCAGGAGAGGAGTAAGTGCACCTCGACTTAGATCCTACCGCTTTGGAAAAACTGAAAGCATACAGACCCCACAGAATGAAATCTGAAAATAAGTGCACAAAAACCTGAAGCTTGGGCCAGCATCCCCTTACCCTAGGAGCAGAGTCCAATTTTAATATAAAGTTAAAAGGCAAGAAATAGGCTAACTGGGGGAAGGGGTAATCAGAATTCACGCTGTCTTGGGGTGGGCAGAGGGGAGAGATGGGGAGAAAATTTGGAACTCAAAATCTTATGAAAATGAATGTTGAAAACTAAAAATAAATTAATTTAAAAAAAACAAAAAAAAAGTAACAGACTGGAAAATGAGCAAACAACAACTAAAGATCCTGACTATAAAAAGTTACATAAAAATAAAATTTAAGGGTCAGAAAGGGCAATATATGAGCACAAGGGGGAAGGGAGAGGTAAATGGGGTAAATGATCTCATAAAAAGAGGTGTGAAAGGAAGAGCTTTTACAGTGGAGGGGAAGGGGGGGTGGTAACAAGAGTGATTGAATCTTACTCTTCTCAGACTTGTCTCAAAGAGAGAATAACATACAAACTCAGTCAGGGACAGAAATCTATCTTACTCTACAGGAAAGTTGGGGGGAAGGGGATAAGAAAAGGGGGAGCTGATAGAAGGGAAGAAGGATTGAGGGAAAGATAAGTCAGAAGTAAAACATTTTTGAGAATAGACACAATGAAAGGAAAGAGGGAGTAGAATGCACATGGGAAATACAATGGAAGGAAATAAGAGGTTTGATTTGTTTTGTGGTCATTAAATGAAACAAAACTGAAAGTTACAGGAGTGCCATTGATGAAGGAATGGATGAATGAGTTGTGATGCATGAATGAGGTGGTTATGATTGTATTTTAATAAATGAGAAAATAGAGAATTTAAAAGATCTTTGGGAAGCTATACATGAAGTGATGCAGAGAGAAGTGAGCTGAACCCACAGAACAACTTATATTGTCAAAAAAAAAAAAGAACTTTAAAAAACTAGCGAACTCGATCAACTCGATGATCAAGCAGGATTAAAGAAGTTATTGAAAGAATGTTGCCCATGGCTCAGTAAATGGATTAATATGGTCAATAAGAAAAAATATTGTTGGATATGACCAGTCTGGGAATTTGGAATTTGATTTGTTAGATTATGCTTATGGGATACAGAGATTCTCTCTGTCTCTCTGTCTGTCTCTGTCTCTATCTCTCTGCCTCTCTCTCTCTGTCTCTCTCTCTCTCACTGTCTCTGTCTCTGTCTCTCTCTCTCTCTCACTGTCTCTGTCTCTCTCTGTCTCTGTCTCTCTGTCTCTGTCTCTCTCTCTGTCTCTCTGTCTCTGTCTCTCTCTCTCTCTCTGTCTCTCTCCCTCTCTGTCTTTCTATCTCCCTCCTTTTCTCAGCTGGGGCAATTCCTCTCTTCATTTTACAGAAGGAAAATGGCACTCAGAAACTGAAGTGACCTGTCTATGGTCACAAAATCAACCAGAGTCAAGTGCTGAGCTTTGGACCCCAGTTCTTTGATGCCAAATCCCAAGTGCTTCCCACTGTCCCACACTCTTTTCCTTTGCTTAGCAAGGGGCGGGGAGGGGAAATCCTTTCCCAGATCATCGGGTCACTACATCCACAACAGCAGGCAGTATTTCAAGTTTTCATGATAGAAAGTGTAATCTCTCACAGTTGACATTTGATAGGCAAGGACTGTGCTGGCCCTTGTTGTGGACAGAAGCACAGTGACCCAGGCAACAGCTGGGACAATAGTCAACAAGTAGAGGGAGATTTTGGATCTGGACATTTTGTCCACGTAACTGTTAGGCCCAGGTCACTTTGGAACAGCTTGGGCCATATATACCAGAAGGCAGCAGGCAGCCCCAGTGACTATGGCAAAGACTCTTGGTCAATCTTGATCAAAGGGACCACATGGCTTTTCTTTCTGGACCCCGAGATCTTGCAAATATTTTTTTAGTAGTAAATAGCTGGGACTTCTTCATAATAACAGTCTGCCTTTGTCAGGCACTTCTGGACCCAGACTGCTTTGTGAAGGCCATCTGAGATGAGGCCATCCTTTCTTCACATCACCAGTAGTATCTGCTATAATCAGGTAGTTAAGAAAGCCAGGCTTGTATCCATAGAAGACAAAAGAATTGTTTACTCCCTAGGGCAGAACCATGATGGTGGCCATGATCCCAACACCTCCATTTTCCCTCACTAGGCCAATGTAATGTAAGCTGTAAAGAGGCAGGTTGTTTGCTGACTTCTCTCTCTTTTTTTTTTTTTTGTATTTCCAAATCTTTGCACCAAGAATGTCCTTAAGAAATGTCTGTTACATTAGATTTTATCAGAAAACTGAGGTCTGGCTAAAGCTGGAACACTTCTGCATAGTTCTGACATCATCCTCAAGATGACTTTTGACATGCTGTGCTTTTGCTCTCAACACCTTTCCTTTCAATAGTGAAGACCAGAGCATGGAAGGGCATGAAGGATTAGCCCTTTGGAGGGGGGGGCAGTTTAGGCCTAACTTTCTCCTCACTTGTTTACTGTTGTCCACCTCCTCCACCCTCCCCTGGCTTCTTCTTCCCTGCGCCTCTGGTGGTCTGCTGTCTCTGAGCAGATGTTTCTCCCACACAATGGAAACATTCCCTCAAGTCTCTATGCACTTCCAGGCTTCCCTCATATGGGAAAAGAGAAAAAGAACAAGGATGGAAATTTCAAAACTTTCCTTTTGTCTCTTTCAAAAGGCTTAAAATTGGCTAGGAGAAATGCTTTAGTCCAGACCTCTCACCTTTCCCATGACACTGCCCATAAGAGATGTTCATCCAGGCCTTCCATATGAAACATATACAAACAAGCCTCTCTTTTCCACATCACCTCATAGAAATCTGGGCTATCACAGTGAATCACTGATAGTGAGCCTTCAAAGCAATCTCAGAGACCATGTCATCAGAATGGTTCCTGCGAGTCTGTTATTAGCCTCTGTGTAGGGGGCCCTAACCCCTGCCCTCAGCAGCCTTCACCACTTTGGGGCAAGGTCATTTCCTTCTCATCTAGCCTCAATTCGCCTCCTTGCATCTTCCCCCACTTTGCTCCTGGTTCTCTCCTTTGGCCCCAAATAGAACAACCCCAGGAGTACCAAAGGATCCTAGATTTGAAGAATACTCAGAGACCAGAGGCCCCCTTCATTGTTTGAGTACCATAGTAAAACATTAAGTGACATAGTCATACAGACAGTAAATGTTTGAGGCAGGATTTGAGCCCAGTTCTTGACTACAAGTCTAACACCTGATGCCACAGCAGAATGCAATGTCGTTGAGACAGAGTCACTTTGATTTCTGGCTTTGTATATCTTGTTCATTGAGTAGTGTCTAGCAAGGAGCAGGTTCAATTATTTTCTGTGACTTTCACGTCCTTTTCCCTGTAACAGCTGTCTTTCCAACTTACAACAATATAAACTCCTTAGGAATTTCCTGATTTGCTGGATAATGAACAGGGAGGAGACCTCCTATATGGAGAATATTGGGACCATACCTCATCCATATTGTGATATTCCGAGCCACCAAGAATCTGGAAGGTTTTCCATTCTCAGTGACATTTGGAAAATGGATTTCACTTCTAGAACTTTCCAAGGAAAAGGGGAGTCTTACCTCTTTGATTTTTGCCACCATTGGCTGAATTTGAACAAGCTAATTCCCCATTAATTTTCTGCATTTTCTTTATCAGTCAGTCAGAACGCTCTCCCCCACCCCCCTGCCTTACCTGCCAAAGTCTCCCATCCAATACCCAATGGGGACCATGGCAGGAATAAACAGTGGTGCCTCAAGGTTTGCCAGTGATAGTTTATTCATGCTCACAGTCCCATGTGGGAAGCAAATAAAAGTAGGAAAGTGAGTTTTGTGCATCATTCAAACTAGTGGAGCAACGTTCGCAAGGAAGGATCTTTGCCCAGCTCCTGAAAAATAAAATTTGTTTATGATCCCAACCTGATGATACAATTGGGAAAACTTGAAACTTTTCCTGAGCCTTATAGTAAAGCAATTTCCTCTTCCCAGCCCCCACCCCCACAGTGTTCTTCATGCCCACGGATGTAAAATGAGCTGAATTTCCTGTGACTTTTAAGTCCACCTACTCATATCTCCAGAGTGCTACATAATGGGGGTGGGGAGGAATGGGAGAAGCTTTCCATTTTAAGGCAAATTTTTACAAGGATGCCCCTATATTCCTCTTAACTTCCAGACAGCAAGAAGTTAGGCAACCTAATGTGATTTCAAAACAGAGATGGGGAGATTGGTACAACTTTATAGAAGGCTTCTTAACTTTAACGGATGAAGGGGAGTGGAAAGCAGAGAGGGGAAATGAGAGCTTGGGGATGATGCCATAGAGAAGTGGGACTGCACATGAGAAATGATGGCAAATATTCCTGAGCTTCTTATGTACACAGAGAAAGACCTATTTGCAACAACGGTAACACAAGTTTTCTCTCTCCTTAAGGCCATGCTATCACTGTAGAATGATTGCTTTTAAAGCCTATCATTCAGTCAAATTCAGGGCAAGAACTCTGTGAGATCTTCCAGTCCATTTAAAGATGGCATCCAATATGTTAGAATGGAGGTTCAGAGAAGAACAGGGCCTTGTGTAGGGTCACACAAAGAGTTAGTAGCAGAGTTGGGAGCAAAACCCAAGTCTCCCAACTCCCAGCCCAACCTGTCTTTCCACTACATCAGCTAAAAGTGTACTACTTTTATAACACATTCCTTGAAATCATACCCCACCCCCAAAGAGAAATCTTTCAAGCCTACTTTAATAAGCATATGATTCATGTATATTTATTGGAAAAATATACAAAGATTTAAAGCAGGTCTTAAATTTTACTTATTCTTTTAAGTAGATTAAAAATGTTTCCTGCTTACTTTTTTTGTGCCCTCAAATGATAAAGTAGACTATCTTTCTAAAGCCTCTTTCTCCATAGATTGCACCCTAGTAAAATTCTGCTGGCTCAGCATGAATTAAACATATTCCAAAATGAGGTCTTTTTATTATGTAGTATAAATATTCTATATCATGAGCAAAGGATGGACTGATCACACAGGAGGAGCAGGGTGTAAGTAAGGAACAGGCCACGTTCTCCACTGAGAATTCTACAATGTGAAGAGAACTCGAGACATCCCCTTGTCTCCCTCTTCCCTCAGCACGTTCCCCTTGTGGAACATTTATGAGAGGGCATGAACAAGAGTCACATAGGATGGACTGGCCTGGAGGGACTGTGATCTGCATCCCTAAAAGAAATTTTCTTATCAGTGACATCCCATCTAAATACATAATATATAATATACATCAATATATGAAAAATACGAAATATTCTACATCATCGGTTCTTCCACTCAGAGGACCCTTCATTATTTTCTGATCAAACAAAACATGAAGCTTGAAATAATCTGCATCCTGTCTGAATTAAAACTTCATCTACAGGTTACGGATATTTTGACTCCAGACTGTGGCCATCTTTTGACTCAAGGGTCAATAACTAAACAAGGGATAAGGAAGCCTTCTTATATGTGGCACTCTTAATGTGGACCCTTTTCTTGTAATTTCTACACCCCACATTTTTCAGTTTGTAGGCTGAAAAGCAAGGGCTGATATGTTTGAACTGAAACATGGACAAAAACACATTTTCTAAAGTATGTGGATTGTGGGGACAAAAGCCTCTCCAATTCTGGATACTATTTTATATTAGAAGCTTCTCTTTAATTCCTCTGGCACAAAGCAATGCCATGGCTATGACCATATCTTGGGCCATCATGAAATGTAAAAATTACTTTTTTAAATGTTAAAAATGTGTCAGTCAAGAAGCAAATTTGGACACTATCCTGGTGAATTTCATGTACAAGGCAACTTTATTAACAACCTCAAATGGTACATTTGACTACCTATGGACTAGTGCTTTTGTTAGGTTATTGTTTCTATCTGCCACACTGAAATACATTAACAATGGCTGGTGGTGCTGTTGAGAAAGGTTATTTAAAGAATCTCAGAAATTAATCCATTTTATCTAAAATTATCCATGATATTAGGCCATATTGAAACCCTGATACATATAGTAAATGATTGATAAATCTCTGTCTCTCTCTTTTTTTGTCTCTGTCTCTCTTTTTCTCCTCCCCCCATATCCCACATGTGGCTAAACCTCCAAGAACTTTTTTTTTTTTAATAGAGGAGGATTTATAATATTATCTCCAGTTAACAGACTGAAGATCAAAGACTCTGACTAGCCACAAAAGTATTCTTATTAAACTGAGGAGTGACTTGTCCAGGGTCACACAGCTAGTAAGTGTCTGAGTGCAAAACTGAACTTACAAAGATGAGCCTTCCTGACTCCAGCCTACGTGCTCTATCCACTCACTATACCACCTAGTTTTCCAATAATGAGTAATATCTGCCACTTATACTTTGAGTTTTGGAAAGAACATTACATATATTATCTCAGTCGATCCTCAACAACAGCCTATCAGATAGAGATTAGAATCAGTCCCTTTATACTTATGAAAACTAAGACCAGAAGGGCTTAAGTGCCTTTTACAGCATCATAAAGCTAATACATGTGTCTGAAACAGGATCTGAACTCATGTCTTCCTGACTCTAAGTTTGATGCTCTATCCACTACTTAATAGTGTCCCTCATACCATATGCCCTTAACAAATGCCCCTACACTGAGTTTTTGTGTCTGAGGTAGGGCTTGGATCTATTTCTCATGACTCCTTTCCCTTCTCTTTTCAAAAAGTGCCCCAAATCAAACTTGAAATAATTAGAATGATAAAAGAAATAGAAGACTCAGATGATAAGTAGGATGCTTTAGGCAGAAAACAGAGAAAGATTACTGGAAGTGGAGAAGTTTACTCTAGGCAAAACCTCTCCAATAGATCCGGGCCAAGTTCATGGCTCTGACCGATAGAGAAAGCCTGGGAAGCATTTCTCTGAAGCTCATGGCTAAGATTGCTTCCCCACCTCCCACCTCCTGGCATGTTTCACACACTGAAAACTACTTCCACAAGGTCCACCCCCAATCGTCACCAGACACTGGTCATCATCTGTCTGTCGCTGCAGCTTCCTCTCTTCTGCCTGTGCTTTAGTCCAGATTACCTTGAAGGCTTGGCCTAAGTCTCTCTCCATTTTCCCTAGCTATAAATGAGCAAAATGAGGATAGTCCCTAATTATTTGCCAAGTCTTTTGGCATTTCTCTCTGAGCAGCTCTAGATAATTGCCCAGTCTTGTGATTAGCACTTAGCCCTTGGGGAGCTGGGGTCAAATTTCTTCCAGCCATGATTGAGCATAAATTACATGGCATAGTTCAAGTTCAATTTCTGATGCAAAAAATTTACAAGATCTGTCATCATACATTAGTGTTTTCCAAAGAAAAGTGAAATTGGAAAATTAGCAGGTTGAAGGTACAGAGTCCTGTGCCCTGGCTCAAAGGACCACTACCTGTCTGGATTTCATCCCTCTCTCCTGCTTAAATATCTGGGAATCCACAGCCAGAAATCTTAAAAGTATAGTTCCATATTTGTCTTAAGGAAAAAAATATTCCAGATCACAGTTTCCCTGGAGAGATGGGGAGGGGAGGATGAAAACAGCATGGAAGGTATTTTATTTTTCCAAATACAGAAAGCACATTAGATAGCTAAGAATGGACTTATTCAACACTGAACCTCATCTCAGGTCTGTGTCTTCTACACAATAACTTTTTTTCTTCTCCTGCGCTAAACTCAAGGCCAATTCTCAAGGCGTTCATACCACATCCTTGTATGAATGTAGCTGTGAAACAAGTGTTCATATTTCAAATCTTGAATTCATCTTAAAAGATAATGTGCAAACAGATTCAGGGATCAGAAATGTGGGGGTCAAATCTGACTTGAGATACTTAGTAATTATATGATCTTGGGTTAGGTTTCCTTGGGTCTTTGAGTTTCCTCATCTTTAGAAAGAGACTTTTGGGCTAGAATAGCCTGTGAGGACTCCTCCAGTTTAAGAGATACAATCTCACCTTGGTAAGACACTGAACTATTCAAATAGAAGTTACCTTGGAGGGAACAGTCATTAAAAAATGAAAACTTATTTCAATATTTGAAAGGAAGGCATTTTTCCTCCTTGCCTAGGGTATTATAATTTATGGGCATAAGCACTGGAGGATGGAGCCTGGGACTTTGGGGCATTTTCACACTGGAGGACATGGGCACCCTGGGAATTCTCCACACTTTCAGATTCTGCTCATGGAAAGTCTAGAGACTTGCTAAGGGACAAAAGCAGGGTCCAGTATTTGTTTAGATCTTGAAAATAATTCTGTATTGTTAATAAATATGAAGACACATAAAAATAAATCAACCCAACAACTTGAATGTCTGATGTTTTAGATAGAGTTGGTTAAGTTTTCCACAAAGCAAAATTTCATCTGCCACAGCTATTCCAGTTTGAAAAATCAATGCTTTTCAGGCCTGGAGATGATGCCTGCTCCAAACAGACACCTGCAGTTCCAGCTCCTTCCTAGTTTCATTCTTTTTTTTTTTTTTTCTTTTTCTTTGGCTGTGCTTAGAGAGAGGGGCAGGCGCCAAAAGCCGGGGCCGTGGGAGCAGAGGTTTGGTCTGGTTTTGTCATAAAATGCAATGGAATATAGGCCAGGAAAACACTCGCTCCATGAAGGCACCACTTTGGCTGCATTTTTCAGTAAATGAAAGTGCCCGCAACAAAAACAAAACTGAAATGGGCAAAAAGGAAAGAAGAAAAGAACTGAGGTCTGTGTTTCCATCAGTCTTCTTCTTTCCAGAACTCCCAGTTCCTGTCCACCATTGAGCTAGACACCAATATCACGGCGACCTTTACCTTCATTCCCCAGTTTTCAGCAACATGAAGCACAAGGAAGCTGCTCAGTGGCGGGCTCCATCAGGCTGCCCGTACGCATTTGGAAAAACCACTAATTTTTTTTTTTCCTTGTTTATTAGTTTATTTGCCTATTCATTTACTCATTCATTCATTTAACTGCATTCTTATTCAATCATTAATCTATCAGTTTATTTATTCATTCGCTCATTTAAATGTTTGCTTATGGGTTTATTTCTTCCAGACCTGTAATTTCATTGATGTTAAGTATTTGCTCCTGTGAAAATATCTTCCAGCGATACATGTGGATCAGAATCTCATGTGGCACTTTAGTCTTACATGTTGCCTGGAACACTGAGAGGTAAAGGCACTTTCCCAAGGTCACACAGTATGTGTCTGAGATTGAACCCAAAGCCCATCTTCTTATCAGATGAGCATAAACACATTTTGTGCATAACATACACATTCATGTGTATGTGTATATATATGTATATATATATATTTGCAAAGTTTACAGACTCACAAAAATGATGTTTCTGGCTGTCATTATTGCTATTTACTACTACTGTTATTATCTTATTGTCTTGACTATACCATGTTTCCTCTCAGTGTTGAACTCAGGAAGTTTGGTATAGAGGGAGGGGCAATGGATTGAAAGTCAGAGAACTGGTTTCAAATCCTGCCTCTCTTATTTACTGTCTATGTGACCTTGGACAAATCACTTTATCTCTGGGTCTGCATTTCTTCATCTTCTAAACCAAGCAAGAAATCCGCAAGTATTGATTCAATGTCAGTTACACACCATATACTGGAGCAGTAAGGAAAAGGTTCAGCTAGAGACTCTCTCAGCTCTTTAGTAGCCTGAAGCTGATGATGGTTTGGTTTTCATGTCAATCATAGATCTTCTCAAAGGTCCAATCATGTGCTTGTAAGAGTAAAATCTGCCATATGTAAAGTTTTGAGTTCCTGTTGTAATGATGCATTTATGGACCTAGATATATGTTTTAATACTATTACAATAAATTCCCACGGAAAAGCAGGCTGTATTATTACGCTGTCACAAATAAAATCTTCAATTTGTACAAAAGTACTTGTGCTCCCACCACTGACCTAACTGAAAAGTGACAACAGAAGAGATATTTAGTGGGGATTTTGACATGGTATTGAAGTTAGAGTTGATATGAACAGAATTATATCAGATTCTAGTGATAACAGACCACAATTCGCCACAAAATTAAGCCAAACCCAGTGACCACTGGAGTCAATCTTTATGTAAAGGTTGTTTCCAAGAGTTAAGTATTGAATTACTTCCTTTGCACCAAAACCTTGACATCTTCTCCTAGGTTAGATTCAGCCTTCCAATGAAGCCCTCCTTTCCGTAGCTACAGAAGGTCATAGACGTTCCATGTCAGAGTTGCTTTGCATGACCTGAGGCAAGTTGTCTTATGCTTCTAATTCCCCAGTACATGGTGCAGATCGAGAATAAAATCTGTAGAAAATAAAACACATATATAAAGCATGTGGAAAGCAAAAAATAGTATTAATTCTGTGCCTTGATCAATATTTAATATTCATGTTAAACTGGCAAAGAGAAATTTCTCCCATGGGAAATGAACCCAGGCATTCTAGCTCGAGTTAAATTACACAGATTAGATCTGGCAGCCTGGACTTTGATATGGCTTAACAAACACAAGTTAAACATGAATTCAGGAGGCCCAAGTTGGAGGAGAGAAATTATTTTGTTCCCGTGCCTTTCTTCAGCTATGCTACGCCCAGTGGCTGCCACACATGGGCTTCTAAATTTTAGGTCATGAACAGAAGGAGCTCTCTCCTGGCTGTCGGGCATACCGCGAGTTTTATGGACTGTAGTAAATGATCTCATTGTTTTTATAGACCAAGATGCCTTTAGAAAAGAAGGCAAAAATGATTTTTAAAACTGCCCCCTCCCTTAAAGGCTATATATTCTCGGAGACCAGGAACTCCACTAGTCCCAAATGGCATGGGCTGGATTCCAAACACATTATCCCTGGTTCTCTCAGTGACCCCTATACTTCCTTCCTTCCTTCCTTCATTCTTTCCTTCATTCATTTGCTCATTTACCCAACAAGCATTTATTAAGCACCCATAATGGAACATGTGCTTTACTAGATATTGGGGATATAAAGACAAAATCAAACTATTTTCTAACCTCAAGGATTAGACATTTAGATCTGGAAGGGAATGCAGAGGCCATCAATTCCAAATTTCCCATTTTACGCATAAGGAAACTAAGGCACACAGAGGAGAAGTGATTTGCTCAGAATCAAGCAGATAATAAGAGTCTAAAGCAGGATTTGGACCTCCAGCTTCGTAATTCAAAGCCCAGCAGACAATCCTTCTACTGTTCTCAAGGAGTTTACAATTAATAGGGGGAAAAGAAAGACACACAGAAGATACATTCGATATAGACAGGCAGATAGGTAGATGAGAGAGGTAAGTAGTTAAATGACAGATAATGTGATAGAGAACTAGGTTGAGAGATGATAGACAAATAGATAGACAGACACAAAGACAGGTAGGTAGATAGATAGATTAGATAGATAGATAGATAGATAGATAGATAGATAGATAGATAGATAGATAGATAGATAGATAGATAGATGGATGATAGACAGACAGACAAAATAATGTTTGGGTGGGGATGAGACCCGTGGTTCCATTGATATATGGAGTATA
Organism: Notamacropus eugenii; assembly: GCF_028372415.1. NCBI lineage: Eukaryota > Metazoa > Chordata > Mammalia > Diprotodontia > Macropodidae > Notamacropus > Notamacropus eugenii. The sequence goes on from NC_092874.1 coordinate 8,224,641, forward strand.
GGTGTGTGTGTGTGTATGTGCGTGTATGTTAGAGAGAGAGAGAGAGAGAGAGAGAGAGAGAGAGAGAGAGAGAGAGAGAGAGAGAGAGAGAGAGAGAGAGAGAGAAGGGGTAAGGCCACAAGCTATATCTCTATAGATAGGAAAGGGGTGTATTATTTCAATGCTGCAGTCAATTCCCAGGAGAGGGAACCCCCTCTACTAATGCAGGTTGGCACATTCTCTACAAGTAATAGTTTTAAAAAGTAGCTTTTAGTAATAATATAAAACTCAAAGTGAAACGGGGACCATGTACAGCTGTACCTATGGCTCCCTGAGAGCTGCACAATTTTAAAATGTAATGTTAAATTTCTCATTGTCTTAGGGAAGAGGCAGAGGAGTAAGGAAAGAAGAAAATTTGGAACTCATAATTTTAGAAAAAATAAATGGTAAAAATTATCTCTATGTGCAATTGGGAAAAGTACCATTAAAAAAAAGTAATGTTATCAGTGTTTTATTAAATTTTTAGAGTTAGTTAAATATTTCCCACTTACATTTAGTTTGGGTTGGGCTGCCCTCAGGAAAATCCCAGTCCCTGCTGGCTGGATATCCTTGATAGTACAGTACTAAAATGTGTGATGGTTAGGGTTAGTAAATGTCCAAGTCAGGACCTGAATGAACATCTTCCTGCCTTTGAGGCTTCTACAAGGTAAATATAAAGCATTTTACAAGAAAAAAAAATCACTTGCTGCCAGGCCTAGAGGCCTGAGGGCTACCCGAGTCTTACCTTACCTATCGCAGGTCTTCGGCTGGCCAAACCGGATAAACGTATGAGAGAAGAGACTTTCCAGAGTCGAACGAGGGTTAGGCTTTATTCAGGGTCTTGGTTACATGTGCAGGGGGAACTCTTCCTTAGGAGAGAGGGAAATCTCCCAAGGAGGCAAAGATCTTACAGTAAGAGAATGAAAGCAGAAGTGGAAGTGGGGAGAGAGGGGAGAGGGAGGAGCAAAGAGAGGAAAGAGGGAAGAGGGGCCTTCTGTCCTCTAAGGGCCCCTCAGCGCTAAGAGTGCCTTCAGGCTTTCCTGACCCTACTTAAGCTCTCCGCCGCATAGTTTGCACCTGAATACCGTGCCTGTTAGATAACAGTAGGTGTGCTCAGATCTGGGCCAATCTCGAGGGCGGGGATGCGCTCTCCCAGCACTTTTCTCACGGGAAGAGGCGGAAATGCACGAGATAGCTTGGTCTCACACCTCAATTCCCTGCTGTTCCCTGGGGGGCCTCATGAGAACTCTAAGGTTTAGAAGTCCTCACTTTTACCCGCCCGAGACTGTCCACATGGAACTGAGCTTACACCCCCAACAACTTGCCACTGACGATACAGAAGCTATCTCGTAAGACTTCATGGAGGGGGTGGCATGTGAGAGACACTGAGAGGCTTAAGTGATGAAGGAGTATGTTCCGGGAACAGTGACTTGGATGTGCAGGATTCCTGAAAAAAGACAAGGAACCTGGAAATGAAATGTCATATAGAGAGGAGGGAGCAAGAGAGTTTGACTAGAATGATATCAGAGGCACGCACTGTCACAGTCATAGCCCAGTCCATCTGTAAGGAGGTCAGCTTGACAGCTGGGCAAAACCTCCCTTGGACAGGGGAGAGTCTGAAAGCAAGGAAACCAAATAGGAAGTTACTGTGATCAACAGCCACCCAAATTATGGTGCCTTGGCCTTCTCAGGTGTAAAATTGCATTGGCTCTGAAAATGTTCTCTTCTTAGAGAAAAGAAACAGTGTAATAAATCCATATATCTCCCTGGCTGTTCCATGTCTTCCTAAGTTTTACCTTCCAAGGGTGATATAGGAAACAATATAAAAAAAAAATTGTATATGAAACGACTTCAGCCTGATGAGCAGCCCATCTCCCCTTCCTCACCTCTCTGCACTCGCTCCTTACTCTCCTGCAACACCACAAATGCCAGGTTCTGGAAAGGAGGGTTTTATCAAGCTTCCTAGCATTAAACTCACTCATCATAGGAGATTCTTTTTTTAGATCTCTAAGGTTGTCAAGCCCCAAATGGAGCCTCAGACTAGGTGCCAGACATGCCCCACCCTGCCATCTTTGGGGTTAGGTTTTTAAGTCATTTAAATCTGACTTCATCTTACTTTGCCCTTTTTTATTACCTGTTCACAAAATGTTAAAAATATCATAATTTTTTCACAACTTCTGTGTGCATTGGTGTATCATGCAGGACAATGGGAGTTTGTTGGGCAGTGATGTTGGTGGCATCTGCAGTGTGTACATGAAAATCACTTATTTTCTTGTATTATTCCACTTCCTTCCTCAGTTACTAAACCACTTCCATCCCCCATTCCCAGGAAGAATGTCACTATTCCTGGAAGATCTATAAAAACCTATTTACAGAGGAAGCACATTTAAGCAATAAGGATGGATAGACAGAATCATTCCTGAGGAGATGCCGATGTCCTGAGGTAGAGCCAAGGGCCATTACCCAAGGCCAGTCATTAATCTACAGGAAGGGCCCTATACTGAAGGGCTTTTGGCTCTAATAAGAGGGAAAATGAGGGGAAAAAAAGTAATAACTTCCAAACATTGCCATTTGGATTTTATGTGTGGGTGGTTTAGTTTCAAATGATCCTTCTGGGCCATTCTAGAGAACTAATATCCCAAACATTAACCAGTCTGATTGCTTCATTCAATTCCCGACATTCCTTCCAGTTTATAATACATACAATATGAAAAATTACTAGAAGGACTTCAATAGTAATGTTGTATCGGGAGTCAAATAAGCATAGCATAAAATGTCTCTAGTGGTACTCATGGAGGAAAAAGGAAAAACAATGCTTCCAAAACTGGTTTTCATTTTCTTCTCTATGAATGTGATTCCCAAGTGATGGCGTAAAGGATTTTCTTTGTTGTGCTGGTACTAAAGAAAGTACTTCCCCATCCTTTTCAAAATATATTTCCCCAAAGGGGTAACCTTTGGGAATGGAATGGCAAATAGTTATCTATTCAATGTTATTTTTTTTCTTTACAGCGGGAAAGGTGTGTATTCTTATAGGAAAAGGGACAAAGTGAGAGGATTTGTGAAAGATGAGGACCTAGTCTGCTGGATGGTACAGGCTGGTCACATCCTATGCTCTAGGTCCAGTAACTAACGATTATTAAGACTATGACATGTCCCCTTTTGTGAATTTTTTAAAAGGTCTAACTTTGATAAACATTGAAAAATGTAGACATTTCCACTGAAAAAGTGAAAGGGAAGCAAAGGGAAGGGAAGCAGTATTGTTAATCATACCATTCTGTAGAGCTGGTTTTTAGAAGCATACACTCAAACCAGAGTGCCGGTTCTTTCGCTGTTTTTGCTTTCCTTGTAGCAAGTTAACATATCAAACTGAAGTCAAAACCAGACATTTTCTATATTCCCAAAATATGTCCCCTTCTGCCCTGTGGGTTCAGCATCTCCCTGTCAAGAGTTGGGTCATGTGCTTCATGATTGTTTCTCTAGAACTGCTACCTGAAGTCTTAGATTCTTCAGTTATCTTTTACAATATTCTTATTATTGCATCACTTATTTTCTCAGTTCTGATCACTTTACTGTGCATCATTAGTTACTATAATTCTCCTCAAGTTGTCCTGAACCTAACTCTTTTGTAGTCTTTTCTTATGGTACAATTATGTTCATATATCTTAATTTCTTTTGTCACACCTCAACTGACTGGGAACCTACTTATTTTCCTCTTTTACTGTAATCAAGAAAAAATGCAGTTAAATTTTTTTGCATATAAGTGTTGTTTCCTTCCCTGCTCCTCTCCCTCATTTATGATGTGAGCTTTCCTGTGTAGGCCATGTCTCTACTTGGAGCTTTATTGTAGTAAAAGGCATGAAGCATTAGTTAAAACCTACTTGCTGCCAGACTTATTTCCAGTCATCCCATCAGTTTTTTGTTGAACAAAGTGTTACTAAACTAAGCTTCACTCACGATCCTCTGCTTCTGAGTGGAGATGGAAGAAGTTAGACAACCATACTGGTGGGACATATGATCAGCTCATGTTATCTCATTTCAATGGGGCCCTACCTCCAGCAAGGCAATCTTTTTTTTAATCCCCTTAACATCTCTCCCCTCATCCCTATTCTCATGGGACATTAGTCATTCAGGTAAAATTGGAATTATCTGAGATCTCAGTACTTCGCATGTGATATTCCATTTCTCATTTCTATGCCTTTGTACTGACTGTCTATCACACCGTGAATGCCCTCCTACCACACCTACACCTCATAGAAAACCTCTTTTCTTTTAAGATTCAGCTGAAGCACTACTTTTAGCATGGAGATCCCACAAATAATAGGGTGGATTATCTCTCTCAAACTACCTTGAATTGCATTGAACTACTACGTATGTTTGCATTTAGTCTCTGCATATTTTGTGTATGTATATACTATTATGCATGTCCTTACATCGCCTTGGTTCGGGTGAAAGTGCCTTAGAAGTAGAGAGTGTTTCTTTCTTTTACTTGTATTTCCAGTGCCTTGCCCAATGCCCATTACCCTCTATTGTTGCATTCAGTCATGTATGTCTGCCTCTTTATGACTTCATTTGGGATTTTCTTGGCAAAGATACTGCAGTGGTTTGTCATTTCCTTCTCTGCCTCATTTTCCATTTGAGGGAACTGAGGTAAACAGAGTTAAGTGGCTTGCCCGGGGTCACATATGCACTTAGTTTATGAGGCCAGATTTGGCAGATAGGTCTTCCTAACTCTGAGCCAGGCACTTTATCCACTGCATCACATAGGTGCTCCCCCCTCCCCCCACCAAGTACACAGCCAGGCTTTCATAAACACTTGCTTTTTTGATTGTTACAGTGTTGCAGCCTTGAATGAGACTCTGGATCTTGTATAACTAATCTGTTCTCCCAATCAGCGTTGATGTATTTCCTTAACCAGAGCTAATGCTTCTGATGATCATTACTGTGTAGAAGAGATCGCCACCTGGCTTTCCCAAGTCTTTTTTTTTTTAATTATTATTCTTTTCCCTGATCATTCCCCTTGAGGTTGTTAGTCTTTTGCTTTTCTAGATGATGTTTTTTCTCCCTTAGCTCTATAGAGTAATATTTAGTAATATGACTGGAAAGCTAATGGATAAATAAGTTAATGTATGGAATATTTCCTTTAGTAGTAAGTTTATTGGCATGGCCCAACTACACTGATCTTTCCAATTATATAGGTCTTTCTTTAAATCTATAAAAAGCATTTCAGATTGTTTTCATGGATTTCCTATGTGAATCTTGGTAGAAGTCCTCCCAAGTATCTCACACCTTCTACAATTATTTTGGATTTCTTTCTGTCTGTTTTGTGACACATATACAGAAAAGATTAACACATTTTCCTTTTTATCAGGATAATATCCATGCAGCTCCAGACCTCCTCCAAATAAAGAGCTAGTGAACTAAAGAGGTAGTGGGGTAATATAAAAAAATGATAGGGAGTCAGGACTAGCTTTTTATTGCCACTACTGTGTGACCTTGGGAAAGTCATTTAAAGTCTTTGGGCCCCAGTTTCTTCATCTGTAAGATGAGGAGTTGGATTAGACCACAGATTATAATTTTATTTTTTATGTCATAGACTCTTTTGTCATTTTGGTTGAGTCTGTTGATCCCTTCTTAGTCAGTCAGCAAGCATTTATTAAGCAGCTATATGTCTGAAATTGTGTAAGAGCTCGGGACCCAAACAAAGCCAAGATAGCTCAAGGAGCTCACTACCTAGTAGAATGTTTTTAAACATGAAAATTCAAGTGCATTCGGTTTTAAATGAACCATGAACCCAATCAAATTGAAATAATGAAATACATACATACATACATATCTATATTTGTATGTATATGTATATATGTGTATATATACATGTGCCCCAGGTTGAAAATCCCTGCCACTAAATGACCTCTAGTATCCATTCTAACTCTCACTCTTAAGATAAAAGTTTCCACCTTTTCCCTGAAGTCTTTTCTCATCTCCCAAGCTCACAGTATTTCCTTCTCTAAGTAGCTAAAGCTTTGATAGCATCTGCTCTATGGAGGTGATTATTTAGCTAAGCCCTGCTTCATATTTGCCTCACAATTTTTAACATAGATGTGATTTATTTTCTTAAATATAGAGCAAGCATAGAGGCACAGGACACTTCTTACTGGTCTTTGTAATCCTAGACTTTATGTGTTAAAAGGCGTTATGTCAAGTCCAATCTCTCTTGCTTTCTTAGACAAAGCAGAGAATGCCAAAATGGCTCAACCCATCTATGTGGATCTAATTTAAAGAAGTACATGTAATTTTGTAGCAAATTGTAAGGCTGTTTTCTCCTTCACACTCATAGTTTTAGACCTGGAATGCACATGAGAGATCATTTAGCCCAACAGCCTCCTTTATAGATGATCAAAATGAGAGAAAGAGAGTACAAGGTGTATGCGTAAGGTGACACTGGTAGTAAGTGGCAGAGCTGAGATTTGAATGAGAGAAGTATGTACACATGATAGGAAGTACACTGCCTTGAATAGCCACTGATTTTTAAAAAATGGGAAAATTGAAACTGGATTTTAAAGCAGTAATTATCAAAAGAATTGACTAAGAAATAGAGTGGTGGATCAGTGGAATAGATTTGATACAAATTGCATTAGAGTAAATGACCATTGTATTTTAGAATATGATAAACCCAAAGATGCTAATTTTTGGAACAAAAAATAATTATTGATAAAAACTACTAGGAAAACTGGAAAGCAGTATGGCAGAAAGTAGGTATGGAGCAACATCTCACAACATATACCAAGATAAGATCAAAATGGCTACATGCCTTACACTTAAAGGGTGATACCATAGGGAAATTAGGAGAGAATGGAATAGTTTATCTGTCAGATTGATGAATAAGGAAAGAATTTAGGACCAAAGAAGAGATAGAGAACGTTGTAAAATGCAAGATGGATAATTTTGCACAAACAAAACTAACTCAACAAAAATATAAGTGAAGTAGAAAACTGGGGGGAAATACAATATGTCTGATAAAAATCTCATTTCTCAAATATATAGAAAGCTGAATCAAATTTATAAAAGTATAAGTCATTCGCCAGTTGATAAATAGTCAAATGATATGAACAGGCACTTTTCAAACAAAGAAATGAAAGCTATTTATAGTCATGAAAAAAGTTCTAAATTACTACTGATTAGAGAAATGAAAATTAAAATAACTCTGAGGTACCACCTCATTCCTATCAAATTGATAAATATGACAAAAAGGGAAAATGTTGAGTGTTGGAGAGGATGTGGGAAAAAAAATAAATCAGCCAGATTAACAGAAGAGGAAGTAAAATATTTAAATAACCCTGTCTCAGAAACAGAATTTGAACAGCCATTAATGAACTCCCTAGGAAAAAAAATCTTCAGGACCAGATGGGTTTGCAAGGGAATTCTATCAAACATTTAAAGGATAATTCCAATACTATATACACTATTTGTAAAAATAGGTAAGGGAATCCTACCAAATTATTTTTATGATACAAATATGGTAGTGATACCTAAACCAGGAAGAGTCAGAGAACAAAACTTATAGACCAATTTTCCTAATGAATATAGATGCAAAAATTTTAAGCAAAATATTAGCAAAAAGATTACAGTAACTTATCATGAGAATAATACACTATGACTACAGGACTTATACCAGGAATGCAGGACTAGTTCAATATTAGGAGAATGATCAGCATAATGGATCATATTGACAACAAAGCTAACAGAAACCATATGATTATCTCAGCAGATGTAGAAAAACTTTTGACAATATATAACCTCCATTCTTCTTAAAAACACTAGAGAGCCTAGGAATAAATGAATTCTTCTTTAAAATGATAAGTAGCATCTACCTAAAATCATAAGCAAGTATTACATGTAATGGGGATTAGCTAGAAGCATTTCCAGTAAGATTAAGGATGAAACAAGAATTCCTGTTATCATGACTGTAATTCAATATGGTATTAGAAACATTAGCTTTAGCAATAAGAGAAGTAAAAGAAATTGAAGGAATTCAAATAGGAAAAGAAGTAACAAAGCCATCATTCTTTGAAGATGATCTGATGATATACTTAGAGAATCAAGTAAAAAAAAAAACTACTTGAAATAATAAACAACCTTAGCAAAGTTATAGGATATAAAATAAAACTACATAAATCAAAGTTGTAGGAAATAAAGTAAAATCACATAAACCATCAGCATTTCTATATGTTACTAAGGAAGCCCAACAGTAAAAGACAGAAAGAGAAATCCCATTTAAAGTTACTGTAGACATTATAAAATATTTGTGAGGATAGATACCAAAAGAAACCCTCGAACTATATGAATACAATTACAAAACATCTTTCACACAAATTAAGTCAGATCTAAATAACTGGAAAAAACACCACCAGTTACATAGTTAGACTGAGCTAATATGATGCAAATGACAATTCTACCTAAATTAACTTATTAAATACCACATGAATCAAACTTCCAAAAATTATTTTATTGAGCTAGAAAAAAATAATAACAAGATCCATCTGGAAGAACAAAAGGTTCAGAATACCAAGGGAATTAATGAAAAGAAATTCTAGGGAAGCTGACCTAGCCATAGCAGATCTTAAATTGCATTATTTTTTTTTATTTTTATTTTTTTTTATTTTTTTATTTTGTAATGTTTAACAATCACTGCCATACAATTGTGATTTTATTCCCCCCCACCTACCCCCCACTCCCCCCCTCCCTCCCCACGACTTCATACAATTCTGTATAGATTCTACATATACTTTCCTATTGAGTATATTTTCACTATAGTCATTCTATGTAGTCAGACTAAGATAAATGAAAGAAATCGTAAAACAAATCAGAACAAGATACACAAACACATACACATACACAAACATGATCTGCTACAATATATGAGTGACTTCCATATTTCTCTCTCTGAGTGTGGCAGGCATTTTGCCTTGAGATCCTCCATTGGGATTTTTTTTTTTTTTTTTGGTAAGAAGTTCTTGTGTTATTACATAAATCTAAGTCTACCAGAAAAAACTCTCACACACTGTGGTTGTTGCTGTGCATAAAGTTCTCCTGGTTCTGCTCCTTTCACTCAGCATCAGGTCATATAAGTCCTTCCAGGCCTCTCTGAAGTCTTCTTGTTCATCATTTCTTATGGCACAATAGTACTCCATTACATTCATATACCATAATTTATTCAGCCATTCCCCAATTGATGGACATCCCCTTGACTTCCAGTTTTTGGCAACTACATAGAGTGCTGCTATAAATATTTTTGTACATGTGGGACCGTTTCCCATTTTTATGATCTCTTGGGGATATAGTCCTAGTAGCGATATTGCTGGGTCAAAGGGTATGCACATTTTTGTAGCCCTTTGGGCATAGTTCCAAATTGCTCTCCAGAATGGTTGGATGCGCTCGCAGCTCCACCAACAATGAATTAGTGTTCCAACTTTCCCACATCCTCTCCAGCATTTATCATTTTCTTGTTCTGTCATGTTTGCCAATCTTATAGGTGTGATGTGGTACCTCAGAGTTGTTTTGATTTGCATCTCTCTAACCAATAGTGATTTAGAGCATTTTTTCATATGATTATAGATAGCCTTAACCTCTTCCTCTGAAAATTGCCTGTTCATATCCTTTGACCATTTATCAATTGGGGAATGACTTGTATGATTATACATTTGGATCAGTTCTCTATAAATTCTAGAAATGAGGCCTTTATCCCCGAGCTTAGCTGTAAAAATTCTTTCCCAATTTACTACATCCCTCCGGATTTTGGTTGCATTGGGTTTGGTTGTGCAAAAACTTCTCAGTTTAATGTAATCAAATTTATCCATTTTGCATTTCTTAATGCATTCTATCTCTCCTTTAGTAAAGAATTCTTCCCTTCTCCATAGATCTGATAAATACACTATTCCTTGCTTCTCCAGTTTATTCATGGTATCAATCTTTATACCTAAATCATGTACCCATTTGGACTTTATTCTTGTGTACGGTGTCAGGTATGGGTCTATGCCTAATTTCCGCCACACTGTTATCCAGTTTTGCCAGCAATTTTTGTCAAACAATGAGTTCTTATCCCAGAAGCTGGGGTCCTTGGGTTTATCAAACAGAAGGTTGCTATATTCCTTGCCTACTGCATCTTGAGTGCCAAGTCTATTCCACTTGTCTACCTCTCTGTTTCTTAGCCAATACCAAGTGGTTTTGATAATTGCTGCTTTATAGTACAGTTTGAGGTCTGGTAGCGCTAGGCCACCTTCCCAAGCATTTCTTTTCATTAGTCCCTTTGATATTCTGGACCTTTTGTTTTTCCAAATGAATTTTGATATTATTTTGTCCAGCTCTAGAAAGTAATTGTCTGATAGTTTAATTGGTATGGCACTAAATAGGTATATTAATTTGGGTAGAATTGTCATTTTTATTATATTAGCACGGCCTACCCATGAGCAGCTAATGTTTTTCCACTTACTTAAATCTGACTTTATTTGTGCAAAAAGTGTCTTGTAATTGTGTTCATATAATCCCTGGGTTTGTTTTGGCAGGTAGACTCCTAAGTATTTTATACTGTCTACCCTAACTTTAAATGGGATTTCTCTTTCTATCTCTTGCTGTTGGACTTTGTTGCTAATATATAGGAATGCAGAAGATTTGTGTGGGTTTATTTTGTACCCTGCAACTTTGCCAAAGTTGTTTATTAATTCTAGTAATTTTTTACTTGAATCTCTGGGATTCTCTAGGTAAATCATCATATCATCTGCAAAGAGTGATAACTTAGTTTCTTCTTTGGCTATTTTAATTCCTTGGATATCTTTATCTTGTCTAATTGCTACAGCTAACATTTCTAGTACCATATTAAATAATAGTGGTGATAATGGACAACCTTGTTTCACCCCTGATCTTATTGGGAATGCATCTAGCTTATCCCCATTGCATATAATGCTTGCTGAAGGTTTTAGATAGATACTGCTTATTATTTTATGGAAAGTTCCCTTTATTCCTACATTCTCCAATGTTTTTAGTAGGAATGGATGTTGTATTTTGTCAAAAGCTTTTTCTGCATCTATTGAGATAATCATGTGGTTTTTGTTAGCTTTGTTGTTGATGTGATCGATAATGCTAATAGTTTTCCTAATATTGAACCAGCCCTGTAGTCCTGGTATGAATCCTACCTGATCATAATGTATTAATCTCGTGATAAGATGCTGTATTCGTTTTGCTAGAATCTTATTTAAAATTTTTGCATCTATATTCATTAGGGAAATTGGTCTATAATTTTCTTTCTCTGTTTTGTCTCTTCCTGGTTTGGGTATCAAAACCATATTTGTATCATAGAAAGAATTTGGGAGGACTCCTTCTTCCCCAATTTTCAAGAATAGTGTATGTAGTATTGGAATTAACTGTTCTTTAAATGTTTGATAGAATTCACTTGTGAATCCATCTGGCCCTGGAGATTTTTTCCTAGGGAGTTCATTGATGGCTTGTTCAATTTCTTTTTCTGAGATGGGGTTGTTTAAGTATTCAACTTCCTCTTCTGTTAATCTGGGCAATTTGTATTTTTTAAAATATTCATCCATCTCGTTTAGATTATCGAATTTGTGGGCATAAAGTTGGGCAAAGTAGTTTCTAATTATTGTTTTAATTTCCTCCTCATTGGAGGTGAGTTCACCCCTTTCATTTTTAATATTAGTAATTTGGTTTTCTTCTTTTTTTTTTTTAATCAGATTGACCAAAGGTTTATCAATTTTATTAGTTTTTTCATAAAACCAACTATTGGTTTTATTTATTAATTCAATAGTTTTCTTAATTTCAATTTTATTAATCTCTCCTTTGGTTTTCAGTATTTCTAATTTGGTATTTACTTGGGGATTTTCAATTTGTTCTTTTTCTAGCTTTTTCAACTGCAAGCCTAAGTCATTGATCTCCTCTTTCTCTATTTTATTTATGTAAGCATTCAGAGATATAAAACTTCCCCTAATAACTGCTTTTGCAGTATCCCATAAGTTTTGGTATGTTGTCTCACTATTGTCATTCTCTCGAATGAAATTGTTGATTGTTTCTATGATTTCTTCTTTAACCCAACCCTTCTTTAGAATTAGATTATTTAGTTTACAATTGACTTTTGGTTTCTCTTTCCATGGCCTTTTATTACATGTAATTTTTAATGCATTATGATCTGAAAAGGATGCATTGATTATCTCTACCTTTCTGTACTGGATTGTGAGATTTTTATGTCCTAGTACATGGTCAATTTTTGTAAATGTTCCATGTACCGCTGAGAAAAAAGTATATTCCTTTCTATTCCCATTTAATTTTCTCCAAAGATCTATCATATCTACCTTATCCAGAGTTTTATTTACCTCCTTAACCTCTTTCTTGTTTATTTTGAGGTTGGATTTATCGAGTTCAGAGAGGGGGAGGTTGAGGTCCCCCACTAGTATAGTTTTGCTATCAATTTCTTCCTTCAACTCCCCCAACCTCTCCTCTAAGAATCTGGATGCTATACCACTTGGAGCATACATGTTTAGTAATGATATTGCTTCATTGTCTATGGTGCCTTTTAGCAGGATATAGTTTCCATCCCTATTCCTTTTGATTAGATCTATTTCTGCTTTTGCTTTGTCTGAGATTAGGATTGCTACTCCTGCGTTTCTTACATGAGCTGAAGCACAATATATTCTGATCCATCCTTTGACCTTTATCCTATGTGTATCCCCCCGTTTCAAATGTGTTTCTTGTAAGCAGCATATTGTTGGATTATGGCTTTTAATCCATTCTGCTATCCGTCTCCGTTTTATGGGAGAGTTCATTCCATTCACATTCACAGTTATGATTACAATCTGTGTATTTCCCTCCAACCTCTTTCCCACCATTTGTGCTTTTAGCTCTCCCGTCTCCCTTCCCCTCCTCATTAGTATTCACTTTTCTCCCCCTCCTCCTGCAGCCTTTCCCTCCTTCTTTTAGCCCCCCTCCCTTTTGGTCCCCTTTACTCTTATTGCTTCTTTCCTCCCTTTTAGCCACCCTCCCCTTTCTTCCCCCTTCCCCTCCTACTACCTATAAAGCTAGTTAGGCTTATCTACTTAAGGTTATTGTTCCCTCCTTTGAACAAATCAGATGAGAGTACCTCTCAAACAATGCTCATCTCCCTCCCGTCCTTCCCTCTACTATAGTTTTGTACTTCTTCCTGTGATATAATTTGCCATTTTCTGCTTCCCCCTTTCCACACCTCCTATTACAACCCCTTCTCATACTTAAATCATATTTTTGACATGACATCATTTACTTTATGCCCGTTCCCTCTACATATATCCCTTTTATCATAATAGCTGCACAGTTCTCAAGATTAACAGGTATCATCTTCCCTTATAGGGAGGTAAACAGTTTGCCCTAATTGAGTAGCAAGTTTTTGTTTTTGTTTTTCCCCCCTGTTTACCTTTTTATGATTCTCTGGAGACCTGCATTTGAAGATCAAATTGTCTATTGAGTTCTGGTGTTTTGGTCAGGAAGCTCTGGAAATCCCTTATTTCGTTGAATGACTTTCTCCTTGCCTGAAATGTTATGCTGAACTTTGCTGGGTAGTTGATCCTTGGTTGAAGTCCCAACTCCTTTGCCTTACGGAATATTGGGTTCCAGTTCTTTCGATCTTTTAATGTAGAAGCTGCAAGGTCCTGTGTGATCCTGACTGTGTGTCCTTGATATTTGAATTGTTTCTTTCTGGCTGCTTGTAGTATTTTCTCCTTCACTTGATAGCTCTGGAATTTGGCAACTATATTTCTTGGGGTTTTGAGTTTGGGATCCCTTTCGGGAGGGTAACGGTGGATTCTTTCGATGACTATTTTGCCCTCTGAGTCTAGTATTTCTGGACAGTTTTCCTTGATGATTTCCTGGAAGATATTGTCCAGACTCTTTTCTTCATCATGGGTTTCTGGCAGGCCAATAATTCTTAGATTTTCTCTCCTGGATCTATTTTCCAGGTCAGTTGTTTTTCCAATTAAATATTTTAGATTTTCTTCTATCTTTTCATTCTTTAGATTTTGTTTGACTGATTCTTGTTGCCTCATTGAGTCATTAGTTTCTACTTGCCCAATTCTAATCTTCATCATAGTGTTTTCTTCAGTTAGCTTTTCCATCTCCTTTTCCATCTGACCAATTTTTCCCTTTAAGGAGCTATTTTCTCCATTTAATTTTTGTACTTCTTTTTCCATTCGACCAATTTTCCCAGTTAGGTTTTGGGTTTCCTTTTCCATCTGATCAATTTTCCCCATTAGGTTTTGGGTTTCCTTTTCCATTTGATTAGCTCTTCCTTTTAGGGAATTATTCTCTCCATTTAATTTTTGAACTTCCTTTTCCATTTCTTCAATTTTCTTTTTCAGGGTGATGTTCTCATCAGTGAATTCTTTTTTTATAGTTTTAAAATCATTGGCCAGTTTTTCTTTTATATCCTTCTTCAGATGTTCCAGGTAATCTAGTTGTGCTTGCAAGAAATTCATAGTCCCATCTGAGGTTTCAGATGGAAGTACAGTCTCAGCTCTGACCTCTTTGGTGTTTGTGTTTTGGTCCTTATCCCCATAGAAAGATTCTATGGTTTTTTCACTTTTCGTCTGCTTTTTCCGATTCATGATGTTGGCTGAGTGTTGTAGCTTTTGGTTCTTTCAGTCAGAAGGTACAGATCTTTAAGTTGAGCTGATGTGTGTCTAGGCTAAAAGCAGGCTTTTGTTTTTTGTTTCCCCGATCAACCCTGGAGTTAGCTTGTTAGGTATGTGGGAGGGGTGGTCTGTCCTCAGGATATCTCCTCAGCTGACTTGAGGCAAAGGCAAGGTCAGAGGATGGTGATCCCACCTTCCCTATTGTCTTCCCTTTTCCCCTGGAGGGCTGGGGCATGCCTAGAAGCTAACGCGTGTTCCTGCCCCTCCTTGGGCTCGTCTCCTGGCTCTGAGGCTTGCCTGGGTCTCAGTGCGAATTTTCTCTGCCCTGGGTCATCTGTCCCTCCAGCCGTCTCCGCTACCGTAGGAAGAATCCCCCTTTGCCACTTTTCCAGCCTCTGGTGTTATGAGACCACCCGCCCCCTTCTGCTGTTCCCGCTGATCCTGGATTAATCTGGGGAAGAATTTTATGGTTCCCTCATGGTCATCAGGGGGGAGGAGAGAGCACTTACTGATCACTCTGCCATCCCAGTTCCTGGAAGTTCAAGTAGTGACCCACCGAAGTCCGTCTTCAGGCTGAAGATTTCAAGGGCTGCTGCGCTGATGTCTGGCACTCAGCGGCTCTCACCGGCTCGGCCTGGCTTATCTCCTGCTCCTCTGGTCTCGCACGCCACTCTCGGGCTCCTCTGGTCCCCTCCACCCTGCCGCACCGACCGCTCTGCGCTGTGCGCCGGGGTCTTACCCCCGCGGAACCGATCCCTCCCGTGGACCCTCCGGTCGAGCCTGGGCTCCAAATCCGTCAAAGTCTGTCACCCACTGGATTTTACACCTCCAAAGTCTGGTCAGACTCTCCCCCCGGAGATATCCAGAGGAGTTTTTCCAGGAGCTTAGGTGAGTCGTTGCTTTCACTCCGCCATCTTGGCTCCGCCCCCAAATTGCATTATTAAACTGCAATCATCAAAGCACTTTATACTGACTAAGAACTAGTATAGTAGATCAGTGGAATAGGTTAGGTATACAAGACACAGTAGTCAGTGACTATAGTAATCTACTGTTTAATAAACCCAAAGAGCCCAGTTTCTGGGATAAGAACTCACTATCTGATAAAAAAAAAATACTGCTGGGAAAACTGGAAAATAGTATGGTAGAAAGTGAGCATAGAACATATACCTTATACCAAAATAAAGTCAAAATGTGTACATCATTTAGATATAAAAGCTGACACTATAAGCAAACTGGGAGAGCAAGAATAGTTTGCCTGTCAGATTTATGGAGAACAGAAGAATTGATGACCAAACAAGAGATAGAGAATATTATGATATGCAAAACAGATAATTTTGATTCCATTAAATTGATTTTTTTGCACAAATAAAGCTAATGCAACTAAGATTAGGATGGAATCAGAAAACTGGGGAAAAATTTTTTACAACCAGTATTTCTGAAAAAAGGCTCATTTCTAAAATATACAAAAAAAAAATGAATCAAATTTAAAAGAATACAAGTAATTCTCCAACTGATAAATGGTCAAAGGATAAACAGGCAGTTTTCAGAGGAATAAATTAAAGCTATCTATAGTCATATGAAAAAATGCTCTAAATTACTACTGATTAAAGAAATGCAAATCAAAACAACTCCAAGGTCCCACATCACACCAGTCAGATTGGCTAACATGACACAACAGGAAAATTATAAATGCTGGAGAAGATGTGGGAGAATTGGAACAATAATTCATTGTTGGGGGACCTGTGAGCTGATCCAAACACTTTGGTAAGCAATTTGGAACTATGCCCAAAAGGCTATAAAAATGTTCATTCCCTTTGACCTAGCAATACCACTTTTAGGTCTGTATCCCAGAGATCATAAAAAAATGGGAAAAAGACCTGCATGTACAAAAATATTTATAGTAGCTCTTTTTGTGGTGGCCAACAACTAGAAATTGAGGGGATGCCCATCATTTGGGGAATAGATGAACAAGTTGTGATATGTGAATGTAATGGAATACTATTGTGCTATAAGAAATGATGAGCAGGCCAACTTCAGAATGCTGAGTGAGTGGAGCAGAACCAGTAGAATATTGTAAACAGTTACAAGTACATTGTTCAATGACTAACTTTGATAGACTTAGATCTTCTCAGCAATGGAAGGTTCTAAAACATCTCCAAAAGGCTCATGATGGGAAATGCTCTCCACATCCAGAGAAAGAACACTGGAGTCTGACTGCAGAGTGAAGCATGCTGTTTCCTCTCTCTCTCTCTTTTATTTTGTATGGGTTCTTCTTTCTCATTGTTCATCCTACTGGTTATAATTCATCTTTATAACGTAGCTAATGTGAAAATGTTTAATATGAATGTATATGGAGATCCTGTATCAAACTGCATGCTATCTTGGGGACAGGGGAGGGAAGGGAGGTGAAGAAAATTTAAAACTCAAAAGCTTGTGGAAATGAGTGCTGAAAAGTAAAATTTAATTAATGAATTAAAAAAAAAAAGGAAATGTGATACTAAGGGAAGAGTCTGGAGCTAGAGAACCTGGGTTCAAACCTTACTTCCTACCCCATCTTTCTGACCTTGGACAATTCACTTTACCTTGGTGGGAATAAGATAATGCTTCTGTGAAATGAGAGCATCATAAATGATGGTCATTAAGGCCCCTCTATCTCTCTGAGCCTATGATTATATGTCCTTGATTGTCATCATAGTGCACTGCCACTACCCCTCAAAGTCATTAAGTGGCAAGGCCAAGACTTGAACCTGGGCTCCTGATTCACTCCACAATGGTCCACACTTTGCCATGCTTATTCCATGTATGGAGAAGGTCATGAATGAATGCCTGAAAATGTACCAGAACAGGGGAGATGGTTTGAAACCTAAGCAGACCAGGTAAATCAGATCAGATGTCCCAGTCCATGTCAGGGACAGGGGCGATAAGGTAATGATTTGGAGGCACACTGGAGAGCCCTGAGAACTACTTGCTGTGAGAACTGAATCTGAACATTTATTATCAACTGGTGCAATTGGTGAGAGAAACTGTGCATTAGGAAAATAACTAATATCAAAGTGACTCAGGTGAGTCATGGCTGAGTGGATAAAGGACTGGCCTCAGGACCAGGAAGACTTGAGCTCAAGTTCTACCTCTGAGTCAAACAGGCTTGTTGGCCCTTGTAAGTTCTTGACCCCCAGGCAGTTGTATAAGGCTAGATGTTTTATTCATATAGCTAGTTTTCTCTATGGGGAAATCCAAACACCAAAATGTTCCAGTTCAGAGTAATAAAAAGAAATAGCAACAGTAATAATGATGGTATTTATATGACACTTGAAAATTTGAAAAGCACTATATGTGTGATCCCTCTGGAAGAAGAAAAGGGAGGAAGTTACAACTAGGCCTAATTGATTTTAACCTCTAGCCCACTCACAAAAAGGAAACGTCCCTCAGGTTAAGTTTTGTTCTCTGATTCATTTTCACTCTGTCCAAGAATTTAAATCTATGAAACACTTAATACATTTTGTCACATCATGAAGTATTTAGGTGTTCCAAAGAAGACAACTTAGTGTTACCTCTTGCAGACAGCTCATTCTCCTGGATATCAAAAAATCAAGGCTCTCCATGAAGACAACATTGGTATAATTGCTAGGCAGTGTCATTATTAATGGAAGACCCTCATAAAGACACTCTGAGGTGACCAGGTGGAATGAGGTTGGAGTCAGCTCATTAACTATTCAAAACTACATTAAAATTTTGAAAGAATCTCATGCTGTTCTGGCTTCTGGGTCTCTCATTTATTTTCTTAAATATTTATGTGGGAAAATTCCTCCCTGAGAAGCCACCTCTCATTGACTTTTATGTGCATTGACTGTGGTAACAGAATTATACACACCTCCCTGCCTCATTTAGAATGTGGACAGGCATTAGGGGATCAAGCAGAGAGGTGAATAATTTCATTAATAATGCAGAAAGTCACTTATTTTGCTTCTTATCAAGGACTTGCAGTGTAAAATGCACTTTAAGAGATCTGAGTACTAATCATATTCGAAATAGCTTGGGCATTGTCCATCGTCTCTTCCCCATCACTGAATTATTGGCAGGAGGACTTTAAGTTCTTTGAAAAAACAAACAAATGAAGAGTTCACATCTCATATCAGCTTCATTGATATTGACACCGTTTCCAAGATGACAAAATTGGAGATGATTTCATCAAAAATTTCAGTCAACTCTTTGCAGAGGTGGAGTGTCAGATAAAAAATAACTCCAACTTGTAACTTAGCCTCATTAAAGGAATTTTCAGCCAGATGTGCTTGGGATCAGACATAAGTCATTGTCTGTCTCAGGAGTGTTCTCAACCCACAGATGTAATCATCTCCATGGGTAAATATAAAGTACCCTCAAAATAACATGTTTTAGGGACTTCCCTTGATAAAGATTAAAGTTTTACAAAGGAGGTAGGGAGAAGAACCCACAGGGTAAGATCCACAATAGCTGGAATGCCAAAATTCACATAAAAAAATGAAAGAAAGATGGAGTCCTTTTTGTCCAAATGGTTTCCTGTTCCTAGTTATGTAATTGAAATATTGCAATGGAAAAAGGGACTGCAATTGAGGTGCCATTAGGAAAACTAGAACCATCCAATGTCCATCCCTAGCATTAAGTTTACTTCCCTTTGAGAGTCTAAAAGGCACATGGTCACAACAGGCACTTTCCCGCTTTCCTGAAAACACAAAGCCAAATGTAGCCAGATGCTACTTAGAAGTAAAGATATCATGAATAAATAGATTATATAGAGATATTCATATAAATATCTACACCTATATGTGTATGGCACAGATATAGTTATAGCTTATATAGATTTAACACACACATACACACATATCCACATATGCACATGCACACACACATTATATCCCAGCTTAAAACTGAACTAAGAATTTTGGAAAACTATATTTCCTATCTATTTATAATGCCTTAATTTCCTGAAAATAGCATCTAAAATATGAATTTTTGTTATAGCTCTCTATTTCTGTAATTCATTTGCTATATTTTTTTCTGCCAGTAATTCTTAAGGAACCACAAGATGACAGGGAAAATTCATACAGAGGTTAAAAGGGGAATATAGACTATCTCATCCAAAATCTTCAGTCTTCAAGAGGAGGAAACTGAGGTCCAGGCAATCAATTGACTTGTCCAGGGTCACTTAGTTTATATCAGGGGCAGAATTTGAACCATGGTCATTTGATTCCAGAGACCACTCTTTGTCTGCTGTCCCTAGTGCCTGTTAAACTTTGGAGCACACCCAGCTCTGAGGGAAGAGAAACACTGGCCCTGTTACAAAATTTATTCACTTGTCTCATTTAGAAAGGTATTCAAGAACCCTCAATTTTCCTCACCCCTCTGGAGTATACCAGTTACCACTAAGCTTGGTAGGCACCTATTTAAGGGCACATTCATGTTTTGAACAAAGTTGTCCATCAATTATATCATTATTATTGTTTTTTATCTGAAATAAAGATTAAAAATTCCATTTCAGTCAAATAGCAAAAGATGGTATATATAAAATAGATGTTTATTTATTTACTGGTTAAGCTAGCCCTATTTATTTTGTATAAATAGGGAAAATGAGGAATATGATAGATATGGCACATGCTCTGTTAGATCTCTGATTTCACAGGGGGGAATATCTATCCTCTGCAACAAAGCAGAACAAAATCCATCAACGCCTGCTCTTCCCATGCGACTTTTGACCACATGCTCCCATAAATTCCATACCAGGAGTTCATCCATCTATTGAAGAGTTCCTCACTTCTGTTTGACATCCTAAAGATGCCAACATACAGGCTGACCATTAGCAGTCCCTCAACCCTGCCACACACCTAGACAATTTTGATAGAAAAGCAGAACTGGAGAAGTGGACAAGTCAGTAGCCTTCTGGTCCAGGTTATACACCAAAGGAATCCATAGCTTAATATGCTTGACCATTGGTTAAATTGAAGACCTATGAGAAGGGAAACCTTACCACCTCTTGCCTAATGCAGTCTACTTTGGGTCAACTCCCACTGTTAAAGGTTTGGCTTATATCAAACCTAAATATGTTTCTTTCCATATTCCACCCATTTGTCTTAGTTCTGTCTTCTGGGTCCAATAAGAACAAGCTTCATCCTTGTTCCACATGACAACTCTCCACATATTAAATAATAGCTAATAACAGTAACATTTATATAGTATAATCAGGTACTGTATAAACTCTTTACAAATACTATCTCATTTGATTAAAATGAGATAATAAACTTTCACACAGTTATCATTCCCTCCACTTCACTCTGCGCTTTGTCAATACTAAACCTACCATTTCCTTCAATCAGTCTTCATGTGACATGAACTCAAGGCCCTTAAATCTTCTGATTGCCTTACTTTTGATAGTATCCAACATCCTTCTAAAACCATGGTGCTCAGAACTGACTGTAATGTTGAAGATGTGTTATGAGAAGTGAAAAGGATACTGAGATTCTCTCTTCTTATTTTTAGTTCATACAGTAACATCATGAAAGCCTTCTCTTTTGTGCTTTATATTAGTAGCAGTGTGTTTTGTGTGTACATATAAGTGGGCATGTGTATATACCTTAGTAAGTGTATATGTATGTACAGACATAATTTGTATTCATTTTCCTTCTAATAAGTAATCTTAAAAAGTTACTTTAGGCATTTAAGAAGTTAAGTAACTTGTCTTTTTGCAGAATCATGGTGTGGATTGAACCCACGTCTTTCTGGGAGATTATATATGCAGCAATTCTATAACAAAAGCAAATAATGAGCCCAACATGTCAAACATAGATGTGCAATAGCCATAAAACCTGCCAACTACATATTAGAAAGTGGAATTGTAAAGTCTCTCATCAAAATGATGAAAATAGGAAAAAAGATAATGTCCTTAACTTTTTCTTATGCACATTCAAGCAGCTTGAGGACCTTAAACAAATCAAGAACAGGAGATGGGAGTTCCATTCTGACAATTCTAGCCAGATCTCTCAGTAGCAGCCCTTTCTTCACTTCCCCAGAGTTGAATGTCTCTCACTGTCTGTAATGATTTATTAGCCCTGAAAAAAAGTTTTAACCACACAAGAAACTTTAGGCCATCCCAGAATGGCTTTCGGCAATACCACTGGAATGTGTCTTATGTTCATAGAGACCATGTTCAAGCTGTCACACTTGCTCACATTTGAAACTTATAAACAGAGGTAGGAAGAGGAGGGTCTGTTCAAGACTCTCAGAACATATGTTGTATTAAATAGAAACTTACCTCCGGCTCAGAGAAAATGCATCAAGACAGTTGGCATGAACCAGCTACTGGGCCGGCAAAGCCATCTGGTGGGAATTGTCAAAACCACAATTAACATACCATGAAAACAGACGATACATTGCTAAGGGTTTTCTCCGGCTTTCCCATTCTTGGATCTGGTGCTACTGACACTGTTTGTGTACTTCTTCCAATGTCAACTTTGGTTGGCCTTTTCCTCCATGTCAGCTCAGAAAAATGGATGGGAGCAAGCTACCAAAGACTTCAAGATGGAGGTTTCCAAGGAGAGAAATCAAGGTGGATAACGTGAAGCTTTCTGTTACACTAGGTTCCTCTCACACTATCTTCTTACTGTTTTCTACTGCATAATAAGAAATCTTCAATTCCAAAGGCTTTAGTGGAAATCTATTGGCTCCTGCAACACACACAGACACACACACACACACACACACACACACAGAGCAAACAACCATGCTTTCTTTTCCCTCAAAGGGTTGATTTTCCCTGGGTGTGGCAGTTTATACTTGAAATTTGTCAACAAAATGTAAGGAAAATGCCCAGAGCTCCTATGATATTCATAGTAGAAAACTGAATTTAAAAAAAAATCTACACATGTGATTTCCATCAAGATGTTAGTGAGAAGACACAACTTATAAAAATTGTATGGGAATTTTATATTTTTTTCCATTTACCAAAATCGCTAGTTTTCCAAAAGGCAGTTTTTTCCAGGAAAGTAAAATATAAAAATAATACAAGGCAAAACAAATTATCCATGATATAGGAACATGCATACTCAAAGGGTCATTGGGCAAATATTATTAGACCACCCTGTCAAATGACCAATGAATGTTCTATAAAAATATATTGTCCCAATGCTTAGCCATCTCACTAATATAGAACTTCCTAAAGTAAATTCCGCTAAAGTTTTCTAAAAATGTTTTTATGTTCCCTGAAATGCTACATTTCTTTTTAAACTAGAAAAGTGATAGAATGTTACACAAGGGAAGACAGAGAATGTATCCCTCCAAACCCTCAAGTCCCTACTATTCAAAAGGCACATTAGGGCAGATGAAGTCACTTAGCCTTAATTGTCACCCATGAGGGGCAGAATCCTGATAGTTCATAGCTGAAAAGTGCTCTGTGGGGAGGGGATATAGAGTCCAGCCCATCCCAGGACAAGAACTTCATTCACTACAAGAGCCCCATCCCATCACTGCCCTCAAGGATGACTCTCCCTAGTTACATACTGACAAACATAAGTAGCTCATCCCAGGCCTTTGCATTATCTAGTTTTATATAGGTATCTATTTTATAAAAAAGAAAGAAAGAACATATAAAGCAAGACAGATATTACATAAAATGTTCTATTTTAATTTTTATAAAATTGGAAGCAAAACCCCAAGTCACCAGCCATTGGTCTACTGTACCTTGAGTGAGAGCATTTTTTCCCCTTTTTTTGCATTGAAATGTGAGTTGGCCAAGTCATTCCAGTTAAAAGAGAAAACCAAACTGAGAATTAGACTGAGCTTTGGCCACTGAGACCTCTACAGGAATCTCTTCCAGAGGATGATGATCAATTCATTAAAAAAAAATGAATGAACTCCATATCTACTTCATATCCTTCTACTTCTTGGTGCATTTATGTCCTAGTGGGTCTCAAGCTTACTTTTCATTCACTTTTCCTAAAAAACTGGAACAGAGCTTGCCAGCACCAAAGTCTCAACAGCACTAGCCTTTCCCTTCTCCTCCACCCCCTCTCCAAGACTTGCAGCTGTGAGATCAAAGCATCTTGTGCAAAACACCAACCCACCAAATGGTGGCTGATTATGCTCACAACCTTCTTGAAAATGTATTGGAAGGAAAGCTGGCATCTAATCTAGCAGGTTGCTAAGCCTGAATCGTGCACCATGTCCTGCTTGGCTCCAATATGCAGCTTAAAGATGAAAGGATTAGCCTTGGAGAATACAAGACTCATTGTTTTTAATATACCAACTTGCTTGTTAAACAATATTGTTCAACCTTCCTGTCATCAGTGTCTCATGGAAAATGGATGACATAGAGGGAAGGAAGGGAGGAAAGAAAGAGAAGGAAAAAAGGAAAGGAAGGAAAGGAAAATATCTATACATACATGCATGTGAATATATACAAATATAATAAAATATTTCACGCATAGAAGAAAATAAAATACAATTAGAAATGGACACGATCACAGTGTCTTTCTTACTACCTCATGGAATTTAGTATACATTTAAAAATTAACAGTATATAACAAAATTTCATAGTTTTATGTTTCATATAGAGTTCCTGTAGTCTGTTTTCTATATATTGCTAGCATTGTCATTGCTCATTAAGTTGATGTTGGATAAGAAAGTTTTCCAAAAAGAAAATCACTATGGCTCTGTCAGATCGTCTCACCTCCCCAAAACACTATTTTTCACTGTTCCGCTAATGGCTAAAGCTCCCCGTTGATGTCCCTCTTACATAAATCTTCATCCTATTGTTCTCACTCAGACATTGTTTCTACATGAAATGGTAAACAGTTTGGAACTGGGCATCCCTGGGAAGTAACAAGCAGCAGTGCTCTTATTCTAGGAATATCTACAAAGGACTGAGATTCATTTTACTGTCTAGGAAACAAAGGAACACCATTAAATGATGAAGCAAGGATTCCATTTTTGCCTCATACAAATGAGTACACTGATGGCATTTGTGAATGGTCTAGCTGATGCCCACATATTGTATAATTTCCTTTCTGGTTTTAAATAGGACACTGCATTTTGTATAAATTTACGTCTTGGAAAAATACTTGCCCTTGTTTTTTCATTGTATATCAAAGAGCTGCTTAGATTCTTCACAATGGTGGCCCTTTCTCATTGTGGACTATGGAAGGTCAGAGGCCCACATGTGGCTCACAGCTTTGGGGAAGTTTTCTCAATGTTCTGCCAGGGATGGGACCGCCTGAATGCTCTCTCTCATAAGTTCTAAGTCATAAACTGCATCCTTCTTGACCAGTCATGCCAGAAGTGGCCCCAAGGGTCCTCTGAGGCTTGGCTGATTGGATAATGGGAGGGCTTCCTGGGCCGCCACAGCTGTTTTCCTGAGGGAGGCCCAGATGCCTGGGTCTGTCCCGACTTTCCGTTTTTTGACTACCTGTTCTGGAAGCAGTTCCAACAAAGGGGGAGGAAAACAGCAGGCATCCAGCTGTTTTAAATAAGCCTTGGCAACACAGGTACTGATTACATAAACACTGAAAAAATTCAAAAAGCATTTTTCTCTGACTTTCAGGCTATAAAAAAGGTGTGAGACTGTACCCACACTCCACATTGCCTCTTCTTGAGGAGAAATTTAATGATGAGGATAAAGCCTTCAATTAGGAAAGCAGAGATGTTTCCAGAAAAAAAAAAAAAAAGATACCACATCCAACTGGGAAAGATCACACATTATAAAGAGAGAGGATTGGAAGGACCTGCATTCTCCACATGGCTTGGTATAGCATATCATTCTTTATGGAAGTTTCAAGACAAAAATGGGCACTGGACTCAGAGACACAGTTGTTTGTCTCACAGCCTGGGCGGGAAGAAAGTGTGTGTGTGGGGGCCAATTCAGTGTGACTTTATCCAATTGGCAGTTGAGAATTTCTTTTCTTTTTTCTTTTTTCGCCTCCAAATAGACTCCATCGTAATATTTTCCACTTTTCATATTAATCAGCTCCCGAGTAACACTCCATTCATGAATGAAAGATCATCCATGATCCTACTTTTCATATTTATATCTGGTTGCCAATCAAGAGGAGACAGGACTATGGAGAAGATTAGAATCACAATATTATATCCACTTGTGGATGGGGAGAAAGATGGGAGAGAGAACTGGTAGAAAAGGGATCTCTCAAGTGGGCACATGTTCCAAAATGGATGTTTGGATCTGGTAGAATTGCTCAAAAACAGAGTTTGATAAGGAGTCCTTTTTTTTCCTAACACATTAAGTCAGAAGTTGAACTAACCATTAGAATTATGCTGAATTAGGCTTGGCCAGAGCAGTTGTAGGGATCTAGCTAAATCCTTCTCTGGTAAACCACCAAGCTCTTCTCCTTTTGTTGTCACTCCTCTGAGCCCTAGACACTGCCTTGGACCATGTCTCTACCCTTTAAAATGCCCATTTTCGTTGACCAAAGATATTTTAAGACAGGAGGGAGTACAGATGAAGCTCTTACTTTCTGTTTGCTTCAGAGTTCTAAACTACACCTCACCTCCAAGAGTAGGTCCATCTACTATAGTGCTTTCACAACCAATTAGATTCAATTTTTTTTGTCTATAACTAGAAAATGTTTTTTTTTCTGGAATCTATTTGAATGTCAGAACGCTCTTTTCAATGGAAGGAAAGTGCTTAATGTATCTTAAGTATCGTTCTTCTTTTTTCTTTTTAGAGTTGAACCTTTTCATCAACACTCAACATCAGAGCAAATTTAAAATGTGTATAATAAGATCCACTAATGACTGCCTCCCTTTATTTAATAGCCTCCATTAGGCCCTTGATCTGATGGATCCCTGGTATATATGGTTACATGGTGCCAGTGTTTTGCTCACTATAGCTTCACTTGTAAAGCAGTTGTTATCGCTGTCTCAGCTCCAATATTATACCAAGACCATACTGTGCAACAAAAGTATGTGTGTCCAAATGCAAAAAAAAAAAGAAAAGAAAAGAAAATGTTTATTACTAAATGCTTACATATATATGTAGGATATGTATGTATGCCTACATATATATGTATGTATATGTATACATGTTGCTTCCCTACCCCCATTACTTCTGGTTGAACTCTGAAGTCCTTATGTATCACAAATAATAAAACCCTTGCCTAAACATGATAAAAATTCTATAAACATAGACACTCCCACACATACACAACTGCTTATCAGAGGTAGGGGCTACCGATTCACAAGTACAGAAAAAAAAACTTATTTCGTAGTCCTCATACACAGATGTGCATATATAAGTTTACATGGATATGTAAAACCATAAACAATTAATGGAATGAGCACAGAACTGAGATGAGCTGGGAAAGGGTCTTTCTGGGCTGGTCGAGTGGGGGTGAGCTAGTGGAAGCCAAATGAATCTTAGGAGGAAAGAGCTGGAGGTAGGGGGAGGGGTATGGGGTCAGTCATCTGGAAGGATTTAGGTGACTTAGTAGAAGGCAGCTGCTCAAACCAGAAGTTTGAGTTAGGCGCTGCTGAGCTGGTTTGGTCTCAGACTACTAATGTGATAGCCTTCCAGTAGGATCGGAACATGAATATAATATTTGACATTATTGCAAAATTATACACAGAGAGGTATTTCAGGTTGGTGACGGGTTACAAAAAACCATCCTGGATTATTCTAGGAATGCCAAAGTTGAATTGGCTGGCCCCCTCCTCAAACATTGTGGGCTACCCCTCATGGAGAGGGTGTTTCAAGAACAGGTTAGATGGTGCTGAGTACATTGTAGAGAAGGTTCTTGGTAAGGATCAGATTGGAATCAGTGGTCTCTGAGTAATGATGAAACTGGATATTTTAAGGAGCATCTCCCCACACATCACCCATGTTACACATTTCTGAATACCTTTATTAGATATGAACTCATTGAGTGTGAGTCCATTGGGCATTGTAAAATATCGGTGAGGATGGAGGAAAATGTAATACTGGTTTCTCTTTTAATTACAAATTATACTTAGGTAAGCAAATGTCATTTATATGCAGTTTATGCCATTTGTAAATAAATTAAATCCACACTTTATGCTATTTAATGATCTATACCTAAAAGCAAAAGACTTTTAAATAAAGTTCTTTGACAGCAAATTAGTTATGCCTACAAATCAACAAGGATAAATTTATTAAGTGTTTATTGTATGCAAGGCACTATGAAAATGCTAGAGGGAAAAAATAAAGGGAAAAGCAGGCTCCCTGCCCTCAAGGAGATCAAAGTCTGTTTAGGGAAATAACATCCAAACCATTGCATGCAAACAGAATATGTGAGGGTCAACTGGAGGTTTTCTCAGAGAAAAGTAATTAGCATTGATAGGTACCAAGAAGCCCTGCTTAGAATGTGGGAATTAAGTGGACACTTGGGAAAAAAAAAAACAAAAACATGCAGTTAGATTAGTCAGGACAAAAGCAAAAGCTAGACAAAAAGAATTCACTTTTTTCAATAAATACTGATTAAGCACATACTATAGGAAGAACTCCATGACAGATGCCATGAGAAATATTATAATGAATCAAGTAAATACTCTGCTCTCATGAAGCTCACAATTTAATTCACTAAAAAAAAGAATGAATGAAGCATTTATTAAGCACTTACTATGTACAGTGTTGTTGTTCAATCATTTAGTTGTGTCTCTTTATAACCCCATAGACCACAGCATCAGACCTTTCTGTCCTCCACTATCTCCAAAGTCTGCCCAAGTTTATGTTCTTTACTTCCATGGCACTATCTATAGATCTCATCCTCTGCCACCCCCTTTTCCTTTTGCCTTCAATTTTTCCTAACATCAGGCTCTTTTCCAGTGAGTTGCACCTTTTCATTGTGTGGCCAAAGCATATAAGCTTCAGTTTCAGTATTTGACCTTTCAGTGAATGCTCTGAATTAGTTTCTTTAGGTATTGACTGATTTGATCTCCTTGCTTTCCAAGGGACTCTGAAAAGTCTTCTCCAGCACCACAATCTGAAAGTGATGCTCAGCTTTCCTTATAATACAATTCTAGCAGCTATACATTGTTACTGGAAGAACCAAAGCTTTGACTACTAGCATTTTGTCAGCAGGGTGATATCTCACCTTTTTGTGTTAAATCTTGGTGATAGAACTAGGAAAACAATGAATTCCCATTCCAATGGGGAAACAACACAGTTGGAAGGTTTTAGCTGCTAGTCAGATGGAAGGATCCCATGGTCTTTAGGGTACAGAGAAAAAGCTGACAGTCAAATCTTTTCTGTAATGTCATTCTCATTCATAATCAGTCAACTTCTTATGGTGAACAAGGACCGTTGGTTGGAATTTCCTTTCTTGTGTCTTCAGTAGCTGTGATTGAAGCCCCTGTAAAAGCCACTGGGTCCAAGGCTATATCTCCACAGCCAAGATGATGACTAAGGGTCCTGGGCTAGAGGCCTGACTATTCCCAAAGGGTTCTGAAACTGGGCTGTCTCCGTCATGACTTTAAGCAAACTACTGAATCTCTGTGATGTTGAATTTATTTACCTATAAAATGAGATTTAACAAGGCAACAAATTTTCATCGTGTTTTTCTGATTCCAGTGAGAGCACTCTATCCACTGTGACACCTAGTTGCACTATCTGTACCCTTTAGGGAGAAGGGGGAGATGGTTCCTGTACAATATATATTCCTAGGGGAACTGTGAACTTTAAAGATACATACATATGAGCATATGTTCCTATATATGTGTGTGTGTATATGTATATATTATATATAGGTATATATACTTTTGTGTGTGTATATGTGTGTGTATCTGAAATAAAGTACATAGGCTATATCAGATTAGCACCAAAGAGAACCACAACTCAGAAGAAAGGTTAAGAATCCTTGGTCTTGATATCTCTAGGTCTCTTTTGAGTCAGAGTTCTGGTTATTTAAAGTGATGGCAAAGAAGTTATAAGCAGTATCCATTAGAAATATTAAATCCAACATAGCATTTTGATAGAAAAATCAAATGATAATATCTTGACTATGACTGCATGGTAATATGTGGAATAAGAATACCAATTGCATATATTTGGTAAATATCACTCCTAATTCAAAATGCCTTACTGCATCTGTGATCTAATTGGTTTTCCAAGCTCCACCCAATGATGTAGACCACAAATCATCCTATAATTCTTGCTCATGGCCTCCCATGAGTCTGCCCAATGGGGTTCCACAGCCATTGCAGGACTATCTTTGTTTTCTGCTGACATTGCTAAGGCTCCAAGAGGGCAAAGGCCTTGTCCATCTGCCTTGCAGTCTTGTCATGTGACCTGGTCATCTTCTCTTTCCATAGTAATATCCTCCCTGTGGGTCTTTGGGAAGATCCTCATTGGTTATCAATTATAGCCTGTTGTTGTCCATGGTGGAGTGACAATTGTTTTTAAAAAAGTAGGAATACATTTGCATAGACCCTGGAGGTTACTTATTTAGGGCCTGACTTGTCCTCTAACTCAAAATCCTCTTTGGGAATAAGCCCAAATAGTGGAATGTGTGTTATCGAAGAATTATTTCCCAGACCCTAAAAGGGTACACATGGAACAGCTAGGTGTCACAGTGGATAGAGTGCTGGGGCTGGAATCAGAAAAACCTAAGTTAAAAATCTGGCCTCAGATACTTATCAGCTGTGTGACCCTGTGTGACTTAGCCTTGAGCTGGAGAAGAAAATGACAAACCACTCCAGTATCTTTGCCAAGAAAACCCCAAATGAGGTCACAAAGGATCGACACAATTGCAAACAACTGAACCACAACTAACTTTCAACAGTAGAGACTCTTTTATAGGTTCCTCAGAATCGTCCAAGCAATTCTCCCTCCCAAATGTCTCTCATACTGAATATGGTTGAGCCTTCCTGAATCGAAATAATAGCTTGGGGTTTACAGAACACTTATTTTGAAAGCATTATCTCATTGATCACCAATTAATCAATCACAAAAATTAAGCACACTTGCCAAGTGTAGTCCTAGGCCTTGGAATATAAATACAAAAAGGAAATAATCTCTGCCCTGAGGAAACTTAAATCCTACAAAACACAAGGCCATAGTAACTTTGCAGAGTGGTCAACATGCAATTATACTGATTTTACATATCAAGAAAATGATCCTCATGGAAATCAAGTAGTTTGCCCATGGTCAGAGTAAGGCAGTTTAGTCTAGTGAATAACTTCATGGACTTGGAGTGAGGAAGACGAGTTTAAATGTTGCCAGGGACATATTTAACTGTGTGACCTTATATAAGCTACTGATCCTGTAAGGATTTAAAAGTTACAGAGCAATAGAAGTTATTAATCGGTATTAGTGAAAGATGTGTCCTCAATGTATTTCCTTACACCAGTGGAATTAGAAGTCCAGACCAAAAGAAGAACCAAAAATGGTACTCCAAAGGAGATAGCATATGTGAAATCCTTGGCAAATGTGAAATATTATTGAAATATTATGAAATATTAGAAATATCAGCTCTTATTATGTGTCAGAGGCAAGATTTTAACCCAGGTCTCTCTAAACTACTCTCTAGACTCTATGATTATACTAGATGTCACTGACTGTCTCTGAACCATTGCCAGAGATGGGATGAGGAAATAAACCTTTCTCCTGTTGTTGTGGAGATAGCTTAGAAACTTAGCCCTTCTGGACACATGGATGGGCTCTTCCTCTCTTGAGGGGAGGTAGTATTGATTGTTGGACAATCAGAATGACATTCTAACTGACATTGAACACTGACAAGTACCCTATAGAATACCTGTGTTTTCTAGGGCCTGCGAATCAAGTTCAGAGGGATAGGGATGTGGGTCATATCCTGAGACATAGGATCATGGTTCTAAGTTAATTCTTGCTCACAATTATAATTTGTTTCCTTGGAAATGCATTTCTCATGTCTCCCTGTCACCCTGGGGAGCAAATCAGAGCTACTCAGTCTGGAAGTAAGACAGCAAGAGCCCAACTCCCCTAAGTAAAGTAACCCAGCAACGTGAAACATATTAGTTTGAGGGTTTTAGGAATCTGGAAAATGGAATATCGAGGATGTGGGCTTAATTGAAAGACATGATGATAACCATGGCTTTTCTTCTGGAGAATATGGGGAAAGTGTATGCAAATCCTAAATAGTCATGCCATGTTCCATCATGGAGATGCATCTCAAAGGGCCCTCATCAAGAAGATGAATGTCACTACACCTCCCTTCCCCCCACCCTGCTTCCTGTTCCACTAGGATTCAAGCTTGGACATGAGACACTAGACAGGAATACACGAGCACTACAGAGGTGAACCAGTCAGTTCTCCAAAAAGGCATTCCTCAGAACCTCAACACATTTTTCTGGAAAAAAATCTCACCTTGGTTTTAAACATCAATCAGGGTTAGCACATAAAACCTCTCAAACTCTAGCACATCTGAGAGTGCTGGGGGCAGGCAGTCTTACTGAGACAATGAAGTGTCCACAGTGCCTGCAGACCAAAAAGCAATCAGGAAGGGGATGTCACAACTGTGCGATCCATCTGTCCTTCTACTCAGGACCATAGAGATTCAGCTTCTCTCTCTATTCTAGGGGAAAGTTTTAATGGGGAACCAACTGTTCCATTTTCTCTGCTGGCATGATTTTCAGGTAAGCTTTGTAGAGTCAATACTAATGGGAAAAATTAGGTCACACTGGACTGCAGAGCACTTGTCCATGACAGAGTATCTTGCAACCAGTCCATGGGACCCCCAAACCCTCTAAGGAGAGTGCCTGGAGTCAGATCTATGGGAAATTCTGCAGTAATCAGGAAGTGACAAACGGGGGCAACCTTGCTCTTTGACTGGAGCAGTCACATGCAAGTCAAGTAAAAACTTGTAGGTAATGACAGCATGAAATGATTCCCACTCTTCCTTCAGTTCTACTCCCAACACACAGTGAAGTATGTTGATTTCTGCAATTCCTAGTCATACAAATCGAAATGTGCATACTTAGATTGGTATGTTTGTATGCAGGCATGCATGTATATAGAAATATACACATAGAGTTATATGCATGGTCTTATAGAATGCATATCTGGGCCAGATTTTTCATGTGGTCAAAATAGAGTCAGATTGAATGCAGGGAGAGTATAGAAGGCATTTTTTTGAAAATCAGCAAGCACTTTTTAATGAGCCCAAGCTTCTCTCAGAAGCATAAGATTTTTTTTTTTTCATAGAAGTATTCTACTGGCATTATATGACTGTGAGTCATGGAACACTGACATTACCATATCAGAGAAACAGAGGATAAATATCAAATAGAGAGAATGGTGAGGAGCATGATGGATGTGAGCGGGTCAGAACACCTAAACTGTGGGACTCCATTGATTATATCAGCCCAATCTATTTCATTGTTGAATCCAGCAATCAGAACTGAATGTAAGCAAGGTTCGTGTCCTCCTTGAACTAATTAAATAATTCCTATGAGAACTGACCATGCTCAAAGGAATTTGTAATAAAGCATAACAACTCAAAATCAGACAGAAATTCTCAGGGACTGGAAGCATAGAAGAAGGAGCAAGGTCATATCTATCTGAGTCAGAAAAAAATAAAAGAAAACCTCAGCTCCAAGACAATCAGAGAAAGGAGGGGAGTAAGCAAAACAAGCTATGACAAAAAGGGATGATATTTAAAAGAGACATTGGCCTCATAGGCATTGGCATCAAGGCAATGGCACTGGTGATGGTTCTAGCAGAGAGGGAAGTCCCAAGAAATTATCAGTTTCCACAATTTCTTCCACTACTTAGTTGGCTTCTGGAATCAGAGAAATTTAAACTTCTAAGAGAGCTATTTTGAGTTCCTTTTTCTAAATGTCATTGCCTTGTAAACTGTTTTCCTGGCCTCTTCTTGTTTCCAGTTTAACTCTCCTGGAAATACAAATTCCTGAAGCTAGAATTACCTTTAGTAGAAATTTTCCTAAACCTCTGATTATGCATTTCATTATTAATCTTTGCCCTCCTCGTGGCCATTTTCTGAATTTTCTCTTGAAAATCTTCCCTGGGTTCATGTCGTCCACTCTTCTTGGTGTCAGTTGCCTCCAGAAATTGTGATTGCTCTTCTCATGAACCAGGACAAGTGGTTGATGGACCAAAGTCGTGCAGATTCTTTCAGTTTCAAGGTCTACATCTCCCTTCACAGAGGATCTCAACTCTTCCATAGAAACATACACAAGTAGTATGCCTTCCACCACAAAGCATAATCCTCCCCTTTTCCATTTTTCATTCCTTCCCTTTGCCTCCTTACCTAATCTCCTGTGGGATTTCTCCTTTTCAAGAAACTATAGGAATTATGTTTTTGTTTTCTCTTCTTTTGTTAGCCTTTGACTTGCTTAGTGTCAGGGGTGTCAGAATCAAACAGTAATGGATGCAGGCCACATAAAGATTTAGAAACCCTATTTTAACATTATCTATTCTGTATTGTATTTTTAGCTAATTTGTTAAACATGTTTTAATTACATTTCAGTCTCATTCTTGCCATATCCTGGCCACAGGTTTACCACCTCTGGTGTATAGCACATATCCCTTTCTATTTTCTTCTTCCCCTTGCTCTACTATTCTGTAATTCAGTGGCATGAAAACACTGATCTATCTCTAGGTGGGGTGCTGTGAGACTTAGTCAGATACATTAGCTCATTAGACTGCTACCTCAGTGGGTTTCTTGTGAACCTTGACCTAGAAAAAAGCTGAAATTACTTTATCACTTTTATCTAATTTCTATTTTAGAGAAATTTTAGAATTTGTCAGGAATAGAAAAAATCTGATCTATTTTGATGATCATGTAACTTGAAATTCAAATTTAAAAAAAGAAACCACTCTTCTGTTTATGACAGGAAAACCCCAAAAGGAAGTCCCAAAAATTTGGACAAGACTGAACAACAAATGCCACAGAGAAAGGGATTAAGAATACTTCATGGATCATTATATTGGTTCTATACTTAAACTGAGTTAATTTGATTTTATGTTGTAACTGAGAGCTCTTTTAGAATCAATATTGACCTGTAAGGATTTTCAGTGACTCATTGGAAAGTTTCTGTATCACAGAATTAATTTATTGGATACTCTTGACCTAGGACAAGAAATTAAATAGTCAAGCAGAACAAATTCCTAATCTGGTGAAGCCAAATACTATACATAAAATAACCTTTTTCTCTGTCATCCATTGACCTTCATGTCTTTTCTGTGACTTCTACAAAACTCTCAAAAAATTGCCATTTCATTTCTTATGGAGATCCACAATATGTTGAAAGTACAATGGTGGAAGTCATGATGTGGAAGGGATACCTCTACTTCAGATGTGTTCTGATGGGGCAGAAGAAAGGGACTATAATTGTCCCTGTTTTAAACATTAGACTTCCATTTATGTTAAGCCAATGAGAAAGTGTTAAGCACCTACTGTTTACCAGTCATTATGCTTACTGCCAGGGAAATAATAAAAAAAAGGGTGAAAACAGTCTGTTTTCTCAGTGTGTCCAC
This sequence comes from Notamacropus eugenii, assembly GCF_028372415.1. Lineage (NCBI taxonomy): Eukaryota > Metazoa > Chordata > Mammalia > Diprotodontia > Macropodidae > Notamacropus > Notamacropus eugenii. The sequence goes on from NC_092874.1 coordinate 8,259,786, forward strand.
ACTTGAATCAGGGAGAAGACCTGCAAACAGCTATGTACAAACAAGCTATAAACAGAGTTCACTGGTGACAGACAACAGAGGGAAAGCATCAGAATAGAGGATGAGGAAAAGCTTCCTCTAGATGTTGACATTTTAGCTTGGTTTTGAAGGAAACCAGAGAGGTTGGGAGCAGCTCAGTGGAACCATAGTGCATATGGCACTTGGCCTGAGGTCAAGAATCATCTTTGTAAGTTCAAATAGGGCCTCAGACATTTACCAGCTATGTGACCCTGGGCAAGTCACCTAACCTTGTTTGCCTCAGTTTCTTTATATATAAAATGAGCTGGAGAAGGAAATGGCAAACCACTCCAGGATCTCTGCCAAGAAAACCCCAAATGTGGTCATGGAGAGTTAGACACAACCGAAACATGATTCGACAAGGAAGTCAGGAGGCAGAGATGAGGGTGGAGTTTCACGCATGTGGTACAATCAGGGAAAAGACCTAGGAAACAGAGATTGTATGTTGTGTTTGAGAAATAGTAAGAGGACTAGGCATGGAGGAAAGTACTGCTAAGTGGTAAAGAGCTTTAAAAAACAAGCATTGGATTTTATATTTTATCCTGGATGTAATAGTGAGTCACTTATGTTTATGGATTGGGAGGTGGGGGATGGATAATTGTACAGCCCAAGAACACAATAGTTGCTGCTGCTGCTACTGTTTTTAGCTAGTGACATTTACTGAGCTTGACATTCCTCCTAAAACCTCAGATCTTTTTCAAACACACAATAGAGTTTTGAGGGAGACTTGATAGGCTGCAATTTTCATTATTCTGAGGAACTACTCAAATTCATGGGGTTACATATATATACTGGGATAAATTTGAGTGTGTGTGTGTGTGTGTGTGTGTGTGTGTGTGTGTGTGTGTGTGGTCCTTTAGTCTGCTCTCCAATCTCATTCCTTCCATACTGGTGGAGGTAATTTTTTGACCCCAAATATTATGCTTGTCCCGATGGTTGGTTGGTTGGTTGGTTGGTTGTTGTCCTTTATCTTCTAAGAGGACCAAATTGACATCACCATGATAAAGTGAAATTTCAGTGTGTCTGACTGTGGCTGATTACACCAATATGAGCTCAGAATGTTCTACCACAGGTTGGGCACAGATAGTCCATGTGAATATCCGAAGTAGATATCCCAAATTTATGCGTCCTAAATTTACTTTGTGCTGTCTCAATTCTGCTTTGCTCAAAGAGCACAGCACCCTTTCTGACGTGGGCATGCCATGCTGAGTGGTCCTTTGCTAGTGTCCCCCATGTGGTACAGTCAAATTCAAAGTTCTTGAGAGAGACCTTGAGAATGTTCTGATATCACTTCTTCTGGCCACCATGTGATCTCCTGCCCCATGTGAGTTCTCCATAAAATAGTCTTTTTGGCAAGGGTACATTTTGCATTTCAACAATGTGTCCAGCCCATTGGAGCTGCACTCTCTAAAGCACAGTTTGAATACTTGGCAATTCAGTTCGAACAAGTACTTCAGTGTCTGATACTTTATTGTGCTAGGTGATCCTCAGAATCTTCCTAAGACAATTCAAATGGAAGTGATTCAGTTTCCTGGTATTGCGCTGGTAGATGGTCCATGTTTCACAAGCATATAACAATGAGGCCAGCACAATGGCTCTGTAGACTTTCAGTTTGGTAGTCAATCAATACCTCTTCTTTCCCAAACTTTTCTTCAGAGCCTCCTAAACACTGAGCTAGCTCTGGCAATGAGTGTATCCCTCATTGTTGATATGTACGTTCCTGGAAAGTACACTACCAAGCTAAGTGAACTTATCCACAGCATTCAAAACTTCTCTATTTGTTGTAGCCAATGGTTCCACGTATGGATGGTGTGGTGGTGACTGATGGAGCACCTGTGTTTTCTTGGTGTTAATTATTAGGCCAAAATTAGCACAGGAAGCAGAGAATTGATCCATATTTTGTTGCTTCTTAGCTTCAGAGGCTGCATTGAATGCTCAATCATCTGCAAACAGGAAATCATGCACCAGCACTCCCTCCACTTTGGTCTTGGCTTATAGCCTTTTCAAATTGAAGAACTTACCATTAGTATGGTAGTTTACCTTGATGCCATGTTCATTCTCACTGAAAGCATTTGCTAACATGGCTGAAAACATTATGCTAAAAAGGATGAAAGCAAACACACAGTCTTGTTTCACTCCATTGGTAACTGGAAAGGCACAAGAGCATTGTCCATTATCCAGAACCTGGACAAACATGCCATCATGAAACTGACATACAATATTGATGAACTTCTCTGAGCAACCAAATTTTGACATAATTTTCCATAAGCCCTCACAAATAACAGTGTCAAAGATCTTGGTCAGATCTACAAACGTTGTGTACAGACCTCTGTTCTACTCTTGGCACTTTTCCTGAAGTTCTTTGGCAGCAAACACCATATCGACTGCTCCTTGGCCGTTTCTGAAGCCACACTGGCTCTCAGGTATATGACCATCTACCAGGTGATGGATCAGCCTATTAAGAAGGACTCTAGCAAGAATTTACCACAATGACTAAGAGAGAGAGAGATCCCCCTATGATTGTTGCAGGACAATCTATTCCCTTTACCTTTATAGAGATGGATAATTGAGGCATGCTTGAACTCCTGGGGGATAACTTCCTTTTACCATATAACATGGAAAATTTCAGTCAGTTCTTGTATAAGCAATTGTCCCCCAACCTTGTAAATCTCAGCTGAAATAGAATCAGCACCAACTGCTTTGCCACATGAAAATAGCCTAATGGCCCTCAACATCTGTTCTTCAGTTGGAAGGTCAGCTAAGGAGGAATTGACTTCAACCTGAGGTAAATGGTCAATGGCTTCAGCATTGATTGATGACAATCTGTTGAGAACACTATGGAAGTGTTCAGCCCATCTCTCTAGGATCATGTCCTTATCACTAATCAATGTGACTCTAAGAGCACTGAGTAGTTGTGGTGCACCATAGGTTTCTGGTTCATAAATAGCTTTCAGGAAATCATAAAAGGGATGTAGGGTGTTCTCAGAAAGAACCAGTACCTTTGGTGTGTTGGCTGCCGACCCACTTGTTCCACCTAACTCTCACCTTTGGCTCCAAGAAGCTGCAGCATGGGCAGCAGCCATACCCTGGTAAGGCATTTAGGCAGAGCGGTCAAACCAGGCTGAGGGTAACCAAGGGTTCTATCTCTTCATCATTTAACCCTGGCTACTAATCTCACATGAAACTTCTCCCTAAACAAAAAGAAAACCTGGTACTCTACTCTGGAGAAATTCTAGTTCATCAACAGCACTCTTAAAATGTGTCATCCCAAACCGTCAAAGTATTCCAGGCATGAGGACTAAGGCAGAGTACAGGGAAATTCTGACTTCTCTGACTTCTCTTCTAATTCCAATAGTTTGCTTTTCTTTTATTTTTTTTGTAAGTAGGATATGCTTCTTACCCAGTCTGAAACACTCCCATAAACAACTCTGCTTTTTACAACATCTCTCTGAGTTCATATTTATCTAACTCATTTTTGACCCTTATAAACTGTCTTCAATAATAACTCTCACTTATGTAGTGCTTTTAAATTTGCAAAGCACTTTATAAATATTCTCTAATTTTATTCTCACAACAACCTGAGAATAGGTGATATTAATTACCCCAATTTTTCAGATGTAGTAACTGAGGCAGATAGAGGTTGTTACTGACCCGAGGACATATAATCAGTAAGTGTCTAAGACTTCCTGAATCTATGGTCAGCATTTTATGTGCTGCGCATCCTAGCTGCCTTAAATTTTCAACACTTTGGCCTCTCATTCCAGTTGACTACCAGAGTTCTGAATTGTAGTCTTGTCAGCCAACAAATTAGCTTTATCCGTTCTGGCTTTTTTTGATCCATAAATATGATAGAGATGCCTTACATATCCTTCCTCTAAGTTCTGGCATTATGAACAGAACAGGAACTGAGAACTAACAGCCTCCTTTTGTCCAGAATGCTGCCATTGGTGGTCATGTTGATTTGCTTTTTCATGAGAATGTTTTCACATGGAAAGTTTTGAACAGTTTCAAAATAGTTGTTTTTATTTTTGTCAGGCTAAAATCCCTCTCTGTAGTTTAAATTTGAAAAGACTCTCTTCATTCTTCCTTTTAAAAAGCCCTTGTTTTGTTTAGCTTCTAATGACTTGTACATTCCCCTATAGAGTAGCACCATGGTTATGGCATCTGAGTCATATTTATATATACAACTGGCTAAGTGCTTTTTGCTCAAGGGCTAAAAACACTTTGTAATTGTGTAAACTCCTACAATTATCATCTGGGGAAATGTGGCAAGCATTGCACTATGCTTATATAGTAAACAATCCAATTGTTTTCTAACTGTTTAATGGAAACTTTCCTAAAATATGTATATATGGGAAGTCTACCGTGATTATTCTTTGATACTTAACATATATTTACATTGAGGCATACCAATACTATTACTCATTGGTAACAAAATGAATTTAATATCCAACCGAAATTGGTAAGTAAATTAATAACCCTGTCCAAGGACATATTTCTAAAGCCACAGGCAGCTACAGAACCAGAGAAAAACAATGGTTCTGGGCCCTCCTACCATCTCTTTGATTTGTGTCTTGCTCTGAACTTCATTTATTTACTCTTTTCTAGGTGTACACCCTCACACACCTCTGGAAGCTATAGGGTAAGTGGAAAGCATATCAGATCAGAAGACTAAAGACCTGTGTTTAGATTCTAGTTCTTCTATTATTTTGTGTGTATATGGACATATATATATATATATGTATATATATGTATATGTATATGTATATGCATGTGATTGTGTGTTGTGGGGTGGTGCTCTTCATAAGTGGCTGTGTATGTTTCCATAGGGGTATATATTTATATCAAACCTTTCCTTTCCCCCCCCCTCCAATTCCCACCTATCCTCCTCCTTACACAGCATGATGGCAATATGTCCTTTAAATCATGTGTAAACCAACTTTCCTTCCTTTATCTTTCCTGAGTTTTGTCAAGAAAACTGTAAAAGCATTATATGTAGTAAAAGTATTATATATGTTCGAGAGAGATATATTCATAAGCAGGAAGGAGATCCTAAATGCCCAAGTTCCCTTACCATGGGGCAATAGAGGATTAGAGACTGGAAGATGGATGGGAATTTGGAAACAATTGAGTCCAACCTCTTCATTTTTGAATGAGTAAACTAAGTCTAAGTGATGTGACTTGGATCATCCAGTTCAGAAAAATCTAAAATAGGATCTGATCATGGGTCTTCTTAGATTCAAGTTCAGTGCCTTATCCATAACAATAGACTAGACACTTCATAAAACGAACCACACTAAGCTCACTGCTCACTATGATCTCAACAAGAAGAGCGCATTAACTAACAATGCCATCAGACTTTTTTTTTTATTAAATGAGAACTTGTGATCATTGGACTGATGATGATTAAATCCCCAGTTCAAGTAGTTTAGGAATGTTTAAATCCCATCCTCTTTCCTACAAGGGTTGTCTAATTTTATTTCTGATTAGAAACCAGTGGAGGGAACTGTAGGTAATATTATGTCATCAGAGAATCATAGGATGCCAAAGCTGGAAGGACCTCAGACATGTTTTTCAAAATTAATGCATTTTGCCTAAGAATTCTTCTCAAATACTGTTTCTCAGGCACATTAAGTTCCAGCCAAATCACCCTATTGTTTGTTCTTCACAGAAAGTATTCTATCTCCTACCTCTCTGCTTTGTCACAGGCTGTCCCCCAGGCCTATAATAGACTGTCACCACTTCCAAGTCTTTGTATCCCTAGCTCCCTTCATGATTCAACCCATTTGCTATATTCCAAAAGACTTTTTTCCAGGTCCTCTCAATGGTTAGAACTTCCTCATCTCACCCCTCCAAAAAATTGTATTTATAATTATATGGAGGGTGGGCTGGAGTTAAAAACTGCACTAAAACTTATCAGACACTTTTAAAACTTTAATAGCTTAAAACTGTACCAAGACCTTTTCTTTTTGTATTTGCTCCTTATTTTCCATTTACTCATGAATGTAAATGCCATTTTCCCCAGCAAAAGATAATCACCTTAAAGACAGGCATTCTTTCCCTTTTGCCTTCATACCCTTAGATATTGTATGTGGTTTAAAAAATGTTTAGGGGATAAATGAATAGTAGTAGGCTGTCATCCAAGAAATGCTTAAATTGCTAAATAATTGCATTCATTTCACATGCCAGTAAGGTTCTGTTTAAGATTCTGTAAGCTAAGTTTCAACAATATGTGAACTGAGAAGTATCAGAAGAACAGACTAGTTTTCAAAGAGGCAGAGGAACTAGAGACCAAATTGCTGATATTTGCTGAATAGTGGAAAAAGCACAGAAGTTGCAGAAAAAAAAATTTACTTCTGCTTAAATTGCCTACAAGAGCCTTTGACTGTATGGATCACAGCAACATGTGGCAAATCTTCAAAGGAGGTAGGAGTACCAGATCATCTACTTATCTCCTGAAGAACCTGTATGCAGACCAAGAAGGAACAGTTAGAACTGAACAGGAAACAACTGATTTAAGATTGGAAATGAAATGCAAAAATCCTGTATATTGTCACCTTATTTATTTAACTTATAGGCAGGATACATAATGAAATGCAACACTAGATGAATCAAAAGCTGAAATTAAGAGATGGCAGGAGATATAGCACTAATTTCAGATGGGAAGATGATACCACTCTGATGGTAGAAAGTGAAGAATTCGGAAGCCCCTCAAAGAGGGTGAAAGAAGAATGTGTAAAAGCTGACGAAGCTTAGCATAAAAAAAAGCCACCTATGATATTGGCAACTGGTCCCTTCACTTCCTGGCAAATAAAAAGAGAAGAAATGTTTCAGATTTCATATTCTTGGACTCAAAAATTATTGCAGATGGTAATTGCAGTCATGGAAATTGAAAGATGCTTGCGCCTTGGAAAGAAAACTATGGCAAATCTCGGCAGCACTCCAAAAAGCAGAGACACCATCTTGATGACAAAGGCCCATATAGTCAATTTTTTTTTCTAGTATCAATGTATGGATGTTAGAGTTGGACGCTAAGGAAAGCTGAGCACTGTAGAATTAAAGCTTTCAAATCGTTGGCCAGAGAAGACTCTTGAGAGCAACCCCAAATAGGAGGAAAGTCAAATCAGTCAAAACTAAAATAAATTATTTTAAGCTATTCATTGGAAGGTCAAATACTAAAGCTGAAGCTTAAAAACTTTGTCCCCACTACGAGAAGATTGGATTCATTGGAAAATACTTTGATATTGAGAAAGATTGAAAGCAAAATAAAAAAGGGGATCCAAAAAGGATGAAATGGAAAGATAGTATCAAAGATACATTGAACATGAACTTGTTCAGATTTTGACAGATAATGGAGGATAGACAGTTCTGGAGTGCTATGGTTCATGGAATCACAAAGAGGTAGACATGACTGAATGACTAAACAAAAATAATAAGGTTTCCATCCAGAATATGTTTAAAGACATACAGTGAGACAGAACCCACTACTTTGTGAGTCAAATTGCACTTTGGGAAAACCTAATTTTGTTGGATCATTGATAAACAACAAGAATGGATTGTAGAGGTCATTAAGAATCCCCTTTGTCTTGACAATGAGGAAAGTGAGACATATAGAGGTTAAATGACTTGCTTTAGATCACACAGAAGTGCTAGTTATAACCAGATTAGCTGACATCTGAACCCAGGTTCTCTTATTCTAACTAAAAATGTTCTTTCATAAAGACAAAGTTAGGAAGGATTTCCTTACAGCCTCAGTTTATATTTCTTCAACCTTCACCCATTTCTGCTCACTGCAGTCAAATAAAGCAAACCATATGTGTCTTCAATAGATGCTTGGGTAGTCTAAAAGCAGAAAACACAGTGTTTGGTGCTTTCTCATTCATACTGTTTTTCAAATTATTTGGAACACTAGCATAAGAATGTCTTGTGGGGTGATAATTTAGAGTAAAAAGAATCTAGGTTTGAATCCAGTCTTTGCCACTTATTTCTTTTGTGTTATTGGGAAACTACTTCTCTTGAATACAGCTCAGTTTCCTTATCTGTAAAATAATTTGGTGTGAGGAAATTTGCTGCTAAGATGACAGTGGAAGATGGACCAATCAAATAACTCATAGAAACTTCAGTGATTTTTTTTCCATTGTACCAGATGGAATAAAGATGAAGAAATCTAATAAGAAACTTCAGTGACTTCTTTCTCAATAAAATTACACCAAAAGTCAGTCAAATGCCCCTGGGAAATTCAAAACATGGCTCTGTAAAGCAAATAAAATGCCTGTAAGACAAAAGATTGGACTTGTACAGGCTGTAAGCTTCTGTGTCATGAGGCAACAAGAATAGAGAGCAATGGTAAGAAAACCCCAACATGATCAGAAAGTTCTAGTATGGGACCTTGGAATCCCTGGGAGTGGCAATGAGTAACCATTTGCAGAGTGTAGTGTTCTATATGTCATAGCACTCTATCCTGAGATTTCACCGTTGTTCTTGAGGACCCAGCATGCTGAACTTAAAAGATATGGAATAAAAAGATATGGTGGGTGTGGGAGTAATAAAAGATAAAGACCAGTGCGTGGATCTGAGGAAATTAAAACAAGACAAAGCAAGACCTCCCCCCATACCATTTAGCTTCACATGAACCCTGGACCTGGAGTTAGTTGTATTTCAGTATACCTCCTGGAGACATGAGAAAAATATAAGAAAATATCAACTGGAATCAAAGCTTTTACAAAGGCAGAAAGCTCCCTCCTCCATCCTCCACCCAAATGGAGGCAAACAACTCCATAATATCTTTAAACAGTGGTTCAAAGGAAAAAAATAAAACTGAATTTCTATAAAGTATATGTGAATACCTAGAAGAAAATAATGGAAGCAAGTGATAACATTGTATAAAAAACTCTGGAAAAGGAATTAAAGGAAGAATAACTTAGGAGAGTAAATGATGAACTTTATGCCAAAACAGACCCCCTTAAAACTTGAATAAACAAATAGAAAGTAATGGAATAGCAATAAATCTTAGAACAAGATTAAGGAATAAAAAAGAGAATGAAATGTACAATATCTAATGTAAAAAGGGAACTGATCTGGGAAACAAGTCAAGGATTGAGAATTGAAGAATTGTTGAACTTCTTGAAAACCCTGAACAAAAACAAATGAAGACGAAGAGTTTATTTCAACAAATCATAAATGAAAACTGGCCAGATCTATTAGAAATGGGGTAAAGTAGAGATCAAAGAATCAGTCACTTTCTAAAAGGAATCCCTAAATGTCATAGTCAAATTCCAGAGCTTTTACTTCAAAAAAACATGTAATACATCCTGCTAGAAAGCAACAGTTCAAGTGCTAAGAATTTACAGTTAAAGATCATATATGACTGAACAGTGTCTACTGAATAGAGGAGATCTTGGAACACAATATACACAAGATAAAACAGGTAGACCTAAAACCAAGGATAACTCTTCTTGCAAATCTTATCATCCTACAGTTTTGCTGAGGGGAAATGTATCTTTCATGGAGTAAGCTATGTTCAAGAATGGTTAATGAAAATGTCAGAGCTGGGTAGGAACTGTGAAATACAAACATGAGTCTAGAGAGAAAGAGACAAAGGTAAATTTATTTGAACAATTAGAGATTTTTTATGATTTCCCATAAGGGGGCGCATGAAAAACAAACATAAAGGAAAGGATGAAGAAGAGGGCATCTAAAGAGTGTTGCTCCTCTGAAAGGGGAAAAAAGTAGGTTAAACATGCCCATACACAATTTACATTTTGTTGTAGAAATACAATAAATTTAATAGAAAGATGAGCTTAAAAAGGGGAACAATACCAGGGATGAAATAGTTGCAAGCAAAACAAACTTCCTGACACAAACGAGAGATTAAAAATGAAAAACTTTAAAAAAAATTTTTTTCCTTAAGAAACACCAACAAAATATATCTAGAATCAATCAATGGGGTTGGAGATTGCCTTCAATTGCCACTTAGACAAATAAATAAACATAGATAGACAGAGAGATGATAGACATAAAATAGAGATAAAGATATAGATAGATATAGATGCATATGATTGCAACGAGATATTATTAGGCCATCATCAATTATTAAAGAGATAATTTCAGAAAATCCTGGATAGTAGGACATGAGGTATAGTGATATGAATAAAATCAGGAGAACAATTTAAAAAGGAAAGCAATATTATAAAGGAATACAATTTGGAAAGATTTCAGGATTCCAATCAATATCAAGGCCACCATGCCTCCAAACATCTCATGATGAATCAGGTTACCAATCTCCTCATGGAGAGGGGTGACACAAGGTGCTGAGACAAGCACTTCTAAATGTTTCTACTAGACTCACTCATTTCACTTGACTTTGCTTAATAGTTAGAAGGTGGTTTGGTTTCTTTTTTCTTTCCTTTGGTTGGAGAATGTGGGGGGGTTCAAATAACGATTCAAAAATGAGATCTAATGTCACATTTCTTTTTTAAGCATGGAAGAGAATGAAATGAAGTTCAAAGTGAAACATATATAAGCAGAAAAATGTATTAACTACTTGAAAAATCAAGGAGTTTTAAATTGATCTTCATGGTTTCACAAAGAAATCTCTTTTTGTGTTCTGCCAGACATATGGATGTATAAAATGCATATACATAGATGATCTTAGATACAAGGTAGTTAGGTGGCACACTGGATGGTGTGTTGGGTCTGGACTCAGGAAGACCTGAGTTCAAATGCAGCCTCAGACACTTACCAGCTGTGTGACCCTGGGCAAGTTACTTAACTCCATTTACCTTAGTTTCTCTTCCATATAATGAGGTCAAAACGGAAATAACAAACCCTTCCAGTATCTTTGCCAAGAAAACCCCAAATAGGGTCACAAAGAGCTGGACACAACTAAAGGAAGGGAGCAACAATAACAAATGTATAAATACACAAAACATACGATCATATGTATGTATAAATACATATATGTTATATTGTGGTGTTTAAGTTCACATACAGAGACTGAGGAGACGTTGCACTCAGGCATGTCATCTGAACTTGAAGACCTCCTCATGTAACATTTCAGGATTAACTGGGCTGTGGACCTAGAATTAAGTTCCATTTCACAATAATTCCTGCAGAGATGAGAAAATTAAAGAATACACCTACTGGAATCAAAATTATTGTAAACCCTCCCAAAAAGGGGAGTGAGTGACTCCATCATAGCTAAAAGCAGTGACTCAAAGGAAAACAGCAATGACATCAAATTTTCATAATGTCTACATGTATACCTAGGAAAACAAACAAACAAAAAACCAAAACTAACAAAAAACCCCAAACCTAAACCTAAATACATTATGGACCTCACTAAGGGTCAATTTCCTCACCTGCAAATTTAGCAAATTGAATTTGCCACATTTTGAGGTCCCTTTTAGATTTAAATGTACGCTCCTATGATGAGCTGGAGGTTTAACTTGTGAGAGACAATCCATTATTAGGCTCATATCATGACTAGTTCCATTGCTGGGGAAACTCATCCAAGTAGAGGCCATTGAAGTACAATCAAGCAGTCACCCAGACCAAATAACTCCAATTGAAACCTATCTTATAATGATGGCTTTCAAGCAAAGATCAAATCCAAAGACAAGATGAAAATGATGACCTAACCTCATTGTCCAAGCAAATGTTCCACATCTTCCTTCAATTTGCTCCCCAGAGTTCCCCACTTCTGATTCTGCCAAAACTTCCTTATATTGTTTTGGAACAACTGCACTTTCTTTTCATAGTTCTCCTCACAGGAAATTAAAGTCTCTACTTCCTTGACAGGTAAGAGTGTGAGTCCTTACTTTGGTGGGCAAGTGATAAAATATAACTTAAATTAACAGGTAGCTTGAGACACATATGGTCAAAGTCTGATTGAAAGGTCCTCTACGTGTAAGAGGAAAATGATCCTTTATACAGGAGGGGAAATTCCCCGATAGCCTGACTCAATAAAGCAAAAGAGTAATTTTTAAAAGATATCTTCATGCCATTAAACTGCAAAAAAAATCAATTTTAAAAGGAAGCAATGAAAGTTAAAATAAGAAAAAAGTATAGGAGGAAAAATAGACGGAATGAAGGTTAAAGAAAATCGGAAGACAGTAGGGATGGGTGATCACGAACAGGCAGAGGGTATCATAAGAAAAAGAGAAGTAAGGAAGAAATGATGGGAAAATTTACAATTGGGGAATAGAGAAAATCTTTGCAGCGAGAAGTTAGGAAAGACAGTCACAAGATGAGAAGGAGGAGAAATAAAAAATAAGGTAGAAAAAAAGAAAAGAACATAAAGGTAGAGGAAAGACAGGGGAAAATATTTAAAATGAGACCTATTTGAAATTATTAACTGGTTTGCCATTGCAGTCATTTGGCCCAATTGGAATTACAGCATTCCTCAGGGCATTGTCTTAATCGACTTAGCCAGGTGCATTATCTGGGAGGATTCCGATTTCGAGAAGAGTTAGCCAATCATTGCCCTGGATGGGAATTTAAAGTCCAAAAGAATAAGGGAGAGCTATCCAAATGATATTTATGCTGTGATCCAATCAAAATTGCATAAATTACCTAACTCAATTGCCAGGGAAGGGGGGTTAACTCTGATGCAGCTAGACAGCCGAGCAGCTGCTTTCATGATTTAAATCAAAACAAGCTGCACCCCCTTGCTGTCAGCCCAGTGATGTATGACTTGTAATGGGATGTTTCCAACCTTTGCTTCCATATGGTTGTCTGCATGTTAGGTCATGCGCACTGCCTGCAGTGTGACCAACTTTCCAGAAAACATCTGTGTCTTATTCTACCCTATTAGCTACAATGTAGCCTCCCACAAACATCAATGATTCATTGGACCACATCTTTCACTTTAGGATTAAATTAGGAAGTTTCATTGATAATTTTATCATGTGTACAACCTGACATGATGCATGGGAAAATGACTCCCTTTTGATTTTCTCTGGGGGTAGATGGAAGGGGATTCTGACAAAAATGTAGTCCTTTGCTTCTGGAGTTATAGGTGATAAATATATAATTTAAGGTTCAATTCTAATAGTTTAGTTTTAAAGAAAAGAACGTAAACAGACATCTATCTGCCAGTTCCCTTGGGGCTGAAAGGTACTTTTTCCTTATCTCTGCATTTCCAAAGACCAGTCCAAGTATTACCTCCTACAGGAAGTCTCTTTACTCTTCTTAGGTCTCTCTTTCTTTTGTTGTCATGTGGTTCTTATTCAGTCATTTCAGCCCAGCTTTGGGGTTTTCCTTGCAAGGATCCTGTAGTGGTTTGCCATTTCATTCTCCAGTGGATCAAGGCAAACAGAGATTAAATGATGTGTCTATGATCATACAGCTGGTAAATGTCTAAGCCCAGATTTGAACTCAGGGCTTTTTGACTCTATACTCAGTGATCTATTCACTGAGCTACCTGTACACCTTTTTAAATTTGGTAGCCACCAAAAAACCAATCAGACAAAGGGATAGTGATAGCACCTGGACCTTGATTCATTGAGAAAGGGAACTCACAGATGAGAAACTCTCCTAGGAAAACTGGTACCTGATTTATGGCTAATAAATCACAATAATGAAAAATAAAAAATAGTAACAAAATAATAGATTGATCTATGTATCTCTGTATCTATCATGTATCTATTTGTGTAACTTCAAGCTTTGAAAAGCAATTTACACATATTATCTGATTTGATCCTTACAACAACCAGGTTATGAAGTATTATTACTATTCTCCTTTTCCCATGATGAAATGAAGAAACTGAGGTTTATGGTCTAGCTAGTTGCCTCCAGCATTCAAATGTGAAGCTACGTGGTAGGTTTACAGTCTTCCCAAGTTTACAGTCTTGAATCCAAGTCTTCCTGAGAACAAAAATGACCCTCTGCTCACAACACATTATCTTTCATAGCAAAAGCAGTAACAGCAAAGGAGTCAGCATCTCATGGGATCAAAGCCTCAGTCTACATAGAGAAAAGGCACATGAACAAAGAATGAGACAAGGAAACTTCTGTTGGGTCCCCTTCCAAACCTGCCTAAGGTTTAACCACCTTTAGCCATGTTTTCTTTCTTTCCAATTTTATTTCATCTATGTTTTTTTTTTCTTTTTTCCTTCCTTCCCTTTCTTCCTTCTTTGCCCCCACTTAGGCATACTTCAGGGTATTTTCAGTCTGTATCCAGCTCAATCTCTTCTCACTCTGCACCAACTCATCTAAATCTTCCTTTATTTCCCTAGAGATCTTATATTGGTCATTGTTTTATAACTTTTTTTTTTTTTTTACAGTACTCTCATATTACAGTGGAGGAGGGATTTAAATTGCCTTTGGAAATTACAAAGGTTTTTTTTTACTAGTCCAAGCCTCTCAAAGACTTATTTTTTATTTATTTGTTTGATTTTTCCATCCTTTATCTGTTTACTTATTTACACAGCTATTTATCTCTCACCCATTACATTTATTTGTAGCTTTTTAAAAAAAAATTGTCCTTTCAATTATTCATTTACATTTATTTGTTTGCTTACTTATTTTTAACCATTATTCTTCTGAAAGTATGGTATGCTAGAGAGTCATGGAATAGTACAGTCTGAAAAATTGAAACCAAGGGACACCTGGAGAGGCAATGGTGAGGCATCCTTGAAAAGTCAAATCCACATTCCCAAACAAGGCTCACATAGAAGTGGCATAAAAGATGCCTTTGTTCCTGTAGGAAAAGAAAGAATACCTATATGACCTGAGTTGGAGAGAAGTGGTGGACAGCCCAAGCATTCCATCAGAATATTCATCAATTCAAAAGAACAGATGAAAGGCCCCAATTTGCTTGTCCCTCCTCCTTTTTCAGCTTCCCTGTATGGATCTTCATTCTCCATTAGATTGTAAATTTCTTAAAAGTATAGACTATCATATTCTTATTTGTATCTCTAGTACCTTGCACATTTTAAGCACTTAAGTGAATATTGAAATATTATTATTAATTTTGGAGATGTTATTTTCATTTCTAATGTGCAAAGTCCTTCAACTATTATGTAACCAAACTCATTCATTTTTTCTCTCTCATTTCATATACTATTTGGATGATTGACTGAAGATACTCCCTCTTCTCCAAAGCTGAAAGAAATATATTATTCCATTTTGGTCTTTTTGTGATAAAATCTTTTTACATTACTGATGTAGTTTCTTTCTTGTGGATTTTTCAGCCATAAAACTGTCAGTTATCCCGACATTACAAGTGAATTTCCTTGACTTGAAGTAGCTAACACAGTGGATAGAGAACTGGGCATGGAATGAGGAAGAACTAAATTTCCAGCTTGCCTCAGATGCTTATACCTGTGGTACCTGAATTAGTTACCAAACTGTTCTCAATCTCTATTTCTTTATCTGTACCATGAAGCCATCGCACTTAGTGGTCACTAAAGTCTCTTATACTTCTAAATCTATGATTTTCAGATAAAATTTTTAATTTTCTTTTGTTTAACAAAAACAATTCAGATATTAAGCCAATTCATAGTAAAAAAAATCATTTAGTTTTATATTCTTTTATATCAGCTTTTTGGGGAAAAGTGGAAGGTTAATACCATCGAGGTCAGTGCGTCTAGACTTGTTTTCTTTCCGTATTTAAATCAGGATTCTGTATTTTCTTGAATTCTTCACATTTGTCATTTCTCCTAGCAAGAGAATATTTCATTACGCTACAGTTTCTCCAGATTCCTTCCCCCATCATCACAATCATGGGTTACTTCCATTTGCTATTGAAAAAGAGCTTTTACGAACAATTTAAGACAGATAAATCCTCACGTAACACCTTTAAATGGTTTTCACATTCTTAGTGTATATTCTCATGTTATTTCCTGCCAAATTTCGGTAAATTGATGTTTTCCCCAAGCTCAGTATAATAGAAGTCTGAGCTCCCCAGTGTCCTGCCAAAATTTTAATTTCATCATCTTTAACTGACACGTGAAAAAAATAGAGGGCAGTAAGTATGATCTCAAAGGTCATCAATGGCTTCATTGCTCAATTCAATGGCCTTTGCTAAGCATTTTCTTTGACTTTTTGGGATGCTTAGCAGTTTTTATAAGCAGTAAACAGTCTTTGACTCCCAAAAAACTGTTTTCTTTTCATTTCTTACTTACCTCTCTGGCCATCACTTCTTTCTCTCCTTTCTAATTCATCACTTTCCTTTCATTTCCTCAACATCAATGTCCCCTCAAGTCTCTGTGTTTGACACTCTGCCCTTCTTTCTCTATAGTCTCTCTCTTCCTATTCTCTTTCAAATGTTTCAAAGACTATTTCTTATATTTGTGTATCCAGTTCTAATATCTCCCTAGGAATCTAGTCCCACTTTGCAAACTTAGACATCCCTAGCTAGATAACCTCACTATCCCCTCAACTTTAATATGCTCCCAATGGAATACATCAAAAATGTGCCCCTAGCCCATACTTCCTATTGTAAGAGCCTCTGAAAAGCTCAGCCCAGATGGTTTCTATTGTCCCTTCTCCATCCTTTTTGCAGTTGCCCAAATACATTTGCTAATCTGCAAGGTAATGTAGTGGGTAGAGTGTTTCACTTGGAATCAGAGATAACCAACTTTAGTCATGTCTCTATGATGTATTGACTAGGTGACTTGGGGCAAGCCTAAACCTCCATCACCCTCAGTTCCATCATCTATAAATAGAGATAATAATAGCACTTACCCTTAGGTTATTATGAGGATCAAATGGGATAACATATCAAAAACTATTTTAAAAACATTTAAAGCCCCACACAAATACTAGCTATAATTACTATTATTATATTGTTGATCTTAAAATACAATTTCTTTGCTCAAAATCCTTAGATATCTGCATTTTAGCTGAGTTTACATCTATAGTTTTTTTTTTCCCTGTCAGACAAGGGCCTGGATTGGGCCCCCATGTTGAATTTGCTCCTTTTTCCACTGAGATTTAGTATGATTAAGTGAGCAGAAACTTGGTCTTGATATGAGGAAATCTTGGAGTTTACATACATGCACAGAAAAGAAATTAGGCCCTCAACAGATCAAGGAAACATCAGTACAGAGAGAAAGAAGCAGAAAGCGGAGAAGATAGGGACCAAACAATGGGGGAGTTGAATCCCACTAACGTCTACACGTACTAGAACTGAAGGGACAACAAGTAAGGAAAAGATGAGACAATGTTCTCTGTGTCCATGAAAGGATAGCATAGACTGAAGAGCTACTGAAGGAAGGAAATTAAGTTATTAATTTGAAAATGTGACTGGAGAGTTGGAAAGGTACTGGGATGAGTTTGAGTAAGAGATTACTGAGATGTCATCACTAGACTTTAGTTTCACTTTTTTTCCAGGAGGGAAAAAGTTTGATCCCCTCCTTGAGGGTAGCGTTTGCCGTCCAGAAGGAGCAGAATTTTTTTCCTGTCTGGTGCCTTGACATTCCTGAACAACGATGATTCCTTGGTTATCACACAATGTTTGAGATAATTGTCATGGATGACCTCAGCAGCAAATACCTCCTCCTGCCGCTCCAGAAAGGGTCTTGACCTTTAACTTTTCATGAACGTTCAGAACAAAAGAAGAAACAGAGCATCCTCTTCAGGGAAGAGCAAGCCCAGTTTCTGGGAGTTTTCTTTATTGCGAGATCAAATCAGTCTCCATCCACTCAGTTTGCTGCTTTTGACGCTGGACCCTCACCCCATCCCAGGTGGAAAATGCCCTAAAATTCCCTCGACTTCACCTTCTCCAGAGCTTTTCCAGATTGCTGATCAATTAGCGATTCCGTTCCTCCCCCCATCCCAGAAAATAATTATGGATTTTCACTTATTCCACATTTTACAAGACCTGTCAGTGTGTGTGTCGCTTTACCCCATTAGCATGGAAGCTCTGTGAACTCAATGTTTTTATCATATTTGTTTTATTTTATTTATTCACCACCCAGCAATTAACAAGCATAAAATGAAGGCAGATTTCAATCTAACAAAAGTGCAGCCAAGGGTGTTTTGATTTATTATTTATAGGTATAATTAATATTTTATATATACACATATATTGTTAATTATTTACAAGTTTTGAATCATGAAATTCTAATTAAATTATTAAAAATATATTTAAATCCATAAAGTGACTGAAGTTGTTTAGACCATACAGATGAAAAAAATTAAGGAATCTAGTAGAAAGAAAAAGTCAAAGTGTTCAACAATGTTTCAACAATGTTGAAAACAGATAAGAAAAGGAAAAAAAAAACAGATGTAGTATTTTTCTAGTTCACCTTGCCATACCCACAAGAAAATTCTCGTCCCTGGATATGTCTTGGAATAAGAGGAAAGGAAGGAAACTTGGCATACCACCCAGAGTGCCAAGTAAGTTCAAATTCAAGGAGGCTCATAGGAAAAGAAGGATGCCAGAATGCCTCATCATAGCCTGCCTGAAAAGCTCAGGTCTTTGTCCCATAATGGTTTCCCGGAGTCTCCATCCTTCCTTCTCCAAACCATTCAGACTCAAGGTCACCCTCCCAAGTCATCTTCTGAGGAAGGAATTTTTATGACAGTTATTATGGGCTAGTGAAGTAGTTATGTTCATATGCTGCCTCATATTCTGCTTTAGCCTCTATGCTAATGTCCTCAAGGAAAGTGCTCTTTATGGTAAATAATGCTAATATAGATAATTAATAAGAGGAAGAGAACATTTGTTAAGGACCTACTGCATGCCAGGTACCAGGATAAACACTTTACAAGTATTAGCTCATGTGTTCCTCGCAACAAGGTAGGTGCTCTTATTATCCTAATTTTACTGTTGAAGAAACGGAGTCAGACAGAGATTAAATGACTTGCTGAGGGCAATACGACTCGCAAGTGTTTGAGACTGCCTGTGAATTCAGGTCTTTCTGACTCTGGTCGCCACTATGTGTATTTGTGAAAGAATGTTCACAATATTTGTGGTGTTAATATTTTGTATCTTTCACTTGCACCATGTCATGTTAGTAAATTACTTTGCCAAAAGCTAATGTTTTGGGGTCAGAATAAGAAGAAATATTTTAGCCTAGCTCTCACAACATATGTCCTCCACAACCACCTAGAAAATGTACCAAACCAAATATGATTAGGAAAGTCAACAAAAAGTCACAATGAGCAATTTGCCCCAGCCCCTGCAGAGCTTAGGAACACAGAGAGGTCTGGGGACATTGAGGTGGTGGTTGACCAGGAGTGTAGCCTTGTGGAAATGGTAGAAGCAGTAGGACTAGAAACACTCCAATCGTCATGGACCAGTGATGGGAAAGGAGCTGAGATAGAATGCCAGGACAGGAATTACTGGGACAAGAAGAGATCCCAGGGAGCCCCTGAACTAGTGCTGGGAACAGAAAGAATTATTGTCTGGTGCTCCGTCAACCATGACCCAGTTCTGTGTCATGGAACCAGGGAAGAAAAGAGGGGCCATGGTGGAACACATCATCTCTGTGTCTAAGAGGAGAGCCGTGTGATCGAGTTCAACCTTTAGCCCAACACATCAGCCTTTAGCAGAGTGGGAGAATTGCAGCACCCAGGAACAGGAAGGGAACAAAGATAGAGCACAAAGGCAGGAAGCCTTGGGGCAGATAGAAAGGGATCTCAAGGAAGCCCAGAAAAGCTCAGGGAATAAGAATGGATGCCTAGATCCTAGATGTGTCACCCATTACCTAGTTCAAGGTCACAGATCCAGAGAGAAGAGGAGTGGCCACAAAAGGGCATGGGGTAAGCTATATAGGGCACATAAAGAAAATTCCATAGGCTTACCTATGTGGCTCAGAGCACAGGAGAAGAGCAGTGAATTAGTTCTAACTTTTTCATCCAGTACAAAAATGTGCAGTGGAAAAAACCAGGGCAGGAAACCAACAACAAAAGGGGTTTACTTGAACTTGCAGAAGCACCCAGTGGGCTAACAGTGACTAACTATAGCAAAAGCCTTCTAAAATTAACTACACTCAAGACACCAGACCCAGTCCCAGGCAGGAATTTGCAGAGCTCAAACCTGGAGGGGAGTGAAGAAATATCGCTGCAGACCATATCACTTTGGAAGCACAGAAAAATTTGTAGGCCCCCAGACTGAGATGTGAAAAGAGAAGATGCTCAGGCTGATAAGAATCTACCCCTAACATAAAATCCAAAGTCAAGTTGTAGATTGAAAGAACTGAAACAATCTTGATCTTAAAGAGCTATTAAAGTGATGATGACATTCAAGATACAAATACAGAAAAAACTATTACGTGGAAATATCTACAAGCAACGGCTCAAAAAAAAAATAGGTTGAACACAAATGCCCATGAGAATTCCTAGAAAGGTGAAAGAAAGAAGTAAATAAAAAATAAATAAAACAATAGAGGGGAAAAATGAAAGAATGAGAAAATAAAAAATAGCTATCCACAAAGCTATGAAAACAGAATTAAAGTTTGGTAAAAGAGGGAAAAAATGTTACTGAAAATAACTCTTTAAAACACAGAATTGGCTAAGTAGATGCTAATAACTTAGGGCCTAACAGAGCCTGACACATAGTAGGCACGTGAAATGTTTATTAATTGACTGACTCAATAAAACAAAGTCAAAACACTGAAAATTAGAAGAAAAAATGAAACATCTGATAGAAAAATCAATAATGAGGAAAAAGATCAAAGAGATATAATTTGGGAATCATTGGTTCACTCTAAATGTTATGAACAGCAACAATAAGAAAATAATCATATATATGTCACATTTTGAGAAATTTTAAAGGAAGAATGCCTGAAAGTCTTAGAACTAGAAGGCAAAAGAGAAACTGAAAGAACTCACTGGCCAGTTCTTAAAAGAAACCCCAAAATGAAAATTTCTAGTAACTTTGTAGCTGAAATTCCTAACTCTTAGGTCAAGGAAAAAAATTAAATCAATCGAAAAGAAAGAGTTCTACTATTGTGGAAGCTCATTTAGAATATGGTATTATGAAGAGGTAGAGACAAGCTGACAGAGTAAAGAAGGCATAGTAGTTGAACTCACCCAGCATTCCCCTCCAAGTAGCTTTAAAATATCACATCAAATTGAATTCTAAAATGGGAAAAAACCAACAAAAGTTAGAATAAGTCACATTTTTTATTCCAGCACAGCTGAGGAAGTCCAAAGGAGAAGTCTTCAATGTTGGAGTTGAGGTTGGCTAGAGTACAAAGCAGCAGCAAAACTGACTGTGGCTTTAGAGTAGGGAGGGGGCAGTGATAGCAATAGTGGCAGCTGCAATACTAGGAGTTCTCAGAACCAAGAGGTAGTAAAGGACTGGACACCTGCCCTCAAAGATATTTCAAGGGATTTGTGTAAGAACACTTGGTGTAATGTTAAGCACCACTTGACAATTCCATTGCCTATTACCCAGTTCTGGGTCACAGTTCCAGGGAAAAGAGGAGAACTAGTGCTTTTGGACACAATTGGGCATGCTCCCTACTAGTTATAGTTCCAGTGAGGGATTTGTGGGAACAAGTAAATAAAGGCCATTCTTGGGTAAAGACCAGAGTGCAAACCAGCAGAGCAGTGAAAACACCGCTCCCTAGATCACACTGGAAACACTGAATATTTACAGCCCCCGGAGCTAACTGTAAAAATAATAGGACAAAAACACCTAAAGCTTGGGATAGTGACCAACCTTTCCCAGCCATGCAGCTGAGCAGAGCTCGACTCCAAAAAAAGTTCAAAGCCAAGAAATGGACTCCAGAAATGTGCAAACAAAAAAAAGTACCTGACAATAAAAAGCTACTATGCCACATGGAAGTTCATGACACAAACTAAGAAGCAAACAATGATATGAAAACAACTCCAAGTAATGTGCAAAAGAAAAATACAAATTGGGCAGAAGACAAATAATAATTCATGGAGGAGCTAAAAATATATTTAAAAATAATTTTCAAGATCAGAGTGTCAGAGGAAAAAATAGGGAGAGACATGAGAGCAATGAAAGAAAAATATGAAAAGAGAATCAATAGATCAGTATAATTGTTAGAAAAAAAATAAGGAAGAAAATAACTCCTAAAAAAGTAGAATTGGCCAAATGGAAAAAGTAGTGCAAAACCACACTGAAGAAAATAGCTCCTTAAAAATTATAATTGGCCAAGTGGGAGCTAATGACTCCTTTAGAAATTAAATAAAACAATAAAAGAAAGTCAAAATAATGGAAAAAATCAGAGAAAATGTGAAATATTATGGCAGAAAAAAACTCACCCATAGTGAAAAGAAATAATTTTAAAATTATTGTACTAACTGGAAGCAAGAAATGGTGAAAAAGAACTTAAAATTATATTTCAAGAAAATTTAAAGGAAAACTGCCCATATATCTGGGAACTAGAGGGTAAAATAGAAGTTAAAAGAATACCAAAAATTGATGAAAATGATCCCCAAATGAAAACTCCAGGAATAATATAGCCAGTTCCAGAGCTATCCATTCAATGAGAAAATGCTGACAACATCCAAAAAGAAATAATTCAAATAACACAGAGTTAGAATAAGAATCAAACAAGATTTAGCATTTACCATAATAAAGTGGAAGACGTGGGATATGATATTCTGGAAAGTAACTATCTGGGATGAGAATTTGCTGGAATTACCTTTCTAGCAAAACAGAGTATAATTTTTTAGGGGGAAGAACATTTAACGAAACAGAAGATCCCATGTCTTGCAGGGAGAACAGAGATGCATAGAACATATAACATTCAAACACTAGATTTGAGAAAGGTATAGAAACATAAACATGAATGAGAAATTATGAGGAACTTAATAAGGTTCAGTTACTTAATTTCCAAGTGAGAAAAAGACACATAGAACTCCAAAGAACTTTATCATCATTGGAAGAGTTAGAAGGAATCTACTTAGAGAGAGAGGGCATGGGTGTGAGTCTATTATATTGAGATGACCTGAAAAAAAAAAAAAAGGTAAAATTAAAGTAATTATTATTTCATTTTGTTCAATTTAGGTTAGGGTTAGGACACAAAAACAACAATTATATCAGTATGATTATAACAATGGAAGAAAAAATCTTTTGATAAAATCCAGCACCCATTACTATAAAATACCAATAGAGGTCATAGGAATAAAGGGAGTGTTCCTTAAAAGGATAAATAGTATCTATCTAAAACCATCAGCAAGAATCATCTATAATGGGGCCAAACTAAAAATCTTCCCAGTAAGATCAGGGGTGAAGCAAATATGACTATTATCACCACTATTGTTTAATATAGTACTAGAAATATTATTTATAATAATAAAAGAAGAAAAAAGAAATTGAAGGAATTAGAATCAGTAATGAGGAAACAAAACTGTCATTCTTTGCAGTTGATATGATAGTAGACTAAGAGAACCCTAGAGAATCAACTTAAAAAGCTACCTGAAATAATTAATTTTAGTAAATTTGCAGGATATAAAATAAATCCACATAAATCATCACCATTTTTTTTTATGACCAACAAAGCACAGCAGCAAGAGATTGAATGAGAAATTCCATTTAAAATAATTGCAAACAATATAAAATAATTGGGACGTTACCTACCAAGACTAACCAGGAACTATATGAACACAATTACAAAACAGTTCACAAAAATAAAGTCGGATTTAAATAATAAAAAAATAAATTCCTCATGGGTAGGCTGAACCAACATAACAAAATGACAATTCCACCTAACTTATTTTACTTATTCAGTGCCATACTAATCAAACTACCAAAAATATCTCATACAGTTAGGAAAAACAGCAAGTAAATTCATCTGGAAGAGTAAATGGTCTATGATATGGAGAAAATAAATGAAATGATTATATACAAAGGAAGGTGATTTAGCAATACTAAATCTCAAAGTATGTTAAAAAGAAGTATTCATCAAAACTATCTGATGCTGGCTAAGAAATAGAACAATGGATCAGTGGAACAGATTAGGTGCACAAGACACAATGTCAAATGATCATATCAACTTAAGTCTTTGGTAAGTCCAAAGACTGAAGCTTTTGGGAATAGACCTCACTGTTTGACAAAAACTGTGGGGAAAACTGGAAAATAATAGTGCATATACAAGGTATAGACGAACAGCTCATACCATATGTGAAGATAAGATAAACATGGGTACATGATGGAGACATATAAGGTGACACAGTAAGAAAATCAGAAAAACAAGAAATAATCTACCTGTCAGTTCTATGGATGAGGGAAGAATTCATGACCAAACAAAAGATACAGAGTAACACAAAATGTAAAATAGATGATTTTGATTATTTTAAATTAAAAAGGCTTCTGCACAAACAAAACCAATACAGCTCAGATTAGAACGGCAGCAGAAAGCTGGGAAACAATCTTTACAGCAAGTGTCTGTGATAAAGGACTCATTTCTAAAATGTATAGAGAACTGAGTCAAATTTATAAGAATACAAGTCATCCCCAACTGATAAATGGTAAAGGGATGTGAACAGGCAGTTTTCATGTGAAAAAATCAAACCTATCTATAGGCATATGAATAATGCTCTAAATCACATTTGATTAGAGAAATGTAAATTAAAACAACTCTGAGAAAAAGGAAGATTAAAGCACCTTACACCTATCAGTTTGGCTAATATGTCAAAAAAAAAAAAAGAAAATGATAAATATTGGAGAGGATTGGGGAAAATGGCACTCTAATGCACGGCTGGTGGAGTTGTCAACTGATTCAACTATTCTGGAGAGTAATTTATAACAATGACCAAAAGGCAACAAAACTCTGCATTCCCTTTGATACAGCAATACCACTACTAGGTCTGTATTCCCAAGAGATCATAAAAAAGGGGGAAAGAACCTAAATGTGCATAAATATTTAGAGCAGTCCTTTTCATGATGAAAAAATATTAGAAATTGAGGGGATGCCTATCAATAGCCTTCAATAGCTGAATAAGTTGTGGTATATGAATGTAACAGTATACAATTGTGCGATAAGAAATGAAGAACAGACAGATTTCAGAAAAATAAAAGCAAAAAACTTGTATGAACTGATGCAAAGTAAAATGAACAGAACCATGAAAACACTGTACATAGTATCAACAACATTGTGTGATGATCAATTATGATGACTTCGTTATACTCAGCAACACGATGATCCAAGACAAGCACAAAGGACTAATGAAGGAAAATGAAATCCACATTCAGATAAAGAACTGATCGATTCTAAAACAGGCAAGTTGAAGCATACTTTTTTTTCACTTTATTCTTTTTTATGTTTTTTATTTCTTTGGATATGTGTCTTCTTTCACAACTGTGAATAATATGGAAATATGCTTCACATAATAGCCCATGTATAACATAACAAATTACCTACCATTTTAGGAAGAGAGGAAGAGGAGGAAGGAGAAAAATTTGGAAGTCAAAATCTTGTAAAAATGAATGCTAAAAATTGTTTTGATATGTAATTGGGAAAAATGATTATTAAAATAACAGAGATCAACAGGGAAACTACAATTTACTGAAAGACATCATAGAGAATAAGTTGGCATAAATACTGAATATGATGAAACAAATGGCATAGCATCTAAATTCTCAAAGGAAAATCTAAATGACTTAGAAGAGGAAGTAGGAAAATTATAATACAATAACAACTTAAATTCCCTTTCTAAGTAGTAGATACATTTAACCATAAAATGAAAGGAAATCAGATGATTAATGGAATTTTAGAAAAAAATCAGACATGGTAGAACTTTGGGCAATATTGATTGGTATGGGATTGTGTGCACCCTTCTTAGGTGTGCATGATAACTTTAAAAATTGAATAAGTATTAGAGCATTAAAATCTCAACAAATGCAGAAAAGCAGGAGTATTAAATATATTTTTCCTGATCATAAGGCAATAAAATTGCATTAAATAACATGTAAAAGATTTAAATTAATTTGAAAGTAAACAATTTAATCTTAAAGAATGTGAAAATCAAAGAAGTAATCAAAGAAGCCCTCGATAATTTTATTAAAGAGAAAGATGACAATGAGACAATTTATAAGATACACCCAAACCAGTCCTTACAAGAAGATTTATATCTTTAAACACCTAAATCAACTGATAAAGAATTGGAAACAGAAGAAAAAGTAGATAAAACCAAATTAAAAGCTGACTGTTTTCAGTGGCTGATTGTTAATAGAAATTACACAAGCATCCACTACAATGCTAGTGGAGACCATGTCCTAATTCAGATATGTTATAAAGTCTAATTTTATAGAACTTTTTTTTATAAATGTAGAAAAATGAGTTACAAAATTAATTAGTATATAATACCAATTAACTTCTATTTATTAATGACATTAATTCACATTAATAAAATATTAATGGTAAGAAAAACTATTTGAATTCAATTAAATAGATGGAATTTTGCTTTATACTTATTATTGTAATGGAAGAAATGCTATTTTCCTCCAAATACAGTTTTTCCATCCAGGTGAACTTATTTAAAGAAGAAGCCAGATACAGTGGGAAGAACTTTGACCATAATCAGGAGAACTGAATTTGAATTTCAGTTCCCCTATGTAATAGGTGAATGTTCTTGGATAAATTATATAACCTCTGCCAGACTGTTTTCTCAGATGAGAAAAAGGAATATTAATAGTTTCATGACCTGCCTCCAATTGTTATTGTGAAGAAAGGACTTGGGAAAGACTTAAGCACTACAGAAATGGGAGTTAATGCTACAATTGCTAATAATAACAATATCACTAAAACCAAACTACCACTGGACAAGAACAGAACAGGAGCCTAGATTATATTCTGCATGTTGATACATGCATATATTTATAAACGCCATCTGCAAACACATACTAACATGGGAGGGGGATCTTTTACAATTCATATTATTCTAATTTTCTCCTCCAATATGACACTGTTAACTGATGCTACCAGAAGAGTTCTCTGAATCAAATAGTCTTTATCTTTACCTGAGTATATATTAAATCTTCAATTCAATTGTATTTTTAAGCATCTATATTGTCTTTACATGCGATCAAAAGAGGGGAAAGTTTATTGGCAATTCACTTACGTTATCTAGCAATCAGTAATAAATTTCTTTATAATGCAGATCTTCTATCTTTGCTTATTCAGCAACCCACTGAAATGATCTCTCTTTATCCTCTATGCCTAGCATGGTATCTAATGTCCACTAAGTCCTTAATAAACATTTCTCTATGAGTAAAACTGTAAGGTGTGACCTAGAACTATCACCACTCAAACAGTCCAGCAAATTCACCAACATTGCACAAGCCTCTGCTCCAAAACAATTGTTGATCCATGGGACTAAAATAGAGAAAATTTCACAGTGCGATTTTAAAAGCATAATTCCTCATTTGGCACCAATTGTCCTATGAACCCTAAAGAATAGATTTAGTTGGGGAAAAGTTTTTAATCTTCACATGGATATTTTGGAGAGAGCTCCTGGAATTTGTTGAAAAATGCAACCCAACTACATCTAAGACTACAGGGAAATGGACATCCCCAAGTTCAATGGCAAAAGAGTATTCTTTCAGAGTCTGTGATAAACTCTGAGGGAGGATTCTTTCATTCTCCAAGAAGTCTTAGTGTTATTATCCTCTAGACTATGCAGTTATTGCAGTATCATCTGCAGGACAAGAAGTGCATCTGGTTAGAATTGATGGAAGCAGGTTACACACAAAAAAGAACATGAGTAGATAATTCCCTAGAAAATAGAACTAAAAGTTAAATCAATCCAGATCCACCTATTTTATTTCTGGTTAGGGAGTTGGAAGAATCTCTGTGTTTTCCAGTGTTGGCCCATGAGAGTGTGCTATGGGTAGTATAAATGTCATTGGGCTTTGGATGGAGATAGCTTTGCAGAAGTCAGGGCTGGAGAGTTTCAAATAGAAAAACCACAGAACAACTAAAATATGTTGCCAATTAAGCTTTAAAATGGAGTTTTAATTTTAAAGGTATAAAGTTGATTGGTTAAATTCTTGTAGACAATATGAATGGACTTCAAACACAGGGAAATAAGATGCTGGAGAACACGGGAGTTCAGTTTATCAAGTTCTATAGAGGTCTTCCCACAAATCAGGATAAGCTGCAAGAAAAGAAAGTATAGATGGCTAACTCCACTATTTAGTGCTCTGTTTCGCTCTTCCTCTGTTTGTGTGTATGCGTATATATAATATATTTAATAATAATATTTATACATATATATGTATATTTATACATATATATGTATATATAGTATATATGTATATATATATGTGTATATATGTATGTATATATACATAGCATTTGTGTATACACACACAGAGAATGTAGTGTTTTAAGTATGTGTGTGTGTATGTATCTGGGGTTGGGGAAGATAAGTACATACATGTTTTGATTTAGAGGCAGGCTATTGTAGTGGAAATATTGTTAAACATGAAGATGAGAAAGAGTGGGTTTACATCTTGGTAACATCTACTGGCTGTTTGACCCTAGGTGTCATAGTGGATGGAGTACAAGGCCTGGAGTCAGGAAGACTTATCTTCAAATCTGATCTCTCACACTTAGTACCTGTATGACTCTGGGCAAGTCACTGTAACCGTGTTTGCCTCAGTTTTCTCAAGTGTGAAAGGAACTGGAGAAGGCAACGGTAAGCCACTATATTATCTTTTCAAAAACAAAAACAAAAAAAACAAAACAAAAAACCCCAAATGGAGTCATTAAGAGTCAGACACAAATGAAATGACTAAACCACAACAATAACGTGACCCTAGATAAGCCATGGAAGGGCTTTATCAAGCCTTTGCTTATTCAGCTATAAAATGAGGACTAAAATGAGAAGAGGCAGAGTGATGTAGGGACATAGCTGGCTTGGGTATCAGGTAGACGCAAATTCCAAAGAGGCTGATGCAACATATTGACTAGGAGCAACTAGAAAAGTCATTTAGAGCATCAGTGGTCCAGACAACTGACTATGACTGTTAGGGGATGGGTATTGGACGAAGGCATCTTCATGCTAGGAGAGGAGCTTCGTACACTATTTAAGTCACATGCCACAGGTCTTCCAAGAAAAATGCTTTGGATTCGAAAAGAGAGACAAGGTCAAATGTATAACCAGGAATTTTTCAGAGAAGGAAGGGAACTTATCAACAACCATGTGAAAAATATCCCAAATCCTTAACAATCATTGAAATGAAAATTTCAGACTGAGAAATACGTTAAACACAAACACACACATATGACATTTGTTAATAGAGCTATGAAGGGAAAAGTTCACTAACTCACTGTTCATGGAAACATGAAGTAATGAAAGAATGTGAGAAAGCAATTTAAAACTATAAACAGTCATTAGCCTGCATGTGCCCTTTGTCCAAAGTAGTAAGAAATGACAGAAAGAAATGAGGGAATGTCAGTGTGTCATACCGACAAGGTAGA
This sequence comes from Notamacropus eugenii, assembly GCF_028372415.1. NCBI lineage: Eukaryota > Metazoa > Chordata > Mammalia > Diprotodontia > Macropodidae > Notamacropus > Notamacropus eugenii. Next base: position 8,289,200 of record NC_092874.1, read on the forward strand.
GAGTGGGAGAAATGTGAGGAGTCCTGATGATTTTTTAAATTGTATTTTATTTTTAGCTAAAGAATAATATAAGTATTTCCATAATATGGTGTAATAAAAAAGATAATTGCGCATAAAACTGCAAATCTATAATATACCACTTCCTATTTATGTAAATATATAACAAAATTATGATGCAACATTCATTTTCTACCTTTTCTTCTCTCTCCCTTCACCATAGAGATGGTTATCATTAGACATGAATAGATGTGTGTGTGTGTGTGTGTAAAATTATTTTATATTTACTTCTATTTATAAATTATTTTTCTGGATGCAGATAACATCTTTCTTCATTTACCCCCTTTATTGGTAATTTGGATATTGATAATAGTTAAAATGACTTATTCCCTCAAAAGTCCTTCTTAAAAAAAAAATATTGCTGGGGTGCAGAGCCAAAATGGCAGAGTAGAAGGAAGGATCTGCTTGAGCTTTCCCCCCCAAACCCTTCAAAATACCAGTAAAAAATTACTCTAAACAAATTCTAGAGAAGCAGAAGCCACACAATGGCAGAGTGAAAGAGATTTTCAGCCCACGACAATCTGGAAGGCCAACAGGAAGGGTTTAATGCATCAGGCTCAGAGTAGAGTGCAGCCCAGCATAGGCTGCACCAACACAGACAGGACTAGTGCAGGGCTCAGAGTGATGAATCACTGGCAGCTGTAGTATTTTCCAGACTTCTCAATTCACAAATGCCAAAGACATCTTCAAATATCAGTGGGAAAACTCTCTCACCTGAGTGAGAGGGGAACATAGTCCTGGTCCAGCCCCAGGGTGGTGGCAACCACTACCAAGGTAGTGGCTGCTTCTGGAGTTCTCAGCCCACAGACAGTGGGGGAATCAAGTGTCTGAACTGGTTCACATTCCTGGGTGGAATTTCTGGGGCAAGGAGGAGCACTGGCATGTCAGAGTTGGTGGTGGCTGTGGAGAGGAAATCTTACTTACTGTTCCAGGGCAGAAAAGGATGTTCCTAGTTGCTCATAGATCAGAGTGCAGGCAAAGAGAGGAGTTAACACCTCTCCTTTGATCATACCGCTTTGGAAGAATTGAGAATTTACACATCCCTAGAGATATCTCTGACAACAGCTACAGAAAATCCATGAAATTTGGGGCAATACACTCTCCACTTAACAAAGAACTCAAAAGTCAAGTCATTGCCTGGGAAAATGAGATAAAAGGAGAAAATAAGACTATAAAAGTTTACTTTCTTGATGAAAAGGCATTTTCTTATGATAATGAAGGTCAAAGCATACAACGGAGGGACCACAGCAATCAAGGCTCCTACATCCAAAGCCTCCAAGAAAAATATGGAATGGTCTGAGTACATGGAAGAGCTCAAAAAGGATTTTGAAAATCAAAGTAAGAGAAGTAGAGAAGAAATTAGGAAACAAAATGAGAGGGATACAAGAAAATCATGAAAAATGAATCAAAAGCTTGCTAAATCAGCCCCCCAAAAATGCTAAAGAAAAGGATACCTTTACTAATAGATGAACCCAAATAGCAAAAAGCCAGTGAGGAAAAGAAAGCCTTAAAAAGCAGAATTGGCCAAATGGAAAAGGAGGTCCAAATTCTCAGTGAAGAAAATAATTCCTTAAAAATGAGAATGGAGCAAATAGAAGTTAATGATTTTATGAAAAATCAAGAAATTATAAAACAAAATCAGAAGAATAAAAAAGAAGACTGTGAAATATCTCATTGGAAAAACAACTGACCTGTAAAATAGATCCAGGAGAGATAATTTAAAAATTTTGATCTACCTGAAAAACATGATCAAAAAAGAGCCTAGATATCATCTTTCAAGAAATTATCAAGGAAAATTGCCCTGATATTCTAGAACAGAGATTAAAATAGAAATAGGAAGAATACACTGATCACCTCCTAAAAGTCATCTCAAAAGAAAAACTCTTAGGAATATTGTAGCCAAATTCCAGCATTTCCAGGTCAAGGAGAAAATGTTGCAAGCAGCCAGGAAGAAACAATTCAAGTACTGTGGAAATACAACCAAGAAAACACAGAATTTAGCAGCTTCTACACTAAGAGATCAAAGGGCTTGAAATATGATATTCAAGAGGTCAAAGGAGTTAGGAATAAAACCAAGAATAATCTATCCAGCAAAACTGAATATAATACTTCAGGGAAAAAATGAAATTTCAATGATAAGAGAGGACTTCCAAGCATTCTTGTTGAAAAGATCAGAGCTGAACAGAAAATTTGAGTTTTAAATACAAGACTCAAGAAAAGCATGAAAAGGTAAACAGGAAAGAGAAGCCTTAAGGGAATCATTAAAGTTGAACTATTTACATTCCTACATGGAAAGATGATATTTACAACCCATGAGGGCACAGGGTGAGCTGAATATGAAGGGAGGATACCTAAAAAATAAAATTAAGTGTTGAGAGGAATATACTGGGAAAAAGGGATAAGAATGTAGCAAATAGTCTCACATAAAAGCGGCAAGAAATAGCTTTTACAATGGAAAAGAAGAGGGGCAGTGAGATAGAATAATTGAGCCTTACTTTCATCAGATTTGGCTTTTATTCCAATGAGTTACTGAATAATTTTACTTTTATTTATTTACTTGTATTTTGCACATAGAAGCTGATAAGGCTTTGGCCTGTAGGCTTGTCAAGGTGTCATCACAAGTACAAAGCTCCACACCTCAACAGCAGGGTTGGGGTTGAGAAAAGGCATTCTATCCCAGTCACAGGATGATAAGGGTCTTCAACAGAGATCCATATGATTAGGTAGTCTCTGCTGTAAGACAGTTCTAATGAAGCAGAGACGACATCACATAAAAGTGGAAGGGAGAGGGAAGTGAAACAGCAGTGGCCCTTGCACCCAAAACAAGACTGGTCTAGTGGTTCTTAGGACAGGAGCAGACTTCGACAGAGGTGACTGGTGGCTACCAGTTCCCAGGCCTCCTGGCCACAGTTTACTTGGCCTGAGGGTTTTTGAAGTTCCTTCCAACAAATTTGTCCTCACTGCCTAGTTCTTCCTCTGTTCTGAGAAGCTGGTTGGACTTAGCCAGATGCTGAGACACACAAGGGAGTACCAGTCTTGATCTGCCCAGTGCAGAGACCCACCAACAGGTCTGCAATGAAGGTATCTTCAGTCTCCCCAGAATGATGGGAAACCATTACTCCCCATCCATTGGACTAGGCCAACTTGCATGCCTAGAGAGATTCAGTCATGGAGCCAATCTGGTTCACTTTGAGTAGGAGGCAGTTGCAGGCCTTCTCATTTGCAACCTTTTCAATTAGCTTGGAATTGGTCACTGTGAGATTGGTACTGTGAGTACCAGTGAGGGATTGCCTACCACCTGGATGCCTGCAGGAGCAGTGAAATTCTTCCAGGCTTCCCAATCATCCTGGTCAAAGGGATCCTCAATAGAGATCACTGGATAGTCCTCGATGAAGCTCTTGTAGAGATTCCCAAGCTCAAAAGGGGAGATGTATCTATTTGAATCATCAGGAGACTTGAAGTCCAAGACATATTTCCCAGATTAGAAGAATTCAGAGGCAGCAACATCCATGCCAATTATGACCTTATCAATATAGCCAGCCTTACCAATAGTATTATTTAGTAGGTCCAGAGCTTCTTTATTCTTTGGAATGTTGGGAGCAAAGCCACCCTCATCCCCTAAGTTGGTGGCGTCCTATCCATATTTCCACTTAATCACACTTTTCAGGGTGTGGTAAACCTCAACTTCAATGCTCATTTCCTCCTTAAAGGTTACTACTCCACCAGAGAGGATCATGAACTCCCATGTGGCCAGCTTGTTACCAGCATGGGATCCACCACTGATCATATGGAAGTCTGGAACTGGTAGGATGACTCCATCACTGCCTATAAAGTCAGCAATATGGTGATACAAGGAGACATCTTTCTCAGCAGCTCTAGTCTTACAAACAGTCAGAGACATTCCCAATATGGCATTTTCACCAAATTTAGATTTATTCTCAGTGCTTTCCATCTCTGTCATCAACTTGTTGATCTTCTCCTGCTTCACAACATTCAGTTTCTTGATTAATAAGGCTAGAAGAAATAGTTTTATTGATGTGCTCACCTGCTTTTGAGAATCCTTTTCCCATATAGCGGGTCTTATCATTGTGTCAGAGTTGTAGAGCTTCATGAATACTGGTAGAAGCACCACTGCACATAGCAGCTCAGAACAGATCTTTTCCAGGGTAGAGATCAACTTCAACAATAGGGTTTCCAGGAGAGTCAAAGATTTCTCTTGCCTGGATCTTGTAAATAGATATGTTGAGGTTCTGGTTAGTGCTTCCTCCACCAAGCTCAGAGAACAAAGGCCGAGGGGTCTATCTACACCCAGAGGGAGTGTTAAATGGGCAGGTTTATTCCAGGGAAACTCTCCTTCTTGTATTTGCCTAAAGGAGAGAATAACACACATTCAATTGGGTATGAAAATCTACCTTACCTTGCAGGAAAGCAAGGGGACGGGGATAGTAGAGAGAGGAAAATAGAAAGGACAGCAGATTGGAGGAAGGCGTAATCAGAAGTAAACACTATTGTTGGGAGACAGGTCAAGGAAGAGAATGGAATAAACAAAGGCCAGGACAGGATAGAGGCAAATGTGGTTAGTCTTTCACAATATTACTCTTATGGAAGTGTTTTACATGGCTATATATGACCTATGTTGAATCTCTTCCTTTCTCAGTGAGGGTGGGTGAGGAGGGAGGAAGGGAGAGAATGTGGAACTCAAAACTTTGAAAATAAATGTTAAAAATTGTTTTTGTATGCAACTGGGAAATAAGACGTACAGGCAATGGGGTATAGAAATCTATCTTTCTCTACAGGAAAATAGAGAGGAGGGTGATGGGAGAAGGGGGGTAATAGAAGGGAGGGCAGATAACAGAAAAGAGTGATTGAGGCACATGCTGCCCTAGGTTGTGGGAAGGAGAGAAAATTTGGAATTGAAAATTGAAACAATATTGCTATTATTGTGTACAGTGTTCTCTTCATTTTGTTCATTTCACTGTTCATTAGTTCCTGTAAGACTTTCCTTGTTTTTCAAAAATTATCAAGCCCGTCATTTCTTATAACACAGTTGTATCCCATTGCAATCATATGCTACAACTTGTTCAGTCATTCCCTAGTTGTTGAGCATCCCTGCAATATTCAGTTCTTTGCCATCACAAAGATAACTGCCACAAATATTTGAGAAATATAGGTTCTTTTCTTTTTTCCCTAATCATCTTTTGAAATAGACCTAGTGGTTGTATTGCTAGATCAAAGGGTATATGCAGTTTAGTAACTCTTTGGCCAAAATTCCAGATGACTCTCCAAAATGAACTGACTAGAAGAAGGAGAAAAAATACACACAGGGACTATGCAGTAATGTAAAAAAAAAATAACTGTTCAAAACTTTAGAGTTCGAATAACTAAAATGGCCCATCCTGACTGGAGATGTTTGATGATGAATCTTACTTTCCACATCTTGACACTGACATTATGGAGTAGAGGTTGGGAATGATATATACATATACACATACATACATACATACATACATACACACACACACACACATATATATATATATATACATATAAATGTCTGTATATGTGTGTATGTATATATGTGTGTATATGCTATATGTACGCATGTATATTCCAGAGAAGGCAACTTGTGAATTTCCATACTTTAATTAAATTTATTTTTATAAGGCAAGATTTTATTTTGGGGGATAGGGAGGAAGTGATAGTGATGTAAAAATATTACAGAGTAGATCATCAAGGAAACATTAAGCATTTAAAAAAGTTATATACAAGAAAGTAAAATGACTTTAAGGTGAGGACATAAATAGTACGGGTAGGAAATGCATTATTAAATTCAATGTATGTGTAAGGCTTCCTGCACAATGGGGAAGAAAAATGTTCTGAATTCACAGAGAATACTGAGATTTAGAATTTTTCACTCATCTTCTGATCCAGAAGTGAGTATCACATGGTTATAAATGAGGAGGAACTAAAAAAAAATAATAAAAATGTAAATGGGGCAGGAAGGAAGAAGAGTTAGGGCACAGTATTTTGCCTTACTAGCGAGAGGCCCAGACTCTTGCTCATGGGACTGAGGGAAGCAGTCTGAGAAGTAATGTGGACTAGGAGCTGCTATGGCAGTTTGAACAGCAGTCAGACATGTTTTTTTTTTCCTTTCTTTTCTTCCTAGACCATTGTGTGGGGAGGGTAAGATAGGGGGAGATGACCAAAGAACTACCAACTGCTCTGATCAATGGTGGCAAAACAAACTGGATTATTTCTACTCTCTACCTCTTTGATTGGAGACAAATAATGCCTGCCTCTACATGTGTTCCATGATTCTTTTACAGACTGTGCTTTGTCTTCCTTTGTCTTCTCCTCATAAATTCCTGGGCTTGAACCAGGAATATGCATTTCGTTGGTTTGAGGTATGAGGGCACATGGACAGCTCGGGTGATAATGACCTTTCTCATGCAGAGAGGGGATCCTAACCCCAAGCCTTAGAAATTCATGTTTTATAACAACACACCCATCTGGCCTACCAGAGCACCGGGGCCATTGAATTCCAGAGGAATAACTCCAACTGTATATACTTAAAAAATGTAGATCTAGTATAAATTCCTAGTTTGATGCAATCTGATTGCAGACCCCCCAACACAGCCCTACAACAACCCCTTACTTCATAGTTCAACATTTCTCTACACCCCAATGTTCAGGAGAACCAAGATCCATCCCCTTGTGCTGGTGTGGTGCTAATATGCAAAATTCTTATTGCCAGCCATGTCTAATTTAGTCGGTTTCCTTTCCCAGTGATAGCACACCGAGTGCAGAAATGAAACTTTGTCAGCAGCTAGCAAGTCCAGTTAGTCACCTGCCTAAAGTCAAGCAGATAGTAATTGGTAAGACTGAGATTGGAACTCAAAGCCTCAATTACACAGCTATAACACTTCATAATAGAGTTTTACAGAGGTGAATTGCACCCCTCTTCAAAATAGGGAGAATATACCTTACTTATATCTCTAACACTACAAATTCTGAATGCCTAGAACTTGGAGTCAGGAAGATGGGATTCCACATCCTAGAAACTTAGTAGAGTTGAACCTGCACTGATTTCACGTATATGCAGGATACGTCTTGGATTTACACATGGATGTCTGCTGCTCTACCTGTAAGCCCCTTCAGGATAGGAATTACCTTGTTTTTGTGAATACCTGATGCCTAACACATAATGCATAGTTAGGGCGGGGAGCTTGATAAGTGGTTATTAATTGGTTGCTTCACTATGTGACCTTGGACAAATACCTTAATCTCAATGTCATATTCCTTATGATTTACAGTAACCTCTCTAGGCCTCAATTTCTCCAGACATAAAATACAGCTGTGGGATTGGGGGTTCTTAACCTAAGGTCCAGGAACCCACAAGATAGATATAAAAGGGTATATGGACTGGGACAGGAAAAACACATCTTTATTTTCACTAACATCCAATTAAAAATGAAAATTTTCTCCATATATAAGTAACCCTCTTTCCTTTTTTCCTGATAAGGGGACCATGGGTTTCATTAGATTGCCAAAGGCATGCACGATCCCTGGATGGCATGATTCCTTTGTTGTTTTTTAACTGTAATTTATAGATGGCCAGTTAGGAGACAGTTCTCACACCAGGAGCTCCCCACATCAAATTACTGTTTCATGTGCTCAATTGTCTATTTTGACAATAGTCTGTTCTCTTAAGAATCCTTTCTAATTGTGCTTAATAGAACTCCTTCACTCCACAGAGACAGACACACTGCTAGGATGGTCTTGGGATTAATAAAGAATCCAGAGCGAATGCATGCAACGGGGGAGGAGAAAAGAATTCACGAGAGGCTCAAACAACAGCTCTGTATCTTGTAGCCAGACTATCAGTCAACACTTAAACGTTTCCACTGTTCATTTCCTTCTTCGTGGACATAGTGAGACTGTCCAGGGTGTTTAAGGGATGACTTCATAGGAATAAAAAGGTGTTTTCCTAGAATATCCCATTAAAAGCAAAGGCTGATTAAATCTTTCATCTCCTTCCCTCTCCATCAGATAGACAGATCATACACTAACCCCAGAAACTTTTCCAGAGATTAGGGTTTTATTTTAAGCCAATTTGATTACACATTCCAGCAATTACTCTCTCAGGATACTGGTTTTAGCAAAATAACTTCCAGCAGTTAAACTATTTCAACCTTTCTTGCTGAATGATGGCTTGGGTTTCTCTAGAGAGAATCTCACAAAGGATGAATAAATCTACTTCTGGTGATCATTACTGCCATTGATTCAGGCTTCAGTCTATGAGCCTAGAAGACAGTGTTGGCAAATTGGACTTTGATCTAAAGGTTATTGTCTTTAATAAGCAAATGTCAGTCAAAGAAGCATCTGCTTCAGTGCCAAGGCTTCCACAAGATACCAGAGAGTTGTCATAAGAGAGTTGATTCAGGGTACCTATTGCCTTGCTTAGAGGAATTGCAGAAGCAGCTGTCTGTAGGTTTGGGATAATAAATTTTACAAAAAAGGTGACTATTTGAATTATTGGAAAGAAAATGTATGTCCCTATCCATTGACCTCATACTTAAGTGCAGTTTGGATAACACAAAGTTATGTCTCCAACTGTATGAAAATCCAGATTTATAAACCACAGACCGATCTGTGAGTGTGGCTGCCCAGATGCTGGACACTGGGCCAGGAGCCCAGATTACTCCACTGGCACAGCAGCTGCATGAAACTCAAAAGCTATATTGCCCCCTCTGGTTTCTAAAGTGATGTAGTTAATAGAACCCTTCATAGATGCCCCAGTTTACTAATCAAATACTCTCTTTAGCATAATGGAATCTCCTTATATTTAACTCGGTAAATATTTGTTAAGTACTTATCCAGTGTTAGACACTGTGCTAGCCACAGGAGACAAATAGTCCTTGCCTTAATGGAGCTGACATTTTACTGCACAGATAAAACACTCCCTGCCCCAGACACAGAGAGAAAAACAGAGAGAGAGACAGAGACAGAGAGAGAGAGAGAGAGATGGCTCTTTGTGGAAGGAAGAATTTAATTTAAGAATTTAAAGTGATATAAAACAAAAATATATCCATGACATAAATTTATTTGGGAGTACTGAACACTGAACTTTTGGAAGAGAAGAATAAGACGACCAGATTTATACACAGGGAAGATAAGCCTGGCAGTGTTGGAAAGAAAGTATTGGAGAGAAAACTGCGTTAGGTGGAGATGAGGAACTGTCAAGAGTCTATTGGAGTAGTGTGACCAATAGCCCTGTGGTCTCTACGACCAAATATACCATTTATTATTCCATGTTTTTGTTATTTATCTAGTGTAGTGAAGTTGAAATGTCATAGAAATGATCCCTCTGACTTCTTGCCTCAAAAAATTAAGCCCTTGCATGAATCAAAAAACAAAAATAAATAGTTATTTTATTTTTAGAGGGAAAATCTTATTTGAAAGCAGAAAAAACAACTATTTGAGTTTCGAGTTTACAGGACATTTCACCAAATGAGTGTTTACATTGATTTTTTTTTGTTAATTTTTAGCTAATTATATTGAATAGGCATAGCTTGAATTATTTTGGTATTCCCATACTGGCCATGGATCTGGGGAGAATGAGAAAACTGTTGTAGAGATAACATTGAAAGTGCCTGATAACCAACAAGATATGAGAAATAAGGAAGAATAAATGATACAACCGAGGATTGAAAAATGAGAGATCAATGAATTCTGATGCTCTGGACAGAGTGAAGTCATAAAGGGGAGAGCACTGGGGATTTTAGGAGGAGAGAGAATGAAAAACAAAACTCAATGCTAGACAGTCCTGAAGTGGTCCCAAGTCTTAGCAATATTCTTCTTTTCAATATCCTGAATTCCTTATTTATACTTTCCCCACATATTAAATTCGTTTCTAAGTCTTGCTGCTTCTAAATTCACAATATTCCTGAATTCTCACCCTTCTCTCCTCTGACACTGCCTCCATGCTGGTTCAGGCCCACATCACGTCTCACCTTAATTATTGCAATAGCTGCTGGTGGATCTGTATGTCTCAAGTCTCTCCCCACTTCCATCCATCCTCCATTAGTGGCCAAAGTGATTTTTCTAAAGTGCAGATCTGATGATGTCACCCTTCTCCTCAAACTCCACTTAGTTAAGTTCATTGGCTCCCTTATGTCATCTATGGTCAAATATACTTTTCTTTACATATTTTAATGTTATTTGCCTAATTAGTTGAAGTTTAAATGTCATAGAAAAGCTTTATCTGGCTTTTTACCTTAAAAATGGTACTATTATATATCAGAAAAAAAAAAAAAGATGTTTGAATTGGGGTGGGGGTTTTGGGGGTGGAAATCTGAAATCAGAGAAAGAAAACCAACTATTTGAGATTTTGGTCCACAGGACACTCCGTCAAGTAAGTGGTTATGCTGAATTTTGCATTAACTTTTTGGTTAATTATACTGAATAGGCATAACCTGAATTATTTTACATATTTACTTTCCTAGTTTATGTCTAGTTGATATGCAACCGGATCCTGATTAGTGCCAATAATAAATGCTTTGAAGTTGTTGCATATATTTAAAATTATAATTATGTTAAATGTGGTAATTATTCCCAGATCATTGGAAATAAGCAGTGCAAATCATATCATTGCTTTAGAGGATTCATTACTCTCACTTATGTGGACTTAACTCTAATCAAATGAGACAGAGAGAATACTGTGCAAGTCCTAAAGCCTTAGGCAAACATCACTGGTTATGACTGACCATTTGATTCATCACATCTAGGAAATGTCTTTGTATGACTTTGGATAAGTGTCTTACCTCTCTAAAACTTAGTTTCTTATTTTTTCAGCTTTTATTTTTTCCAATTTCATATAAAAACTTTTCACATTTATTTGTTAAGATTTTGAGTTCCAAATTTTCTCCCTACTTCCTTCCTTTTTGCCTCATTGAGAAGTCAAGGAATTTGATATAGGTCATATGTATGCAGTCGTTCAAGAGTTATTTCCATTTTTCTTATGTTGTGAAAGAAAATAGAACAACAACAAAAAAAGAAAAATAAAGTTTAAAAAAAGTAACCTTCTATCTGCATTCAGACATCCATCAGTTGTTTCTCTGGATTCAGATAGCATCTTTCATCATAAGTCCCTTGGAATTGTCTTGGGTTATTATATTACTGAGAATAGCTAAGTCATTCACAAATTATCATCAAACAATGTTTCTGTTAACGTGGACAATATTCTGGTTCTGCTCACTTCACTTTGCATCACATCATATAAATCTTTCCACATTTTCCTGTGAAAAAGCAAGTACCCTGACATACAGAGGAGGACCTGCTACCACAGGTGCTTAGATCTCCTTTTCTAAAAGGAGAGATAACTTCTGATGGGTAAATAATCAAGCACATCTATTATTCACTTAGTTCAGAGGAAAAAGTCAGCATCCTGAACTTCAGAGAAAGTACAGAGAAATCAAAATCAAAGACATGCTTCCAACTATCTCACATAAGCAATGCATACATCATAGATCAACAGACAAATCCAACTGTCTGACCATTACATGTATACATAACTACCAGAAAGGGAAGCACCAACATTTGGATTTTCAAAGCCCAGGGCTACTTAACAGTTGCCCAGAGTCTCATGGGACACACAAAGCTTCTTCTAAAAACTAAGCCTTCAGGTAAAACCACACCTCACAATCCTTATACACTTTTTAGAGCCAGAGGGCATCACAACCCTGCAGAACCAGTGCCTAATTACCAAAAGGTGTGGATCTTCCTACAAATCTTCCAGGTCCATTAATAGATGAGGAAGATCTTTAATCACATTATTCAATCAGAGATACTTGATTACACTAAAATAAAAAATAGCAGAAGATCATACTTTGCTTGTCATTACATCCTGCAACTATCCTGCTTATCATTTCTTACAACACAATAGTATTCCATAAAAATCATATGACAAAACTTGTTTGGCCATTCCCCAATTGATGGGCATCCCCTAAATTTCCAATTCTTTGTCACCACAAAAAGACCTGCTATACACATTTTTGGTACAAATATGTCCTTTCCCCATTTTTATCTCTTTTTTGAATAGTGATCTAGTGGTTCTATTGCTGGATCAAATGATATGCCCAGTTTTATACATCTTTGGGCAGAGTTCCAAATTGCTACATAGAGGGGTTGAATTAATAAAATAGGTTTTAAATCTCTGTCTTTCTACCTCTCTCTGTCTCTGTCTCTCTCTGTCTCTGTCTCTCTCTTTCTCTCTCTCTCTTCCACTCTCTGTGAGTGCATGTGTGTGTATGTGAAAGAACCATGTAACCATTTGAAAGTGTTGTGAGAATAATATTGTAAATAAAATATATGGGGAGGGGAGGCAGAACCAAGATGGCTGAGTAGCATCACACACTTTCTAAAGCTCTGTCCCCAAGCCCAGCCAAATACCTGCAAAAATGACTCCAAACAAATTTTGGAGCTGTAGAACCCACAGAAAGATGGAGTGAAGCAAATCTACAGCCCACGACATCCTGGAAGGTCACCATGCCAACATTGGACAATCCAGCATGCACAACACTGGCACAGACAGGACATAAGCAGGCCTTGGGGGGGGGGGGCAGATTGAACCTCTCACACCTGTGATGGTTTCCAGCCATCAGGACCCAAGAAAACTGAGGAGAATTTGTAATGTCAATGGAAAAAATCTGTGGGACCAGTGTGGGAGAGTGGAGTAGTCCAGCCCTAGCCCCAGAGCAGCAGAGGAGGAAAGGGGCAGAGGAACCCATAACAACCACAGCAGCAGCAAGAGGAGAGACAGCTACTGTTTCTGGGGCTCTAGGCCCACAGATTATGGGGGAATTGAGCAACTGACAGTACACCCTCAACCTCACTGAAAGCAGAGAACTACCTTGACAAAGAGTTCAAAAGTTACATAAATGGCTGGGGAAATGAGCAAAAACTGAAAAAAAGAATCAGATTATAAAATCTTACTTTGGAGATAAGGAAGACCAAAACATGCAAACAGAGGAAAACAAAGTCAAAGTTCCTCCATCCAAAGCCTCCAAGAAAAATATGAATTGGTCTCAAGTCATAGAAGAACTCAAAAAAGATTTTGAAATTCAAGTAAGAGTAGAGCAAAAATTTGGAAGAGAAATGAAAGAGATGCAAGAAAATTATGAAAAATGAGTCAACTGCCTGCTAAAGGAAACCTCAAAAAATGCTGAAGAAAATAACACTGTAAAAATAGACTAATCCAAATGACAAAAGAGATCCAAAAAGCCAATGAAGAGAAGAATGCCCTAAAAAGCAGAATTGGCCAGATGGAAAAGGAGGTCCAAAAGCTCATGGAAGACAATAATCCCTTAAAGATTAGAATGGAGCAAATGGAAGCTAATGACTTTATGAAAAATCAAGATAGTAGAAAACAAAACCAAAGGAATGAAAAAATAGAAAACAATGTGAAATATCTCATTGGAAAAACAATAGACCTGGAAAACAGATACAGGGGAGACAATTTAAAAATTATGGGACTACCTGAAAGCCATGATAAAAAAAAAAAAACCTAGACATCATCTTTCAAGAAATTATCAAGGAAAACTGCCCTGATGTTCGAGAACCTGAGGGTAAAATAAATATTGAAACAATCCAGCAATGGCCTTCTGAAAGAGATCCCAAAAGGAAAACTCTTAGGAATCTTGTAATCAACTTCCAGTGCTCCCAGGTCAAGAAGAAAATATTGCAAGTGGCTAGAAAGAAATAATTTGAATATTGTAGAAATACAACAAGGATAACATAAGATCTAGCAGCTTCTAAATTAAGGGATCAAAGGGCTTGGAATGTGATATTCCAGAAGTCAAAGGAGCTATAATTAAACCCAAGAATTACCTACACAGCAAAACTGAGTATAATACTTCAGGGGAAAAAATGGTCATTCAATGAAATAGAGGACTTTCAAACATTCTTGATGAAAAGGCCAGAGCTGAATAGAAAATTTGATTTTCAAACACTAGAATCAAGAGAAGCATGAAAAGTTGATCAGGAAAGAGAAATCATAAGGGACTTACTAAAATTGTACAGTTTACATTCCAACATGGAAAGATAATATGTGTAACTCTTGTGACTTTTCTCAGTACTACGGTACTTGAAGGGATTACATACATATATACAGAGGGCACAGAGTGAGTTTAATAGGAAGGGATGATATCTAAAAAAATAAAATTAAGGGGTGAGAGAGGAGTATATTGGGAAGAATAAGGGAGAAAATAGAATGAGCCAAATTATCTCTCACATAAAAGAAACAAGAAAAACTTTTTCAATGGAAGACAAGAGAGGGCAGGTGAGAGGGAAGAAGTAAACCTTACTCTCATCATATTTGGCTTAAAGAGGGAATAACACACATACTCAATTTGCTATGAAACTCTATCTTACACTACAGGAGAGTAGGGGAGAAGGGGATAAGCAGGGTTTGGGGGGATGATAGAAGGGAGGAGCAATGGCAAGAGTGTCCTCCATAATTAGAAGTTAATACTTTTGAGGAAGGAGAGGGTCAAAAGGGAGAACAGAATAAATGGGGAGCAGGACAGGATGGAGGGAAATATAGTTAGTCTTCCACAACATGGCTTTTATGGAAGTCTTTTGCATAACTTCACATGTATAACACATTGAATTGCTTGCCTTGTCAGTGGGGATGGGTGGGGAGAAAGGAAGGGAGAAAAGTCGTAATTCAAAGTTTTAAAAATAGATGTTAAAAATTGTTTGTACATGCAACTGGGAAATAAGATACACAGGCAATGGAATACAGAAATCTATCTTGTCCTCCCAGAAAATAGAGGGGATGGGGATAAGAGAGGGGAAGGGTGTGATAGAAGGGAGGGCAGATTGGGGAAAGCGCTAATCAGAATGCATGCTCTCTTGGGGTGGGTGGAGGGGAGAGATGGGGAGAAAATTTGGAAATCAAAATCTTGTGGAAATGAATGTTGAAAACTAAAAAATAAATAAATTAAATTTTGAAAAAGAAAAAAATAAATGAAATATATGATTAAAAAAGAGACCAAGTTTTTGAAGTCTAGTTTTGTATATGCAGATGTGATTGTATATTACATATTATATACTATATTATATAATATGATATCATATATAATTTATTGTTGTTCAGTTGTTTCACTTTTCTGACTATCTGTGACCCAATTTGGGACATTCTGGGCAAAAATACAATAGTGGTTGGCCATTTTCTTCTGCTCATTTTACAGATGAGGAAACTGCAGCATAAAAGGTTAAGTGACTTGCCCATGGTCACACGACTAGTAAATGTGAGAGGACAGATTTGAACTCATTTCCCTGACTCCAGGCCTCGTGCTCTATCCACTGCACCATCCAGCTGCCCTTATAATATAGTATGCAATATAATATATAAGTATATGTTATGCTTAAGAAAACAAGTTCACAGTTTGAAGGGCCTAAAACATGCTAATATACACAATGAATGAAAGTTTTCTTCACTTGGAAATTGCTTACTTCAAGGAAATTATAGGGCTAAGATCAAACCTCCTCGTGTCTGTTTGTGTTGAGGAGCAATGCCGGGCTTCAGACGTACAGGCATACAATAAAACACAGTCCCTAGGTTTAAGAATTCATTAGGCATGCTTATAAATATCGTGAGTACAAGAAAAAAATGTGAAAAGACTATGTAAATGAAAACAAGCAGGAAGCAAAAATCTGAGCAAAGAAGGAACATTTTCAGATGGGTGGGTTAGGCCATGCTTCCCTGAAGTCTGGACTTCTATGCAGTCTTTGAAAAAGAGAGGAAACATGTTCAGAAGCAGAGATTGAGTAAAGAGGCAATGATCAGAATAAGAGCAGAAAAAGAGGGGAAAGGTGGGACAGTATGGCACAATGCTCATTTTATCCTTATAACAACTCTGGGTGGTAGATGCTACTATAATCCTCATTGTACAGTTAAGGAAAATGAGGCAGAGATAAGTTAAGTGGGAGTGTGTAGGGCTAGATTTGAACTCAGACCTTCCTGACTCCAGAGCCAGTGCTCTATCCATTTTGCCACCACCTGCACACCTGGCAAGACTCAGGTTGTAGAAGAATTTGAATGCCATCACAAGTCATGGTTCTTACATATTAAAATGAAGTGACAAAAATGCCTTGTTTGCAATTGGAAAGCATAAAATGGGACTTTTGCTGATTGGTTAAGGCTAGAGAAAAGGGCTTAGAATCGGTAACATAGAACAGATAAGAAGTTCTAGTAAAAGTTTATTTGCTGAGAGTGAATTTTTAACAAGAAATGTAGGACACCGAAGTTTGAGACTTGGAAAACCATCACCAGGAGGGGAGACAAAGAGAAGTCACTGAGGCAGGGAAAAGTGAAAGTCAAGATGGTTGATGGAACCAAGTGCTGTAAGACATAAGGGATGATAAAAACAGAAACATCTGTCAGAATGGACTAAAAGGCAGGTAACAAAGTCTTTCCAGAATGTGGTTTTGATTGAATATAAAGTACACAAGATAAATACAAAGAATAAAGGAAGAGAGGATGATGATAAAATTGGGACAATAGACTTCTTGCCCAAGAAACTTGGCAGCAAATAGGAGAAAAAAGGGTAGTAACAGCAAGGGGCAGAAGGTTAAATAACTTTTTTTCTTTCATATGATGAGGGAGACTATAGTATATTTGATGGAAAACTGAACAGACCAAGTTATCCTAGAGAAGGAGAAAGGGGATAAGTATTTATTCAAAGTTATGTAGGAGGTGAGACATTGAGAAACACTACTCCTCAGAGACTGGAAAGGAAAGGCGGTAGGATATTTGTAGACTGAGAATGATGGAAGTGAATGAATGGTAGATAGGAGAGATCACAATAATGGCCTTTATTTTCATATGTGCCTATGTTGTTGTGGCTAATTATTTTTTCTCCCTGCAAATCTGGTTGTTGATTATTTCTTGCTGAGAAGGAGGGGGAGGAGATCACAGAGGAGGAGCAAGAGAAAGAAGGAAGGAAGGAAGGAAAGGAGAAAAGAAGGAAGGAAGGAAGGAAGGAAGGAAGGAAGGAAGGAAGGAAGGAAGGAAGGAAGGAAGGAAGGAAAAGACATTAAAGAATAATTAGGCATATCATTGTTTATGGTCCTATTGTCTTTTATTTTCTAGTCTAATAAGAGGAGCTTGTCTGATGAAGCACGACTTTTCCCTTGTACCCTGCCCTGATGCGTATTTTAGATACAGCCACATATCAGGCATTCAAGGCTTAGAACAAGGCAAAATTACTTAATTATATTTATATCTTAATTATTTTAAAATTAATAATTAATTTATTACTTAAATATATATTTAATTATGCTTTTTGAATCAACAGTTTGAAAGTCACACATCACTTACTTTAGCATATTTCTGCCCTTAGGTAAATGACTGTTTTGGATTTTGCTTTGACTTGTACACACGTGGGCTTGAATTTTTCAATCAGTTCATTCAAGTTCCACCGACATCCAATTAATTCCATGGTTCAAGGAGGCCCTTTGCCCAGAATCACACCTGAGAAATTATGTGTATTTCCCCACCTAAGTCCATCAATTTCCACCTGAACAGCTAATTGGAGGCAATAAAGTGGCCTACCACTCATTGTCAAAGAAGTACCAGAGAGATGGTTGTCTTAAATGCTGAGGGGGTCAGACTGAGTGTTGACCACAGAAGGCTTGCTGGTCTCCTAATGATCTCCAGAAGGCCCACAATAGCTGCAAAAATTCCATAGTTTACAAACATTTAAATTGTTGCACAAACCAGAAGGGAAGAGACGTGGCTTACCTTGCTCTGTTTATATGGGATGTGTTACAGGATGCTCACTTTGTTTGGTTTAATTAGCTTTGTTTCATAGCCAAAATATGTCTGGGAACCAACAGAGTTAACAGAAACCATCGTTTCTGGATTGGAAATGTTGTTAGTTTTGCAGATTCTTCAGGGGGGAGAATTGTATCCCAGATGACAGACATGGCTCCTCTTTACTTTTTACATGTATTTCAGGAGAGAAGAATGGCTCAAGTTAAGACAAAGGTTTATATTCTATCATTGGATTATAGAAGCATAGATTTAGAGTTAGAAGAGATCTCAGATACTATCTAGTTCAGTTATATTATTTTACAGATGAGGAAACTGTGGCTCAGAGAATTTGCACAACTAGTCCAAGGTCAGAGAGATTGTAAAGAGCAGAGCTAGGTTTTATCACTGGTTCCCTAGAATCAAAATCTACTTCTCTTTTAACTACATCAAACTGCTTCCTGGAATATGCACTTAATTAGCAAATAGTCACTATACAAGCCTGAGCACTGTGCTCCCCAAAACTCCCAAACACTCACACACACACACACACACACACACACACAGAGAGAGAGAGAGAGAGAGAGAGAGAGAGAGAGAGAGAGAGAGAGAGAGAGAGAGACAGAGAGAGAAAGAGAGAGAGAGAGAGGGACAGAGAGAGAGAGAGAGAGAGAGAGAGAGAGAGAGAGAGAGAGAGAGAGAGAGAGAGAGAGAGAGAGAGAGAGAGAGAGGCGGAGACAGAAAGAGACAGAGTTGAGAAGCTGGAAAACTCTCTGGAAACTTCTTTTCATGAAGAAAGATGTCACCTAAAGTTGACCTGACCAAGCAATGATGAAAATGTCTTTTTCCAAGCAAGATGAGGTGAAAGTCCACCTGTCAGGGGCCCAAGTGCGAAGGTGAGGAGTTGAAGAGTTCCAGCACTTGCGACATGGTCACTATTGGTCAGGAAGACACTATTGTTATCTTGGCAATTTTAATGAGCTATTTTTGCTGTTATTTTTTTTGTTACAAGGAAGCTTGACATAGGAAATAGGGATTCTGCCTCAATGATAGAAAGACCTGAGATCAAGTTCTGCCTTCTCTGAGAAGGCTGTTTGCACTCTGTGCTCTAGGCAACTTTCAGGGCTGGTAACTCTTAGAAAAGTGCTGCCTTGTATTGACTGAAAAGGGCAGCCCATTCAAAGAAACCATGAGTCCAATCCCTCTGCCTCTAAGTCACTGTTCCCTGGCAAAGATATATTCAGAAATGAGTGTGATATAACAATTCAATTTCAAGAGGAACCTAATCACATACACATGGAAGAATTAGACTGTTTAAAGTAAGAAATGAGACTTTAAGTTGCCCAATACTCCAAGAGACAACATAGTTCAGAGGTTAGAACACAGGACTTGGAGGCAGGACTGCATTGGGCAGATGGTAGCTCAGATACTTAGCACATGAGCCTAGGTAAACTCAACCTCTCTTATTCTTAAATGGAAACAATAGCACCACTAGTGCATGAGCACCTAGGGCTGCTGCGAGGTGTGGAATGATTTAAGATGGGGAAAGTACCCTGTGACTCTTAAAAGACTTGTATAAATTTCTACTATTGGAACAAAGTTGTTGCTTTTGTCCTCTATTTCAAAGAGGTCCAATAACATTAGGGATAATGTCTTGACTACAACATGAATGGGATTTAAGTGAAGCAGAGTTGGATAAAAGTGCCAGCCTAGCTCACTCTCTTCCAGGGTCATTGGATTCCAGTAGTCAGACAAAAGTCAAGACAACTGTCAACGTTCCCCAAAGTATTGAATAACTTTGTCATCTTGGATGTTTGACCAGGCTCTAAGCACCCCAAAACCCCTGACTCAGCTGCCTTCATTGCCACTGGAACATATGTTCTCATCTGCCAGACAAAGTCTTCACATACTTGGGGAAGACATCTCCCTAATTCACCAATGGGTTTGAGATCTGTCAGCTACCCTTAAAGTATCATGCAAAGTATATAATATGATATGAAATAAAATAATATGTTATAAAGTATTAATGAAGTAGATCACATGAATAGCAGCCAGCATGTCTATGACATATTCACTTTTACAAAGTGCATAAATTATCTAAACAGGCCTCAGTTTCCTAATTTTTAAAATGAAAGGGTTGGACAACATGGTATCTAAGATACCTTCATACTCCAGATCTATGATGCTTTGACCCTCTCAATGAAGCAGGGAGGTAGGTACTATTATACCCTAAATCCTCATTTTTCAGATGAGGTCACGGAGTCAAATAGAGGTTAAATGACTTGCCTAATGCTAGGAAGGGTCTGAGGTTGGATTTGAAGTCAGGGTTCTTGACTTTAGGCCCAGAACTCTATCTGCTGTGCCCCTCACCTGTCCTGATAGATCTTTTGTCTCATTCTATCAATGAGATTTAAGAACCAGTCAGTCAGTAGGCATTCATTAAGTGATTATTTTGTGCCAAGCACCATGCTAAGCCCTGGAGTTATAGAGAAAGGAAATCCTACACGGATTTTTACTCTGTATCTTGTTATCAGATGTGTCTAAATATGTTACCCATTCCCTTCATGTCCCTCCAACACAACAGGAAATAGAGCAGTCCTCCAAGAATGAAAGCTACCTTCCAGTCCTTGTGCTACAGGGAGATTCCGACAGACACAGAAATCATTAGGCCAGATATAGCTGTTGCAGACATGTTCAGATTCTACTACCATAAGGTCACAGATGAAGCTGTTTTTACACACACGCACACACACACACACACACACACACACACACACACACACACACAGAATTCCACCCAGGTTCACTTAAATAACACATTCATCCCCAATCCAATGTGGCTATGAAGAGACTATTACCTCATCGGATGAATGGGAGCTGCTATTTTCTGTCCTGCTAACTGGCACTGCTTTGAGAAAAAAAAAATATTTCTGAAGGAAATTAGTCAATCTAGAAGGTGTGGATGACATTCTGTAATATTCCTTGTCTAAAACCTGGCACATATTATGTATGGCTGGGGACACTTTGGCCAAACAGCAACCAATGCTCTTTCCATGGAAAGCAACCACTGTCTAGGGAGCAATCACTGAAAGGGTCAATATTTGAAGACAATGAGGCTGTACAGAACCAGTCTACTGAGGGCTTTGGCTTTATTTATTTGTTTTTATTTAATTAAATTTTTTAAAAAATGCTCTCATGAACTCCTAGAGGACCCAGGGAACAACGCTATACTCTTTAGAAATAAATTCCTTGAAACCAAAGTGGGATGTTAAAGAAAACTATATAGAGGGCTATTCTGGAGGTCTTCAAGTACCTAGTAGGTCTGTTATTATTCTCTAGTCATGGATTGTGAGAGAATAGTAAGGACATCATACCTACGGGGTAGATGGCAGCCCCGGGACCATGAGTCTATCTCTCTCCGAAGCCTTGTGCTGCTTACAAACCACCTCACCACCAATCAGCTCATCAAAGACTGTGGCCACAAGGGAAAGAGTCCTAGATTTGGAATATGGAGGCTTTGACTCAATTTGTGGCTCTTCTCTTTCCGACACATGTAAATTGGGAGAAATCACTCAACTTCTTTTGCTTCTTGCCTTCCTCCTTTGTAATATGAGGAGGTTGGATAGGAGGATGCCTTAGGTCTATTTCCCCAATGCTTATCAAAATACCTGGAAGGCAATTAATAAATCCTTTTGACTGACCCATGAGAAGGGCAGGGAGGGTGGTACCATCCTCATTCTAAAGGGGACCATATCACGATACCAGAAGCGTGATAAGCAGGTTGGGAAATGTCAAATAGAGAATTTGTACACAACTTCTCAGATATCATTGCTTTTCTCACAACACAACACTCATAAAGGAGATAAAAATGCTATAATGTGAAATATGCTATTCATTTTGTAGTCCAAAAAATAAAAGGCTAATTATCTGGTTCTGTGTTCAAAACAAGATGAGAAGAAGAAATTGTTCAACAATCAATTCTTTGAACAGAATTTTCTTTCTTTTATTATTTTTCACTGTTAAAAATTAGTGGAAAATTTTCTGAATGTGTTCAAGGGAAGTCATGAGTTTCTTTTTAATACATATTTTCCTTACTAGACTGAATCAACTTTTTTGGAAAGGGCATTTTTTTTCCTCCAAGAGAAATGTGATTTTAATTTGGAGAATTGTTTTTAAGATGTTTTCTTTTTTTTTTCTTTTTGAAATTTGTTCAGTTATAGATTTTTGGTGTGTTTTCGTCCAACAAATTTATTACGGAGGTAGTAAATGTGTGTTCACTTTATCATCATTATTTTTTCCAATTCCCATTCCTCATTAGGAGAACATAATATATTCAAAGAAAATTAAAATATTTTTCAAGTTAATAAACATCACACAAATCTATTAAGTAAACATAATAATAATAATGTATTTATATAACACCTTGAGTTTTACAAAGTATTACACAAAATCTCATTTTATCTGATGCGATCCTCACAACTCTGTGAGGGAGGTGTAATATTATCCTCATTTTACAGAAGATGAAACTAAGGCACACAGTGGTTAAATGACTTCTCCAGGATCAAAACTAATAAGTATCTGAGACTAGGTTTGAACTCAGGTCTTTCTGACTCTAACATCATCCAGTGCTCTAGCCACTGCACCAGTGTGCTGCCTATAGTTTAAGAGTAGTATTTAATCTAAGTAGTCACTGGGAACTGGGATATCCCTAGTCAGTAGCTGCTGAAAGGAAAGAAATTGGCTTTCAGTATTGCATCTAGTCCTACCTGTGGTGACATGGGGAGACTGTTCAGCCAAATCTTTTCAATGAGTAGTTAAGCAATCCATATCTCTAGATTACACACTGTCTATGCAGATAGCATTTGACCCAGTGCTCAGGCATAGAGGGAAGATTATGTTAGATAACACATAGAGAAATAGCTTTTAGAAAAAGGTATTTTATGGAAGTGTTATAATAGGAACAGTTGGTACATAATATCCACCTATCCACCCTAAAAGTCTGTGACTCACTCTTTTGTCAGCACGTAGAGGTGAAGGGAGAGTGGGCTCAAGTTTAGAGCATGCATTCAAGAAAACAGTAACAGACTTTAGGAGACTTTTTCTTGAAGTACTCAAGATTGTTAGCACCATTAAGTGTGGTGTAACTTTTCTTTTGAGATCTTTGTAGACCTTGCATCTGATTTCTTTACCTTTTCCAGTCATTTCATGGCTCCTAAGACAGACTCTTCAACTAGCTGATTCAGAGACTATACTAAGATGCTTATGGGGAGATGGGAAGCCCCAAATTTCATGATACCTTGAAGGTCATAAGGCCCCACTCTTGACAGTGGTGTGCAGAGGAGGTCAAGGGTGAGGTTGGGGTATTCCCCTCCTACTCCAAATGATTCATTCCTTCAACGTTGTCTCTTTCTCTCCAACTCTCTGTCTTTCTACATCTTTGTCCAACCTAATCCATCCGACACCTGCAACAAATTTTCGAATCTTTCCTTCCAACTAGACTGATGGTTTCCCAAAGATGTAACAAAGTCCTGAGCATAGGAGAAATTTCTTTCAAAAAATGAATTTATTTCATTAAATATTTCCTAATTGTGTGTATAGAATTTTAACCATCATTTTAAACTTTTGAGTTCTAAATTCTCTCCTCCTTCTTTCTCCCTCCCTTTCTTCAAGCAAGAAAACACTTTGATTTTGGTTATAAATGTGAGGTCTGGCAAAATATATTTAAATATTAACAATATTGAAAAGAAAACATCAAAAATAATAAAAATAAATACAGAAAAAATGTCTCATTTTGTACTTAGTTCGTCATTTTTTGCTCTGGAGGTAGATAGAATTTTTCATGATGGAATTTTCTTGGATAATTGTCTTGATCAGAATAACTAAGTCTTTCACATTTGATCATCTTTAAAATGTTGTTGTTAATGTATACAATATTCTATTGGTGCTCCTTATTTTACTTTGCATCAATTCATCTAAGTCTTTTCAGGTTTTTCTGAAATCACGTTGCTTGTCATGTCTTACAGTACAATAGTATTTCATCAAAATAGTATACCAGAACTTTTTCAGCCATTCCCTGATTAATGGGCAGTCCCTCAATTTCCTATCACACATTTCTTATCACAACAACATAGGTATATTGACCTTGATCATTCCAAATAAATAATTGAGATGTTCTTGTCTGAATAAAAATATATCAATCAGGGATAAGTGCGGTATCCCAGTCTTACATAGCCAAGAAAACTAATGCATTCTTAGTCTAGATTATGAGAAGTAAAGTGACCAGAAGGCAGAAGGTAATACATCTGCTTTTCTCTTATTTAGAGGACTGCACTGAGGGCTGAAACCATATTTTAATAAAGATACCAAAAAACTAGCAAAGATCCAGAAGAAGTCAGTCAGGTTATTGAAAGGGGCACTCATGACACACGAGGATCCACTAAAGACAGTGGTAATATTTCACCAGGAAAAGAGAAGATTTGGGGATAAAATACCATTGGTTGTCTGGAAATACAAAAGGTTGCTATGTAGAAGAGTAATAAGATTTTTTCTGTTTGTCTATAAGGAACAGAATGAGGAGCAATTGGTGGATGTTCCAAAGAGACACATTCAAACTTAATGTATAGAGAAGTCTTTCTAACACTTAGACCTCTACCAAAATATAATGGGTTCCTTCAGGAATCATGGATTTCCCCCTTCAAATGCTGACTGGAAGATATCTTGGCAAGCAAGCATCAGAGGAGATTTCTGGTCAGGAACAGTTTGAAAAATATAGGCTATGAGCCCCCTTCCAACTCTTTGTTACCCTGGACACATTTTATAGGTTTTAGTGAGCCATGAGGACCTTACCATCTAACTGAGAGAAAAGGTTTACAAGGAAGTCTAATGTGATGTTACGTGTGTTGCAGGGCATGACTGACACATGAGAACAGGAAGGGACATGGCTGCTAATAGAGCTATACAGATTGAGTAGATAGACTGTGTTAATAATGGCATTATAATGTGCTGCAAACAGGAATGGATTTCCAGAATTGTGCTTGTGAATGAAAAATAGGCATCCATAACCTGTAATTTATCCCATATGTCAGTTGTTTTCATTTTCCAAGTGCATAGGTGGAAGTAAAACTCAATCTTCTGTCAAAAGAGGAGAAGATAACTTGTAAGAAGAATGATGGGCCAATATGAATGTGGACTTGGCAAACAGTATGGAAGAGACCCTGAGAGCGGCAGAGTGAGGTGGAGAACATCTGGGGTGGTTTCTTTTATCCAGTCAGGGAAAAGGTTACATCCCACCCAGTGAGAAATGACCCTCAGAAAAATGTAACTGATACGACTTGGCCTATGACATCAGCGTAGCGGTGACCTCTGAGGCTTCCTCCCAGCGTGTGTTTCTGGTTAGAAAAAGGGAGAGAGGGCTAGATGTGTCCTGCCAGTCAAGAATGTGAGGCATAGGAGAGATGCTGCAAAGCCAGGCAGTGATGAGAAACTTGGGGAAACCAAAGTTGGCAGTGGGAAAGAGGGCAATTAGAGGGCCTGACTGTTCTGGGAAGTTTGGGCAGAAAAGTAAGAGAAGTGGTTTTCCTCAATTCACTTAAATTGAGGCCAGACCTACTTTTTGGTCATTGCTTCCTTCTATTAACATAGAAATGATATTACATGATAATGTCTAATGGAATATGCCTCATGGCTCCTGATTGCCAGGCCAACTGCCCTACACACCAATCCTCAACTTCCTCCAGGCCTCGAATTCTTTTCCTCCTAATAAGTACTCCACAAAAATGCCTAGCACCTTCAATGCTTAGCTCAGGTGCCAACTTATAAAGCAAGACTTCTCTCACTTCTCGAACTGTTAGTTCTCTCTCCTTCAATCTCAAGCCATCATCTATGTGCTTAGGTTTGTGCTCAACCTTTTAGAAGACAGGACTATGAAAAACATTGTTTTGTCTCTCAAGCACTTCACATGTTACTCACAGGCACTCTGTCTCTTTAATTAGAACCTTTGAATTTCCTCTCTTTTGCTCATTACCTTTAATCATTCCATCTCAATGTTTTACCCCTTAAATCTCATTTCCCTCATCAAGACCCCCAGTGGATCCACCTCTCAATGATTGCTCAAGTCATAGAGTTATTTAGACTTTACTTTCCTCCTTTTCCATTTTCATGGAAGTAGTCTAACTGCCATTTATTTCATTGTCCTCTCCTCACATTTACACTGTCCTCTTCTCCTAAATCCCCTGCCCTCATTTCCTATGCTGCTCAACTATTGTCAGTTTTTAGTTCTGGATCATTCCCACCATTGACCTCCTCAACTCTGACTCCCAGAGTGAGTGACCCAACTGTGCTGTTTGTGCATATTAGAAATTCATATTATCTAGCTTCAGCAGCTCCCTTCCTCCAGAAGGGTGATTCTTTATTCCCCTCAAATGGATTTCTTATCTCTCTACCTAAAAAAAAAACTATGTCAAACTTCTCTTGCCCCTCAGGCCTGCCATACCAACTTCTGTCCCATCTCTCCACCCCATCAGCTGAAGGCTATTCCACATGAGCTAGTTCTTCCACTAGTCATTTCATCACCAAATCCCTCACTACACATGACACTTTCTCATTTTTCCATCTCTGAAAATGACATAGCTTTTTGCTACATATGTACTTGATTCCGTTGCAAATGGTCTTCTCCAGTAGATTTTTCATCTTCAATTACCTCTCCATTTCTACTGATTCTCTTCTCTTTCCTTTTCTTCCACTCTCTCCCTCCCTTCCAAAAATACACATGCATCACCCATCCTAAAATGAATAAACAAGCAAAAAGAAACACATCTTCACTAGATCCTAGGATATTCTGTGTGGATGTTCTAAAGGCACCTCAAACTCAAGGGTAAAATTGAACTAATCATTCATGAGCCCATTTAGGGTTTTCTTGGCAGAGATATTGAAGTGGTTTGCCTTTGTCATCTCCAGATAATTTTACAGATGAGGAAACTGAGGCAAATGGGATTAAATGACTTCTCCAGGGCAACGCAGTGAGTAATATCTGAGACCAGGTTTGAACTTGGGAAGATGAGTCTTCTTGACTTCAGGTCTGGTGCTCTATACATTGTACCACCTATCTGCCCATAACACATTATTACTCTCTCTTCTATTGTGAATTTTCCTATTTCTGTTAAAGTTAGCATCTACCTCCCAGTATCTGTAACCAGGTTATCCCTTTACCTCCTCACCCTCCCTCACCACACACATTTCATCAACTGATAATCATCCAATTTCAACCTCCTCAGTACCTCTCAAATCTGACTCCTTCACTGTTCTAACACAGCCACCATCTTCGTTAAGACCCTCATCCCTTCATGCCTGGACTATTGCAACAATTTCCTAATGAGTTTTCCTGCATCACATCTCTCCACTTTCCACTCCATTCTCTATTCAGTCAATGTAATTATTTTTCTTGAACATAAATCTAATCATATCTTCCCTACTCAGTCAACTCCAGCATCACCCTACTACGTCTGGCATAAAATGCAATTTCCTCACTTTAGCATTTTAATTCATTCACAATCTGGCCCAAATTTATCTTTCTGGCTTCCATGGATGTTATTGTTCCCTATACTCTACAATGAAGTCAAGATGTCCTTTTATCTGTTTCTCAAGGATGAAACAACAATTTCTATGTCCACGCCCTTGCAATGTCAGGGCCCGTGCATGGGATGATCTCTTTCCCTTCATCTACCTTAAGAGTCTTTCTCTTTTTTTAAGTTGTTACTCAAACTATCTTCTGTATGAAGACTTTCCTTATCCCTCCACTTGCCAGTACCTTCTTGCCCTAAATACCTTGTGATTCAGACCTCCTTTTGCTAGCACATCCAACATGGCAGGCTCTTCTCCTCCCAGAAGGCTTCTCATGGTGTGTCCATTTTGGGAACAGGACCCAGCCAGTCATCTTTCATTGCCCTTGCACTTGTGCTTCTGACTTCCTGGATTTCAACACCATGTCCTCATGATGGTATCTTCAGTTCAGTTCTCCTTGCCCTTGCTCTTTCCAATTCCATTTTTGTGTCTCATTATCCCCTTTGGATTGTAAGTTCCTTGAGGGCAGGAAGTATCTTTTAATTTGATTGTATTTGTTTTCCCAAGACATAAAGCAGCATATAGTTGATGATTAACAAATGCTTGCTGCCTTATTTCCTTGGATATTTTATCCAAATTAATTTTGTATTCTATATATTTTTACATGTGCTTATTCCTCTTTCTGAGTAGGGATTATTCATTTCTTACATTTAGATCTCTAGATACAATCCCAGTAAAGAGATGGGGACCTGGTAGATATTTAATAATTGCTGGTGGAATTGTCTTAGATGATACTTGAGTCTAACGAACGCATGCTATACAACTAATCATAACACAATAATATATGATATGATATGACATAAAATATTGATTAAATGCCTCCTTTGTGTCAGGTGCTATGCTAAATCCTGGGGATAAAAGAGTAAGAAAAAGGAAAGAGTGTTGGCCTCCAAGGAGCTTATAACCTAGTAGAAATTAATATAATGCAACATAATATAATACAATATATCTTCAGTTTTTTCAGTTGTGTATGACTCTTCATGATCCCTTTTGGGTTTTCTTGACAGAGATACTGAAGTGGTTTACCATTTCTTTCTCCATTTCATTTTTCAGTTGAGGAAATTGAGACAAATAGGGGCAAGTGACTGGCCCAGGGTCACACAGCTACGAAATGACTCAGGCTAGATTAGATTTCAGGAAAATGAGTCTTCCTAACTTCTGTCCTGGTGTTCCATGAACTGTGCCACCTAGCTTCTGAGAATCAGGAAGACTTGAGTTCAGATTTAGACTCTGAAACCACACGTGTGAACATGGGCAAGTTGCTTCACCTTCATGTCTTGTAAAATGAGGATCATGATAGTTCTTGCCTCCAAGACTTGATTTGAAACTCTCTGTGGCATAATGTATTCAAAGCGCTTTGCTAAGTTGAAGGTCAGTTAGTATTATTACTTGATATCCCTTCCTTGCCATGGTATCGAGCTTCTCTGCTAGCAAGGCTCCTTAGGACATAGCAGCACTTTGCTATCTATAGGAGGAGCCTCCAAGGAAACAGCTTCAAGAGAAAGAGTAAAATGGAAATATATTGTGAGACACAAGTAGACCATCTTTCAGTTAATGTAGGGAAAATGTTTTGTTAAGCTAACAATGTCAAGGATGGCTGGTGCATATGTGTTCACTTTTTGGCACACATGCTATCACTGTTATTATCACTATCTCACTCTCCTCATACTTACTGAGAGGTTTTTGACAGCAATGGCCTTGGAAAAAGGCCCTAGCCTAATATTTTTCACGTTCAGTAAGCTCTACACAACTGCATAAATGGTTAGAATATGTCAGTGCCTTTGTCAGTATTGTTACTAGGAATTAACATTGACAAATCTCAAATATACTATGTAGTTACTTCCCCAAAGTCAAAGAATCCCAAAACTTCTGAGGATTTCTTTGTTAATCTCTTTGAATATTAATAATTTGGAATTAACTATGTAATCCTGACTGAAAGCGTGGAAAAACAGCATTGACCCACTAAAAAAAGAAAATTTTTAAAGTTCAGAATGTTTGTCTCTGGTCATTTTCTTCACTGAAAGTCTTATTTATCCAGTTATTGGTGGCAAACTGCAACTTTTGTTTATCTATGAAATCGAGTCCCTGATTGGACTTTTCCAGGGTCATGGATTTTAATAGTCCATTGAAATACAGGCTTGTATTTTCCAGGATGCTGCCGGCAGGAGCTCCAATGAAACAATTCATCAAGTTGTTTAAACAGCCCTGGGAAGCGATAAGTCTTCCCCATCCCCAACCCCCCATTATCCACCTGGAAATAGAAGGCCAGCTTTCCCTTGCAGAGAGTACAAAGGCCTAATGTTTCATAAGAAAGGCAAGTCTAGCCAAGGATGGAACTGAGCCCTGGAAAGCCCACAGGAGAGTCATTTCCTTCTCCCACAGGCCTCAAGGAGGATAAGCTTCTGATGGTCACTCATTAGACAGAATAAGTAAGACAATACTCTTGGAACTGACTTGTACCATAGAAAATCATAATTTGAAGATAGTACTAACATATATCCATATGGGGCCTTGGTCTAATTACTCATTGGATGGTTATCTCCTTTGTGAATTTCCCATGAGTTCCATCCTTATTTTTTTCTTGGGCTATTCTCCTTAAGGCTGTTTAGCTGTTCATGAGAAGTTCCACAAGGGGGCAGGCCTGGGCAAGGGAGAGTTAGGGAGACTCAAAGGCCTTAGCAAAGAATCTGTTAAGACTGTTAGGAAAGAGTTGGGTGGGACAGGAAGTGAAATCACAGGCTAAAATACGATCTGGAGATCATCTGTGGACTCTGTATTCCTTCTCCTATTTCTATCCTCCAGGTGGAAAAAAGGCAGTGTGGTACAATGAATACAGTGCAGGACTCAAAGTCCTAAAGAGCAAGGTTCCCATTCTCTCTTTGAATGTGGTGAGTGGCTCAGGCACCACTCTGAGACAGAGCTCTCACTCACAGAATCTAAGACATGGAAGGGACCCTGCACAAAAGTGTCGTCTCTATATCATATGCAGCAAGCACCCATTAATCTTCTGCTTGAACACATCCTGTAACAAAGACCTCACTACTTCTGTTACTCATTGTAATTGGGCTTTCTTTAATTTTCTTTCCTCCTTCCTCTTCATCCTTGTGCTGTTGTCTAGAGCCAAAAAGAATCATCAAAACATGCTTTTGTATGACAGTCTGTTATATATTTAAAGACAACTATCAAATGCCTCCCTTGTCACACTTTCCTCTTCTGGGGTAAATATGCCCAACTCCTCAAACCGGTCATGGAAGAGTTCCAGTCTGCAGTGATGGAAGACATTTCTATACTTGCATTTGCCAAGCTTGACAAAAGTCACAATTTCTTTATTAATTTGGATTTATAAGTGAAGGTTACTTCTCTGGTGTAACAATTTGGGCCAAATAGTTTCAGAGTAAGGGTTCCATACTGTGGTCTTGAACAGTGATTGCCTGCCTATGTCTAAGCAATTCAGTCACAGAAAAAGAAGAGATGATTCTCAGCCTGAAAATTTGTTACTCCATTGTTACCATGAAAAGTCAGAGAAGGAAAATAAGGACCTAAAATAATGAGGACAATGATTTTTTTCACCTTAACCCCAAGTAAAAATCATGGTTTTTGAAATAGGGCACATTAAAAACCAAGTTCATTTATGATTCAAATACTAACGTGGGACTGAGGAAGAAAAATCTGAATTCTTAAATCTGTAGACCTTCTAGAAACTTCCAGGAATACAAAATTAGAGTGGGAAAGGTCATCTAATGACAGCTAGTTGAGTCCACACTTGAAGCCCACACCATCAAGTGGTCATCCATCCTCAGCAAGAAGAGCTTGTGTGAGGGGTGAATCCCCCATCCTGAAGACTTATATGACCTGATGCAAGGCAAAATGAACAGAACCATGAGAACATTGTACACAGTAATAGCAATAGTGGATGATGATCACTTGTCAATGACTTGACTATTCTCAGCAATACAATTATCCAAGGCAAATCGGAAAGACTTGTGATGAAAAATGCTCTCTCTAGAGAAAGAACTGACTGAGTCTGAATACAGATTGAAGCATAATTTTTACAAAATGT
Organism: Notamacropus eugenii; assembly: GCF_028372415.1. Lineage (NCBI taxonomy): Eukaryota > Metazoa > Chordata > Mammalia > Diprotodontia > Macropodidae > Notamacropus > Notamacropus eugenii. The sequence continues at coordinate 8,320,750 of NC_092874.1, forward strand.
TTCTTTAGTTTTCTTGGGGGTTTTTTGTTTGTGTTCTCTTTTGCAACATGGATAATATGTGAAGATATTTTATGATTGCTCATTCAATAATGCCAATATCAAAGTTCTTGACTTCTCAAGATGGGATGGGTGAGGGAAAAAGGAAGAGAATTTGGAACTCAAAAATAATTTTAACATGAATATTAAAATTTTACATGTAATTTAAAAATTAAAAAAAAACATTCTTTAAAAAAAGGAAAACCCCCATCCCAAGGCAGCCCATAACACTTTTGGATAATTTTCGAATTGAGAAGCTCTTTCTTACATCAAGTCAAAATGTGTCACTTGAAAAACATACCACCTGCGCTACCCCCTGGAGCTAAACAGAAGCTTTCAAAATCATTGCCTGTGCAATAGACATTCACAAACATAAAAATAATTCATGTAACTCTTACCCACCACTCAAGTTGGCTCTTTTTTTTTGGAAAACCATCCTCAGTTCTTTCACCTATGCTCTGATCTTGGAGTGGGTACTCTGTCCTCTGACACAGATTGGAGCCTTTATGTGATTATATAGATGGTCTCCAAATACTTGTAGAAAAAACAAAATCCAGTCCTTGAGGACACATTGATCAGGAGCTTCTGGATGGAGCTGGGCTGCTCATTGGATGACAGACACATAATCCTTCTCTGCTCCACAATTAAAGACTTTTCACTTCAGACAACTTTGCAGAGTTTACAGTCCATTGGTAAAACTTTAGAGACCATATGGTCACCTCTTCTCCAGGATGAAACTTCCATCAATCCAAAGAATTGGCATGATTGAGAAAAAGAAAGGTCAGGAGGAAAACGGTAAATTTCTTCAACTATTTGACTGTCTGTCTTGAGGCAGGAAGATAATTCTTTTTCTGTGTGGCCACATGGAACAAAATTGGGAACACTGGACTGAATGTACAAAGAGATCAACTGAGGCTGGATGTGAGGAAGAGCTTCCTAACAATGTGAGTTCTCTAAAAATATGATGCACTCCCTTGGGAGGTGGTATGAACTCTCTCCTGGGAGGTCTTCAAACAGAAGACAGAAGATACCTTGTCAGGTGGGTTAAGAAGGGAATCCACATAAATTGGACCAAATGACTGCTGGGCTTTTTCCAGCTCTTATACTGTGTGATTTTGTAAGGACATTAGGAGACATTCTATGATAGTAAGTCAGATCACTCTTCTACATCTATTTTCTCCTCTATAAAATGTGATGGTGAAGCTAGAAAATCTTCTCTACTTTCCAGCTCTGAAACCTGTGAATCATTTATTATTCAATCATCCAGAAAACTTCAAACATTTAAGAGACAAGAAAAAAATCAAATGTCTCTTTTCTCTCAAGTCGTTGTTTAACATCTTTGATAAGAAATGTAGTCCCCCAAAGTAGACACTGGACAAAATAGAGATAAGGGAGTAAAGAAGAAAGGAAGATAAGGAGGAAGAAAGAAAATAAGTATTTATTAATAGCCTACTATGTACAAGGCATTGTACAAAACATCTTAAAATATTATTTAGTTTGATTTGTGAGGTATGTACTATTTTGTGACAAATTTGTGAGGTAGGTTCTATTATTCTTATTTTACAGATGAAAAAAATTGAAATGGAAAGTAACTCATCTGGGATTATGTAGCTATTAAGAGTATGAAGCTGGATTTGAATTATAGTCTTTTGAACTCCAGATTCAGCCTTCTACACACTGTGCCTTCTAGTTGCCTCTGAAGACAGAGCTGATTAACCCAGAGTGATCAATTTGGTAGCTAAGAATTCTGCCTGTGCTATTGACTGGATCTCGTAGAATATTTCCCCTCTACTTTCCTATTCTTTGATCTCCTCCTATATTCACTCAACTCTGGCTTTCATCTAAATGCAATCAAAGTAGCTCAAATATCCTTATGAGGAGTCCAGTAAGAGATCCATTTTGCCATTTCAGAAGGTCCTTTCTGTTTCACTTTGAGAAACAGATGGGTTTTCTGTTCTGATTCAGCAAAGCCAAGACCAAGTATGTTCATCTGACCCTGAGGTAATCTGTTGTACTTTCAACAAACAAAGGCCTAATGGGAATTCTTCCCAATTCAATATTCTTTTAGAGCTACAAGGGAAAACTTGGTGGAGATTAGAGTAACAGGAAACATACTCTTCTGGGACAGATCCACTTTGGGGAATTTTCCAACTGGGAGATAGTCCCTACAGCCTAAAAAACCCTCTCCAAAGCCCTACCTGGCTTAGGGCCCACAATTTCTAGTAACCAAACTTGACTTTTGAAAGAATTATTAAAAAAGTGTAGCAAAAGACTTTGTCACAATGCTGGAAAAAAATGTGATATATGGCAGCATTATGAGTTGTTAATGCTTTCTGGAGATTAGTTTTTCAACTTTTATGATCAGGAAAATACTAATTTTTACTTTCCAGTACAGTCTGTGCTGATTCTTATGGGATGATGAGTATATCTCTAAAACAAGCTTCCAGGGATATTATTCAAAGTCTAGGAAGTGGAAGCATGTTCAGGGCATGGAGGGGGGGGGGATGGCTTGCTATAATCTGAAATATACATGATAGATGAAAGTTCTTTTATTAAAACAAAAATGTAGTTATTGAGCCAAAAGGATTCTTAGAAGCCATGCTTTGCAAACACATCTATAGCCAGGGGCTTGAGAGTTGAAGCAACATATCCAAGCAAGTGGCAGTAAGTGAATTGAAACCCAGGTTCTCTAAACCCAACAATCTTTCCTGTGCAATTTTAGTAAGTACTAATTACTGATATGTTCCAATCACCTTACATTTTATAAATGCTAGTTCATAACTTCCAAAGAGCATTTACACGAGAAACCATAAAACCAAAAAATGTCTAACAAATTGTATTTAGAATGTTCAGAAATTTCACTGGTTAATGCCTATCAACCTTTAAATAATTAAACAAATCAACCCTGAAACTCATCTAAATAAAAAAGTCAGAAACATGCTCTATTCAATATATATTCTTTTTTTTATAATAATGCCCAACGACCAAAATCCTCCATTTAGACAACTCTGAAAAGTCATCAAGAGATAATCGTTTTCCATTATATTGTACCACGATCTTTAAGAAGGCCTGTACATATGTAATTCACTTCAGACCCTGCCAACCTGTTAAGCAGATAATACAAACATCCTCCTTCCATTCTCAAAGAACAAAGTAAGCTTTGAGAAGAACTACGCTTGCTCATGTTGACAGAATAAGTAACAAAGATGAAACTTGAAGCCGTGTTTGCCATGGTCTAAATCCAGACTATCCAAGCCCAGGCTGGTGACTCCATGATGACCTGAAGAAAGGGCTCCAAAATGTGTCTAGTGGACTGAGACCCAGTCCTGAAGAAAGGAAAACCTGATTTCTAAGCTCACCTCTAATATTTATAATCTCTGACTGAGCAAATAAGCAAATCTACCCATGCTCTGGGAGCTCTACCATGATCAAATGTACAAAAAAGTGCCAACCTGCATGAGTAGAAGGAGGCTCCTCACCATTTGATAATAGCTTTTGGGAGAGCATAAGTCACTTCCCTGTCCCTACATGGGAGACTTTTTTTAAGGTGATCATATACATCTCACCTTGATTCTGATTTATTTAATGGCAAGAAATGTGGTAAATTCTGCTATTTACTATCACTGGTATGGCTCATTGTGCAATTCATCAACCATTAATTAGGCATCTACTGTATGCAACATACTACATTAGTGACTGGGATCTAAAGACAAGAATAACAACAACACTCCCCCTGCCCTCTGGCCACTTTCCTTTAGCCTGGGATCCAATACATGCACAAAGAAGTGTAATATCAAATAAGCTAAAGAGGGACAGAGTGCTAAGCAAAAGGGAGATCAATAAATCTGTCTCAGAAGAGATGATCCCTCAGTTGATCCTTAAAAGATATAGTCCAATTACTCAGTGAGGGAGGTGAGAAAGGAGAGTAGCCTACGTTTAGTGTACAGCCTGTGTAAAAGTATGGAGATGGGAAGTGAGTGCCCTGCTGAGTTGGCCGGAATGGGAAAATGGCCCCTGAGTATTTACTGCTGACTCCCTCCTCCAATTATCTCTTATCCTCATGTCTCTTTGTATCTTTCAGCAGATGAGTGGTTGATTAGCAACAGGGACTATTTTTTTCATTTTTATCTCAGTATTCCCAATCCCCAGAACAGTGTCATATAAAGCATAGATGGGACAGTATTAACACACCCCAACATGCAAACACACACACACACACACACACACACACACACATAAACTTCAGTAAATGCAAATGGATCCCAGTCACCTCCAGGATTAAATATGAAACTTTCTGTTTCACCTTAAAAGCTCTTCATCACTTTGACCCTCCCTGCCTTACTCCTTCTTCTGCTCCAGTTCCTCTCCAACCCAGTGACATGGACCTCCAGAGCTTTTCCTTGTACAGACTGTGAGCTCCTTGAGAGCACAGGCTGGTTTGTCTTTGTTATCTCCAGGACTTAGCCTACAGTCTGCTAACCCTAACCCTAAATCAGTGCTTGTTGACTTGTTTTGCTTCATACAAAGTCATTGATTAGTTAAAGTCCAATGAATTACATTGAAATGAATGGCACATTCTCCATAGTAATTAGAATGTGAAACACATGAAGATGGATAATGAGTAATCTCTCTGGAAAGGTCAATGATGAGATATGGAGTTTACATTTCATCCTAGAGACATGAGGACCCACAGAAATTCTTTGAGCACCTGAGTGACATGGGTAGATCTGACTTGGGCAGGACTTTCTGGAAAAGAGGACAGGAAAGAAATGGAGAAACTTTTGCATATGGTGAATCTTCCTACCCCTGAGGGTTCAAGGAGCCAGAGGAGAATAAGTTTCCATATCTAACCCAAGACCTTTTAGGCACAAAGCAGAGAGACTGGGAGTGAGAAATCAGTAATGGGGCATCCCGACTGCCTGTCCTGCTTCAAATGAGGAGGGTTTAGGAATTTTGGGGAGCCCCAGCATAGTCTAGGCTAACTATCATTAGGACATAAGATCCTGGTCCCTGTATCTCTCTAAGGGAAGGAGAGGCAACATTTCTCAAAGGCTACAAAGTAAAACCCAGCATCTAAAACTTGTGGTCTTCAGGCTGTTGTGAGTGGCCACTCTTGGCTCAATGTATGCGAGTCTGGGCCAATGGCTCCCTGTGGGGCTGTATTTGAGTGCATATCTCCACCCTGGAAAATGTATAAAACAGCCTGGACATATTGGGAGATTTCATTTCCCCAATATGTTTGTTCTATGTTGCTCAGGATTGCAGATTTCCAAGAAATTTGTCAAATGGGTCAGAGAAATCCCTTCCTTTGGATTTACATGAAATTTTTCATCCTTGTGACACTTAAGTCAACATCAAAAGTTATTTTTAGTTTCAAAAACTTAATATGGGTTGATGAATAAGCTTTCCTCCAGAGATAACTCCTAAAATACATCATGAGGGTATTTGTCCCTTGGTTAATGTACATTAATTGACATTGCTTTAAGAAATCATCATTAAAATGCCATACAATATGCACATAGTTATTTCTCAATTATGCCTGCTAATGGAATGGAGCAGAGCCACAAGGGATCCAAAAGAATAAGCAATCTACAAAGCTTTTTATTTCATTTTGGAATGTGGAGCACTTTACATGGAATAAGTGTTAAATTCAAGCTGTTTACACACACTCAGGCACAGGCATGCAGGAGCAGGCATGCATGTGTACACACCCACATGCACACAGACTGCTCTCTGCTTATCCTCAGCATGCTTCCAGCTCCATCTGACAGTGAAGGGCCAAGGTCACTACAGGGAGGTAACAGGAAAGGCTTACAAATAATTTGGAGGATCATTCAGGTGGTGCAATGAATAAAGTACTGGGCCTGGAGCCAGGAAGACTTATCATTGTGAATTCAAATGTGGCCAAGTCATTTAACAGTGTTTGCCTCAGTTTATTCATCTACAAAATGAGCTGAATAAGGAAATGGCAAGTGACTCCAGTATCTTTACCAGGAAAAACCCAATAGGATCACAAAGAAGCAGATGTGACTGATACAGCTGAACAACAACACAGATAATCTGTATACTGTGCTATAGTGGAAAGAGCCCTGGACCTGCATTCAAAACCTACCTAAGTAACTTTTGGCAAGTCGATTTAATTTCTTGGTCAAAGAGAATTTTCTTTGTAAAATGAATGGGTAGGACAAGATCACCAAATCAAAGAGTAAAAGAATTGTAAGAGATCTCGAGAGGCATGAAGTCCAACCCGTGCATGAACAACACCCCCTTTTACATCCCAAGTGTTGCTTGACCATCTCCAAGAATGGGAAACTCTACACTTCTTTAAACAACTCATTCTATGTTTGTCAGCTTTCATTGTTTGGAAGTTTTATTGGACGTCGTCGAAACTTGTCTCTTGGGAAATTCTGCCCACTGCTCTTTGTTCAGCCCTCTAGATCTAAAGAGAAAAAGGCTAATTCATCCTCCAGATGACAGCTGACCTTTAAGGGTCCTCCATGCTTTAAATCTATGATCTTTCTTATGATCCTGCAATCAGAAATGGGAGGAATGTTAGAAATTATTGTAAAATCTGTTTTGAGCATCTTGCAGATGGTTACCATGCTATTCCTACATCCCCATGCAATCCGTCAATATGCATTTATGAAATACTTACCTCATGCCAGGAATCATGCTAAGCCCTAGGAATATTGCAGCCAAGTGTCCAGGGGCACTTATTAAGCACCTACTATGTGCCAGGTATGGTGCTAAGCACTGGATTACTACAGTGAAGAAATAGTAACAAACACACGTCTTTTCGCCTTACAGCCCTTCATTTTGTTTTCAACAACCATGAACTTTTACTTATGAGATTACCAGATTCTTTCAACTAAGACACACAACAAATAATTGCAAATCAGAAAACTGGGTACTGCATTTCCACTTCCCTTATAAACTAGAGACATAACCTGGGTTTTTACTTAGTCTCTTTATCTAAAAATAAATATAATAAAACTCTCCAGCATAGGTGTTAGGGACGAGGCTGACACCTATGTTGCTGAGAGAGGAACATGGCAGATTCATTATTACGTGCCAGGAAATGTATTTGGATTTAGTTTCTCTGACTCCCATGACTACAGTCTAGCAACACCCATCTATCCCTTTTCTCATCCGTCTTCTACACAGCTGTCAAAATGTTCTTCCCAAAACACAGTCATGGCCATGCTTATAGCACCCATTCAAAAATCTTCAATGGCTCACTATTGTTTTTAAGAGAAAATACAAGCTGCTAAACTTGGCTTCCTAAGTCCTCTGTTATGTGGAGCCAACATACCTTTCCAGTTTTCTTTTCCTTTTACACTCTTTCCGACATACTTCATCCCAGTTCAAATGGTCTCTGTTTCCTGTATGTAACATTTGTCAATCCATCCCCTCCATCAGTTCTTTCCACATAGGGACCCCTATCTGGAATGTACCACCTCCTGATGGGAATTTCACGGAATTTCAAGTTTTCTTCCAATAAAAGCTGAGTTATGCCTCCTCCAAAAGATGCTTATAATTCTGATGTTTAGTATAAATTGCCTTTTGAACTAACTTTTTATTCCATCGAATATACTTGGTTTATTTGGTCATTCATGCATCTATTTAACCCCCTCCCCTAGAATGGAAGTTTTTCAAAGGCAGGGAACATTTATGTTTTGTCCTTGTATCACCACGACAATGATAGTTCTTAATAAATGTGTTTAGAATTATCCTAAAATCCATTTCTATTAGTCACATACTAACATGATTTCTTCTTGTGGCCAGTTTAATCCCTGCCTGTCAATAAGACACCTGTAAACGTCATATTAACTCTTTCAAGTCTCTGGGACACTGTTTAATCAGTTACTAATTGGATAAATTAAATTCTTCTGTACCCTTGGCTACCACTAAGATGTCGTAGTGCTCTGACTCACTGACTGGCAATCTGATCTTGAATCTTCAGCCAGTTTTCTGCATCGTATTCTGACAGGAAACATAGATTTACTGGATACCTAACATAGACACTATATCAGGAATGAATTCTCTCTTGCAAAAAGGATATTGTTCATAATACCTAAGATACTGTATGTGCTACTCAAGTCAGTGTTAGCCCAGCTGTTGACAGCTGTGTAGATGGGACCATGTGCTTGCATTTACAGATGGGATATAAAAATCAGCACAAATGAAAATAAATCACCCTGGAGTCATCCTATTCCATTCATGAGACAGGGAGCAGGGGTAGGTATCTGGCCAAAGGCCACTGAATCTATGGTATACTATCTCATTTTACAATAGCCCTCTCTCATCTGCCAGCAAGAAGCAACCTAATTACTGTAAGCCAGAGGTGACTCCTCCCCAGGTCTGATTGGAGAGAACATGATGTCACTGAAGGCTTTGCAATCATAAATTAACATAGTACCCAAGTCTTTCAGCCATAGCCTGTACCTCCCACATAGAAACTAGGAGTGCTTGGATTTGACTTTCTATTTAAAAAGGACTTGGCTTCTGTAGATCAGAATATTTTCAGGCTGCCTCCCTCCACTCTGGTATTTGATGCAAAACAGACATTAGTTTCTCCCTATCACTAAAAGTAAGGAAGCAATTTATTTAGCTGAACATATTATATCCCCCTTAATAGAACACAAGCCCCTTGAGGGTAAGGATGATTTTACATTTGTCTTGGAATTCCCAGTGCCTATCATAGTGAAAATGTGATAAATGCCTGCTAATTTCAGTAAAACAATCAATTGTGGTTGTTGTTTTGGGCCAGATGTTTAAAAATCAAAGATCTATAATTAAAATGGTTAATGAAGTCTAACCTGCATTAAGGATTCACCCAGTTTTCTGCAAAGCCCAGGTGGCAATGGAATATTTGAACATGTATCCATGAAAAGAGAAGATAAAACTTGCTGTCGAGTCTTGCATCTCATCTGTATCAGCTATCATGAATTTACGATCTGCTTAGATCAGTTTATAAGCCAGTACCACAGGATGTGATGTGCCCACTTTTCCCTAAACTTCCTATAAGGGAACTCCCTATAATACCCATGACTCCAAAATTTTCTAACCTTGACTCATAAGGAAGTCACATCATGTTTTTGTTGCCTGACTAAATGAAGAGAAGGACAACATACTAGTATCTAAGCATTGTATGCTGGGAAATTGTTGGTTTTTCTTCACCAAAAACTTTTAAGTCAATGTCAGGGCCATGCCACTTGCACAATAAACAGGTAAAGCAAGAAGGTAGGAAGTGTCTGAGTTCTGGTGAATATCTCACACACCTTATTGTATTGCTAATGTATTTTAATGGACTATATTTTTATATATGAGATATATATATATATGTATGTATATATATATATATATATATATATATTTGACGCAATGGAAAGATCTTTCCCATCCTTTAATAGGCTTATGTGAGCTACTTAAGTCACATGGAAGCCTAAGCCACATGAGTTTCAGTCAAGTGAAGTCTGTGGTAGGAGGAGGTTTTCTGAACAGGTGGAGCAGGAAGAGGAGGAGCTGGAGCAAAGATGAGAGGAAATTGGTCAAACTAGTCAAATCTGGGAGAGAGATAGGAAGCAGGCAACTGGTTGTGAGTGAAAGGTCATTTTGCTTGATGGTGTTAGTGGGAAGGCCTGATAACGTATATAGACTTTCTGGTTTTTGGGTTGGATTTTTTTGTTCTCATGCTGGATTTGGCTTTCCAGTGTTGGGATTTGGCTTTCTGGTATTTGAATGAATGTTTTGATTCTGTATTCCATGTGGACAGTCTGTTATATTTTGCAATTCAGAATTGTGCTGGCATATTCATAATCCACTGTAGGCACTGTAAATATTGCATCAGTGCTACACTTATATAGTCAATAAACATTTGTTTCAGTTAGTTAAACATTCATATTTGAAACTGCCTCAAGGATATGATGTGAAGAAGAGTCATTAATGGACCAAGGTACATTTGGAGGGGCAGCTCTAGTGTTATGCCTGAGCAATGTACCCTTAGCCTTGTGCTAGTCACTGCTTTTATTTTGACTGTAAGCAATCACTCAATTAACAAATAATAATTTCGTACCTACTATGTGCTAGGAAAGAAAAAAGGCATATGTAATTGTTCAATTTCCTGTGGCATAAAGTGGGAAAGCAGAGGAACCATGCTGGATGATAGTGAGGATCCAGTGAATTCTCTGCTGTCCAACCCATTAGGCAGAGTGATCTGGTGTTCTAAAGCAGAATGTATTTGGAGTTAGGATGCCAATTCTGGTTCTGACAGCTATCTGCTTTCACCTGGGCATATCTTCTGTTCTCAATGTCCTCATCTGTGAGAAGCTAACACTCCTGGGTCTCCTACCTACATCAAAGGGTCATTAGGAAGAGAGTGCTTTGTCAATAGAACAGAAATTCTACCTGATATTTATGGGTCAAGCTACCATGTCTTCTATTAGAACCTGTAGTCCTAAGTTCTATTAGAACCTGTAGTCCTAAGAACATGTTACAAGAGGCCACCATTGCTGTCAATATGTTAGGACTACGACAGTCGCCTTGGAGTCAGGAAAATCGAGATTCGAATCCTATCTCTAATGCTTTATAACTATAAATAAGATCATGGGGAAAACACTTCACATCTCTGAGGAGGGATGATAAAAAATGTGACAAGTATCCATGAAGATTCAAATGATATCATATATATGGAGTACTTTTCAAACTTGAAAGTACTATGTAAATGCCAAGCCTTGCCTCCAGACACATTGTCTCTTCTATTTACTCACTCTCTACTGATAGCCATTAAGGGAACTCGTTAATTTGCACTACGAAACATAATGGGCTTACTGTAGACAAATGTATACACGCTTTACATCTGAGTGCAATTAATTCTGTGTTAAATATAATGTTTTTTTTGAAAAAATTGACAACAGCTTGCAGACCCTGGGATCCAATGTGAATGTATCTTTTTATGTAAAATGGCACAAGATAATGAAAGTTCAAAATAAAGCTTTTGGCATAGTTCACCGCTTTCTTCTTCTGTCTTCTATGTGGGGAATACACTTATTTTAAAAACTTTTCTGGAACTTTATGATGATCTTGTTAATCTCCTATTCCAGAATATTCATCTTGTACTAATTCTCCAATGTTTTATGAACCAAGACTTCAGTCTTCCCAAATTTTTGTGTATGTATGTATGTATTCATTTATATATTGTTTTCAAATAAATGCAAATTTACTTCAGGGTCCTCTTCTATTTTCTTGATGGAACCCATGCATTTTAGACAAAAGTCTAGTTTCTTTGAGACCCCAAGGTCAATCACTGATCTGGTACAAATGCAGGGAAGATATTTGTCATGAAGCACCTATTTCAAGCCTCCAGACCATAAAGTTTTCAAAAGGCAAATGATGAACAGCAAACTTTGGGCAGCAAATTTCCAGAAAGCCCCTATGTTGTGCCTCCTTCATAAAGATGATTTCAACAAGAACCCTTGGGAAGAGACAATGGGAAACCTCTACTTTAGTGTTCAAAAAAATCAATTTCATGAATGCAGGGTGGAGGTGACAACAGGCTCTACACAAAACATCTGGTGGTGGTTTGTAGGATGGTTAGGAAAATAAAAATCTCAGTAAGAGACAATATAGTGTTATATAGAAGCTTTAAAGTATATTGTAGAAGAGACATAGTATCCAAAGGAAAGAAGGGCCAAATCAGTTGCATTCTGCTCTGGTCAAAGTACAGAGGAGTTTCTTTATGGAAAAATCTAAAACATCATTTAACAAGAACATTCATCATAGTGAGAAGACTATAGACCATGCCATAAGAGGATCAGGTGAGGGAACCAAGGATGAGAAGCCTGAGAAGTGAAGGTGTGGGGGGCAGTCATAATGATCATCTTAAAGAAAACCCCAAAATTTGGTGAAATAGACCAGTGCAAGCAGTATGATTTCATCCGAATACTAGGAAATCAATGTAACTGTTTTTCCGCCCAACACAAGTAGAGGTACTGTTGGTAGACACATTGGAATTAGCAATAGTGCTTTAAATCTCGCAAGTGACAAATGTGTAGAGATGGTTTAATTGATAAACAAAGAATAAATAATTCTAAACAAAGAACTGTAATTGTCTTTTTGGTTCTTTACCTTCCAATAGAAACTTCCTTACTCCTCCCTCTCTACTTATCCAGGACTTTGAGATCCACACAGAGTAGGAAAAATGGGTAGTTAGTAATGACAACTTCAAATGTATATGATATGAACTCACTGATGAAAGAGAAGCAGATAACTGAATGTATTAGAAATCAGAACACAAGAAACAAACAAAAGAAAGTTAAAATAAAGGGCCAGAGCAAAATATATCAGGCTTCAGTTGAAGTAAAAGAAAAAAACAAAATAGGGTAGCAATGATCTCAGATAAAGCAAAAGCAAAAATAGGATTAATTAAAAGGGATAAGCAGACAAACTATGCTTTGCTAAAAGACACCATAGACAATATAAAACTTATACACACCCAATGGAATAGCATCCAAATTTTTAAGGGAAAATCTAAATGAATTATAGGAGGAAATAAGAAGTAAAACTCCACTGTTGGGGGACTTCAGCTTTCCTCTCTCAGAGATAGATATATTTAACTGTAAAATGAATTAGAAAGAAGTCAAGGAGATGAATAGAATCTTAGAAATGTTAGAGAAGACAGACCTCTGGAGAACATCTATGGTTATAGAAAAGTATATAACTTTTTTCAGCTGCACATGGAACCTTCAAAAAACTGACCATATCTTCGAGCACAAATACTTCACAATCAAATATATAAAGTCATAAATATTCAATTCACCCTTTTGAGACCATGACAGAACAAAAAATACATTCTGTATAGGGCTTTGAAAACACAGATTAAAAGCTAATTGGAAACTAAAAAATATAATTGTAAAGAATGAGGGGATTATAGGATAAATCATAGAAAATCTACAATTTCATTAAAAATGACAAAAAGTAGAAAGCATCCCAAAATTTGTGGGATGAAGCCACAGCAAAAAGTGGGAAAAATGTTATATCCTCAAAAATCAGTAAAAGAGATGAGGTTTTTTGGGAGCTCTAAGTGGTTACATTGCTGGATCATACACTTTCGGATTTGTGGGGATCTGAAATGAGAAGTGGCATCAGCAAAATGAGGGAAAGAATGAATTTTAGGTTAATATGCTACAGCATAATTGTATTTTTCCTCAGCAGACAAAACTCAAGCCTTTCCAATAAGATCAGAGGCAAAGCAAGGATGTCCATTGACACCACGATAAAGAAATTCTTTCCATAGCAATAAGACACGCAAAAAAAAACAAAACAACTCAAGGAATAAAAATAGGCAATGAGGAAAGAAAAATATCATTTTGTAGATGGTCTGATGGCATGCTTATGGAATCAAGCAAAAAACTAGTTGAACAATTAACAACTCTGGCAAAGTTGCAGGATATAACACATAGCCAAATAAATCATCAATATTTTTAGACACTAACAACAAAATCTAGCAGGAAGAGGAAGAAAAAAGAAAATTAATTTAAAATTACCTCAGATATTATAAAACACGTGGAAGTCTACCTGATCTGAGAAATCCAGGGACTATATGAACACAATTACTAAACACTTTTCATGCAGACATATCTAAAGAATTGGAGCAATATTAATTATTAATTATATAATGAAAATGACAATTCTTAATTTACTTATTCTTGCTATATCAGTCAAATTACCAAATAATTGCTTTATAGAACTAGAATAAATAGTGACAAAATTCATCAGAAAGAACAGAAGTTCAAGAATATCAGAGCAAAAAAAATTTTTTAAAAAGAATATCAGAGCAATGAAAGGGAAAAAAAAATGTGAAAGAAAGACAACCATCAGTATTAGACTTGCAACTACATTACAAAGTTTGGAAACAGAATGGTTCTTGTTGGATTTATGGAGAATGGAGGAATTTATGACCAAGTGAGATAGAAAACATTACGGAATGTGAAATGGATAATTCTGATTACATTAAATTGATTTTTTTTCACAAACACAGCCAATGCAACCAAGATTAGGAGGGAAGCAGAAAACTAGGAAATATTTTTTTTATAACTACTGTCTCTAATAAAGACCTCAATTCTAAAATATATAGAGAACTGAGATAAGTTTACAAGAACACAAGTCTTTCCCCTGTTTATAAATGGTCAAAGAATATGAATGGGCAGTTTTCAGAAGAAGACATTAAAGCTATCTATAGTCATATTAAAAAATGCTCTAAATCACTATTGATTAGAGAGATGGGAATCAAAACAAATCTGAGAGTTTGGTATGGCACTGAATCTACCTAAATTAATTTACTTATTCAGTGCCATACCATCAAACTCTCAGATAATTATTTTCTAGAGCTAGAAAAAATAATATCAGAATTCATCTGGAAGAATATAAGGTCCAAACTATCAAGGGAACTAATGAAAAGAAATGCCGCAGAAGATGGCCTAGCCCTATGAGATCTCAAATTGTATTTATTATAAAGCAACAATTATCAAAACCACTTGGTACTGGCTAAGAAACAGAAGGGTAGACCAGTGGAATTAGTTAGGTACTCAAGACAGAGTAGTTAATGAATATAGCAATCTACTCTTTGATAAACCCAAGGACTCCAGCTTCTGGGATAAGAACTCAGTGTTCTACAAAAATTGCTGGGAAAATTGGATAACAGTGTGGCGGAAACTAGGCATAGACCAATGCCCGACAACGTACACAAGAATAAAGTCCAAATGGATATATGACCTAGGTATAAAGATTGATACTGTGAACAAATTAGTGGAGCAAGGAATAGAGTATTTATTTAAGGAGATTTAAGGAGAAGGGAAGAATTTTTGACTAAACAAGAGATACAAAGCATTATGAAGTACAAAATGGATAATTTTGATTACATTAAACTGAAAAGCTTTTGCACAACCAAACCCAATGCAACTAAGATTAGGAGGGAAATAGAAAACTGGGAAAGAATTTTTGCAACTAGTGTCTGTGATAAAGGCCTCATTTCTAAAATATATAGAGAACTGAGTCAAACGCACAAGAATACAAGTCATTCCCTAACTGATAAATGGTCAAAGAATATGAGCAGGCAGTTTTCAGAGGAAGAAATTAAAGCTATCTATAGTCATATAAAAAAATGTTCTAAATCACTATTGATTAGAGAGATGCAAATCAAAACAACTCTGAGGTACCACATCACACCTATCAGATTGGCTAACATGACAAAACAGGAAGATGACAAATGTTAAAAAAGATGTGGGAGAGTTGGAACAATAATTCATTGTAGGTGGAGTTATGAGCTGATTCGACCATTCTGAAGAGCAATTTGGAACTATGCCCAAAGGGCTACAAAAATGTGCATACCCTTTGATCCAGCAATACCGCTTCTAGGACTGTATCCTCAAGAAATCATAAAGATTGGAAAGGGTTCCACATGTACAAAAATATTTATAGCATCTCTCTTTGTGGTGGTCAAAAACTGGAAATCAAGGGGATGCCCATCAATTGAGCAATGGCTGAATAAATTGTGGAATATGAATGGAATGGAATACTATTATGCTATAAGAAATGATGTACAGGAAGACTTCAGAGAGGTCTGGAAAGACTTATATGAACTGATCCTGAGTGAAAGGAACAGAATCAAGAGAACTTTGTACAGATCAACAACCACAGTATGTGAGTAATTTTTTCTGGTAGACTTAGTACTTCATTGCAATGTAAGGACTTAAATAATTCCCAATGTTCCCTTACGGTAAAAAGTCTTCCACACCCAGAAAAAGAACTATGGGATTCAATCACAGAATGAAGCAGATAATTTTCTTTTGTATTAGGTTTTGGTTTGTTTTATAATTTCTCCCATTCATTTTAATTCTTCTATGCAACATGATGAAGGTGAAAATGTATTTAATAGGAATGTATGTGTAGAATATATATAAAACTTTATTCTGTCTCAGGGAGGGAGTGAGGAAGTAGGGGAGAAGGGAGGGGGAAAATCTAAGATATATGGAAGTGGTTGTGGAACACTGAAAACAAATACAAAAATAATAAAAAAAAACATATCTGAGGTACTACATCACACCTATCAGACTGGCTAATATGACAAAACAGGTAAATGATACATGTTAGAGAAATTGTGGGAAAGCTGGAATGCTAATTCATTGTTGATGGAGCTGGGAGTGGATCTATCCACTCTGAAGAGCAATTTGGAACTATGCCCAAAGGGCTATAAAAATGAACATATACTTTGAACCAGCAGTATCATTTCTAAGACTGTATCCCAAAGAGATCATAAAAATGGGGAAAGGACCAACATGTACAAAATATTTATAGAAGCTCTTTTTGTAGAGGCCAAGAACTGGAAATCAAGGGGTTCCCCATTAATTGAGGAATGACTGAACAAATTGTTGTATATGAATGTAATGGAATACTACTGTGCTATAAAAATGATGAACAAGAGGACTTCGAGAAAACCTGGAAAGATATATTTGAATTGATGCTGAGGGAAGTGAGCATGACCAGGAGAACATTGTACACAGTAACAGCTGCAGTATGTGAGGTCTAATTTTTAGCCCTTCTCCGCAATGCAGGGATCTAAAACTTTTCCAAAGGACTCATGATGGAAAATGCCATCCACATTCTGAGAAAGACCTATGTAGTTGGATTCCAGAGTGAAGCAGACTTTTCTCTTGTTTTGTTTTGCTTTCTTTATCATGGTTTTTCCCATTTGTTATAATTCTTCTATGCAACATAACTAAAGTGAAAATGTGTTCAACAAGAATGCATGTGTAGAGTGTATATTGTTTTACATCCTGTCTTGGGAAGGGAGGGAGGACAGAGGTGGAGAAAATTTATAACTTATGGAGGTGAATATTGAAAACTGAAAATAAATAAATCAACTATTTTAAAAATAGAATAGTGAATCAGTGGAATAGTTAAGGTATATAATGACCAGAGTAATTTAGTTTTTCAATAAATACAAAGATTCAAGTTTTCCGAGTAAGAATTCAGATTTTGACAAAAATTTCTGGGAAAACTGAAAATCCGGTTTTCAGAAAGTAGGTATAGACCAATATAATTACACTATATACTAAGGTAAGGTCAAAATGGAGAAAAAAATTTAGACATAGAAGGTAATGTCATAAGTAAATTAAGAGAGTATGGGGAAATATTCTTGCCAGATTCATAGATAATGGGAAAGTGTATGAAATAGAAAAAATTACAGGAAATAAAATCAATTATTACAGGAAATCAAAAAGCTTTTGCACAAACAAAATAAATGCTACCAAAATTAGAAGGAAAATAGTAAACTGGAGGGAAAATACAGCAAATTTCACTGATAAAAGCCTCATTTTTCAAATATATATGGAAAGGAATCAAATGTATTTTTAAAAAGAGGCCATTGCCCAGTTGATAAATGGTCAAAGGATATGAATAGGCAATTTTCAGAAGAAATCATAGACATTGATAGTCACGTAAAATGTTCTAAATCATTACTGACTAGAAAAATGCAAATTAAAACAGTTCTGACATATCACTTCACAACTTTTAAATTGGCCAACATAATGGAATAAAGACAATGACAAATACTGCAGCGAGTGTGTCAAAACTGAGACACCAATACACTGTTAGTGAATTACTCGAACCATTCTGGAGAATAATTTGGAACTATACCCAAAGGCAACAAAATTGTGTAAACCCTTTGACCCATCAAGACCACCATTAGGTCTGAATCATGAAGAGATCAAAGTAAATGTAAAAGGAACCATTTGTACAAAAATATTTGTAGCATTTTGTTTGTTTTTGTAGTGGTGTTGTCAAAAAATTGGAATTCAAGGGAATAAGCATTAAATGGGGAAGGCCTGAATAAGTTGTAGTATATGTTTTATTTTATTTTATTCATAATTTTTGGAATAAAACAAACATTTTTATATAATATTACAACAAAAATAATCACATATGAAATTGCAAATCTATTATGTACAATTTGCTATTCTGTTAAATATACAACAAATTATCATGCAAATTTATGTTTTCTTCCCTCCCCTCCAACCAAGAGATGGTTACCATTAACCCCAAATGTGTGTGTGTGTGTGTGTATGTGTGTGTGTGTGTGTGTGTAAAAATGATTCTATACATGTTTCCATTTGTCAGTTCTTTCTCTGGATACAGATAGCATCTTTCAAAATAACTAATTCACTCAAAGTCATACTTAAAACAATATTGCTGTTTATGCATACAATGTTCTCTTGATTCTAATCTGTTCATCTTCGTTATTTTGGGCTAGTTCTTCCATGCCTCCCTAAAATCATTGAGCTCACCATTTCTTATAGCGCAGTAGTATTCCATCACAATCATATGCCACAAGTTGCACAGCCACTCCCCAGCTGATGGTCATTCCTGCAATTTTCAATCCTTTGCCACAACTAAGACAGCTGCTATAAACATTTTAAACTATATAGGTTATTGTACTTTTTCCCTAATTATCTTCAGAAATAGACCAAATAATAGAAGTTCTGGGTCACAGAGTATAGGCATTTTAATAACTTTTTGGGCATAATTCTACATTGCTCTCCAAAATATTGGATCAGCTCACAATTCCACTAACAATGAATTAGTGTGCCAATTTTTCCTCATTCCGCCCAACATTTATCCCTTTTTCTGTGACATATGATTATGATGGAATGCTATTGTGCTATAAGAAATGATGAGCAGGTATTATTTCAGAAAAACCTGGGAAGACATAAGAAATCATGTAAAGTGAAGTTTGCGGAACCAGGAGAACATTGTATATAGTAATAATAGTACTGCAAGGATGATAACCTGCGAAAGGCTTACCCACTCTGATCAAGGCAATGATCAACAAAATTCCAAAGGACCCATGATGAAGAGTGTTATCCACCTCTAGAGACAAAACTGAAAAAACTCTGAATGTATATTGAAGCGTACTTTTTTTAACTTCATTTTTTTTCCTGTTTTGGTTGCCTTCTGCAACATGGCTAACATGGAAATATGTTGTATATGACTTCACATGCAATCAATTACAAATTACTTGCCTTCTCAAAGACGGGTGAGGATTTGAAAGGAGGGAGAGAATTTGGAGTTCAATTTTTTTAACGAATATTATTTTTTTCAAGTAATTAGGAAATACTCAATGAAATGAATTATATATATATATAATGTACATATATGCACACAGACATATATATACATATGTTATATATGTGTGTGAGTGCATATTGTATGTATATATCAATATAACCTTGAGCAAGTGATTTCATCTTTCTGTGCTAATCAGTAAAATAATTGAAAAATGGACAACAAATAGAAATAATCTTGGAGGGGAGAAGAAAGAGAGAAATGAAGGAAAGTAAAGAGAAAAAAATAAATACTTAACAATTGAAAGACAAAATTTAATTTAAAAAAGAAAGAAACCATAGACACTGAGATGTTGTCAGAACCTAACTAGACTGGCTAATTAGAAGTTCTGCTACTGTATGTAGGGAACTGATCTGATTGAAGGAAATTTTAGCTTTTTGAAAAAGTTGTTTGAGGGAAATGAGATTCTCTTCTGTGAGTGAAAATTTGACTAGGGAAGACTGCCTTGTGCTCCAACACCATATGCAACTTGAGAAAAAGGAAACGCCTTGAAGAGTTATTGACATTTCCCTTTACTGTGCTCTATGGTTTGAAAGGAAGGAAATATAAAGTACTTACATTCCTGTATAGAGCAAAACCTGAGCAGCATTGGCAATACCAGGATCAAAAGGAACTTTCTTACAGTTAACTCAAAGAATGTAACTGCCTCAGGGCCTAGCCATTTGTATAGATCTGGGGAATTCTACAGATTCCACCTAAAATATCTTAATACTGTTTCAGTAATCTGAGAATAACAGTGAAACTGTTTTGTCCAGCAAGTGAGTTAGAGAGGCTCAAAAAAGGAGTAAGTCATATGGTGTGCAGACCATTGCCAAAAGAAATCATAGGTATCCAGGTGGAAAATAGCCACAAGTATTTGGGTCTCTCTGTATTCTGTGGCGCTAATTTTTCTATAAATTTGTGCCTACTTTTCTTTCACGAAAACTTTCTGCACTGGTGCTCAATGATACTGTTCAGAGTACTGGAGATGTTTTGTCATTCTTATTTAATGGGGAAGATTACATTCATTTTGTCATTTAAATATTTATTAAGTACCTACAATGTGCCACACACTGTACTAAGTGTTGGCAATATGAAGAAATGCAAAAAAAATGAAATTCCTTCTCTCCAATCTCATCTATTAAGCTGGTTACAGAATATTTAGGAAGATCCTGAGGATGATAGATACAAAGTTTAGATGATGTATCATGATCTTCATCCTTGAGAAATAAATATGCTACTGAACTACAAGCTCAATATGATACTGACTATGGAAAACACTTTGGATTCTTCATCATTCTTCATCCACTAGATTTTCAAAGCCTAAGAGTGAGTGGAAAGCTCAGACTCTGCACACACTTTGAAAAGAGCATGACCAACAGAGACACAGTTCATATGCAGACCCATCTAATCAAATGTGGATGTTTCATTTCCAGTGGGTTGACTACCAGATAATGATACTATTAGTGGAAATTCATGAAAATCATTTACTCAAGTGTAGAAAGATTTATCTCTACATTAGGAGAAAGAATGCTAACTCTGAGTAAACACTCTGTAATTGAGGCGTAGTAGGTGACTGTATTTGTCTCAGTGTTTTCAGTATCATATTTAGCTCAGTTTTATAGTTGCCTACAAAGGGCCAGGCTTCGTGCTCCAAAACAAGGACACAATGGTGAAATACACATCAGTCTCTCACCACAAGAAACTTGTATTGCCCATCAGCTGCACTGCTTTTGAATTTCTTTGGAGCACTCTATCATGTCTTCAGGCAGGTAAGTTACACAGTGGATAGAGAATTAGACCTGGAGTTAGGAAGACCTAGGTTCAAATTTGGCCTCAGGCACTTACTACCTATGCAACTCTGAACAAGTCACTTAACCTCATCTGCCTCAGTTTCCCAATCTGTGACATGAGCTGAAGAAGAAAATAACCAGCCACACCAGTATCTTTTCCAAGAAAACTCAATCTCAAAAATTGGGGTCAAAAAAAATTAAACACAACTGAAACAACTGAACAATCAATTCCTTACCCAGGAAACTCATCATTAGTAAATCACATTATCCTCCAGTATTAAATATGCAAAGCTTGAATATATGCTACTCACACCTTCTCAGTCCCCTCTGCCCCTTTGATTGGACCCTCCTATTGAAGGTCAAGACCATAGGATCCAGAGTCTCAATTTAAGTACAGGGGTTCCTTCCATCTTCTCCTCTTTCTTACCAGCTCCACTGCTTTTTGATTTCTTTGGAGCTCTCCATCACAGCCCTGGTTATAGGGTAACCAGGAAGTTCCCCATCCCCACAATGCAGTTTCACTTGGTGTTTTTCCTCCATCAGATTGTAAGATCCTTGAGGATAGGGACAGTGTTTATATTTTCATCTGTATCCCTAATATTTGCCAGTACCTTGCATATAGTAGGTGCTCAATAAATATTTACTGATCATTGTCTAGAGCAAAGACACACAGTCTACATAGATTGGTAAATAAAATGTAATCTGAGATGAGAATGAGCACTAATTGATGGGGCATCCTTCAGGTAGAAGGAAACAAAGATAAGAGACTGAATGCTGAGTTTGGCAGACAAATTTCACTGGGCCACATAGTTAGTCAAAGGGAATAATGTGAAATAAGTCAGAAAAGATAGACTAGAGTCAGACTGTGAAGGGCATTAATTAGCAAGCCAAGAAGTTTATATTTAATCCTGAAAATAAAAACAGGGATTCAGTCAAACAGTGAATATTAATTGAGCACTTACTATGTGACATGAACCATAATAAATGCTGAAGCAACACTAAAGTCTCTCCAGGAGGGAGATGATACCTCCAGTGCTTTAAGAAGAGTAGCCTGAATTGTATAGAGAGAACAATCTTGCCCTACAAGAAGAAACAGGGGATGGGGATGAGAAAAGGGAGAGTTGTGATGGAGGGGAGGGCAGATTGGGGGAGCAGGTATTCTGAATGCATGCTGTCTTGAGTAGGAGGAGGGAAAATAGGGAGAAAATTTGGAACTTAAATTCTTTTTTAAAAAAATGTTTATTTATTTTCAGTTTTCAACATTCATTTTCACAAAATTTTGAGTTCCAAATTTTCTCCCCATTTCTCCCGTCCTTGCATCCCAAAACACTGTACATTCTGATTACCACTTCCTCAGTCTGTCCTTCTTTCTATCACACCCCTCCCTTCCCTTACCCCATCTTCTATCTTTTCTTGTAGGGCAAGATAGATTTCTATACCCTATTACCCGTATTTCTTATTTCCAAGTTGCATGCAAAAACAATTCTCAACATTTTTTCCTAAAACTTTGCGTTCCAACTTCTCTCCCTTCCTCTCTCCCCACCCATCCTCACTGAGAAGGCAAGAAGTTCAATATAGGCTATATATCTGTAGGTATGCAAAAAACTTCCATAATAGTCGTGTTGTGTAAGACTAACTATATTTCCCTCCATCCTATCCTGCCCTCCATTTATTCTATTCTCTCTTTTGACCTGTCCACTCCCAAAAGTGTTTACTTCTAATTACTCCCTCATCCCATTTGCTCCCCATCTATCATCCCCCCACTCCATTTATCCCCTTCTCCCCTACTTTCCTAGAGTGTAAAATAGATTTTCATACCAAATTGAGCGTGCGTTATTCCCTCCTTAAGCCAAATGTGATGAAAGTATCACTTTTTCCCTCTCACCTCCCCCTTTTTCCATTCATTTAGAAAAGCTTTTTATTGTCTCTTTTATGAGAGATAATTTGCCTCATTCCTTTTCTCCTTTCTCTTTCCAATATATTCCTCTCTCACCCCTTAATTTTATTTTTTAGATATCATCCCTCCCTATTTAACTCACCTTGCTCTCTGTGTGTGTATATGTGTGCATAATTCCTCCAACTACCCAAATATTGAGAAAAGTTTCAAGAGTTAAAAATATTTTCTTTCTATGTATGAATTTAAACAGTTCAACTTTAATGAGACCCTTGTGATTTCTCTTTCCTGTTCACCTTTTCATGCTTCTCTTGATTCTTTTGTTTGAAAGTCAAATTTTCTATTCAGCTCTGTTCTTTTCATCAAGAATGCTTGAAAGTCCTCTATTCCATTGAATTAACATTTTTTCCCTGAAATATTATACTCAGTTTTGCTGGGTAAGTGATTCTTGGTTTGAATCCTAGTTCCTTTGACTTCTGGAATATCACATTCCAAGTCCTTTGATCTATTAATGTAGAAGCTGCTAGGTCTTGTGTTATCCTGATTGTATTTCCACAATACTTGAATTGTTTCTCTCTAGCTGCTTGGAATATTTTTTCCTTGACCTGAGAATTCTGCAATTTGGATACAATATTCTTAGGAGCTTCTCTTTTTGGATTTCTTTCAGGAGGTGATCTATGGATTTTTTTTCAATATTTGTTTTACCCTCTGGTTCTAGAATATCAGGGAAGTTTTCCTTGATAATTTCATGAAAGATGATGTCTAGGATCTTTTATTTTTCTTGATCATGGTTTTCAGGTTGTCCCATAATTTTTAAATTGTCTCTCCTGGATCTGTTTTTCAAGTCAGTTGTTTTTCCAGTGAGATATTGCAAATTGTATCTTATTTTTTCATTCTTCTGGTTTTGTTTTTTCTGTAATTTCTTGGTTTCTCATAAAGTCATTATCTTCCATCTATTCCATTCTAACTTTTAAAGAACTATTTCCTTCAGTAAGCTTTTGAACTTCTTTTTCCATTTGGTTAATTCTGTTTTTAAAACATTCTTCTCCTCATTGATTTTTGAACCTCTTTTTCCAATTGAGTTAGCCTATTCTTAAAGATGGTTTCTTAAGCATTGTTTTGGGTTGCGTTTAGCAAGCTGTTGACTCGCTTTTCATGATTTTCTTGCCTCATTCACATTCCTCTTCCCAATTTCTCCTCCACCTCTCTTACTTGATTTTCAAAATCCTTTTTGAGCTCTTCCATGGCTTGAGACCATCGCATATTTATTTGGGAGGTTTTGCATGCCAAAGGGTTCACTTTGGTGTCTTCCTCTGATGGTATACATTGTTCTTCCTCACGCAAAAAATGGAAGAAAATACCTGTTCACAAAGAAAGTAGCCTTCTATAGTCTTATTTTGGGGGGACAATTTCCCAGCCAGTTCCTTGACTTTTGAGTCCTTTGTCAGGAGGAGGGTATACTCTAGTGACCCATAAGTTCTCAGTTCCTCCAAGGTGGCACAATCAAAGGAGAGGAGTTTACTCTTCTCCTGGCATGCTCTCTGGTCTGGGAGCAACTACAAGCACTCTTTTCTGCCCAGGATCTGTTAGTAGAATTTCCTCTCCAGAGCCTTTACCAGTTCCACCAGGCCAGCCAGAGCTTCCTCTCACCCCAGGACCGCCACTCAGGATGGAGATCCAGAGCAGTGATGTGATTCCTCCAGGGACTTTAGGCTGAGGGTTCCTAAAATGAACACTGTGCTGCAGCAACTTCTGTTGCCCTAGGGTCGCTGGGGTCAGACTTCATTCCCTTCTCACCCAGGTGAGAGAACTTTCTCATTGACCTTTGAAACTGCCTTTAGTGTTTGTGGGTTGAGAGATCTGGGAACCGCAGCTGCTGCTGGGGATTTCACCCATTAGGCCTGCTCTGGTATGGTCCCTACCACATGACCAAGGCTGGGTGCCACTCTGCTCCACAACAGTGAAGTAGACCTTTCTTTTTTTTTTTTTTTAATTTTTATTTTTTAATGTTTAACAATCACTGCCATACAATTGAGATTTTATCCCCCCCACCTACCCCCCACTACCCCCCTCCCTCCCCACGACTGCATACAATTCTGTATAGATTCTACATATACTTTCCTATTGAGTATATTTTCACTATAGTCATGCTATGTAGTCAGACTAAAATAAATGAAAGAAATCGTATAACAAATCAGAACATGATACACAAACACATACACATACACAAACATGATCTGCTACATTTTGTGAGTGACTTCCATATTTCTTTCTCTGAGTGTGGAAGGCATTTTGCCTTGAGAACCACCTTTGGGATTTGTTTTTTTATAAGAAGTTTTTGCGTTATTACAAAAATCCAAGTCGAGGTAGATCTTTCTTGTAAGCCTTCCAGGCTGCCTTGGACTGGGAACCTCTTTCACTTTGTTGTTTTGTGGCTTTTGTTGCTCTAGAATTTGTTTAGATTCATTTTACAGGTATTTTAGGGGCTATGGAGGGAGAGAGGGCTTCTACAGATTCATCCTTCTACTCTGGCATCTTGACTCCACTCCCCTGGAATTCAAATTCTTATGGAAGTTAATGTTGAAAACTAAAAATAAATGTATTAATTTTAGAAAAGGTTTACTAAAGAAAAGGAGACTTCAGTCAGGTTCTAAAGGGTGTATCAGCTGTATCATAGGTACAGGTACTAATTTTTAGTAACTTACCATTTTATAA
Source organism: Notamacropus eugenii (assembly GCF_028372415.1). Lineage (NCBI taxonomy): Eukaryota > Metazoa > Chordata > Mammalia > Diprotodontia > Macropodidae > Notamacropus > Notamacropus eugenii. The sequence continues at coordinate 8,346,346 of NC_092874.1, forward strand.
ATGAACACCTGGGTCCACTAACAGTTAAAAAATAAATTTGAGGCCATTGTGCAAAAAAAAGATAGCTTCTAGGGAAGTTACTATTTGTTTTTTGTTGTTGTTGTATATATATACACCTAGATCCATAATATTTAAGGATATATACGTGCACTTACGCACTTATACACACATACATATATATATATATATATATAGTGCATTTCTTTATGTTTGTGTATGTTTGTGTGTGTGTGTGTGCATGTGTGTATGTGTGCGTACACATTTCTAGTCTGGTCCCCCTTTCTCAGAGAAAAATAGAGCAGCCAGCTTTGAAGTTTCTTCTACTACTCTCAGGCAAGAATCACAGTCTCCTTTGGAAAGTTGAGGGCAAGTTTCTAGAGATGTCTCCCCACATCTTCCCTACTTAAAAAATAGTATCCTGATGGCAGGGCATCAGAAAAGATGAAGAGAAAGACTGGATGTATAGACACTAAACAGGAGGCTATGGAAATGATCTAGATATGCATGGGTGAGGGTCTGAATTAGGCTGATGTCCTTGCAGTGGAAGGATGGGAACAGATATTAAAATGTTCTAAGAGTAACATCAGTGAGACAGAAAATTCATTATATTTATGGCAGAAGGAGAGAGTAATATTGAGGATAACTCTAAGGATAATATATGGGACTGGAAGCAGGATTTTGCTCCCAACCAAAAGTAGGAAGTAAGAAAGAGGGTGTGTCTAAGGGGATGGATAATGAGTTCAGTTTTCTACACGTAGTTTAATATGACAATGGGACGTGCAGAAAGGAAAGTCAGTTGTTATTCTGTAGTGCCTTTAAAAAGAGGATAGAGCCAAGATCATAGAGTTTGAGTACAGAAAATTGCTTTACATTCCTTCCATTAGCATTCTCTCTCTCTCTCTCTCTCTCTCTCTCTCTCTCTCTCTCTCTCTCTCTCTCTCTCTCTCCATATATATATATATATATATATATATATATATATATATATATATATATATATATATATAGTGTGTGTGTGTGTGTGTGTGTGTAATGAATTTTGAGAATGTGGACTTTGGTTGTAGCTACTAATAGAATCTCATTTTCCCTGAATGAGTGCATTGATAAAGACTGCAATATTTGGGGTATAAAACTCACTATTTTTCTCAATGAATCTCAATATTTCTTTCTTTAAAAGACAAAAACGTATAAGGGTAACATATACCCACAGATTAAAAAAAAATAACTTTCAGCTTTGATAGCAGGATGAGGAATAAAAGGTCTCTCAGGTCTTTTTCTAACTTAGATTCAATGTAATTCCAAGACATATGGACAGATTTATTATTCCCCCAGAAGCCAAACACATTGATGATTCTTCTTTTTTTGTTTTTTTCTCTTCTTTAACCTCCATAACCAGTCAAAGCTTTAGAAATGAATATTATTTTAAGAGCTGAAGCAGCAGAATTTTCATTGTCAGTTTCAACAAAGATTGTAGTTGTTTTTTTCCTCTCATTTCTATACTTGTTTTCCACAATGGGAGGATTTTAAAGGGAGGAAATAGAAGGGAATAATTCTAAGTTCTTACTTAGAATTCCAATGACCAGGGAGATTTTTAAAATGCACTATAGCTTTATATCTTTTTCTCGTGAAATGGCAACACTGTGAAGTAGTTTCAGAATTTAAAGGTTTCTGGTGTGTTTGCTCTGAGTTTTATTTAAAATGACAATTTACTTCCCTGCTGCCAAAATTACAGAAGAGATTTATTTAGACACCTAATGAAGCATAACTAGGAAATCGGTAGAAGGCTATATTACTTTCTCAAGTCCTGGGAGTCAAGACTTTAATTTAAATTTTCCTCCAGCTGAAAGACCATTAATTTAAAGCATTTATTTTCTCACCTCCTTTGTCATGTGAAAATATTATACAAGAAAGATAAGAAAAATAAGTCACCAAGATACATACTAGCTCTAGAGACCACTTCAAAATAGAATATCGGGAAGGGAGAAATTGCTTCTACTGGCCTTTTTAGAGCATGAGCACACTATTTGGAAAATTAGGTACATGTTACTAAGTTAGTTTTTTTCTTCTGGAAAAAAAGAAACAATTAATACTATAAAACTTACATTGTACTTATAGTGCCCTGAAATTTTTTTTCAGTGATTCCGACAATGAGAAAATATTTCAAGTATTTAAAACATTACAATTAGACTTGTAAATTTCCCTTCAAGGAATAGTTCTTTACCAATAGCATTCTAATTCTGACTATTTAAAGTTCTTTTTAATTTAAGTAAAACAGTGTCACCATGAGAGAAATATATCCACAGAAAATTCATTTATTCAGCCTAGATTGGAAAGCATGGCAATTGTAAATAAAATCTTCTTCTTCTTCTTCTTCTTCTTCTTCTTCTTCTTCTTCTTCTTCTTCTTCTTCTTCTTCTTCTTCTTCTTCTTCTTCATAAAAACTGATGTGGACAATTTCCTCTAAGAAAACATCACAAGAGTCAAGAAGAAACTTGAGGGGGCTATCATTCTAGTGAAACACCTTGGCAAAGGTCTTTGCATTGTCACAGAAAAATGTCCAGAGCCCAAACAGAAAAGGTATGGCCTATAATTGTCATTGTGGAATGATTTCTGAGTGTCCAAAAGAAGGGGGAAAAGTTTGCTATAGAACAGTGGAGGAAAGCTGGTGGGAAAGGAAGACAAATGAAGAGGAAAATTCTATAGAGAATTTCTCTCTCAAGAGGAAAAATAGGATATTTTGTTAGTGATTTCCACTAATTCATGCCTTCTTTACAAAATAACGTATTTCTTTTAGTTGTAATTTATGGAACAAAATAAGCATTTCTATAATGTAGTATAATTTTTAAAAAAAGACGATTACACATGAAACTGCACATACATTATGCATAACTTGTTATTCTGTGTAAATATATCGTAAGGGTATCCTGTAACTTCCTTTTTTTTCTTTCCTGCCCCTCATCCTAGGATTGGCCTTTGATGTCCTTAGGTCATATTCTGCTATGAATCTCACGGAATTCCCTGTAGCATGAAGAACAATGGGAAATGTTCCTGATCAATACTCTTACCATCCCCCTCATGACATGGTTAGCATTTAGATTTCTTATAGCCAGTGCTTTTTTTCCTATGTGCCAAGAGTGTTTCTTTCTCCTTGACTTCCTCTCACTTCTCTTTCTTCTTCTCTTCTTGGCTCACAGTAAGAAATGATTGTTGACTGACTGTAATCTGCTAAAATTGACTTATAACCACTATGTGCTTCTCCATTGCCCTTTGGGTGATCTTTAACTTTAACTCTTAGCAAAACGTGGCATTTCCTGGATCATAGCCACATGGAACCACTGAATTAACAGAGATGATATAATTATGTCATTGAGAAGATTGAAGTCATTAAAAGCATTGCACATTTTCCCAAAGGCGACTTTAGTTATGATTCTTCCATTTAATTCTGGAACTTTCTTGTTGTCTATTTGTACTGAAGATGTGCTATTAATGGACCATTACCCCCATTAGATTGTGAATTTCTTGAAAGCAAACACTTTCTTGCCTCATGATAATAATATGCTCATTAATAAATGCTCATCAACTGACTTAGGTCTATTGATTTTCTATCACACTGTAAACCACAATCTAGACAACAGACATTCTTCATCTACTTGAAGGTTCTTAAGTGGCTTTTTGGATGAAACAATTTGAGTAGCAATGATGTCACTTAGGAAGTTCTGCAATATTTCTGAGCTTAATGTAATCAATATAATGTCAAACAAAGAAAGACAACTGATGTCCTTGGGTAGATCTAAATTATAGGCAATCTCTTTTCTATTTGGGCTCTGGACATTTTCTGTGACAATGGCAAAGACCTTTGCCAAGGTGTTTCACTTGATTTAAATAATTTATAATCCTCTTTCTCCTTCATATAAAGTGTTATCGCTTGCAATAGAGAGAAATGGAAGGGAGGAAGGAAGTGAGGGAGAGACAGAGAAAGAGACAGAGAGAGAGAGAGAGAGAGAGAGAGAGAGAGAGAGAGAGAGAGAGAGAGAGAGAGAAATTAAATGTAGGTACAGAAACATTCTCAGTGAGTTTCCTTGTGATGTTCCACATTACCAAATCAAGATTGGTTGTTGATATAAAGGTGTTCATGAAGTACAGGAAAGTAATTTATTGTTTGGCTTCATCTTGGAGGCTGAACTCTTCTTATGAGATAACATTTATTAAACATGGTGCTCATCATATAAAAGTTGCTTTTACCCTTTCCTACTCACCCCCTTATTTTGTTCTGTTGTTCAGTCGTAATTCTCTGATATCATTTGGTGATTTCTTGGTAAAGATACTGGAGTGGTTTACTATTTCTTTCTCTAGCTCCTTCTACAGATGATAAAACTGAGACAAACAGAGTTAAGTGATCACCCAGGATCACTCAGCTAGTAAGTTTCTGAGACCAAATTTGAACTCAGTTGTTCTTGGCTCCAAATCTGGAGCTCCATCCATCCAACTGGCCTATTTTCTCAGAGCACACAATTAGGACAAAAACATTTTTGTCACCAAAAGTTGCAAACTTCTTTGCAGAGGGAACCTTTTCAAATAGCCTCAAGGTATTGAACTAGACATTATAAAGACATTCAGCACCTATTAAATTGGCAAGATCATTGAAGAAGACATTAGTGTCAGTGTAAATTCAATATTTAAAGGGGACTTTTATTGCAAGCCAGACACTGAGTTACTGGCCTTGTTCAGGTATCAGGGAAAAAAATTGAAGACTGGCCTGACATTTGGCATGGGTTCTCCCCTGCGGCTGACTTGGAGGTCAACTTTCTTCACTTAACTAGGTTGGCTTTTAGGAAACAGGCATAGAGTCCATTACAGGCCCCAAATGGAAGCTTTTGCTGTGATGTCAGTATGATCTGCTAAAATGAGTATGTGCTGTGCTGGTAAAATCTCAAGAAGCCAGAATGACCACAGCTTGGCGATGATAGGAATGGCATCAGGGGGGATTTATGAGAGAACACAGACAAGAACAAGACAAGAAAGAAAGGGATGCCTGGGTTAGCATTTGCATCCTTTGAGGAGTCATCCACTTCAATCCCTTCTTTACCTCGGTGAAAGTGAGATCTAAGGTGGTTAAATGACTTATTCAGAATCATATAGGTAATAAACATCAGAAATGAGATTTGAACCCACACCTCTAGATTCATGAAAACATATACATATGTATATGTTCCCTACACACATATATGTGTATATATGTACATGTGTGGGATTATATACATATATACCTTTACATATGCACACTTGAGCTGTCTTAATATAATTACATTAGAGCATGAAATAATCCATAAACAATTTTTCCGGTGATAAAGATTTATACATTATTCCCCCCTAAGACAATTTACCCATAGTATATAAGAAAGGAGGAGTTTGTGTTAGCATCAAGTGACCCAGATACAGGGACCACCCACCAGAGGGGCTTTCTTTTGAAGTCTCAGAGCACTTCATTGCCATGTAGACTGTCTCCTCTCTGTGGCTCCTGGACAAGGCTACACTAGAGCACCAAGATATGAATAAGGCACAGAATAAAGCAAACCTGACTTCCCTTCTTCTGCTTTAGCATATTAAGTGATTTTCCTATATTCAGACATGGGGAAACTCTTCTGAACTGATTCAATGAATCAAGAATAACCAGGCAAACAGTGTATACTCAGGGGAAACAAACACTGTTCACAAGGAAAAATGGCCCACAACACAGCCCTGGCTCAGCCCCAGGAAGAGTTGAACATGGACACCTCCCTCTTCTCTTTGGAAAGGTATGGGTCTGGAGTGGTGGTGAACCATCAACCAGGCCTGAAGTGTTGGCTGCTTTTGCTCAACTTTTTTTTTAATTTTCTCCCAGTGCTTGTTATGATACACAGCTCACGACACAGAGGTGGGGGTGAAGGATGTAATTGGAAATTAAGGTGATGTGAAAATAAATAAAAGTTAATAGTTACATTGTAAGTGTTTAAAAGAAAAGGAAGGAATAGAGAAGTGGTATTAATAATAAAGAGGGCTTCATGGATCTGGCTTCAAATCCTGACTTTCTCTCTTCCAGTCTATGTGACTACAGGCAACCTACTTAACCTTTGCAGGTCTCAGCCGCAGGTCTCAGTTTACTCAACTATGAAATTAGGGGATTGAACCAGGTAACCATGAAGGCCCCTTTGTTTATAAATTGTTGTTTCCGTGTTGCAATTTGTGAGCTCCTAGAAGGCAGAAGGGACTGTCTTTTGTTCTCTGTTGTTGCTCCAGTGCTTATCACAGTGGATGACATACAGTAGATACTCAATAAAGCCTTGGTGACCAACCTGGCCTCCAACTCCACATCTCTGATGTCTGTTCACAAAGAGGGATAAGCAGAGTCCCTGGCCTGCAATTTTATTGATATTAGGCAGTCTGGGCCAATTCCTTCTACCAAAGGAGGCTGCATCTCCTCTGCAAGTACAATCTTAGAGAATTGTCCACCCCATGGAGAGATAAAGTGCCCAGTTAGTGAGTGTGTCAGGAAATTTCTAATCCACGGATCTCTCTGACTTTGAGTCAGGCTCTTCGTCCACTAAACCAAACTGACTATGTTGTTTACAAAAGATACATTCAATGCACATTTCATTCATTTTGAGACAAAATAGAATTGATTTTAAAAACACAATATTTAATTTAGTAATATTGGAATATGCAGATAAAAATCAATGAAACTTGAAGACATTCATATATACACACATACATATATACATGTATGTGTATATACATATATATACGTATATGTATATATATTATACATATACATATATGGACACTATATATATATATATACATATATATACATATATATCCTAAGTTTTTGGACTCATTTTCATCCTTTTCTCAAATTCCTTTTTTTAACTTTCTAAATAAAAAACAGTCACAGATTCCTTATACAAAGCTTTCCTATATCTCTAGTAGCCTTTTTGTAACATGTGCCAGTTGCTTTTCTCATGTCCCCATCTCTGGGCAGCTTTTATTATCACCTCATTACTTCCATGCTCCCTCCATGATATCAAATTGACTTAAAAACATGTGACTAAGAATCAGAGGCTTTCCATTTTTCAATCCCTGGGCCTCCCTGGGGCCTGCTGATGATTACTCGGTCCTAATATCTGTTAGTTAATACCATGGGCTTCACCCAACTTCAAAGCTGAGATATTAAAGGCTCGTTTTCCACTCCCAAGCAGGTGTATTTTTATTAGCTCTCCCTTTCAAAATTGCAATGACTTCACTTGTTGCTATCCCGCCAACAACCGTTATTGGGAGCCGGCCGTAACTGCGAGGTCCCATGCAATGTCTGAAGTTGTAAAGCCAGGCGTCTCACCGCCCTCCAAACAATCGGCTGGAACCAAGTGTTACATCATTAAATCTGCCTTCCAATACACCCATGGCATGTTTTCCATGTGTGTTGGGCTCAACAATAGCCCAGCAAAAGCTGGTCATAAATTCACAGACCCCCAATTTGTTCAGATCCACGAACAATGAGTACAAGCTGACAGGCACCACTGGCATTGTTTGAGTCAGAAATGTCATACACTGAAATTGAATGTGTGTTTGGCCTTTATTGGAGATGGAAATGTTAGCTTTTTGCTGTAAATTTAAACAACCTGTCACAAGGGGAGACTCCACATTTGGGTAGCTTGGGAAAGCCTAGCCCTAAGTAATTGCTTAGAGAAAAACAAATAAACGCATAGAAAGTCTTCCACATCCTAATTGGTTTTGTGTAGAAAAAGGGCAGCTGAAGTGATGATGGCTTTCGTTTGACTCAGACTGGTTTTCTTTTCTTTAGGATGAATGGATACACTGGGCCTGCCTTCATCAGGGAGTACTGATGGATGGTTCCTGAAAATTTACTGAAGGAGAAGGCATGAGAAGGGGCCACACCATTCTCCAAAGCCTCACTATTCTGGAGAAAGAACACTAGTACGCACAAGACCAGGAAAATGCACATATAGAAACATTCATGCAAACACATATGCCCCCTCTCCCCCCCACACCATTCAACTGAATTCAATTTTTCAGAATGTTGCCATCCAAGTGGAAATATTTTCACTATCACACTGGTATGTGAAGGTTATCCTAATTACTTTTAGAAAGTTCTGCAGGTTTTTTTTTCTTTTTAATTCAGTTCCACTGCTTTTATGGTGCCCAGATTCCACCGGAAAATATGTGGTCACTCGTTTGCTTGGATAGAAATCCATCACCTGGAATAGAAATCATGGTTGGTTGGGTAGCCAGCATCCTTGTGCAGACAGGCCTGCAAATATACACTAGGACAGGCCCCTGCCAAATAACTTGCGTCTGGCCAACAGTGCCTCTGAAACACTCTGTGCGTACTAGTTACCAGTAAGATTAATTGCCACGCATGTAGACAAATATTATTTTAGCTCTCACACCCGGGACTTGGGTTGTACAGTAGCAAGTTATGGACTGTCCATCCAGTACCTGTCTGCAGGTCTGTTGGCATCAGCCAATCATAACATTCAAACTTCTTGTAATTGAATGGCATTCCTCATCAGATTGAAAAGAGATTACTATTCAAAGGCAAAGCTTTCCAAAATACCTTTAACAAATCCACAGAAAAAGCAAACCAAAACAAAACATGTCACCTAACAGATCCACAAGACAGGAAAACACACACAAAGAAATGCTAGTGTGATCCCAGGGTTCCCACTCTTTTGTGGGCACCACATCACTTTTCTCCTATCTACCTAATCAGTTCTCCTCTGCCCCAGGCTGAATCTGCCAAGGAAAACTTTTTCATTTTTGGTAATCCATAGAGCCCTGTGAAAAGCAGCTTACACATCCCATATTGGGGTAGAAGAAAAGGTTACCACACCTTTCCAAAATAAAAAATAAAAACGTATATCCACCCAGTTCTTTCCTTTACTTAAGGAAACTCTTAGCCAAGTGAATCAAAGCAGAGATGCCATTTTAAGCTGTGTTTATTTTCTTTCAATTTGGCCCTTTCCACAATTTCCCCCCAAATGACACCTTTCTTTCCTCTGAAATTGGTCCAGCCAATGGGAAAAAAAACTCCTGGTATGAAGACTATGGACATCCAGAACCTCCAGCATTCCTGCAAGTTATTTTTCCGGTTTTCCTGGTTTGTGTCCAAGTATTGGCCATTGGGCCATATTGTTATTTTTGGGGAATGTTGGCACCATACTTTCAGATAGGGATTTGAAGGTTATTTTCATTTGGCATAAATCAGACTTGGAAAAATTAGTCACCAGTTTTATAACATTCTTTATGTTTTAAGAAATGGATTATTTTATAAGTGAAAATGATGATTCTCCAAAGTAGCTGTGATTCTGTCACCTTGCCCTATGAGTATGACCAGCCTCTCCCAGAAACATCATTCTTTCCTTTTTATATGTATTTTTTCTCCCATCACATTCAATCAAACTCAAGGAAGGGTCTATGGCAACCCAGGTCCTACGCCAAGCACTGGAGATCAAAGACAAAAATAAAACAACCTCTACACTCAAGGAGTATCTATTTTACTGTGGAGATACATCATGTAAACAGAAACCTATGATACAGGGAACATGGAGGCAGCAGCCAGCACTAATTACCAAGGTAGATGAGGAAAGCCTTTCCAAAAGCACTTAACTCATGAGCGAAGTCATACAGAAAAATAGGGATACCAGAGAGCTCAGGTGAGAATGGAGGACATTGGAGGCAGGAGAAACAATCCATTCAAAGGTACAGAGATGGGAGATGGAACATCTAGGTGGGCAAAGGATGAGCAGTCCAGTTTGCCTGGAACATTGAGTATGAGAAGGGAAATTATTAAAAAAAAACCCAGAAAAGCATTGACTGGAGTCACAAAAAGGTTTTCAATGTGAACCAGAGAAGGACTTAGAATTAGAAAGGACTTCTGAGGCCATAGATCTCTACCTTCTCATTTTGAAGATGAGGAAACTGAGGCCAAAGATTTTCAGCCTAATGTTACATAGGAGTATCAGGGCAGGGACTTGCAACCAGGGGTTTAGTTACCAAACTAACACTCCTCCCCCGTACCTTCTTTCTTCATGTCAATAGGAGGTGATTCAGGATTCTGATGAGGGAAGTGACCTATGCTCAAGCAACCTGCATTTGTCATTGACATTGAAGTTCTGTTGAAGGGAGGAGAGACAGGTATGGGAGACCAATGAGGAGGCTATTATGATGGTTCATGTGATCTGGGGAGGGTCTGGTGGAAAGTGGGGCCTATGGGGGAATGCAGAGAGGCAGACAGTTCCAGCAAATGTTTGGAAAAGAGGAACAGGAAAAATTGGCCAAAGTCTGTGTATGGGGAATGAAAGAGAGTATGGAGTCAAGGACAACTGTGATTTCATTAGAAGGGAAATACCTTCTCATTCAAAGGTTAGGTTTCTATGTATTATGGCATATTATGTTTAAAGAAAAATCAAAGTCTGTATAAAGGAATAGGGGTGGGGCATCAAGAAAGACCTCATGTAGGGATCTATGCTTGGACAGAGCTTTAATGGAAGTTGGAGATTCTCTAAAGTAGAAATAAGGAGGGGTGAGTTCCAAGTATGAGGGCCAGCTAACCTGCCTCACGGCGAAGGAGCAGGAGATGGAATGTCCCATCTGGGGAATGGTAAAGAAGCCAGTTTGACTGGAGTGTAAGTCAAAATCCTTGAGACTTTTGTGAGTAATTGGCTCACATCATAGCCCGAATCTGGGAGGTCACAGTGGTTAATATTGTTAGGAATTCTGCATGATTTAATTTTGCATAAATATGGACAGGCTTGTAGAGTGGGCACTAGGATTTGTAGGGCACAGCTCAGGCAGGGTGGCCTTCTTCAGCCTGGGCAACCAGCCTGAGTTGGAGGGCAGAAGGAGGCTAAGGACATGAGGGCCATGGGAAGAGGGAGGCTCTCTTGCTTGACTGCATACTTCTGGTCACAAACCACATTCAGTACCTGCAATGCTCTTATTTTTGATGAGGGAAAATTTCTCTTAGTCATTTCACTGAAAAAAACATCAGATATAGATCTAGAGGGGTCCAAGAGGTCATTAGGTTCAATCTCATAATTTAGAATATGGGGAAAATGAGGCACAAAGGGATGAAATGTTTTGCCCAAGGTCACTCAGGTCATAAATAGCAGAACCTGTATTAGAATCTAGGTCCTCTGGCTTAAAATCCAACATTGTTTTATACTCCTTAGATAATCATAAATAAAGATGTAGAAAGAATTGCAAGACCACAGAACAAATAGCCTTGTTTTTTATAGATGAGAAAACTGAAGATTATAAGTGACTTTCCCAAAATTACTCCAGATAACCACCTTTATCTTGAATTCCAAAGAACCACTGCCATGTCATTAATTTGATTAAAGAAGATAATTCCATTACCATCTCTTTTCAGTAGCTCTCACTAGTATGGACCACATTAAATGGAGAAAAAGTAATTTAAGTATGAATAAGAAGCAACTCCTACTACCCAAGCCAACCCTTCACCCCAAAGAGTGAAGTGGTAAGGGCTAAGAGCTTGACAAGTTCTCGGGATAACTCTTGCTTGTTTGAAGTGAACTGGCTGTTGAGTCAAATCCTCTAATGAGAGACTTCAATGTTCTCAGTGAACAGGAATAGTCTGAGGTCATGTTGTACAGTAGGAAAAAAAGTAGTTGCTATATTTTACCTGTGTGATCATGGGCAAGACCCTTCACCTACCTGGACCTCATTTTCTTTATTTGTAAAAATGAGATAGTTGAATATAATGACCTCTAAGACCATTTCTAGCTTTAAATATATGGTACTGAGGATCTAACTCTGGGACTCTAAAGATTCCGTTCTTTTATTTAGCCCACAGAACTACAGCTTCAAGCCTGACAGGAATGAGGGCTGATGGCCTCTGTACTCTAATGAATTCCTGATTAATTTCTTTATTACTAGATTCTACAAAGTAATAATGTCATGGTGGGAGGGGGGGCTTGCCCTAAGCCAGTGGTGATGAAGGCACACGTCAAAGTCCTTGAACTTTTCTATTGCTTCCTTTCATGGTCCATATTTGAAATCATTGCAAATAGTGACAATCTGTGATTCTTAGTCCCAAAGAATCAGTAGATGATTTTTGACACTGGAATATTGAGACTGATGCTAAGGAAAAGTGGGATCGCTCAGAGTACTACACAGTTTCTTAAAGGCATCCATTCTACTGGGCTCCTCAGACTTGATACTGACACCAATTCATTTTTCATTGGCAGAGTCTGTCCAAGGTCTATATACTAAGGCACCAGCTATAGGTGCTGTGCCTACAACTGCATGAAGCAGTCTGGGATTTATACACTATCCACAAACCCACACAGAAGGAAATAATTTTATGAAAGTTTATTTTCAAGATTCAAGACAAGTGTGATAATGAATACTATATTTTTTTTTTCTAGAGAAGACAAAGGATCTTCGCAGGGCCATTTTTTTAAAATACAAATATTCATGGCATTCAGAACTTTGCACAGGGTCTGGCACAGAGCAGGTGCCATTTACTATGTATAGGTCTATTGATTTTTCTTACTTAGAAAATACTTGGAATATTCTTCATAAATGTAACTGAAATGAAATAATATATTCTGGGAAGAAAGGACAACCTAAACCATAATCACCCATTTTCAAAACCTCCATTTACAAAAGAAGGTGAGCTCAGATATCTTATTTCTCACCTGGCCACATTCTTTTGGGGTCACACATTTCACACATCTTCCTTCCTCGTTTACCCCCTCTCAGCTCCATTTGGACATTGTTTTCTTACATTAGATTGTAAGACGCTTGAGGGCAGGAAATGTCTTTTTTGTTTTCATATTTGTATTACCATTGCTTAAAAAGTGGCACATAGTAGGGACTCAATAAAGGTTTATTGACTACCATTAAGTAATCATATTGAATTAGAATCTGATATTTTCAGAGCTGTAGTCTTATTGATAACAGCTGACCCAATAACTATTTATGTTTCTTCTACTATTTATATGTGGAAAACAAGAATAGTTTCCCCTAATCAAATATTAAATATGGGAGCCATGAGGTATGGGATATTTTTTTATAATTCTTCTCACAGGGGGAGAAATAAACTGAAAGTCTAAATTTAAAACTATGCTTGCGTATGATAGGTTAGCTGAAGAAGAGCTTATTTCAGCACTGGGTGATGAATCCATCAATCCTCTTCCTTTCACGAGTCACAGTCACTTGGGAAGGTGATCCATTAAGACCAAATAACACTTTTGCAGGGATTTTGTGGTCAGGATTATAGCTGAGTGTAAGATGAAACCCCCAAGCTCATGTCCTCTCCAGTCAGATAGGGATCAAATTCAAACAAAAGTGAGGTGAGGAAAACCAGCTGATGAGTGGTGGGATGCAGAGGGAAGAAGTTGTTTTTGTTGTGATTTCTGTTTTTCAAGGCTTTGTGTTTAATTTTCTTACTTGATGCTAATGAGTTCTGAAAGAATCATATCATAAATGCCAAAAGGAAACCTGGATTCACCAAAGTTTCTATGACTTTCCTCTTTGAGCTACCCCACACCCCAACCCAAAGCTGCTTCTAGCCCAAACTTGGAACTGCATCTCTGAGAAGGGCGCTGCTATGGGGATTAATGTGGGTGAGAAACTCGTCCAAAAGTGTGAAATGATATGGCTAATAGCGCCTTCAATGACATGGAAAACCCTCTTTAAGAGTCAATATGATGGAGTGAAAATGTAATCAAGGCACCATGGACAGAAGGAATCTTTCTGTTTAAGATATTAAAGGGAGAGGCCAGTAGGGCTGCCTGGGCTCTTGAAAGCTCAGAGGGCTTTCTGAAGGAGTGATCTTCATAGACGGCGCAGCTATAAAATTAGAACCCTAATATAACACTGCATAATTTATGACTGAAGTTAGTATCCAGAGAATGGAACCTACTAAGGGGACAAAGGATACTCTGTCCATTAAAGGAGAGGCTGCATTCAAAGTCTTTCTATCTGGAGAAGATCAATTAGAATTTTAGGTCAAGCATTACAGCCTATATCTTTGCTGGATAAGCAGAGTAGCACATTCAGAGCGGATTAGGGTCAAAAGATAGCAAAAACTGTACTAATTAATTAATTGATCAACAAGCATTTATTCAATATTTACCGTACCAGGCACTAGACCAGATACTGGAGATGCAAAGATAAAAACGACACAGGCCTCGCCCTGGGAAGTCAAAGTTTGTTTGATTATAAAGACACCCAATATAAATGTATTGCAAATGGAGAGGGGTAGAATACCATCATCTGGGAGACCAGGAAAGTAAAATTTTAAAGAAAATAAGAGATTCTAAGTGGCAGAAGTGAAGAGTGACTGCCATTCCAGCATGGTGGGCAGCCTGTGCAAAATGTCATGGGCCAGCAACAGCAAAAAGGCCAGTTTAGCTGGATCAGAGTGGCAACGGTCTGAACTCTGAGCCTTTTGAGGCTGAAGTCTTAAGATCTGAGCTTAAAGACCCTCTCCATCCTGGAGGAGGGGAAGGGAGCTTTGCAGACTCTGATGACATAAGAGCTGCCTTAGGAGAAGGAAGGTCCTTGCCGTATGAAGGTGTGAAATGACAGGGTCACCATTTTTTGAGGTTATAAGGGACCTCCAAAGTCATCTAGCCCAGAGGTGTCAAGCTCCAAGCCTCCATCCCAAACCAGATTACAATAATTGGTAAATGTTTAACAACATAAGTAAGAGTAGAGTCCAACATAGATAATGTCACTTTTTGGTTTTCTAAGTCACTACATGGTCTACAAGAATCCTTTCTTTTTGAGTTCTTTAAATCAGTTTCCCAAACTCAACTTCAGAATGACAAGGGCCTATGCAACTCTAAGTCTATAAATGGTAAAGCAGGTACAGAGTCATCAGAGAGATTGTTTACCAAAAGCTTCCTACATCTATGATATCAAAGGTCCATTCCCTCTTTCTTTCCTCAAGAAAGTGCAGGACACCAAGTAAGACAAATCTAACATATTCTCTCTCAGCCCTCATTGACCTAGGAGATAGACACCTACATAGATAAGTAAATAGAGAAAGAAAACACTAGCTCCTGGGGGATGAGGGGGAAGGAAATCGAAGGAGGCATCCTATAAGAAGTTATATCAGAACCATTCTTTGAAGGAAACTAGGGATAAGAGGTAGTGATGAGGATGGAATTTATTCCACACTGGGGAGGGGGGTGAATGGGCTGCACAAAGTCAGAGAGGCAGAAAATGCAATGATGCCCAGTATTCTACGGAGCTCATTGTCCCTATAACAGGGTTCCTTAACCTAGGCTCCACATTCCCCTTTGTCAACAGATTTCAGGGATTTGAAAATAAGGACGGGGAAAAATACATCTTCCTTCCACTAAACTGTACCTGAAATTTACCATTACCCTCAGTTATAATTTAAAATTTAAAAATAAAAGATTATTTTGAGAAATCTATAGGTTTCGCCAGATCGCCAAAGGGGTGCACATAAAAGGATAAGAATCTCTGATCTACAAATTTACCAAAATCATAAGATATGTAGCCAGTGGGAAAACTCACCTACATATGATTCTCTCACTAACAGAAGGGGAAATGTTGAATGCACAAAGAAACTTCGAATCATGGAACAAGTTCAGGTACGAACCTAACCCCACCCCACCCTCTCCCCTTCCTCTGGAAATCTGTACTGTTAAAACGAGAACCAGGCATCACACAAGGCATGGCATATACTGTATATTAGCTTTCAATCAGCAAAGTAAACAATGGAATATAAGCATTACATGGCCCTACATTAAGATAAACCAAACTGCCTTTGTCTAGCCAGATGTAATCACTCAAATTCCATGAGGAAGGAGGTAACAGCATTATTTTGTCTAAGTCTCAAGTGCTGTATTTAGTAAATAACCAGGATTTTTGTATATTCATCTCTTCATAACACCTATTTCCAACTTCTAAACATGACAAAGTAGTTCAGTGTTCTGGGCTCAGAGCTCGAGGCTACAACGGGGCATTTGGTAATCTTCCTTCATCAGGCCATTTTTTTTGGCAGTTGAAGGAAAAATGTTATTTAAAAGACTTGCTTCTTGCATAACACCTAAATAGTAAAGTAAATACAACATTTCTTGCTAGCCACTTTCTATTCTGAGACCTCAAGTTTGGCATCCAACATATTTATATGGGACTCCCCCCCAAAAAGGCAAATGATGCATAGCAAAGCTAATGATGATAGGGATAATAATAATAAATTTACTCCAACAGTATAGTGAATGTGAACCTGAAACATTACTATTCATTTTACACACACACACACACACACACACGCACACACACACACACGTTGGAAATGAGTGAAAAATCAGCTGAGATGGAAGGTGAAGGATATTCTTTTACCTTATACAAACTCTACATCTATTCAAGGCATTTCATCTCCCGGCTCCATGACTTTGACTAGAGCATTCTCAGTGCCTGGAAGTAGTCCTTATTCCTGCCTCTTGAAATCCCTTATTCTCTTGTAAACCCATTTCAAGGATCACTTGCCCCAAAAAATTCCTTCCTAATTCCCCTTAGTTGATAAAGATTACCACCTCCCCTTCAAAGTAGGTGTATTTTGTTTCTAGATATTTTTAGTTTATTTATCTGGGTATAAGCTATTACCTTCCCACAGAATATAAGATCCTTGTTGATGGGACAGGATTTTTTCTCTTGTTTCAATTTGATTTAGTTTTTTCTCCATTTCTATCATCTGGACCAGGACCCAGCACTAAGAAGGCAGCCAATAAGCCTTTGTTGAGATGGATACTGGATTTGAAATTATGATTGGTCCCTGTCCTTGATACAGGAGGAATCTGAGTTTCCATACTTCTTATGGTATCTACATTTTTCCTGTAAGTCTTTACTTACTAAACATCTTTTCAGATCCATGTTCACAATTCCAATATATTCCTATGATGACATTGAGAGTTTGTTTATGTCTTCCCGTGTTCCCATGTAAGCACAATTGCCAACATGAACTGGAAGAATTCTCGGCTGTCTTCCCATCAGTTCACATGAACGCTGTGGGATGTCATGGAAAGAAACCAGAGACCTGGGTCTCAGGCTGTTTGCCAGTAACTAGCCATGTGACCTGGGGAAGTCACTTCCTTTCCAGAGGTTTGGAAAATTAGGTATGCACTGGACCGCAAGATCCCCAAGGGAAGGGGCTAGTAATCCCACCTGGAACATAGAAGTCCTTAATAAATAAAACTGGACAACTCCTAGACTGAAAGATGATGTCTGTGGCTCTTCCTATCCTAAGGTTCTGTGCTTCTATTCTTAGTGTTACTTTTCAGTAACTGCCAGGAGCAGAGAATTTGCCCATTTTCTCACTATTGCCTGCTCCATCCTGGCCATTCCACTCTTCTCAAGCTTTCCTAGGACCCAGTGTATGTTACTTACTGTGGTCAGCTATAGGTTGAAATACAATAGTTAGTCACTGTTCTCATTGTTAGTGTCAGCTGTATAGTTATTTAGTCTCAAATAAATGAGTAGCTAGTTTCAGATCAAATAGGGAGTGGGATGAGGTAAACCATGATCCGAGAATCAAAGATCAAAATAAATTGCCATTCACTTGGAAGGATGAACTGGGGCTGTATACCTGTTTATCATATTCTTAGAGGGAGTTACTTATCAAAGTTTATACTGTCATTATATGACAGACAGTAATTGAATCTAAGTATTTCTCATTCCGAGGCCCACTAAGCCACACTATCTCTCTCTTTATTGACTTATTTTTTTTAGGGGGAGAGGGTTCTCCCCTGTCCCACTGTGGTCAACTCTTTCCAATGACGATGAATCTCATTTAGAAGATTCTGCCATATTTTCAGGACTTTATTTTGCAGTTGTCACATTGTCTTCCATTAAAAGGGACATAAGAAAGACCTCTGAGAACTATAGAATCACATCATTTTATAATTCAAAATGTTCTCATTTGCCACGTCCTAATTCAATTGACTTTTAGATATGCTGAAATATTTGAAAGCCTAAATTATATTCTTTTAAAATTTCAGCCATTCTTTCTAGTTTTATTGTCTGGGGCCAAACATGTTGTGCTAGTTGTGCTCCCAAATGACTTTAGATAACTGAAGATACCTACCATGTCCACATCTTCTCTTCCCCAAGCTAAACATTTGTAATTTCTTACCAGGTCTCACTTCAGGGGATGGCTCTGCTTATTGGACCATGTACTGGATGTTCACCAAGATTGCATTCAACATATTTTTGGTGAGAATGCAACTCCTTGGTTGATCCCTGACTCAATATTATTCATTAGAGGCAGAAAAAAGAAAAAAGTCAAGCAAACAACAAGAAAACCAAAAAAGAAACAGCTATTGCTAGATGTTAAAATTTCTTATAGATTTTGCCAAATCATGGGCTCTGATGTAGAAACAATCCCCTCATATCCATTAAATTCACAAATAAGTATATTATTCTATAAATATTTCTGATCATCAATTCCTTCTCTGGATGATACCCATATCTAGGGTAGAGGGGAGAGGGAAGAAAAAGAAAATTACCAGATAATTTTGTTACATATTTGAAAACAATAGCAAGTTAGTTACATAGTAGATATCCAGTTTCATGTGCAATCATCTTTTTATTGTACTTACTGTATTATGGAAATACTTTATTCTACAAATTAAAATGCATTTTAATAATGATTTTTTTTTAAAATTCACATCCTGAATTGTCAAGACGTGTGATCAAATTTTGATTTAACTTTGTTCAATGATTAGGTAGCAAAGGCCATTGTTTGTATATTCCATTCACAAGACTTCTGTATGAATTTGCTGATGCTGGGTAAGAGTGGTCATGTGAATAAAGATTTTCCCCTATTTATTCCATACTGCTTTTCTCCAGAATAAGTCCTCTGGTATAGAATAAAGCTTAATCTCTGCAGATTTTCTCACATTCTCTCCACTTAGAAAAATCTAATTGAGAGAAAAGAGCGATGGAACCATCCACACCTCCTATTGGACCAGTGGGTTCAAAGAGGCCCAGAAAAAGTGAAAGCTGGATGGATTTCTAAGGAAAGGAGTAAACCTCTTTATAGCCCATGTAAAGAAGGTTCGGTCAAGCCCAGTTTCCACTGAAGCCACAATGAGGTATAGGGATGCCTTTCAAGTGGAATTACCCAATTGGCCTGAATAAGTGAGAAATCACAAGCTAGAGGGTGCTTCCAGTACCACGAATGCAGCAACTCAAGTATCACAACCAGACAGTGAATAGTTTTAACCCCTTTATACTCACTCTCATTTAACTTCACCTGTGTAAAGCTGTCTTCTTAACTAAGGGGAAGAAGGAGCTGCATACATTGTGACAATTTATATGAAGACAACAATTTTAGTCACAGAACCACGTGTAGCTCCCAGCTCTCCCTCCCACCTCATTCATAAAAAGACTGGGCTGAGATCAGGTCTTCTTTTGAGTTCCACATCTTCACTGTCTACCACAGGGACTAGTGGAATTCAATGTTTGGATAAGGAAACCAGGAGTTGTTTTACCCCAGGAACACTGTCAGCAAATTATCACTGAATTATCTTCATATACTCCAATGGTCCTTTGGTCTCCTTGATGTAAATGTTGTCCCAATAATAAAGATCACAAACCATCTAACCCAGCCTCTGTCCCTGCTTACCTCTTTTTCAAGTCAGTAAGCAAAGATTTCAATCTTCTTAGGACATTCCTTGGGTTCTTTGGAGATTGGGAAGATTCTAGTAAAGTCTATGAAGTGGACATCTATTGAAATGATCTCTCTCCTTCTTTCCCCAGCTCCAACCTCTAGGGATTTGCCTCTAGGCTCTTTGGGGAATATACTTATTAGTAATGAAGATTTCAGGTGTGTATTTTTAGATACAGTACTTTATCAAGCAAGCAATTCCTCCTCTGAACCCTTCTCAGCAAGGGCCACAAAGGTAACTCATCTCTGATCAAGGAAACCCAGTAATTGAACCTCAAAGGATCAAATTAAATCAATTCCCACAACTGAACCCAGGGGGAAATCAGAAGACCTGGACAAGAAACGGCAAGTGGTCCAGAAATGATCTTTGGTTACACTATAAATTACAAGAACTTATGGCAAGACAGCAGTGTCAGGAAAATATGTTTTTAGGTAGATTATACGAGATAATATTTGTAAAGCACTTAGCAACTGGCACATCATGAGAAGTATATAATAAATGATTATTTCCTTTTCCTTCCTTCCTTCCTCCTGCTACAGATTGCCAATACCCCAGTTTCAAGAGCTGGAGGTGGAGTTGAATTGATTTCAACACTTACTTGGTGTCCCAGCACAGGTCAAGGGCTACCTCCCCCACCCAGTGGCCCCATGTTATAAGGTTGGGAATTTTCTTTGTATTTCTTTGTATATATTTTGGATTTATTTAATCGTACATAAGATACTCCTTCCCCTTCTCCAGCAGAATGCAAACTTCACGAACACAAGGGTGTTTTTTTTTTCATGTATATCCACATCACCTAGCACTTAGTAGGTGGTTAGTGCTACTAGAACTGAATTCACTTCAGTTTTGTATAACCAGTATGGAGCTATCAATTCTTGTTTAGAGCAATTACATCTTTCCAGTTCACTGTACAATGTCAACTGTATTTCATTTGGACACTTTGATACAAAGAATGTGTTGCCAGGTGTTGGCCCTCAGAATGAAACTGGATTGCAGGTCAAGTCATTATGTACTCCAGATGGTATTCAATGAAAATGACCCAAATTGACACCTTTGAAACAAGCAATACCAATTTCTGGTTTCTTTTGTTTTCAAATGTGAAACACACACACACACACACACACACACACACACACACACACACACCAGATGCTCAGAGCCATTACTAGGAATATACTATTTTAAATAATTGGCCATAAAAGTCTTTGAATGCAAAGATGAGTGAAACCCCAATGCTATGGATCCCATTAAAAACCAAACCAACCAACTTTGCACTAGCTTATTTGCTGCCTACAGTAAGTATGTTATCTTGTATCTTTTCTTTCCATGGTTTTGCCCAGGAAGAATCCTGGGTTCTAAAGGTGTTTCTTGCTCCCCTTATCCATCTATAATCCAGCAGTCTTAAGGCTTAAATCAAAGACTGTCACCTCTGGGAGAACTCTCTGGATCTCTCCTTGTTGCTAGTGCCATTCTCCTCATGTACTTATCAATACATGTACATTATTGTTAAAAAATAGAAAGCATTCTCCACATATATAGCCTGCTCCTCTTTTTGTCCTTATAAGCTCAGTTTTTAACTCATCATTTGGAACCCAGTTTGTTGCATGTTGAAATTTGGGTGATGCTTGGCAACATCCACGTAAGTCACAATGGAGCTGTGAAGAGAGAATGTCACCTGCTAGTTCTTGTATTTTCCCAACATGACTCTGGTGCTCTTTGATTCTGATGAGTGTCAACTATCTCTCACTAATCAAAGTAGTAAAATGACCAGAGGAACTACATAGGCTTCTCTTAAAGCAACTTAGAGCAGGGAGGTCTAGGTTTCCAGTTTATTCCAGTCACTTGCCACAGTACTGCAAAGTAATTGAAAAGTTCCTGATAAAAAGGGACTGGTTTATTCATCTGGGACAAAAGAAATACATAATCCCCTTTAAGCTTCATTTCAATGGCACATGAGATGGCCTCCAACTTGTCCTGAGTGGGTTCAGTTTAAAAAAAAACTTTATGATTGTAAATAAACCCTGGAAAATTCTTTCTTGGATTTTACCACCTGAAAATGCAGCTGTTGGCTGACACTATCAAAGCCTCACAATTCCAAACTCACGTGCAGATCTCATCAAGGGCAGACATTTCTAATTGATTCCAGAAGTATTCCTTTTGCTAAGATCAGGGGGCAGAAGAAGAATAATGAGGAGCTTTTCAGAGAAAAAAACGAGGGGGAAGGGAGCTTTTCAAAGTTTTGACTTGGTTGCTTTGCCAGAAATATGTAGCAATTTTACGGTCAATTGGCTGGAGCATCTGGAACCAACCATACATCTTAGCCTCATTGAAAGTTGGTTGTGAAACCAGACCAATGGCCAAAGCAAAGCAGCAAGGACTCCCTGGCCCATCTGAGGAGCAGGATAGGCAGCATCTCTGTTTCCAAGCAGATATCACTGGACCTTTTGGAATTGGAGCTTTTGTTTACCCAGTGAACCCAATGGAATATGGTCATCCATTCAAGAGAAAGCTCAAGGAGAAATTCAAGCTTAAATGGCCTTTGGTGAATTCCATTCCTGCTGACAACGTTTTCTATCATGAGAGTATGTTTGCTTTCATTTTTTGTATAAGTTTCAAATCCACTAGACTATCTTGTTAGTGCCCAGAGAATGTGTAAAGGCTAAGGTCATAAATCATAGTTCTGAGTGTGGCATACTCAGCCGGGAGGAAATGCAATCTGGGACACATGGCTATTTCAGATTGGGGAGGGGGAGGAATGATTATAATGAGGGGAAGGGCTGAAAGCTGGGCACAGCACAAAACAGAGTTTGATGTGGAAATAATTTCTTATGAGCAAATGATGTTTACTTTAAAGTGATGATCATAATTCACTACTCTGACATTGGTGGATTGTAGCACAAACATGATAGGTAACTGTGAGGCAATGAAAAATGGGAGGTGATAGAAGTCAGCAGGCTCAAGATGGCCCCAGCTGTGACAAATGGACCCTGGGAGAGAGGGGTCTTCGAAACTTCTTTGTTTATTCAAACACTGTAATTAATTGAGATTTGCTTTCATTTGAGAACCCACTCAGCGTTTGTTGGTTGGCCATTTAGAGCTGACATCGTGAGTGTGCTGGCTCTTTGAGCACATTTCCCCCAACAAGCAACTATTTCCTGTTTTCCAGAATTGGAAAAAAGGCAAAACAAAACATCATCATTTAAATATTAAAAAGACTCAAAAGTATTTTTGGTATAAAACTGTCTTTAAAAAGAATGATATTTTGATGACTTCAGTGTAAATGAATTTAAAACATATGTATTACATGTCCCTCAAAATGCACAAAGTATGAAAATTAAGGAAAAAAAGTACTTATCATCTTCTATCTCCTTGAACTTCTGACACATGCTCAATAGTTGAAAGAGTCCAAGAGCCTTTGGAAGTCCCCAGCATGCATGCATTATAACTGGTGCCTGAATCATAGCATTTCTTCTATCCATTGTACCACCTAGCTACCCTGCAAAAATGTTAGTTTAGTTTTCAATCAATTAAGCTTAAAACAGTACTGAGACTTTTAGGAAACCAGTATAGCACTAAAAAGTTTGCAAAGCATCTTGTAACATTATCTCATTTTATCCTCACAACAACCCTGGGAGGTATATGCTGGTATTATTTGCATTTAACCAATGAAGAAACTGAGACAAAGAAAAGTTAAATGATTTGCATGGGTTCATATAGACAATAAGTGTCTGAAGTCACCTTTGTACTCATGTCTTCCTGACTCTGAGTCTAGCACTCTATTTATTATGCCAATAGATGTAGTCTATGTCAAATTTAGGGGTCATCCAAAATGATGAGGATGAAGCCTCCAGTACCCCGTTAGACCCAGAAGACATCAGAGGCAGCTATGGTAGAGGTGCAGAGATTCATCCATCAGCTAAGCTAGATTTGGAAGTAAACTTGGTGGGGCAAATGCTATGTAAAAAAACTGCCTCAATTTCCCCTCAAGAGCCAAGATAGTAGAGTAGAGGAAAGAGGGCGTGCCTACAAGTTGAGGGTGGGTGGGATGCTTTGTCATTTCTATATGTGTTGTACTTTTGCTATAAAATATTTTGTAAAATCTAACAGATATTAACTGGTTAAATGAAATTGAGGTGCTAATATTTGGCTATTAATGTTGGGGAGAACATACCAGAATGAGAGTTTAAGTCATAACATTAGAGAAGTATCTGGGGATAAGCAGGAGGCAGCTTCAGTAGACTCAGGAGAATCCAATGTTAGATTTTCATTGTGAGTACTTACACCTTGGAAATCAGTAAACACTACAAGTTAAGGCTTGATTCATTGCTTTGTTTGATTTTCAACACTTGAGAACATGATGGAGAAAAATAGTAATAATGCAGCTACGACTGAACTGGTACATTCTTTAGAGAGTTGATAAACATTTATCACATATTTACCAGCACATGCCACCTTTCTCCCCTCCAAGAAACTTGTGGAGCCTTTTTCTGAGGGACCTGCCACATCAGTATGAGCATTGGGGTGAGGTACGATGAGGATTCTCAGAACTTAAAAGGACTATACTTACATTAGGAAAGGGACGGGTAAAAAGGAAGAGGAAGGAAAGAAGTGAGGAAAAGATAAGGAGGGTAGATGGCAAGAAGGTGGGCAAACTGTCTCGATGGGATTTAAAGCACAGCATGGTCCAGGACTGGATAGAGGTAGTGTGCATATGGGAATAAATGGGAGTGAGAGTGAGGAGAAAACACTTAGTTGAAGTGCATTCTTTTTTAAAAAAAATAACATTAATAAAAAAAAAATTTCTGGCAAAAATTCCTATGCCACTTACACACCAACATGGTGCTACAAGTTAGTTTTCATATTTAAAATTCCTATGTAGGTGTCAAGTAATTACAAGAAATTTGCAAGACATGTCATAGACCTCCATGTTCAACTTGACTTAGTTTCTCTCCTAGACTCTGCCCTTCTCCCAGTCATCTTCTATAGCAACACCCTCCCATAATTTCATGTGTTTAAACAATACAACTTACAATCCTCAAAAATTATATTGTTCTTTATAAAAGAAACACATCAGGGAAACAACAGAGAGAATAGAAGAACAGTGCACACGTCCCTTCAAAGACTTCATTTTTCACTTAGCATTCATTTCCTTCTTCCAGGATAATGTGAAAGAAATCTAGCCACAATTGCTGCATGTATCTGTTATATAACGTATGTCATCTGTAAAGTTTTTTTTAAATAAAGTTTTAAGGATGTAAGCTATGAGTAAAATCTATGGGTGTTGTTGTAAGAGAATGACTAACAATACATGATGTAAAGTTGGGAAGATGCATCTAGTTGAGACAGAGAAGGCCAATGTTAGTGCTTCAAGCAAAGAAAGTAAGCCAATTAACACTTTGACTGAGGTTTTGACTGAGGAAAATAAATTTTCATGACCATTAGTCTAGTGAAAAAAAACCTGAAATCCAGATATTTTGCCTACATCTGCCTGACCTAAAGGGGTCAAGGACTCCTAGTGCATCCTGATGAATATCTGGTCACTGGATGCAGATGACTCTGCAGGAGAAGTGAAGCTGGTGACCTTGTACAGCCCTCACTCACTGAAAAAGAAAGTCAAGTGCAAGTCATGTCATCATTTCTCTGATGTCAGGGTCTTCTTCAACAATGAAAGATGAACACAATCCTTGTTAGCATATCCCTAAATTAAGTCAAGCTAGGTCAAGTCATCAAACATTTATTGTTTACTGTTTTCCAGGCACTGAGCATTTATTAAGCATTTATTAAGTGTTCACTGTATCACAGGGACTTGGAATAGAAAGAGAAAGAAAGAGAAAATCTGCCTTCATTTTAATGGGGAAAGACAGAACATGAAAGAAATTCAAGGACAGAGTAGAACAGGGCTACTCATGGAGGGGAATAGCAGAGAAAGTCCTAAGAGTCAAAAGTGTGACCTGGGGTGGAAAAAGGTTATATCTAACCTGGTCATCCTCCAAGAAATGGAGGTTCTGGAGGAAACAGAAAGTGAAAGGAAAAGGTCACAGAGGGCAGAAGGTAGGCACTTCCAGTGTGAGAAGTTCAGGGGTTGAGTGAATTTCCAGGGTGAAGAGGTTCTGGTGGAATGCACAATAAAGAAGGTCTACAAAGTAATGAAGGAAGCTTAGAGAGCAAAGTCATATGCACTGGGCACATAGAGATGAAGCTAGAAATCCAACATGGCATGTGGGCAGCAAGAGGGGTTCAGTCTATGGCCAGGAAGTGGATCATAGTATTAATCTAGAAGAAAAAGAGGCAGTGTTGCCTAATGGATGGAGGACTTCCCTTAGAATCAGGAAGACTGGAAGTGAAGACTTGCTTCTAACATATACTAGTTAGATGACATCAGTCACATAACTGTAACTCCAAGTATCTCTGGGCAGCTAAGAATATGTTATAAACAAGTTGAGAATTTTCATTGAAGATGAGAATTTCCACAATGGGAATTCTCTGCACTGAAAAAATCATGAGATTGGGACAAAACAGAATAAAAACAGAGCTGACTCACCTTAACCTTGGATTCTTAAATCATATTAAACAAAATAATAGAACACAACCTTTGTAAAGTCTTATTAAATGGTATAGGCTTTGAATGCAGTGGGATCATTTTCCAATAACCAGCTTAAGAACGTCTTCCTCCACATTCATCTTGGCTTGTAGCCTTTTCAGGTTAGATAATTTGCCACCAGTGCAGGAGCTTACTTGGAACCCATTTTCTTCCTTGTCGAAGGTATCCAACATCATTGAAAACATCATGCTAAAAACATGGGAGCAAGCACGCAACCCTATTTCACTCCACTGATGACTAGGAAAGTGAAAAAGCGTTATCCATTTTCCAGAACCCATGTAAACATGCTGTCATGAAACTGGCATACAATATTTATAAGCTTCTCCAGGTAACCAAATTTTGTTATGGTCTTCCACAGACCTTCACAACTGACGGTAGTAGATGGCTATCTTCCAGGTGAAGGATGTGTCCAACTTGGAGTAGAACCTTCCAAGCTCATATTGTTCTGATCAGCCATAGTCAGATACACTATGCCCAACATAGTGATGTCATTTTGGTGCCCTTCAAAGAGGAAGGGCACCAACTAAACATCTAGGACCTGGAGACTAGGCACTAAATTTTAAATCACAGCTACTCATGAATAGGATGATATGGGAACTGGACCTGTGTTTTCATCAGAGTAAAAGACTCTGATAAGGAAACACTCGACCAGTGCAGATTAATACTTGCCCTTAAAGGCATTAAGTGACCTGACCCAGAGGAGAGAGCCAGGATGTTGGAGAGATCAGTCCTGAATTCTGGTCAGTCAAGGTTTGAAGTCATCTCTTTCAATCAAAGTCACTACTCCATCATGGAGCATCTCCTGATCACAGGTACAGAATAATTGGAATCTCTACAAGGAGAAAATAGAGCCACCCTGATGAAAGGAAGAATACTTAAAATATTCCATTTTTGTTGTTTTCATTAATATAAAATCAAAATAATGCTGTTAAGCATATTGAGGACATATGCTTCTAAGTTTATGCTAGGAGTGGTCACATGCACTACCCACTCATCCATATCTTTTCCTAGTCCTCCATGATCAGCCACATGCAATTATAAGGTGACCAGGATTGATGTTTACTAAATAGTTGTTTTGTTTTGTTTTGTTTTGTTTGCATATCTAGGGAGTTGCATTGAATGACTCCTAGTGGGATCAAAGTCTTACTGTTGATGCCATTCGTATGACACAACACCAGAGATCTTCCTATTCAGATTATAATAAAGGGAGAAACAGGAACTGATACGTAGGTATGAAGAGGTAGACTCAAAATCCTAGAATGGTAAAGTCATAAGAAGTTGTGGAGGTCATCTACTCTAACCAGTTCTTTTCACAGATAAAGAAACTAAGGCTAATAGGAGCAAGAACTTGCCTAAATTCCCATAACTCGTAAGAGACAGTGTCAGGATCATAGTTATTTGTCTCTACACATCAGGGAACCCTCAATGAAAAGACTCTTTCAGACAGCTCTGCATTAACTCCAATAGCAGGGAGTCAATAAAGTTTGAGTGAATGTGAATTTTCTCATTGTATCTTCATTTTACATAAGTAGCAGTGATTAATGTGACTTCCCCATCCAGCAAAGCCAAGAGGATGCTGGGATTTCTGCTCACAAGAGTTGTCGCAATGAAATGACTATCTGCTGCCAATGCAACCTCCAAGTTTTAGGAAAGATGGACATCACACATTGATTACACGTAAACAAATGAAGTGGAAGTGGCATCTCTACTGGAGGATCCCAAAAGCAGAAAGCAGTTTTATAATTAACAGATGTTAAAGTGACCCATTCTAAAACTGGCTTTTATAGCTCCAGGTTTATTCATGTTTCTCCCCAAGTGAAATTTCTACTCCACTTACCCTGGTTTGCCCATTCACGTATGAGCAGATCATTCTAATGTTTTACTGATTCCTTCCTACCATGTTCTCTCTAACTACCCCATTTAACCTAACCTTTGGAGACTTCCTCTGAGGCTTTGTGCCAATATAGTGTCAATGTCATTCATGGTTTCAGATTCAGATGATCTTGGTTTGAGTCTTATAACTGACATCATTCTAAATGTTGGGTCTTGGGCAAGTCCTTTAACTCTGCTAGGTATCTGTTTATTCAACTAAAACATGGGAGAGTAATCATTGCACAGTATAGGATGGTTCTTATGGGAGGAGGAGCAGAGTCTTCAAAAAATATGAATTATAGAAATGGGAATTACATTTTATTATCAGTAGTAGACATAAATTGAATTAAGATTTATATGTCATCAGAAAACTGTAAAATAGTTTGTATTTTTTTTATAAATTCTTAATCTATCAAATGAATTTGTTTTCAAAAGTCAGTATGGTCATGAATCATCTTTGGAGGCCATTAGAGCATCTTAACTTTCATATTCATTAATCTTTGCAATACTTATGATTTCATTTCCATTCCCATTCATTTTATTGCATATGTATGTAAAACAAAATACAAATATTGTAATAAAAACTTAACCCTTGTGAGTTTCTATTGGCTTCAGTTTCTAGAACCTACTTTACCAAATGAATAGCTGGTCACCTTTGACCTTTCTTCTCTCCACTTGGTATAAATACTCACCAAGTTAAACATTTCTAAATCCATTAATGTAAGAAAAACTAAATGGCCAACAGATGCACAGGTATATTTCAGAAAAAAAAATGTGTGTGTGTGTGCGTGTGTGCGTGTGTGTACGGTATGTGAATGGAGGGAAAATTTGGAAAGAAAAGATATGAAAAAGGAGTAATCTTGATTTTCTGACACATTTATTTCAATAATAATATATAGGAGAGAATCAATGGGAGAATATTTGACTTAATATTCGGTAAAATTACAGGGACACATCAGTATAGAGAGGGGAAAGAAACTTTCATCAACATTCCCCACACCTTGCTAGGTAGAGATGTATTTGTGCTTCAGTGTATCATGGGAATTAGCAAAAGTGACTAGTCCTGATTAGGAACAGCACTCTACCCTGACCTAATCAATATTTCAGGCAAACTAAAAAAGGGATCTAAAACTTTTCATGATTTGACATGGGATCAAATTCACCAGCTTTCATATTTTATCCCAAATGGTAACCATCTGAGAACTGGGGCTTCCAAGGCAATATGGAACACAAGTGGGGTCTTTTGTCCATTTGGGGGAGGGAAGCTACACAAGTAACCATCAGGGGTGGGCTCACGGAGTGGGAAAGGGCTAAGGAATGGAGGTACCATTATCAGTCAATGGTGGCGCTAGCTTCAGGAAATAAAATCATGTCAATCAAAATTTGGAAACCTCCGGACCTCTGAAATACCTTCCAAGCTCCCCACTAATCAATGCAGCTGTTCCCTGGATTCCATCGTCTCTTGAGCCGTTAGAACTTTCCCTTACCCATAGCACAATGTATTTGTCTTACATATATTATGATTTTCCCTGTTTAGGATTTTGCCAATTTCTCCCCATGGAGTGTAATCTCCTTGAGGACAGACACTTTGGTGGTTATCTTTATAATAACCATGTTGTAATGGCAGCTACTAGCATGTATATAGCATTTTAAGATTTTCAGGGTGATATACAGATATCCGTCTTTCATTTCCCCTACAACAATGTGGAGAAGGTGCTATTATTACCAGTATTTTTGTATATAAAGGCAATGTGCCACAGATGGTTAGATGACTAACTTTAGGTCACACAGTGAGGGTCTGTAGCTGGATTTAAATATCTCTCCTTGGCTCCAGGCCCATTCCATGGTGCCCATGAGCCACCTCTATCTTCATATGCAAATTCCTACTTAATAAATTGTTTGATATGTTAGGGATGCTGAATTCATATGGGTTAAAATGAACCTGTTAAAATCTCCTGCTAAAAGTAGATTTTATAGAAAATACTTCATTTATTTGAGAAAAACATTGACTATGTACAATCAGTTAAGAGAAATGTTTACAAAATGTTTAGATAACACTAATTGTCTTGTAATCATTTTAAAGACAAATGATGAGAATATGGTGTCCTGGCATTAGAAGGGTTTTCAACCAGCCAGCACTAATTAAGATTGAATGGGACCCTTAAGCTTATCTGTCATGGTTTTATTCACACAACACTAGCAAAGAAAAAGTGGGAAAGTAGAGATTTCATAATGAAGTGTCCAAGAGAAGGATAGATTTGGAAGACCTCATCTATCCAGGGTAGATGGAATGCTAAGAAAGAGGGTAAAAATTGTGTGTGTGTGTGTGTGTGTGTGTGATCCTGACTATACATTTGAAATTCACAAATATGATCCTGATTATGGTTCTCTGACTCAGTTTCTTGCTCTATAAAATTAGAAGAATTATTCCACTATCACCACCCTCACAGCAAGGGGGAAGGGTGGAGAGGAGAAAGAACTTTAGGGTAAGAAAGAAATGTGAGCAATTTTTTTTTTTTACAAATTTTTAGCCCATAAAAGTTAAATATATCCATTTCCAAAAAATGCTACCCATTGCACCCTTGTATGTCTAATAGTTCCTTATTAGAATACAGGCTCATTAATGGAGGAATTGAATCTCTTTCTGTCTCTGTTATCTTGCAGTATTGGATGTCATAAGCATTTCTGGGTTGATTGATTTGGCTAAAGATAAGATATCCATTATAAAGAATATGATCTAGATCTCACATTTGCTCGTGAGTTCAATGGTTTAATGTATGTGATCATTAATGTTCTCGTTTTGTCCAATATGACCAAAAAATAAATCAACATGATAATCAAATCTTCTCCCCACAAAAACATTACCTTTTGGAGGATATTGAAGAATTTTTCCCCCAAAGCCCTTATCCCACTGAATTTTATTCTTTAGGTCATTGTCTTATTTTTCTTCCAACACTTTTTTTCTTTGGTGGGGGGAGGTGCTGCTTTTGTCTTCTTTTGTTCATTTTTCATGTTTGTGTTTTGGAAAGGAAGAGAGAATAAGTATCTGAAAAGATGAATGATTGACCACATAGGGGTGTGACATGGGAAGAATTAGATCAGTGTGTGGCCGGATCTCCTTGAGTCCTATCTGTGAAACAGCTGATTCACATTTGGTAAAAAAATGTGCCCAGGAAATAAAGGTATGGATTTCAGAAATGGCACTCCACAAACCTTCAGAACCTTCCTTCTCATTGTGATGTTGTCAGTAGAGGGCACACCTTGGGGTAGAAATAACTCTCCTTGATGCACACGGCCAATGGGTCTATGAGGGATTGAGTGACTAATCTAATGCCAGATGTCCAGTGTGTTCCAGGTAGGAATTTAACCTAGTTTTGACTGATTCTAAGGTAAATCTCTTCATCCACAACACAGAGCAGCTCCTTGTCATGTGAGAAAGTCAGTTTCAGCTACTCCTCATTATATTGCTTAAGGCTTTCAGGTTTACATGTTATCTCATGTGTTTCTCATCCTAATCCTCTGAGGCAATTTGTGCAAATATCATTTTCATTTTACTGATCTAACAAAGCTAAGTAGTGGTAGCATATCTCGGTATTTTTATTCATTCAATTCATGCAATGAACATTTTTTTTAATTACTTTAATGGTGCCAGGAGCCATACTTAGTACTTTGAATTTGCAATGCCTAGCCCAAGGTCAGACTTAGACTAGGGATTTTAAAAGGTTTGATAAATTGAACTGCTTGTAAAATGAATACCTCATCATACTTGTTGTATATTGACTTTTCTGGACTCACCACATATCTCCAGTTCGACAATCAAAGGGACAAGAACTGCTTCACCTTCTCTGGAATATGTCCCTTGACTGTTTGCTTTGTGTTCATGGAGCTCACCAGAGCAAAGGTGCCAAAGAGTAAAACTCAGCCTCTAATCCACATGACCACAGCCAAATGTCTTACCTTGCTTAGCCCATTGCCTTGCCATCTACAATGCTAGTCATTTCTCAGAGGGGTCTTAGGAGTGTCACAACAAGAATAAAATTTTTCCAAATATTAGAAAAATATTGCTAACAGAACAAGCTTTCTGACTGATAAAATTGAGAATAAAAAGAAAACCACCAAGGAAAGCCCAGTGTTATTAACCTCCCAAGTGTCTGAACTAGAAGGGTGCTCAGGGACCAGTTAGTGCTAAGCATGCCTACACAAGGATCTCCTGGACATCATGCTTGCCAATGGCTTCTTGGACATAACGATCAACAATCCCACTAAGCATACTTAAAGTATACACCATCAACCGAAGTGGGGCCATCATC
Organism: Notamacropus eugenii; assembly: GCF_028372415.1. Lineage (NCBI taxonomy): Eukaryota > Metazoa > Chordata > Mammalia > Diprotodontia > Macropodidae > Notamacropus > Notamacropus eugenii. Next base: position 8,378,859 of record NC_092874.1, read on the forward strand.
TACATCATGGCAGGATTTAATGTATATAAAGAACCATGTGAAGGTTTTCAAATGTTAAACATTTTTTAAAGAAAATATGCTTTTTTTCTTTTTTTGTTACTTGGCATAAAAAAAGTGGCCATGTTAAAAAAAAATTGCCTACAAGATGACATCAGTGAAATGTTCACTAAATTTTTGTCATTAGAAAATGAATTGAACTTAACAACTAATCAAGCCATTATTGTAACAAGATAATATCAGTAAAATATGTATGTGGACCTGGAAAGGTTTGAGCAATCCAAATAGGTGGAAGTCATGTGCATTCAAACATTACCTCAAAAGCATATGCCCACGAAGGAATGAAAGGCTTCAAGTAATGCAACCAATATAGCACCAAAAACACTGCGCATCGGATGGTTTCCAAAATGGCTGCCCGAGTCCTGAAATGAAAAAGTAATTGACATGAAGTTAACATAGGATCCTAGAACTAGGGCTAAAGTGGTCACTTAATTCAACCTTCTTATTTTGCAAGCAAAGAAAATGAGGGCCAGGTTGTTTTGCTAGAAATTAGGAGGAACAAGATTTGAATCCTGATTATCTGACTTCAAATCCAATAGTCTTTCTATTATATTCTACCTGAAGTGGAATTATTTACCATTTCAATGCTGTAATTTTATATTTGTAAAATATTGATGGGTCAAAAAGCTCCAAATGAGCACATATTTTCAGATGCCTACCCTTTTCAAGGTAAGACGTGGTGCTGCTTAGTGGATGGTATCAACCCTGGCCTCTGGAAGACTAGGATTCCAGCATTGGCTCTTACACCGGGTTATGTGATTGTGGACAAATCCTGTGGTAAAGTCCCCAGGCAACATTTTAAAAGCTTTCAGTTACAGACTACTTGCTAATCTGTACTGGGAAAGGGAATGAACTCCCTGGGAATTTCCCCCAATGAAAGCACAGATCAGACTCCCAAAATAAGAAATAATAAAGCACAAAGCTATGAGTTCAGGGCTCAGGAACATGCAAAAATAACTTAACAACAGTCCTTGGCCTCAAGTTAAGAGTCTAGTGTTGTGGAGGGACAAGATATTCCCATTGATAACTCTAATACAGTTTTGAATCTATTTAATTCATGAGTACAAACCACACGGTACCCTAGATGGAAGGGACAAATATTGTCTGGGAAGGTTTTATGGAGAATGAAACTCTGGAGCTGGGTAAACTTTTCCCTCATGGAAATTGAGAGGGCATTGCTGATCCACCAGAAAGTCTGAGAAGCTAGACCGTCTGGCCAAGGTCCAAAATAAGTGTTGACCAAACAGTGGATCCAGACAGCTCTGCAGAAAGTCACAGACTGAGAGTGAGAGTAGAAAGGGGCCACAGTGCTGCTAAGATCATAGGGAAGAAAGGCAGAGCACAGCATGTAAAGAGGAGGCAAGAAGTAGTAGGGACTCCAAGACAAGAGCATGTCCAGACATTGTGGCAACACTGGGATCCAAAAATCAAAACAGGACAAGGTATTCTCAGCTTAGGCAAAACTTGAAAAAGCTAAGGCAGCATAATACAAAACTAGACATGGAGTTGGAAAGGTCTGAATTCTACTCTATTGTAGTTGGATTGCTATGTGAGCATGACCAAAATCCTTCATCTCTCTTTCCCTCAGCTTCCTTATCTCTAAAATGGGTATAATATCTCCTATGTTTCTTGTGAAGAAAGTGATTTACAAACTATACAGCAAAGAGAAACATGCCACTTTTTATTGTACTGTATCAATATGATGACAGTTAGCATGTTTCTGAGAATTACCATTGAGGTTCAACTTAACCCATGTTCCCTTAATTCTGTAAAGGTTTCTCATCTGTAACTCACTCTCCAGTACTTGCTTTGTGGAAAAGAGTTATTCAAGCACGGGAGGAGAGGAGTAGGACAGGGGACAGCATAGATTACCTCTAGATTGTAGAATTCTGGAGAAACCAAAAATGGAACACTAGTCAAGGATCATAAGGATCCTAAAGAGAAATCACAATTATCTTGATACTCCATGATATCCTAGCTCTGGCCCTACCAAGGCAGAACAATAGGTTCTCTCTGCATGGACATCTAAACTCGTTAATGTTATTGTTACTTAGTTTTTGCCAATTTGGTACATCAGGGTTCTGGGAGGGAAACAGATTATGGAGTCTGCAGTCAATAGAGAATATGGAAACCAAGGCAGAAAATGAAGATCATGGAAGTCAAAGAATAGCTGAAATAGTCAATGATCAATGTCTTTAAAGATACTACTTATTTAATGTCCTGAAATGCAGGCCTTACATTCTGAAATATTTAGAACATAAAACATGTGTGTTCCAAATTAAACACCATAGCCAATGGAAAAGTAGCCCTTTGTTAATTTATTTAATTGATGATTAATGTTTGCTGTCCACATTTTGTCTGATACTGTAAACAGCCCTAATATGCAGGAACTGTGTCTGTTTAACTTGCTTTGAACGAAACCTAATCTAGGACTAAGTGCAGATTGGCTTTTAATTAATCTCTTTACAATGACAGTGATGAACAACTATTTAAGTGGCAGAGATTATGTTCTATTGAATTTTCATCATGCTTTTGCTTTCAGTTATTAAATCACAGAGGAGAGAAAAAGCTATGGTTATCCCAGTAGACAGACAGCTCATTACCTTCTCTTACTCATTTGGTTGAAAAAACTAAGGCTGTGCTTCAAAGTCAGCTGCAAATGCAGAGTTCCAGGAAAAAAATGTTTTTGCTGGACTTCAAAGATTCTTTTCTGGGGCAATTAATCACTTAGATTTTTCAGCAGGGGGACTAACAAATTTTATAGGATATAAGAGCAAGTCATTTCTCATAAAGCTTAAATAGAGAAGCTAAAAGTGGACTTAGACAAGTCATGTTTGTGTTTGCTTACAAATGAATTCATCAGACTTGTTTTCTGAAAAAAAAAATGCCTAGTTGAGTTTTCAGGTAAAATGTTTTCAAATATCAGGAAACCAAAAGAGTAGAAAAATAAATAAATACATAGAAGGGCTCTGAAATGTCAGTGTTGGAATATTTTCTCACAATGTTTCCAGGTAGCCCCCGCATTTTCACTTGTTTTATTAGCCCCACTGGTAATTTACACTTGTTAGTTCTATATTTCTTTAAAGGAGAAGGAAAATGGCCACTAATTACTTTTGGAAGTTTGGTTTTAGGACTTTGTAACTGTTGGCAGCTTAGAATGTAAACAGATAGGGAAAACACAGCCGCCAAAGCAGGACACATACAGACATTTACATTTCCTCTTCAGTTGAATATTTTAGTCACTTGCAAAAAATGTCCTGAACCCTGGTGTTGAGCAAAACCAGCTCTCTGCTCACCTTGTCACCCATCAATTGACCTCTGAATGTAAAATGTGTGTCTCCATCCAAAAGTCTGGATATGGCCAGGACAAGACGAACTACAAGAAAATCCTTCTACCTGATAAGGATCAAAGATAAGTTAAATGATCACTGAAGACATCAGGCTAAGGACATATTTGTACATTCAAAACGTTTATCTTTATAATTAAAATGGACTGAAATGTTAACATGGCTGACATGATCCTGTTCACACACACCTTGCAGAAAGGTTTCTAGAAACTCTGGGGTGCAGCCCCTTTAAGATCTGGCCCAGCAGCCATCTTGGCTAACTTGCTGATTGGGGAAGGAATGTAAATAGGGATCAGAAACAGAGAGGAGTATGCAGAAAACGGTAATAATTTGGGGGCTTTTTTGATCTTTTTATTTTTTTTTTATTTTTTATTTTTTTTTAATGTTTAACAATCACTGCCATACAATTGCGATTTTATCCCTCCCCACCCACCCACCACTACCTCCCTCCCTCCCCACGACTGCATACAATTCTGTATAGATTCTACATATACTTTCCTATTGAGTATATTTTCACTATAGTCATGCTATGTAGTCAGACTAAGATAAATGAAAGAATCCGTATAACAAATCAGAACATGATACACAAACAGATACACATACACAAACATGATCAGCTACATTATGTGAGTGACTTCCATATTTCTCTCTCTGAGTGTGGAAGGCATTTTGCCTTGAGGTCCACCATTGGGATTTTTTTTTTTTTCAGAAGTTCTTGTGTTATTACAAAAATCTAAGTCTACCAGAAAAAACTCTCACACACTGTGGTTGTTGCTGTGCATAAAGTTCTCCTGGTTCTGCTCCTTTCACTCAGCATCAGGTCATATAAGTCCTTCCAGGCCTCTCTGAAGTCTTCTTGTTCATCATTTCTTATGGCACAATAGTACTCCATTACATTCATATACCATAATTTATTCAGCCATTCCCCAATTCATGGACATCCCACTGACTTCCAGTTTTTGGCAACTACATAGAGTGCTGCTATAAATATTTTTGTACATGTGGGACCCTTTCCCATTTTTATGATCTCTTGGGGATATAGTCCTAGTAGCGATATTGCTGGGTCAAAGGGTATGCACATTTTTGTAGCCCTTTGGGCATAGTTCCAAATTGCTCTCCAGAATGGTTGGATGCGCTCACAGCTCCACCAACAATGAATTAGTGTTCCAACTCTCCCACATCCTCTCCAGCATTTATCATTTTCTTGTTCTGTCATGTTTGCCAATCTTATAGGTGTGATGTGGTACCTCAGAGTTGTTTTGATTTGCATCTCTCTAACCAATAGTGATTTAGAGCATTTTTTCATATGATTATAGATAGCTTTAATTTCTTCCTCTGAAAATTGCCTGTTCATATCCTTTGACCATTTATCAATTGGGGAATGACTTGTATGATTATACATTTGGGACAGTTCTCTATATATTCTAGAAATGAGGCCTTTATCCCCGAGCTTAGCTGTAAAAATTTTTTCCCAATTTACTACATCCCTCCAGATTTTGGTTGCATTGAGTTTGGTTGTGCAAAAACTTCTCAGTTTAATGTAATCAAAGTTATCCATTTTGCATTTCATAATGCATTCTATCTCTCCTTTAGTAAAGAATTCTTCCCTTCTCCATAGATCTGATAAATACACTATTCCTTGCTTCTCCAGTTTATTCATGGTATCAATCTTTATACCTAAATCATGTATCCATTTGGACTTTATTCTTGTGTACGGTGTCAGGTATGGGTCTATGCCTAATTTCCGCCACACTGTTATCCAGTTTTCCCAGCAATTTTTATCAAACAATGAGTTCTTATCCCAGAAGCTGGGGTCCTTGGGTTTATCAAACAGAAGGTTGCTATATTCCTTGCCTACTGCATCTTGAGTGCCAAGTCTATTCCACTTGTCTACCTCTCTGTTTCTTAGCCAATACCAAGTGGTTTTGATAATTACTGCTTTATAGTACAGTTTAAGGTCTGGTAGCGCTAGGCCACCTTCCCAGGCATTTCTTTTCATTAGTCCCTTTGATATTCTGGACCTTTTGTTTTTCCAAATGAATTTTGATATTATTTTATCCAGCTCTAGAAAGTAATTGTCTGATAGTTTAATTGGTATGGCACTAAATAAGTATATTAATTTGGGTAGAATTGTCATTTTTATTATATTAGCACGGCCTACCCATGAGCAACTAATGTTTTTCCACTTACTTAAATCTGACTTTATTTGTGCAAAAAGTGTCTTGTAATCATGTTCATATAGTCCCTGGGTTTGTTTTGGCAGGTAGACTCCTAAGTATTTTATACTGTCTACCCTAACTTTAAATGGGATTTCTCTTTCTATCTCTTGCTGTGGAACTTTGTTGCTAATATATAGGAATGCAGAAGATTTGTGTGGGTTTATTTTGTACCCTGCAACTTTGCCAAAGTTGTTTATTAATTCAAGTAATTTTTTACTTGAATCTCTGGGATTCTCTAGGTAAATCATCATATCATCTGCAAAGAGTGATAACTTAGTTTCTTCTTTGGCTATTCTAATTCCTTGAATATCTTTATCTTGTCTAATTGCTACAGGTAACATTTCTAGTACCATATTGAATAATAGTGGTGATAATGGACAACCTTGTTTCACCCCTGATCTTATTGGGAATGCATCTAGCTTATCCCCATTGCATATAATGCTTGCTGAAGGTTTTAGATAGATACTGCTTATTATTTTATGGAAAGTTCCCTTTATTCCTACGTTCTCCAATGTTTTTAGTAGGAATGGATGTTGTATTTTGTCAAAAGCTTTTTCTGCATCTATTGAGATAATCATGTGGTTTTTGTTAGCTTTGTTGTTGATGTGATCGATAATGCTAATAGTTTTCCTAATATTGAACCAGCCCTGTAGTCCTGGTATGAATCCTACCTGATCATAATGTATTAATCTCGTGATAAGATGCTGTATTCGTTTTGCTAAAATTTTATTTAAAATTTTTGCATCTATATTCATTAGGGAAATTGGTCTATAATTTTCTTTCTCTGTTTTGCCTCTTCCTGGTTTGGGTATCAAAACCATATTTGTATCATAGAAAGAATTTGAGAGGACTCCTTCTTCCCCAATTTTCAAGAATAGTGTATGTAGTATTGGAACTAACTGTTCTTTAAATGTTTGATAGAATTCACTTGTGAATCCATCTGGCCCTGGAGATTTTTTCCTAGGGAGTTCATTGATGGCTTGTTCAATTTCTTTTTCTGAGATGGGGTTGTTTAAGTTTTCAACTTCCTCTTCTGTTAATCTGGGCAATTTGTATTTTTTAAAATATTCATCCATCTCATTTAGATTGTCGAATTTGTGGGCATAAAGTTGGGCAAAGTAGTTTCTAATTATTGTTTTAATTTCCTCCTCATTGGAGGTGAGTTCACCCCTTTCATTTTTAATGTTAGTAATTTGGTTTTCTTCTTTCTTTTTTTTGATCAGATTAACCAAAGGTTTATCAATTTTATTAGTTTTTTCATAAAACCAACTATTGGTTTTATTTATTAATTCAATAGTTTTCTTTATTTCAATTTTATTAATCTCTCCTTTGGTTTTCAGTATTTCTAATTTGGTATTTACTTGGGGATTTTCAATTTGTTCTTTTTCTAGCTTTTTCAACTGCAAGCCTAAGTCATTGATCTCCTCTTTCTCTATTTTATTTATGTAAGCATTCAGAGATATAAAACTTCCCCTAATAACTGTTTTTGCAGTGTCCCATAAGTTTTGGTATGTTGTCTCACTATTGTCATTCTCTTGAATGAAGTTGTTGATTGTTTCTATGATTTCTTCTTTAACCCAATCCTTCTTTAGAATTAGATTATTTAGTTTCCAATTGATTTTTGGTTTCTCTTTCCGTGGCCTTTTATTACATGTAATTTTTAATGCATTATGATCTGAAAAGGATGCATTGATTATCTCTACCTTTCTGCACTGGATTGTGAGATTTTTATGTCCTAGTACATGGTCAATTTTTGTAAATGTTCCATGTACCGCTGAGAAAAAGGTATATTCCTTTCTATTCCCATTTAATTTTCTCCAAAGATCTATCATATCTACCTTATCCAGAGTTTTATTTACCTCCTTAACCTCTTTCTTGTTTATTTTGAGGTTGGATTTATCGAGTTCAGAGAGGGGGAGGTTGAGGTCCCCCACTAGTATAGTTTTGCTATCAATTTCTTCCTTCAACTCCCCCAACCTCTCCTCTAAGAATCTGGATGCTATACCACTTGGAGCATACATGTTTAGTAATGATATTGCTTCATTGTCTATGGTGCCTTTTAGTAGGATATAGTTTCCATCCTTATCCCTTTTGATTAGATCTATTTCTGCTTTGGCTTTGTCTGAGATTAGGATTGCTACTCCTGCCTTTCTTACATGAGCTGAGGCACAATATATTATGCTCCATCCTTTGACCTTTATCCTATGTGTATCCCCCCGTTTCAAATGTGTTTCTTGTAAGCAGCATATTGTTGGATTATGGCTTTTAATCCATTCTGCTATCCGTCTCCGTTTTATGAGAGAGTTCATCCCATTCACATTCACAGTTATGATTACAATCTGTGTATTTCCCTCCACCCTCTTTCCCACCATTTGTGCTTTTAACTCTCCCGTCTCCCTTCCCCTCCTCAATAGTATTCACTTTTCTCCCCCTCCTCCTGCAGCCTTCCCCTCCTTCTTTTAGCCCCCCTCCCTTTTAGACCCCTTTACTCTTATTGCTTCTTTCCTCCCTTTTAGCCACCCTCCCCTTTCTTCCCCCTTCCCCTCCTACTACCTATAGAGCTAGTTAGGATTATCTGCTTAAGATTATTGTTCCCTCCTTTGAACAAATCAGATGAGAGTACCTCTCAAACAATGCTCATCTCCCTCCCCTCCTTCCCTCTACTATAGTTTTGTACTTCTTCCTGTGATATAATTTTCCATTTTCTGCTTCCCCCTTTCCACACCTCCTATTACATTCCCTTCTCATACTTAAATCATATTTTTGACATGACATCATTTACTTTATGCCCATTCCCTCTACATATATCCCTTTTATCATAATAGCTGCACAGTTCTCAAGATTAACAGGTATCATCTTCCCTTATAGGGAGGTAAACAGATTGCCCTAATTGAGCAGCAAGTTTTTGTTTTTGTTTTTTCCCCTCTGTTTACCTTTTTATGATTCTCTGGAGACCTGCATTTGAAGATCAAATTGTCTATTGAGTTCTGGTGTTTTGGTCAGGAAGCTCTGGAAATCCCTTATTTCATTGAATGACTTTCTCCTTGCCTGAAATGTTATGCTGAACTTTGCTGGGTAGTTGATCCTTGGTTGGAGTCCCAACTCCTTTGCCTTACGGAATATTGGGTTCCAATTCTTTCGATCTTTTAATGTAGAAGCTGCAAGGTCCTGTGTGATCCTGACTGTGTGACCTTGATATTTAAATTGTTTCTTTCTGGCTGCTTGTAGTATTTTCTCCTTCACTTGATAGCTCTGGAATTTGGCAACTATATTTCTTGGGGTTTTGAGTTTGGGATCCCTTTTGGGAGGGGAACGGTGGAGTCTTTCGATGACTATTTTGCCCTCTGAGTCTAGTACTTCTGGGCAGTTTTCCTTGATGATTTCCTGGAAGATATTGTCCAGACTCTTTTCTTCATCATGGGTTTCTGGCAGGCCAATAATTCTTAGATTTTCTCTCCTGGATCTATTTTCCAGGTCAGTTGTTTTTCCAATTAAATATTTTAGATTTTCTTCTATCTTTTCATTCTTTAGATTTTGTTTGACTGATTCTTGTTGCCTCATTGAGTCATTAGTTTCTACTTGCCCAATTCTAATCTTGATCGTATTGTTTTCTTCAGTTAGCTTTCGCATCTCCTTTTCCATCTGGCCAATTTTTCCCTTTAAGGAGCTATTTTCTCCATTTAATTTTTGTACTTCTTTTTCCATTCGACCAATTTTCCCAGTTAGGTTTTGGGTTTCCTTTTCCATCTGTTCAATTTTCCCTATTAGGTTTTGAGTTTCCTTTTCCGTTTGATTAACTCTTCTTTTTAGGGAATTATTCTCTCCAGTTAATTTTTGAACTTCCTTTTCCATTTCTTCAATTTTCTTTTTCAGGGTGATGTTCTCATCAGTGAATTCTTTTTTTATAGTTTTAAAATCATTGGCCAGTTTTTCTTTTATATCCTTCTTCAGACGTTCCAGGTAATCTAGTTGTGCTTGCGAGAAATTCATAGTCCCATCTGAGGTTTCATATGGAAGTACAGTCTCAGCTCTGACCTCTTTGGTGTTTGTGTTTTGGTCCTTATCCCCATAGAAAGATTCTATGGTTTTTTCACTTTTCGTCTGCTTTTTCCGATTCATGATGTTGGCTGAGTGTTGTAGCTTTTGGTTCTTTCAGTCAGAAGATACAGATCTTTTAAGTTGAGTTGATGTTTGTCTAGGCTAAAAGCAGGCTTTTTGTTGTTGTTGTTGTTGTTGTTGTTGTTGTTTCCCAGATCAACCCTGGGGTTAGCTTGATAGGTGTGTGGGAGGTGTGGTCTGGTATCAGGATATCTCCTCAGCTGGCCTGAGGCAAAGGCAAGATCCGGGGATGGTGATCCCAGCTTCCCTATTGTCTTCCCTTTCCCCTGGAGGGCTGGGGCACGCCTAGAGGCTAATGCGTGTTCCCGCCCCTCCTGGGGCTCGTCTCCCAGGCTGAGGCTTGCTTGGGTCTCAGTGCGAATTTTCTCTGCCCTGGGTCGTCTGTCCCTCCAGATAGCCTCCACCACTGTGGGAAGAATCCCCCTTTGCCACTTTTCCAGCCTGTGGTGTTATGAGACCACCCGCCCCCTTCTGCTGTTCCCACTGATCCAGGATTAATCTGGGGAAGAATTTTATGGTTCCCTCACGGTCATCGGGGGGAGGGGAGAGCACTCACTGATCACTCCGGCATCCCAGCTCCCGGATGTTCAAGCAGTGACCCACTGAAGTCCCGTCTTTAGGCTGAAGATTTCAAAGGCTGTTGCGCTGATATCGTTGGCTCGGCCTGGCTTATCTCCTGTTCCGCTGGTCTCGCCCGCCACTCTCGGGCCCCTCGGGTCGCCTCCGCCCTGCCGCGCCGACCGCGCTGCGCTGTGCGCCGGGGTCTTACCCCAGCGGAACAGATCCCTCCCGTGGACCTTCCAGTCCAGCCTGGGCTCCGAATCTGTCAAAGTCCGTCTCCCACTGGATTCTACACCTCCAAAGTCTGGTCAGACTCTCCCCCCAGAGATATCCAAAGGAGTTTTTCCAGGAGCTTAGGTGAGTCGTTGCTTTCACTCCGCCATCTTGGCTCCGCCTCTCTTTTTTTGATCTTTTTAAAGACAATGGTCAAACAAAAAAATCTTCATAGTACCCAAAGAAAAGGGGCACATGTGGCTGTGTAATGCATACATAGACAACCCAGAATAAATGAAAATTTAGACCCTGACAATATGCTTGACATCTGGCACATTGCTCCCCTAGCCAAATTTATACCTGTATGTATTCCTCGACAAGATGGAGACCCATCAACAATTCTTTGGTACATGGATGATAATGGGACTCTATCTGGGGGCATCAAAGTAATGCTATCCATGCACCTCTGGGAAAATAGGATCTGTTGCTTATTTAGTAGAAAACAATTGAAAGATTAAAGGCAAAAATCAACATTGAAATTGATATAACATGATTCCTGTTCTGTAGAGAAATGGGATTATGGGTGGCAAATGCTGTCAGAAGAAAGCAGCATATGGGTTGCTTTTGCTTAACTGTTTTTTTTTTCCTTTATCAGAGCAGAGGTGTCCAGTTTGGGGGGGGAGGGTCTTTTTTCTCTCTCTGTCTCTCTTAATGATTCTATTTGTCTGTGTGTCTGTCTGTCTTTATCTCTGTTTCAGTCTCTGTGTATGTTTCTCTCTCCTCTTTCTCTCCTTAATTTCCTCCTCCATCTCTCCCTCTCTTAACAGGATTCATCCATTCTCATATGCAATTCTGTTCCTGCGTGCTCTTTAACACAGTTAAGGTCCAGGTCCAGCATTTTTAGCCAGTGTTCCCAAGGCCACAATTCTTCCCATGACTCAGTTAGTGGTTCATTAGGCCTATAAGACATGACATGTGTCTGATCCTAAAGACACTTGATTGCTTCCAAGGCACAATTAAATTAAGTGAAAGAAAATGAAAACATTTTCCATTCTACCTTTGCTCCATGAGGAATCCAATGGAAGTCAGTGTCAGGATGATGTAGCCTGATCTCAGGAGAAGAGTGGCCTGTGATAACACCTGTTAAAGCAACAAGTAGACAAATTGATCATTTAGGGGGATTCACGAAGAAGTACTGTATGACACAGAAGTGGTCTGAAGCCTCTTTCCGTGTTGTCACATTAACCCTGGCACATTTTCAGCACAGTATGATCCATCATTACATTTGGGCTTTTTCGGAGGTTGAGCATTTTCCCTAATATCATTCTGCTTCTACGTTGGACGCTTTGGTGATCAGATTTTTCTGAAATCAGTTTTTATATTAAATAATCTTCTAAATGTTTCATTTTCTTTCAACCCTCCCCCTCCCACCAAGACTTCTCATTCCACTGGTCTTTGAACCATGTGTGTGCCTCTACCTAGGGGGAGATAGCTAGCATTTTTATAAATAAATACCACATTCCAGATCTGATTTTGAATATCACCAATTCTGTTGTCAACCCCAGGATCCTTCAGCAATGACAGTATTAAGGATTTTGGGGAGAAGAATTAGACAAGCAGAAATGTAACCAATGACCTCTGACATTACTAGTGTGTAGAATGAAGTGTTGTTTTTTTAAAATTACATATTGTAATAATCTTAATGAATCTCAGAGGCTCATAATTGGAAGGTCTATCAAATAACCAAAGTTCACTCTAGATAGGACAGAGCCCTTTTATAAAATGACAAATCAAATCAATCAAAATATTAAACATCTAGATCAGATATCACAAATGACCGTTCAGCCTATGCTGGAAGAGCTCGCAGTGACTCCCCAGGTAGCTCAGCCCACTCTCCAACAGCCCCAACTATTAGGTTTGTTTTATTGTTTTATTGTAGTTTTGTTGTTGTTTTTCTGAGGTCAAGCCTCAACTTGCCTTCCTATAGATCCAGCCCTTTGCTCCTATTCTGTCCCTGCAGCCAAGCAGAAAAGGTTTGATCCTTCTTCACCTGCTATTGAATTCCTATCAAATTTAGCCATTTTGCATAGATTTATATTTATTTTATATTGGTGCTATAGATGTTTATGTACTTGCTTCATTCATTAAAATTTTATCCCCTTCAACTGGCATTGCCTGATACATGGTTTGATAAAGATGTATGGATAGATTCTACAGAACTACCCTTCCAAATCTTTTATTTTAAATTTATTTATTTATTTTTAGTTTTCGACACTCATTTGCACAAGATTTTGAGTTGCAAATTTTCCCCCATCTCTCCCCTATCCCCACCCCAAGACACTTTGCATTCTGATTACCCCTTCCCCAATCTTCCCTCCCTTCTATCACACCCCTCCTTTACCTTATGCCCATCTTCTCTCTTTTCTTGTAGGACAAGACAGATTTCTATACCCCATTACATTGTGTTTCCTATTACCCAGTTGTATGCAAAAACAATTTGCAATATTCGTTCTTAAAATTTTGAGTTCCAACTACTCTCTCTTGCTCCCTCCCCACCCATTCCCATTGAGAAGACAAGCAATTCAATATAGACTATATATGTGTAGTTCTGATGAAGATTTCCATAATAGTCATGTTGTGAAAGACCTATATTTCCCTCCATCCCATTCTGCCCCCCATTTATTCTACTCTCTCTTTTGACCTAGTCCCTCCCCAAAAGTGTTTACTTCTAATTACTCCCTCCTCCTATTTGTCCTCCCTTCAATTATCTCCCCTACACTCCACTTATCCCCTTCTCCCCTACTTTCCTGTAGTGTAAGATAGATTTTCATATTAAACTGAGTGTGAATCCTTAAGCCAAATGTGATGTAAGTTTCACTTTTTCCCTTTCACCACCCCTTTTCTTCCCCTACATTTGGAAAGCTTTTTCTTGGCTCTTTCGTGAGCAATAATTTGCCCCATTCCATTTCTCCCTTTCTCCTTCTAATACATTCCTCTCTCACCCCTTAATTTTATTTTTTAGATATCATCCCTTCCTATTCAACTCACCCAATACCTTTTTTCTATATATCTCTCCAACTACCTAAATACTGAGAAAAGTCTCAACAGTTACAAATATTATCTTTCCATGTAGGAATGTAAATAGTTCAACTTTAGTAAGTCCCTTATGATTTATCTTTCCTGCTTACCTTTTCATACTTCTCTTGATTCTTGTGTTTGAAAGTCAAATTTTCTATTCAGCTCTGGCCTTCCATCAAAAATGCTTGAAAGTTCTGTATTTCATTGAATGACCATTTTTCCCCTGAAGTATTATACTCAGTTTTGCTGGGTAGATGATTCTTGGTTTTAAAGTTCCTTTGACTTCTAGAATATCATACCCCAAGTCCTTTGATCCCTTAATGCAGAAGCTGCTAGATCTTGTGTTATCCTGATTGTATTTTCACAATACTCAAATTTTTTTTCTTCTGGCTCCTTGCAACATTTTCTCCTTGATCTGGGAACTCTGGGATTTGGCTACAATATTCCTAGGAGTATTTCTTTTTGGATCTCTTTCATGAGGTGATCAGTAGACTATTTTAATATTTATTTTATCCTCTGGTTCTAGAATATCAGGGCAGTTTTCCTTGATAATTTCAGGAAAGATTATGTCTAGGCTCTTTTTTTCATCATGGCTTTCAGGTAGTCCCATTATTTTAAAATTATCTCTCTTGGATCTATTTTCCAGGTCAGTTGTTTTTCCAATGAGATATTTCACATTGTCTTCTATTTTTTCATTCTTTTGGTTTTGTTGTGCAATTTCTTGGTTTCTCATAAAGTCATTAGCTTCCATCTGCTCTATCCTAATTTTTAAATAACTATTGTCTTCAGTGAGCTTTTAAATATCCTTTTCCATTTGGCTAATTCTGCTTTTTAAAGCATTCTTGCCCTCTTTGGCTTTGTGGGCGTCTTTTGCCATTTAGGCTAGCCTAATTTAAAAGGTGTTATTTTCTTCAGCATTTTTTGGGTCTCCTTTAACAAGCTATTGACCCACTTTTCATGATTTTCTTGAATCATTCTTACTTATCTTCTCAATGTTTCTTCTGCCTCTCTTATTTGATTTTCAAAATATTTTTTGAGCTCTTCCATGGCCTGATACCATTGCATTTTTATTTTGGAGGTTTGAGATGCAGAATCCTTGACTTTGTTGTCTTCCTCGAGTGGTATCCTTCATTTTTCTTCATCTGAAGGGATGGAGGATAATACCTGTTCACCAAGAAAGTAACCTTCTATGGTTTTATTTTTTTCCCTTTTTGGGGAATTTTTCCAGACAGTTACTTGACTTTTGAGTCCTTTGTCAAGTGGAGGGTATACTGTAGGGACCTGTAAGTCCTCAGTTCCTCCAAGGAGACACAATTAAGGGAGAGGAGTTTACTAGGCTCCTGGCCTCCTCTCTGGTCTGAGAGCAACCACAAGCTTTTCTGCCCAGGACCTATGAGTAGGATGTCCTGTTCACAACTGCCTCCAGCTCCACCAGTCAGTGCTCTTTCTCGCCTTAGCGTTGCCACTCAAGTCTGAGATCCAGATCAGCTCCTTGATTCCCCCACATGCTTTAGGCTGACGGCTTCTAAAATGGATGCTGCTGCATCAGCAACCAACTTTCACCCACCTGACTATGGGGCCAGACCATGTTCTCTTCTCACTCAGGTGAAAGAGCTTTCTCACTGACCTTTGAAGCTGTCTTTGGCATTTGTGGGTTGAGGAATCTGGGAACTGCAGCTATTTCCAGGGATTCCATGCCCTGAGACCTGTTCCAGTTCTGTCCTTACCAGCAATGCGGGACCAAGGCTGGGCTGAACTCTACTCTTAGCCTGGTGTGACAAATCCTTACTGTTGGCCTTCCAGGCTGTCTTGGACTGGAAATCTCTTTAACTCTGTTGTTTTGTGTCTTCTGCTTCTCTAGAACTTGTTTAGAATGATTTTACAGGTATTTTATGGGCTTTGGGGGGAGAGCTAGAGTAGATCCATCTTTCTACTCCACCATCTTGACTCTGCCTCTACTATTCCAAATCTTAAATGCAATATCATGTCTTTCTCTGCCTCTCACCTCTTGAATCTTTTCTTCTCTAGGTTCTCCTTGTTCGTTCATCTAATTCCTAGAGGATACTTTCTCTGAAACATTCACCATCTTGATGACCTTTCTCTTCACTTGCCAATTGATCCATATCTTTCCTAACATGATACCCAGAACTGAACAGAGTACTGTAGGTATGGAGAGCAAAAGATAGTGAGATGATTACTCCCTGAGACTATCTAGGTTTCTTATAATGGAATCTGAGGTGATATTTGCATTTTGGGGTGCTGCCTCATGCTGTTGCCTCCTTTGGAGCCTATAGGCCACTCCCTAGATTCTTTCCAAATGAACCCCTTCTAAGCATTCAACTATCCCTTCCTCTTTTAGGGCATGTAAAGTTGGAATTCTGAATCTAGATGGAAATCCTATTCCATCATCTTCTTGACTTGCATCATATTTATTTAAGCTGAATGTTTGAACTCCTCAAAATTTTCTGAATACTTTCTTTAGAATATCATGGGATACATTTTCCCTCCAACTTTGTATCATTTACAGATTTTTAAGTATGGCATTTATGATTTTATCTAATACTTGATCAAACAAATTAATAAACAGCCCAGGTCCAAGCACTTAATTATGGGGATACTCAGCTGGAAACCTCTTTCCAACTTCTTATGGAAACATTAATGTCTACTTTTTAGCCCTGCTTTTCATCCAATTCTGACATCACCACCCCCTTCTAGTATTTTTTTCAGATTCCATCCTTCTGCCTGGTTATCAATATGGGAAGGCCGATGGGAGTTTCAAGCAAATATTTTTCCCAAGATATGCATAAAACATCAGTATCATTTTGTTATTTGTTTCTGTTTAGTCATTTTTCAGTCACATCTGACTCTTCATGACCACATTCAGGATTTTCTTGGCAAAGATACTAGAGTAGTTTGCCACTGCCTTCTCACATTTTACAGATAAGGAAGCTGAGATAGATAGAGTTCGGTGTCTTGTCCAAGGTTACACAGCTAGTAAATGTCTAAGGTCAGATTTGAATTGAGGATGATGAGCCTTCCTGACTACTTGGTGCTCTTAACTGCCCAAATATATCTCTAGTTTCTCCCAATCTACCACGTTAGTAACTCTACCAAAAACAGTATAGAAGTTGAAACATTTAAAATTAAAGAAGCAATCTTTTCTCCTATGGAGTTTCCATTCACTATAACACAAAGAAAATGTACAGAGATATGAAATATATATATATATATATACATATATATATGTATATGTATGTATATGTGTTCACATGGGTCTACATATTATAATAATTTGAAGGGATAGAGAGGACCAGGAAAACCTCTTGAAAAGAGTAGCCCTTGATCTGAGCTGTAGTCAGAGGGAACAAGAGACAGAAGGAAGAGCATTCCACATGTGTAGGGTGGACTAGCAGATAAGGGACGAAGACAGAAGATGGAATGTTGTACGCAGACAACAGAAAACAAGCAAATCAGCACGAATTTAAAGGTTGGAGACAGGTTGTGGTGGGTTTTAAATAACAAATGGAAAAAAATACATTTTATCCTAGAGATAACAAGGAGCCATTGGTGATCTTTGAGTAAAAGAATATAGTGTTTAGAAGTAAATCTTAACTGTCTGTTTTGCATTTGCCCAATACTACCCATTCCACTCCTAAAGAGGATATATTATGGGAAGATATTCCCCTTACCTAACTTCAGACTATTGCAAGGTTTCTAGAGATTTATTTTTTTGTATCCCTCCTGTTTATTACACTGGCTTGCAAAGCATAGGTGCTTAATGAATGCTTATATACTTAACTATCAATGAGTAGTTCAAAGTGGGGGAAAAAATAAGAAGGTATGCATATATTCTCCAGAAAGAAAGGAAATTCTCTCTCTCTCTCTGTCTCTCTCTGTCTCTGTCTCTCTCTCTGTCTCTCTGTCTCTCTCTCTCTCTCTCTCTCTCTCTCTCTCTCTCTCTCTCTCTCTCTCTCTCTCTCTTTCCCTCTCTCTCTCTCTCTCTCCTTCCTGAGAAATCTGAGAGAACTAATCTTGGAGTTGAGAATATCTGAATTTGAATCTTGTCTCTCTTACCATGTGAACCTGAAATCTTTCTTTCAACTTCAGTCCTCTCAACTGTAAAATAATGATAACAAGAGCTAACTCCTAGGATTTTATGAGACTTCAATCATATGATATGTGTAAAACACACTGCAGACTTTACAATGTTCTATAGATGGTTATTACTATTTTTATCATCATTATTCTATATATAGCAGCCTCTATAATGCCAGATCTCACACACTCATGCTATTGAACATGCACGACCCATAAAGATCATTGTTCCTCAATCCTTTCTCTTTGTCTGAGGGTCTAAATCTCATACTTTAACAGAAGCCCAAACTCTTGCCATAGGCTTGGCTGTGGCAATGAGAGGTTACCTTCCTTTCTGCCAAATCTTGTGTAGAAAAGCATTCCCAAGGCTCTCTGGAGTCCTTTCATAACAGGTAAAAGAACCCTGATTGCATTAGACTTCCTCTCATTTCAGGGTGGCAGTTACTGGCAAGAGTTTCCCTGAAGATACCTTTGTCCCAAAGGGTGCAGCCAGTGGTACGTTGGTAAGCGGTTAAAAACTGGCTCTTCAGGAGAAAACTAAAAGTATGCAGGGAATGTTTGTAAGTTTAATTTGTGTTAACATTTTTCTCCATCCTTTTCCTCAGTCTACACAATAACCCAAACTACACACTAAGCCATGACTTTTAACGTTTTGCCATTTACAAGTTGTAAAGGATCACATAGTAGGTGATTAATAAAACTGCTGGGGTAGCCAGGTGGCTCAGTGGATAGAACACCAGACTTGGAATCAGGAAACCAGCCTCAGACACTTACTAGCTGTATGTCTTGGAGCAAGTTACTTTTACCTTGCTTACCTCAGTCTCCTCACCTCTAAAATGAGTTAGAGAAGGAAATATCAAACCATTGCAGCCTCCTTACCAAGAAAACCCCAAATGGGATCAAAAAGTCAGACACAATTGAAACAAGTGAACAACAATAACATGGAAACAGAAAATTGTATGATTTCACAGTTGGCTCTCATGAGTTGATATGAACCAGCCCCAACACTGCTCTGGGTGCAGCAGAGACCCTCCAAATTATTGTTCAGAAGCAATGAATTCAGGCCTTGCCTCAGTCGGCAGATGAGGAATGGAGGGTACCCAGGTCATCTCATTCAAGACAGATCCATTTTTTTCTACCTTCCCAGAAAATCCCTCATATTCAAATAAAGGCTAGGTAGGTGGCCCTAATTGCTGTGTTCTGGCTTATCACGTGGCTACTATCTACCTGGTGAAATATTTAAAAGAAGTCAGAGAATTCCAATCCTTAACCTTGTTTTAAACCACATAGTCTTCTTTTTTCTGTCTCTCCAAAGAAAATTAACTGAAAAGTGCCTTTGAGTTTTGAAGTTTTCACATGGATCTTTGATGGAATAATGCCCCAGTGAGTCTTTTTGGAGAATGGGTCATCTTGAGAAAGGATTCTGGGATGCTTGTGGTCCTCAGGCAGATGCTAGGCCATGGTTCAGCATCTGAGGAGTAGAGCAGCACTTCATCTCCACATTCTCCTGAACCTCTAGCCCATGAACAGGCCAGCTTTGCTCAGCATGCTGATGTCCTTCCTATGGCCTCTCTGCAGATGAGACCATTTCAGCCGCTCTACATTTTTCATGCTATGTGACTCTATGGAGTCTCTGACAGTATTTCCCAGGGTCCTAATTATAAGGGTGTGGAACTAAAAATGGTCGGATTCTGTTACTCTCACAAAAAGGTACCTAATAAAAAACTCCACCAGTGGTCCCCCAGGAGAGTCACAGCTTCAGCTGCTTTTGGCTTGGCAAATAATCAC
Source organism: Notamacropus eugenii (assembly GCF_028372415.1). Taxonomy (NCBI): domain Eukaryota; kingdom Metazoa; phylum Chordata; class Mammalia; order Diprotodontia; family Macropodidae; genus Notamacropus; species Notamacropus eugenii. The sequence goes on from NC_092874.1 coordinate 8,398,336, forward strand.
TTCAACAAACTCCAGGACGACATGAGGTCATTGAGTTTTTCCTTTTTCTTGCTCAATGACCCTATTTTGACCTTGAAGGCAACAAATGCAGGGGATCTGGGCTTCTCCATGGACACAAATCTCACCTCTGAGACAGTTTCCACTCACCCACCTTGATTGTTCTTTTGGCACCAGATTTGGGGACCCTACCACAGGGAGGATGGGGCCTGTGACTGCATGAGGGGCCTCATGTTGAAAGGGAAAATAATGTGATAAACTTGGAACAAGAAAGACGGGAGTTCAAGTTATGCCTTCAACATTTAATAGGAGTGTGGTAATGGAAAATTACTCCATCTGTCTTAATCTCAGTATCATCATTTGTAAAATGGGGATAATAATAGGATTCATGGGTAGCTGTGACTTTAGCTGGATTAAGTCCAGCTGAGATGATGCATGTAAAGTTCTTAATACAAATTAATGTAACATAAATTCTAGTGAGGATGATGATCATGGTGATGATGATAATGATGATGACAACAATGAGCTAATTAATGTAGTATGATATTACTTGATTAATGGGGAAACTGAGGCAAAGTGAAGTTAAATGGTTTACCCAGACTCACAAGACTTTAAGTGCCTGAGCTGGAATTTAAACACAGATAATAAGATGATTAAAACATGATGAGTGAGAGCAGAAAACCTGGGGTCAAGTCCCAGCTGTTCCATTGACTAGCTTTGTGAGCTTAAATCAGTCACATTTCTTCTCTAGCTTTATTTGTAAAATGGGAATTATACTTCTACTAGCTACCTCTTGGGGAGCTAAAATAACGTATGTTCCATGCTGTACTAAGATAACTCAGTATTTTAATCTTCATTTGTTCAAGGACCTGTATTTCCATCTATGGAGCATTCTTACTACAAATGTAGATTGCAGCCTCATCAGGCCTTAGATGATGGTTAGTGAATTGAATCATGGCCAATGACCAGGTCCTCAGTGATGAATTTTGGGGTCTGTCCATGGGCCTGAACTCAAAGCTTTATTTCACCCTGGGAAGATCAGATGGGGCCTGAGTTCTGCTGACAGAGCCACTAAAAACCTGGGATATGGTAGAATCTGAAGAGCAGCATCATGTAAGGCTGAGAGGCTCATTAGTATTTTGAACAAAGGCTGATGCATTTTTCAGTTTTCCTCCTTTGCAAGTTCCTGTTCTTCTCCACTTTGGAGGAGGGAACACCCACCCTAGCATAGTGATAACCTCTCCAAGTCTAGATGCATGAAAACTAATGAAAACCAGGAGTATCTACCATAAAACAAGTTACAAATGAAATAAAACGAACCTGTGAAAATATGAGTTGAAAGGTCTGAGCACTGGATTCTGATTGAGAGTCAGATTTGGAAGAGATCTCCAAAGCCATGAAGTCCAATTGACAAGAATCCTCAGACAACATACCCAGTCACTGTCTCAGAGAAGATCCTTGACCTTAGCGGGGAGGATGGGTACATGCTCTCACTACAGTCCTTTCCACTTCAGTACAGCTCAAATTGTCAGTGATTTTGTCCTTACCTCCACCCTAAATTTGCTTCCTTGCAGCCTCTGTCCTGGTTCTGATGTCTAGGCTGGAAAAGGATAATTGTATCCTCCCTTCTTCAAAACAGTCCCTCAATACCACATCACACCTATCAGATTGGCTAACATGGGAAAACAGGAAAATGATAAATTTTGGAGATGTGGGGGAGAGTTGGAACATTAATTCATTGTTGGTGGAACTCTGAGCTGATCCAACTGTTCTAGAGAGCAGTTAGGAACTATGCCTAAAGGGATGCAAAAATGTGCATACCCTTTGACCCAGCAATAACATTTCTAGCGTTGTATCCCAAAAAGATCATAAAAGTGGGAAAAGGACACTTATGTACAAAAATGTTTATAGAAGTTCCTTTTCTGGTGGCCAAGAATTGGAAATTGAGGGAATGCCCATCAACTGGGAAATGCCTGAACAAGTTGTGGTATATGAATGGAATGGAATATTATTGTGCTGTAAGTAATGACCAACAAGAGGATTTTAGAAATACCTGGATAGACTTAAATGAACTGATGTTGACTGAAGTGAGCAGAACTAGGAGAACATCGTACACAGTAACTGCCACAGTGTGAGAGGACTATTTCTGATAGACTTAGTCCATCATCGCAAGGCAAGGACCTAAAACATTTCCAAAGGACTCATGATACAAATGCCATCCACATCCAGAGAAAGAACTATGGGGTTAGAACTCAGAAAGAAGCAGACTATTTCTCTTTTGTTATGTTTGTTTTTGTTTAGTGTTATTCATGCTTTCTCTCATTCATTTTAATTCTTCTATGCAAGATGACCAATGTGAAAATGCGCTTAATAAGAATGTATGTGTAGAACGCATATAAGATTGCATGCCATCTTGGGGAGGGAGGGGGGAAATTTAAAACTTATGGAAGTTATTGTTGAAAACTGAAAACAATTAAATTAATTTTTTAAAAAAGCAGTCACTTCCCCTTTCTCTTCCCAAAAGCAAATATCTAGCATCATTTTAGATTATCTTTACATAGCATAATTTCAATTTGGTTTACTGTCGTGCACACTATTCTTTGATGAAATGTCCTCCATAAAACATGGCAGCCAGAAATGAAGCCAGTACTTCAGATTTGGTTTGCCAATGTGAGAAGAGAGTAGGTCACTCATTACCCTTACCTCGTGCTTCTCTTCAAGAATATCAAGAACTCTTTTGGTCTCTGGCCACCTTATCATGATGATTATTCTTGCAGGTCACTAATGTCCCCAGGTCTTGCCATTGTCATTGCCAGACAATGTAGCTATACCTCTCCTATCCTGGAATTAACAGTTTTGATTTTTTGAATCCAGGCAAAACTTTATATTGATCCATTTTTTCATTCAATGGCCTCTTGGGATCATATTTTTTTCATCTTAATTCATCACCTACAGTGTTTACTCTCCTTACTAGTTATGTGTCACTTGAAGATCTGATAATCATACAATCAATTTGAATGTTGGATATGTTTTGAAGTCATAACAGAAAAAAGATATCAGATAAAAAAATCACATTAAAGTAATGACAAAAAGGGGAGACTGGGTGGTACAATGGATAGAATGTCAGGCCTGGGGTCAAGAATATCTGAGTTCAAATATGATCTCAGACACTTATTAATTGTGTGACCCTGGACGAATCAGTTAAACATGTCTTCCTCAGTCTCCTCATTTGTAAAATGAGTTGGAGAAAAAATGGCAAACTATTTCAATATCTTTGCAAGAAGCTCTAAAATAGGGTCATGAAGACCCTTTGCTGAACAGCAGCAACAAAAATTGTAGAGCCAATATGTATTTGAGCAAGGAGTGAGCGTACAAAGACAATCGCAGATTTTTGAAGTCCTAAATATTTCCTATATCACTATTTTTCACCAGCAGAAAAGCCCCAAATATAAGTTCAGACATTCAGTGTTTTCAGACTTGCAAGTCCAATTGTCAGGTTTAGAACACTGAGGATGTCCTTTGGGTTTGACTGACATTCCATCGATGTCACCCGAGTTGCAGCTTTTATTTTGTTTTTACATGTATTCCCTCCAAAGCATCGTTTCAAGTGGGTAGGGAGCTGACCTTGGAAGCATCCAGATGTGGATTCACATCCTTGTCATTGATACTTATTGGGTATGGGAATTTGAATATGTCACAGAACCGTTTAGTGATCTACACAACTACTTATGATGACCCATTTCAAAGGAAATTCTGACCTGAATTGGGAGAACTCATGTTGCCTCATTTGGGAATTGCCCTTTCCAAAGAAATCATATGACTAGCTTTAAAAAAAAGTGTTAATGTAAGAAATTCTCTGGTCTAATTCACTAACGAGCATTTTTGTCTTTGCTTATTCATTCCACAATAGTTTCTTAAATAGTTTACTGATTTTGACTAAACCCTGAAATCCTCTTAAAACCCACAGGAATGGCTTTGGATAATTTCTTTACTGACATGGTAGAAATACTGATAAGATACATGTAATTCCACACTTGAAGTGATAATTATTTTATTAAGTCAAAATTTTAGAAAGTGAATTCTGCCTTTTTTTTACCTGTAATATTTCCCAGTAGAGAATTTGTACCCACATGTCACTATTTATAACAACTAACCAATCACCACTCTTCCAAGGTTCTCAAATCTCTGTGTATTAAATAGGGATTTAGAAATGACACCCTGTCTTTTCAGCATATTTATTTTATTTTCTCACTGCCCACAAGCAGGGTAGATAGATGATCTTTATGGCTCAAATTTCTCTGAACATATTACATTAATAATCACCTAGAAAGTGTAGGAAATTAAGAAGAAACCATTCCCAATGGAGCATACTTGTAGAAAAGTGAATATACTGCAGATAGACACTAGGGGTTACTTTAAGATCTGGCACTCTGACCTAGGTTATACTTTTTGGTATGAGTGCTGAGGCTACAGTATATTATTTTTTCAGAGGTGATGTTAACACATGCTAACAAGAAAACCTTAGTAAGAGAATTGTGTGTACAGGGCATTTTACAGTAAATGGTGAATGAGTACAACATTCAAGGGATTTAGTCTGCAAAAATGTGGTTCCATGTTTATACTGGAGAGGCTCAGTCACTCTTTAATGGGGAGGGAATAGCCCGAATGATCTGTGTTATAGCCTATCTGCAGCTGCTGGATTTCACTCTGTAACAATCAGGGCCTTTTTTCAGCCCAGCGGTTGTCATGTGTGCTCTCATATCATTTGAAAAGACAAATGTCTTAGCTGTTTTAAGTTGGGGTACAGATGAATGCCAAAGGTATTTTCATTTCCAGTGTCGGCTCCCAGTATCACCCCATGAAGTGGACCCTGGAAGCTAAGCAATGATTTTTCAAGTCTGGCTGTCCCAAGATCAACAGAAAGCCAGTGGGTTATATCACTAAGCTAAACACCATATATTTAAATAGACATTCTGCAGGCGGCATCTAGGAAGGAACGTGCCTTTCACACCTTTGTGTGCTCTATAGCATCCCTTTTCTTCCTTCCAAAGAAATTCTACATATGTAATCTACGACCATATAAAATAAATGAGTGTTTCTACACTGCTGTCTATGTATAAACAGAAAGGCCTGGGGAACCACAGCAGGACCCCCAGTGACAAGCCCACCACCGCTTTTCCAATGTGGTTATTGGCTGCAATGAAACAGGAAAAAAATATTGCTGTTGGATTCCTATGCCTTTGTAAGGTTTATCAGAGGCCCCAGGTCCAAAAAGGCTCTGTGAAATTCTGCAAATAAGCAGTAATTCTTCATCAGCACACAGCATGATGGGAATTAGAAAAAATGTGCAAAAGCAGGCTCAAGACAATCCAATATGGCAGAATAAAGGCAGAATCTCACCTGAATTCCCCCAAATTCCCCTACAAGCAACCTTGGAACAATGTCTCAAATCAAATCCTGGAGTCACAAAACCAATAAAAGGTCAGGGAGAAAGAATTTTCTAAAGCAAGAAAACTTAGGAGATTGGTAGGAAAGGTCTATCTCACAAGGCAGTAGTTCAGGTTGGGCTATAGTGCAGCACAGACTGCCCTGCGGCAATGTGTAATGCCAATGTGATTCCCATAGCATCTGCTATGAATATATATATGTATCTCCAGGTCTGATTCAGAAAGTATAACAAACTCTCTTCCTCCAAGATCAAAATATTTATTTGAAACATCCCTATTGGGATACCAGAAGGCAAGATTGAGTAAGGTACTCATCACCAATCTAGGGAGCACTGACATTTCTCTCTGTCAAACCTTCCAGAGAGCAAGTTCCCGTAGACAAGTTCTTCCCTCAGCCTGTTTCTCTTTCTCACCACAGATGGTAAGAGGAGCATAAAAATGGTGAGAACAGGACTACAAGGGGCACTTTATTGGCGCTGGGTTCAGGATCCTTTTGCATTGCCCAGACATATTTTAAGGTTCCAGTCTCAGGGCGTAAAGGAGTAGTAGCACACCAGCACTTGTGACTACAGAGGAGCAGTTCCAGGGCAAAGAGGAGTGTTTGTGGTTGTTCACAAGGTAACAGGGGCACTGGTCTCAGTTCCAACACAGGAGCAATAGTGTCTGCAGTCACAGGAGAGCAATGACCTGAATCATAGTTCCAAGGACAAATGGAGCAATAGCATTTGCCACCATAGGAAAGGAGTGGTGATAGTCACAGGGAACTGGTAATAGACTGGAGAAGAGTGTTTCTGATCACTTACAAACCAGAGTACAGACCAGAAGAGCAGAAACCACACCTCTCATTCGATCAGACTACCTTAAATGAATGAAAATATTACAGATCCTGGAAAGAGAAAGCAACACACAAAAAACACACGCTAAAGTTTGGGACTTTCCCTCCTCTTCACCAGTTGAGCAGAACCTAACTTTAACATAAAGTAACAAATCAAGAAATAGGCTGGAAAAAATGACCATACAACAAGAGCAAAAACAACAACAACAGCAATTACCCTAGAAAGTTACTATTGTGACAAGGAAGATCAAGACACAAACTCAGAGTGGGAAGAAAAAACAAAGTCAAAACAGCTACAAGGAAATCCTCAAAGACACATGTGAATTGGAAAAAAACCATTAAGAATTTCTGGAATAGATTAAAAAGGATTTTAAAAATCAAATAAAAAATGTAGAAGAAGGTTCAGATTTATCCAGCTCAGACTCAGTGGAGTAGCTCAGATTCTTTCTGGCCCACTTGTAAATACAAGCATTACAAATGCTTAGGCTCCTTAAGAATTAACCCATTATGGTGAAACTTTAATAAACTTTATTTTTCTTTGACTCTTTTAAGAAGTCTTGAATTGAATTCATTTGAACAGAACCTGGTGTGTTGGTATTTTGGGGTCTCCAACACCCCTGAACCTCAACATTTATGGTTCCCTGACTGAATAACTACTAATCTCAAGATCTTCTGCCAAGACTGGAAAGGATTTGTCTTTTCCAGAGTGCAAGTCCTCAACTTCCAGATAACTGCTCAGGCTATGTACCCCTTGAACAGGACCCATCGAGGCAGGGACAGGTCTACGCCCTTTGCCAGCAGGAAGCAGTTTCAGAAGCAGAGACCTTTGTCCTTTCCCCAAAAGACTTTGGGTCCCATATGTTTGAGGGGGTAATCATGGGGTTCAGACTCTGGGAACCTCCCTGAACTGCTCCTAAATCTTGCCCCACCTACTTCCCACCCAAGCTTTGCAATGCCTGATAATTCCCAATTGCTTCCAGCTGTTTCCCACCCTGGATTACATTACTGCACTCCAGTCCCATGAAGATTCTCCTTAGACCCTCCTTGAAGACCACTAGACCACCTCTAGATCTTTCCCACTGACTTTCTATATTTAAGTTTCATCTCACCTCCATGAAGGTACTTGGATTCAATCCAGCTCAGACTGTCTAGCTGAGATTCTATCTGGCCCGCTTATGAATATAAGTGTTACAAATGCAACCCAATGTGGCAAATCTTTAATAAACTTTGTTTTTCTTTGGTTTAAAAAATGTAGAGGGCTTTTAGCCTAGACACACATCAGCTCAACTTAAAGATCTGTACCTTCTGACTGAAAGAACCAAAAGCTACAACACTCAGCCAACATCATGAATCGGAAAAAGCAGACGAAAAGTGAAAAAACCATAGAATCTTTCTATGGGGATAAGGACCAAAACACAAACACCAAAGAGGTTCGAGCTGAGACTGTACTTCCATCTGAAACCTCAGATGGGACTATGAATTTCTCGCAAGCACAACTAGATTACCTGGAACGTCTGAAGAAGGATATAAAAGAAAAACTGGCCAATGATTTTAAAACTATAAAAAAAGAATTCACTGATGAGAACATCACCCTGAAAAAGAAAATTGAAGAAATGGAAAAGGAAGTTCAAAAATTAACTGGAGAGAATAATTCCCTAAAAGGAAGAGCTAATCAAATAGAAAAGGAAACCCAAAACCTAACTGGGAAAATTGGTCGAATGGAAAAAGAAGTACAAAAATTAAATGGAGAAAATAGCTCCTTAAAGGGAAAAATTGGTCAGATGGAAAAGGAGATGGAAAAGCTAACTGAAGAAAACACTACGATGAAGATTAGAATTGGGCAAGTAGAAACTAATGACTCAATGAGGCAACAAGAATCAGTCAAACAAAATCTAAAGAATGAAAAGATAGAAGAAAATCTAAAATATTTAATTGGAAAAACAACTGATTTGGAAAATAGATCCAGGAGAGAAAATCTAAGAATTATTGGCCTGCCAGAAACCCATGATGAAGAAAAGAGTCTGGACAATATCTTCCAGGAAATCATCAAGGAAAACTGTCCAGAAATACTAGACTCAGAGGGCAAAATAGTCATTGAAAGACTCCACCGTTCCCCTCCCGAAAGGGATCCCAAACTCAAAACCCCAAGAAATATAGTTGCAAAATTCCAGAGCTATCAAGTGAAGGAGAAAATACTACAAGCAGCCAGAAAGAAACAATTCAAATATCAAGGACACATAGTCAGGATCACACAGGACCTTGCAGCTTCTACATTAAAAGATCAAAAGAAGTGGAACCCAATATTCCGTAAGGCAAAGGAGTTGGGACTTCAACCGAGGATCAACTACCCAGCAAAGTTCAGCATAACATTTCAGGCAAGGAGAAAGTCATTCAACGAAATAAGGGATTTCCAGAGCTTCCTGACCAAAACACCAGAACTCAATAGACAATTTGATCTTCAAATGCAGGTCTCCAGAGAATCATAAAAAGGTAAAGAGAGGGGAAAAAACAAAAACAAAAACTTGCTACTCAATTAGGGCAAACTGTTTACCTCCCTATAAGGGAAGATGATACCTGTTAATCTTGAGAACTGTGCAGCTATTATGATAAAAGGGATATATGTAGAGGGAACGGGCATAAAGTAAATGATGTCATGGCAAAAATATGATTTAAGTATGAGAAGGGAATGTAATAGGAGGTGTGGAAAGGGGGAAGCAGAAAATGGCAAATTATATCACAGGAAGAAGTACAAAACTATAGTAGAGAGAAGGAGGGGAGGGAGATGAGCATTGTTTGAGAGGTACTCTCATCTGATTTGTTCAAAGGAGGGAACAATAACCTTAAGTAGATAAGCCTAACTAGCTCTATAGGTAGTAGGAGGGGAAGGGGGAAGAAAGGGGAGGGTGGCTAAAAGGGAGGAAAGAAGCAATAAGAGTAAAGGGCACTAAAAGGGAGGGGGGTCAAAAGAAGGAGGGGAAGGTTGCAGGAGGAGGGGGAGAAAAGTGAATACTATTGAGGAGGGGAAGGGAGACGGGAGAGTTAAAAGCACAAATGGTGGGAAAGAGGTTGGAGGGAAATACACAGATTGTAATCATAACTGTGAATGTGAATGGAATGAACTCTCCCATAAAACGGAGGCAGATAGCAGAATGGATTAGAAGCCATAATCCAACAATATGCTGCTTACAAGAAACACATCTGAAATGGGGGGATACACATAAGATAAAGGTCAAAGGATGGAGCAGAATATATTGTGCTTCAGCTCATGTAAGAAAGGCAGGAGTAGCAATCCTAATCTCAGACAAAGCAAAAGCAGAAATAGATCTAATCAAAAGGGATAAGGATGGAAACTATATCCTGCTAAAAGACACCATAGACAATGAAGCAATATCATTACTAAACATGTATGCTCCAAGTGGTATAGCATCCAAATTCTTAGAGGAGAGGTTGGGGGAGTTGAAGGAAGAAATTGATAGCAAAACTATACTAGTGGGGGACCTCAACCTCCCCCTCTCTGAACTCGATAAATCCAACCTCAAAATAAACAAGAAAGAGGTTAAGGAGGTAAATAAAACTCTGGATAAGGTAGATATGATAGATCTTTGGAGAAAATTAAATGGGAATAGAAAGGAATATACTTTTTTCTCAGCGGTACATGGAACATTTACAAAAATTGACCATGTACTAGGATATAAAAATCTCACAATCCAGTGCAGAAAGGTAGAGATAATCAATGCATCCTTTTCAGATCATAATGCATTAAAAATTACATGTAATAAAAGGCCATGGACCCTAATGAATATAGATGCAAAAATTTTAAATAAGATTCTAGCAAAACGAATACAGCATCTTATCACGAGATTAATACATTATGATCAGGTAGGACTCATACCAGTACTACAGGGCTGGTTCAATATTAGGAAAACTATTAGCATTATCGATCACATCAACAACAAAGCTAACAAAAACCACATGATTATCTCAATAGATGCAGAAAAAGCTTTTGACAAAATACAACATCCATTCCTACTAAAAACATTGGAGAACGTAGGAATAAAGGGAACTTTCCATAAAATAATAAGCAGTATCTATCTAAAACCTTCAGCAAGCATTATATGCAATGGGGATAAGCTAGATGCATTCCCAATAAGATCAGGGGTGAAACAAGGTTGTCCATTATCACCACTATTATTTAATATGGTACTAGAAATGTTAGCTGTAGCAATTAGACAAGATAAAGATATCCAAATAATTAAAATAGCCAAAGAAGAAACTAAGTTATCACTCTTTGCAGATGATATGATGATTTACCTAGAGAATCCCAGAGATTCAAGTAAAAAATTACTAGAATTAATAAACAACTTTGGCAAAGTTGCAGGGTACAAAATAAACCCACACAAATCTTCTGCATTCCTATATATTAGCAACAAAGTTCCACAGCAAGAGATAGAAAGAGAAATCCCATTTAAAGTTAGGGTAGACAGTATAAAATACTTAGGAGTCTACCTGCCAAAACAAACCCAGGGACTATATGAACACAATTACAAGACACTTTTTGCACAAATAAAGTCAGATTTAAGTAAGTGGAAAAACATTAGTTGCTCATGGATAGGCCGTGCTAATATAATAAAAATGACAATTCTACCCAAATTAATATACTTATTTAGTGCCATACCAATTAAACTATCAGACAATTACTTTCTAGAGCTGGACAAAATAATATCAAAATTCGTTTGGAAAAACAAAAGGTCCAGAATATCAAAGGGACTAATGAAAAGAAATGCTTGGGAAGGTGGCCTAGCGCTACCAGACCTCAAACTGTACTATAAAGCAGCAATTATCAAAACCACTTGGTATTGGCTAAGAAACAGAGAGGTAGACAAGTGGAATAGACTTGGCACTCAAGATGCAGTAGGCAAGGAATATAGCAACCTTCTGTTTGATAAACCCAAGGACCCCAGCTTCTGGGATAAGAACTCATTGTTTGACAAAAATTGCTGGGAAAACTGGATAACAGTGTGGCGGAAATTAGGCATAGACCCATACCTGACACCGTACACAAGAATAAAGTCCAAATGGGTACATGATTTAGGTATAAAGACTGATACCATGAATAAACTGGAGAAGCAAGGAATAGTGTATTTATCAGATCTATGGAGAAGGGAAGAATTCTTTACTAAAGGAGAGATAGAATGCATTATGAAATGCAAAATGGATAACTTTGATTACATTAAACTGAGAAGTTTTTGCACAACCAAACCCAATGCAACCAAAATCCGGAGGGATGTAGTAAATTGGGAAAGAATTTTTACAGCTAAGCTCGGGGATAAAGGCCTCATTTCTAGAATATATAGAGAACTGATCCAAATGTATAATCATACAAGTCATTCCCCAATTGATAAATGGTCAAAGGATATGAACAGGCAATTTTCAGAGGAAGAGGTTAAGGCTATCTATAATCATATGAAAAAATGCTCTAAATCACTATTGGTTAGAGAGATGCAAATCAAAACAACTCTGAGGTACCACATCACACCTATAAGATTGGCAAACATGACAGAACAAGAAAATGATAAATGCTGGAGAGGATGTGGGAAAGTTGGAACACTAATTCATTGTTGGTGGAGCTGCGAGCGCATCCAACCATTCTGGAGAGCAATTTGGAACTATGCCCAAAGGGCTACAAAAATGTGCATACCCTTTGACCCAGCAATATCGCTACTAGGACTATATCCCCAAGAGATCATAAAAATGGGAAAGGGTCCCACATGTACAAAAATATTTATAGCAGCACTCTATGTAGTTGCCAAAAACTGGAAGTCAAGGGGATGTCCATCAATTGGGGAATGGCTGAATAAATTATGGTATATGGATGTAATGGAGTACTATTGTGCCATAAGAAATGATGAACAAGAAGACTTCAGAGAGGCCTGGAAGGACTTATATGACCTGATGCTAAGTGAAAGGAGCAGAACCAGGAGAACTTTATGCACAGCAACAACCACAGTGTGTGAGAGTTTTTTCTGGTAGACTTAGATTTTTGTAATAACACAAGAACTCCTTACCAAGAAAAAAAAAAAATCCCAATGGAGGATCTCAAGGCAAAATGCCTGCCACACTCAGAGAGAGAAATATGGAAGTCACTCACATATTGTAGCAGATCATGTTTGTGTATGTGTTTGTGTATCATGTTCTGATTTGTTATACGATTTCTTTCATTTATCTTAGTCTGACTACATAGCATGACTATAGTGAAAATATACTCAATAGGAAAGTATATGTAGAATCTATACAGAATTGTATGCAGTCGTGGGGAGGGAGGGGGGTAGTGGGGAGTAGGTGGGGAGGGATAAAATCGCAATTGTATGGCAGTGATTGTTAAACATTACAAAATTAAAAAAAAAATCTCTTACATGTCAAAAATATGTAGAGGAAAAACTTGGGGAGTAATTAGAGCAAAATGAGAAAATTACGAAAAGAGAATCAATAACTTGGTAAAAGAGATGCAAAAAGTACTGAAGAAAATAACATCTTAAAAAACAGAATTAACCAAGTGGTAAAAGAAGCATAAAAGCTCATTGAAGAAAATAATTTCTTTGAAAACAGAATTGGGAAGGTAAGTAGGAGCTAATGACTCCATGATCCATTGAGAAATAATAAAATAAAAAGAATGAAAAAGTGGAAGAAAATGTAAACTAATTTATTGGGAAAAACACTAACCTGGAAAATCAATTAAGGAGAAATAATTTTAAAATTATTGGTCTACCAGAAAACCAAAATCAAAAAAGGAGCGTAGCCATTGCTTTTCAAGAAATTATAAAGGAAAAATGCCCTGATATCCTAGAAGGAGACAGTAAAGTGGAAACTGAAAAAATCCAATGATCACTTCCTGAAAGAGATTCCAAAATGAAAAGTCACAGGAATATTATAGCCAAATTCTAGAGCTCCTAGTTCAAGGAGAAAATATTTCAAGCAGCCAAAAACAATTCACATATTGTGTAGAACCATAGTCAGGATAACATTAGATTTAACAGTTACACCATTAAACTGGCAGAAGACTTAAAATATGGTATTCTAAAAAGAAAAGAATCTGAGAACACAATTAAAAATAACCTACTCAGTCAATTGAGTATAATCCTTGGGGGGGGGGGGGGGGAGTTATTTAATGAAATAAAAGACTTGCAAGCATTCCTGATGAAAAGACCAAATCTGAATAGAAAAATTTCCGTTCCAACAGAGGACTAAGAAGAAGCATAAAAAAGTTAAACATGAAAGAGAAATCATGAGGTGTTATTCAATAAGGTAAAACTAATAACTTTCTTATATGGCAAGATGATACTTGTTACTCCTAAGAATTTTACAATTATTATGGCAATTAGAACAGGTATATATAGGCGGAGGGTATAGTTATAACTTGACTACAATGAGATGATTTAAAATAAATCATAAATGAGCACCCTAAGGAAAAAAATCCTGAGGACTAGATGGATTTATAAGTAAATTCCATTAAATATTTAAAGAAAAACATACTCAAATGCTATATAATCATATAAACTATTTGGAAAAATAGACAAAGAGGGAGTCCTACCAAATTAATTTCATCATATACAAATATGGTGCTGATAACTAAACAAGCAAGATAAAAAACAGATATACAAAACTGTAGACCAACTTGTCTAAAGAATATTAATGCAAAAAAAAATAAATCGAATGCAGGCAAGTAGATTATAACATATATTACAAAGATCATACACTATGACCCGGTTGTATTTATATGTGTAATGCAGAGCTGATTCCATGCTAGGAAATCTATCAGCATAATTAACTGTATCAATAACAAAAACAACAAAAAAATCACATGAATATATCGACAGATGCAGAAAAAACTTTAGATAAAATACTACACCGATTCCTATTTAAAAGCACTAGAAAGTATAAAAATAGAGCTTTTCCAAAAAAAGAAGTAGTATCTCTCTAAAACTATCAGTAATTATTATGAGTAATAGAGATAGCATATAATAAGTAAAGGAGAAGCCTTCCCAGTGAGATCCGGAGTGAAGCAAGGATGCTTATTACCACCACTATTAGTCATTATTCTACTAGAAATGTTAGCTATAGTAGTAAGAGAAGAAAAAAATAAAGGAATTAGAATAGGCAATGAAAAAACAAAAGTATCACTCTTTGCAGATGACATGATGGTATTCTTAGAGAATCCTAGAGAATCAACTAAAAAAAGTTGAAATAATTAACAATTTTAGCAAAGTTGCAGAATTTAAAATAAACCTTCATAAATCATCAGTATTTCCATTTGTCACTAACAAGATCTAATGGAGATAGAAAATAAAATTCCTTTAAAATAACTATAGACAATATAAAGTACTTAGGGGAATACCTGCCAAGACAAACCCAGTAACTATATGAACGCAATTATGAAGCACTTTTTACATAAATTCGGATCTAAATGACTGAAGAAACATTAGTTGATCATGGGTAGGCAAGTCAATATAATAAAAATGATAATTCCACCTAAATTATGGTACGTATTCAGAGACAGACAAAATGACCAAAAAATTTTTATACAACCTGATAAAGTAATAACAAAATTCATCCAAAGAAGAAAAGGATAATAATATCAAGGGAATTAGAGAAAACAAATATGCAGGAATATGACCTCACAGTGCTAGGTCTCAAACTATATTAAAAAGAGGTAATCATCAAAAGAATCTGGTACCAGCTAAAAAAAAGAATGCTGGATCAGAGGAATAGATTATTTATACAATATACAATAGTAAATGATCATAGTAATCTATTGTTTGATATGTCCAAAGATCCAAGCTTTTTAGACAAGAACTCACCATCTGACAAAAATTGGTTGGATAACTAAAAAGGCTAAAACTAGGTATGGACTAATATCTCACAAAGTATTCCAAGATAAGATCAAAATGGGTATATGACTTAAATATAAAAACCAGGGGAGGATTTATTTTCCCTGCTTCATCTGTGGATAAGGAAATAACTTGTGAACAAACAAAAGAGAGAAAACATTATAGGATGTAGAGCGGATAATTTTTATTACATTAAAATAAAAAAAAAATAAATCTCTCCAAGAATAGAAAGAAAGTAGGAAACTGATGGGGAGGGGAGGATTTTAACAAATTTCTCTGATAAAGTCTTCATTTTTCAAATATGTAGAAAACTGAACAAATTTTTAAGATGTCTCATCCATTTATTGACAAATTGTCAAAGGATATGAACAAGTAGTTATCAGAAAAATAAATCAAAGGTATCTATAGACATATAGAAATGATTCAAGTCACTGCTGATTAGAGACTTGGGTATTAAAATATATTTTGGCACCATTGTCTAATATGACAGAAAAAAAATGTTGGATGGAATGTAGAAAAATTGGGACACTGATGAATAGTTGGAGTTGTGAACTGATCTAACCATTCTGGTGAGAAATTTGGAATTTTTCCCATTGGACTACAAAATTCTTCATACCCTTTGACACAGAAATGCCACAACTAGGTCTGTACAACAAAAGAAATCAAAAGAAAACGGACCTATATGTGTAAAATTATTTATAGACCCTCTTTTTGTGGTAGCAAAAAACTAGAAATTTTAATGATGCCCTTCAATTGGAGAATGGATGAATAAGTTGTGGTTTATGCTTGTGATAGAATGCTCTTGTACTATAAGAAATAATGAGTAGCATGGTTTCAGAAAAACCTGGAAAGACTTATATGAACTGCTGCAAAGTGAAGTGAGCAGAACCAAAAAAACATGGTACACAGGACCAGAAATATTGTATGATCACCAACTATGAATAATTTAGGTATTCCAAGAAATACATTATGAAAAGAAAACCACAAAATAAAACAAAACAAAGTTACATGTATAGTCATGTAAAATATATTTCCATATTATTCTTGTTGCAAAAGAAAACAGAAATATAATAAAACAATAGAAATATATGAAATAAATCAGTTCTGAAGGACTTAGGAAAAAAAAGTCACTCACTTTCAGAGAAAGAATTGAGAAAGTCCGAATGTAAGTCAAAACATACATTAAAAAATATTTGTTTTTCTTGGGTTTTGTCTGTTCCTTTTGCAATAAGGCTAATATGGAAATATGTTTTGCATAACTGCACATCTATAATCAATGAAAAATTTCTTCCCTTTTTGAGGAGTATGGAAGCAATCAGTGGAGGAGAAATATTATTTGGAACTCATTTTTCTAAATTGTTTTTGCAAGTAAATGAGAATTTAGATAGATATAAAAGATACTCTACTTACTTTTTAAAAATTTTATGTAAACATAGTCCAGTTACCCAAATCCAGTAAAAAAAAAAAAAGACAAAGAAAAAATAGACTAATCTTACATATAAATACTGGCTTAAAATTTAAATGATACCATTTTCATAGACTACAGCAATAAATTTGAAATACACTTTAGAACTTTGATTTCTAATCATAAAATAAGTGTGGTTCAACATTGGGAGTACAATTAGCACAATCAATTATGAAAACAACAAGAATACATAATTGAGTGGATTAAGAAAAGTTTTTTTTTTTTAAGAAAACAATCATTTCTTTTTTAAATAACTCTTAAGTGTGTAAGAAGGAAATTGAGTTTCTTCTATATGATTACTTGTATGTATGTAAAGTCAAGTAATAGTGTTATTTTCAATTCTGAAAGAAAATAATCTTCTCTATGATAAACATGGGTAAAACATACTTCACTATTTTTAGATACAATTCTAGAAATGTTAACTCTAATAATAAGAGATGAAAATACAATTACAGTTGTAAACAGTAAGTAGGAGACCATATTATTCCTATTTGCAGATGACATATAGCAATAATTTCAAAAACTCTAGAAAACCATTGTTGTTGTCAATGTTGGTTCTGCTGCTGCTAATGATAATGATGATGATGATGAGGAGGAGGAGGAGGATTATGATGAGGATGATGATGATGATGATGATGATGATTAACTTCAGGATAATTACTGAGTACAAAATAATCTCACAAATTAGCAAAAACAAAAGCCAGACTCCAGCAATGTTTTGCAACGAATTTGAGTACCCCACTCAACGTTTATGTCCTCAAAGCACATCAGCACTTGGCATTTCTCCTGGTCCATCTAGTTACTTGGCTTTTTATGGCATCTTTTGTGGCAGTGTGAACCCCAGGGAAGGGGAGATGATCTTGAGGTGAGTGTACTTTGCATAAGTATAATGTGCTTGTATGGTCATTCTTAGAAATGCACCTAAGGCCCTCAAATCCACGGATAAGTTCAACTCCCTAGACTTTTCTTTAAAAGAGGGGAGGGGAAAAAGGCCTAGTCTAGCACCAAGGATGTAAATTTCCATTCTGGTTGTACGTGCGTGCGTGCATGCGTGTGTGCGTGTGTGCGTGTGTGTGTGTGTGTGTGTGTGTTTGGCTCAGGGACTTTTATTTAGAACATCTGGGAGAACTTGCTACCACACTCATCTGCACACCATGCCAAGGTCCTTTCATGGCACAGAGGGGTGGGAGCCTCAGGGCCTGAGAATCAGAACCATTTGTCCCAGCTCCTCTTTCAGCTTTAGCCAAACATCCCAATTGTTAATGCTTGGACATTCTCATCTGCTGAGATTGTGAAGGAACAGATTAGCAAGAGATTTTTAAAGTGAATGATGATGGAGGTTGTGCTAATGATGCCCCACTCAGAGCATTTGGTGTCAGGCCTCATTCTACAGCCAAGATGACTAAAGGGTTGGCTAGTACTTCCTGTAATCATGGAATGGGAGACTCAGAAATTTAGAACTAGGAAAGACATAAAGACTATCTTGTTCAGTTCTCTCCCCATTTTTGCAGGTAAGGAAACTGGTGCCCAGAGGGGAGGAATGTTTTTTCCAAAGTCATACAATAAAGGAATAGGGATTTGAACCCAAGACTGCAGAGCCAATACTTATTTCACTGTACTATCCAGCATCCTGCATTGGTCAGAGAGGTGTCACTGTTGGGAAAGTCTTGGCTGTGGTGAAAAACCTTCTTGGATTCAAATTTCATCACTCATGGAGGAAATAAACGACAGGTTGCATATGTAAAGTGTGACATCATCAAGCATTTAAAAAATTGCAACAATCATAAACACAGAAGACCTTCCTAAATGTGATTCTTAAGCACTTCAAGGAGTTCAGCCTGCTTATCCACAAAGGAAAAACAAACTTAAAAATAAGTGGATGAAAATTGCCTTTACTACGGACCATGAAAGGCGTTTGAATAGACACCCAATGGAATTTATTCTAAAAGTTAGTAATATAGACACTGAATATGGAAAATGAGTCAGACACAGCATTGAATAAAAAGAGGATAATATAGAAGTAGCCTTTGGGCAATCACAATGTTCTCTTAATAACCCCATCCTTCAGCCTGAAAATAAAGACTTGTCTTTTTCATACCAGTCTTTCAGTGACCCTGCATGTCTCTGTGGTAGGGGATCATAGATCTGGAGTAGGGAAGGAAGCACTGAAGACCTGAATCAGGAGAACATAGAGAGGGTAATGCACAGATGAATTGTGGGTATGTGTAGGCTGCAACACACTGCTTAATTGTACAAGATAGTTGATATAAAGGATGTTATAAGACACATGTATAACTAGGAGGAAAAAAAAAAGATCGTTCACACAAGAGGAAGAAATACCATCAATCCATTGACATCCACACCAATTGGCAAATGAATTGATTATTAATTCATGAAATTATGAAACAGGGGAAGGCACACCCAGTTCACTGAGAACTCAAGAAAGACAATGATTGACAGTGGGAAAAAAGGCTGCAATACCACTTCAATAAGGCATAAAGATGAGAAGCCACAGATTAGAGTCAGAAACCCAGACAGCATAAACTCAATGGAGATGGAAGAGGGCTTAAGGGCAGGAGTTGGAGGTCTCATTTTTATAGGGTTTGGGGGAAAATCAGACCAACTCCTTTCCGGGCCACCTTGGGGTGAGTGCATTAACATATCCAAATCATCTCAAAATTATCAGCATTTTTGATATTCTGGTAGTCTGGAATTGTAGAGGTCAAGTTAATCTGGAATTTACAAAGCATAGGACTAGAATCCTGATAGCAGCACCTAGGTGACTTCTGCTGATTCAGCAATATTACCAGGATGTGAATTTTAGTTAATATATAATACAGTTTGCAAACTGTTCTCTGATCTTTGGGATGCTTTGTATAGAACTTCCAGATTCCCCTTAGTAATCTTATTTCCTGTTGTTGTACCTTTGCAGTGACTTCTTATAAATTTACACTACTGATTAAAATTTGAGGAGGTGGTTAGGGTGAACAGAACAAGACACAATTTTAACACAGAAAAGAATATGAGAATGACCTGTAGAAACATAGCTAGATATCCTGAGGCAACTTTATGTGAGGACATGGAGGAGACTCACATGAATGAGACAGCCACAAATGGTTCACAATCTTCATTGTTAAAAAGAATGGCTAAATAGATGAGACTGTAGAACTATTGGAATGTCAAAGTAAGAGTAATGAGAGAGTGGAAGTGTCCTTAGGGGATAGAGCTGGCTGCGGAGACAGGAAGACCTTGATCCAAGTCCTATCTATGTGTTCCTAGGCAAATAATTCCCTTCATTTCCTGGTACCCCAGGTAGCTGCCTAAAGCTCTACTTCATAAATGAACTCCTGACCTATAGGTAGTTCTTTATACTAATGAAATCTCTGAAATTAAAGACGACAGATAGACAACCAAGAGGTACATTGATGCTTAGAAAATAATAAAATACTCAGAGAAAGACTAGGTGTAATAGCGGGGAGGAACATGGATGAACATCACCCGGGATGGGTTGGAAAGGGGGGTGGTTTTGGACCATTTGCACTCATCACATTAATGAAATCATGGACATATTAAAGTATCAGAGAGATGACTGAAATAAGAAGAAAATTGATTTAATCATGAGAAATTTTCTTAGAAAAAACATACATTTCCATGTAGTATAACCTCAAGATTGTTTTTCCAATGTGGAATACAATGACTAGAGCATTTTTCACTCCAGTAAATGGGAGATAAAGTGGTCATTTTTTCCTATGACTCAGCATTTCTTCAAATGTATCCCAAGTAACCTTTCTAGCAGATGTGAAGGGAGTGTGAACACAAGGGTTTTATTTAAGTTTGGGGTAAAAGCAAAACAAAACAGACAAAATGGATTGCTATTGTACGCACAGTCATAATTTTTTTTAAGTTGACAACATGTAAATGTGCATACATGTATTTTGCCAAATAGCCTTGAAGCAAAAATTGGTCTCAATAACATTCTGTCATCAAAAAACTCTAAGGAATCTTCCCATCATTCAGAATGTAAAAGCAACCAGAATTCCTTGTTTCCTGATGACATCAGATACACCAATTTATTTGAGTTGATAGTTTATTCATAAAATATGTTTTTCTCTGTTCACATATTTGTTTTGAGAACAAAATTTAATACTTCTCATTTTGAATGTGAAGATTCTTCATAGTACCTCAGTCCCATGGTAGCTACAACCCTAGATTTGAATTCAAGAAGACCAGAGATTCATAATTCTCCAAATCAAGGGGTCATAGACTATCATCTATAAATGATCTATAAACTATAATAACAGCAATTCAATATCCGTGATTTTCTTTGTCCTTTTTCTTTCCAGAGAAAAGTTCCCATTGATTTTGCCAGACCGCCACCAAGAGGGTCCATGAGATCCAAGCTAAGAAGCTCAGGTCCAAATGTTGAACTTCATCCAAGAATATTCTTCTTTTCCTTTCCCTCCTTTGTTATCTTATCAACACTCCCCACTTCTAACCTATGACACATGTCTGTATTTCTGGGCCCACCTACTTGTCTGAGACCCAGTTTTCTGTTGTTGCGGCTGTTCTTTTGTTTTAATTTCCAGTTGTCTGCTGAACCTCTTGACTCAGTGTTCCACTGACACTTTAATCTCATCAATTCTCAAACCCATCTTCTTTATTTCTTTTACTCTTAATGGTCCCACCATTCCTGGTCAATCAACCTTGGATTCATTTTTGACCCATCCTTCTTCTGTCAACACCCATACAATTATTCCTTATATTCTATGAATTCCCTTTCAATATAATTCTCCTTCATCTCCTCTCACTTTAGGTTCACTGTTCTAGCTAAGATATCACCGTCTCTTGCCTGGATTGGTGCATTGGTGTCATTTAACATTATTTCCATCCTCACAGCTCCTTTTTCTTCAATTTCACTTGGCACCACGCACCACTGCCAGAGGAATCTTGCAAAAGAATTCCTCTCTTATGGTCAGATCCCTGATCAAAAATGTCTTTTTTTTCCATTTCCTGTAGCAGTCCAAACTCCATTGTCTAGGGTTTAAGACCTCCACTGCTTGAGTCAAGCTTACTTTTCTAGACCCACTGCTCCTGTGAGCTCAAAATGGTGCATGCTCTATCCTGGTGTTTTTTTCTTCTTACCTTTTACTTTCATCCTAAAGCAGAATAACTTTACAACTCTGCTGACTTAATGCTTCCCCTATTTTCATGGGACTTTAGAGACCATCTAGTCCAAATTCTTCATTTGACAAGAGAAAAAAAAATGCCACTCAAGGAAGTTAAGACTAGTATCACACAGCTAATAAGTGTAAAGAATCAGGATTTGAACCCAGATCTTCCAAATTCCACGTCACACAAGCCATGCACTGAGCCAACTGCCATCTTCTCTGTGGCACCTTCATGATGACTCCCAGACAGGAATAATTTATTTCTCCTTCAAACTGGTTTTTCTTCTCTTACTGTGTTTTTCATATGAAATTTGTATTGTGATCGTTTGTAGCCATGTTTTCTCTCCTGGATGAATTTGTAAGTTGCCCATGGGCCCTTTCCGTAGCCTTCCTCACAGCTACCATGGAATCCAAAGAAATAAGGGTGGGACACAATGATAGTGAACCTTTCTGCAAATATTTCTTGATGGAAATAATATGAATCTACTCCTTTAATGAAGGTACAAAGAGTAAAAAGGATATAAAGTACTTCTCCAAAAAATGTTTTATTCCCTATTTTGGAACTTGGTTCTGCCCAATCCCAAAGGCATTTTCTAGTCATCAGTTATGCCTAAGCTAACTAATTTATAAAACTTTCTAAGATACCATTGGACATGGGCCCTTCCCAGCAACTACCCCTGATGACATATCCTAATCAGTGTTTTAGGGATTCTGTGTGAATTGAATTCAAATCCCTCAACATGAGTTTTTTTCCAAAGTTGACTTAGACTCTTCCTGGAATGAATTAAATTGGGGTGATTGACCTGATATAATGAGAGAGCATGTCTCCGCTGGAAAATAGGGGACTAGATCATACACCTCATAGTTAGCTAGACATAGGAGAATTACTTACGCCTTTGTCAGCAAATGTGTCCTCATAAAAACCAAGCATAAGAGCAAACTGCACAAGAGCATACAGCTGGAGTGAGCCAGACACATGGGTGGCATAAGGGACTTCTTTTCCTGTGACCTATGGCAAGGAGAGAAATGTCCTTGTGGTCAGCTAACCCCATCTTTGGTAATAAAGTGATGCTTTACAGGTCCTCACCAAAAAAGACAGGGCCGTGAATAATAGTACTGTAATTGTGGCCCCTTTATTCCCCTGTCCCCCCAAATAATTCCTACTTAGAATGATTTTTAGGTGTTAGAAGTTCTAGTCTAATTTGAACACAACCACAACAAATGGAGAGACACTAAGTCTCTGCTTCAGGCTAGTAACATCTCTGGACTTATCAGACAGACCTCTGCCTGCTCCAGACTCCTGTCTGCCATCTCCCTTCCCTACTTCCTCTCAGGGATTAGAGGTCAAAGGTTAGCAGTGCCAAGAATGTTAGATTTAAACTATTTTAGGAACAGTTCCACCATTCTCCCAGTATGATTCCCCTTGAAGAGGGAAGGTTATCCTATCCCTCTCCTCAAACTAAGGTTATTTCTGGTCACAAGAAGTCTTAACTATCAACCACTGTCAAGTGTCTCAGTCCCTATAGTCATAAAACATGAGGGCTGCAACTTAGCTGACATGACCAGTGCTGTTCAGCTCTATCAGGTTGGTTACTGATAGATTTCACGTTAAAGATAATAAAAATCACCAAAGAACAGTGCAGAAGCTGATCCTGATCATAAAAATGAATGAGCAACGGATGACCATGGTCATTTAGGCCTTTTCCTAACCCATTGATACCAACATAATGGAGAACTCTAGAATTACACAAAACAGAAGGTGGGATAATCAGGTACCACCAAGAAGATGAATGAAGGCAACAGAGGCAGAATTCATCCATGGTAACTAGGACAGCTGCATTTGGGTAGGCATAAAAGCCTGAAAACATGAGCAGTCATCTCAAATGGAAATCATGTCCAGATTTTTTAAAATTGCTACAATTTGATCAAGACACTAAATCTTCCAGCCTAAATGGTGAGCCTTGCTTTTCATTAGTCTGTATTGGCCTTTGCTGTGACTAATTTCTGATCTTTACCCTTTTGCCAATACAGACACAACCCTTTTTCTCCTTGCTCTCTCTTCTATCCACTCCAGCAGAGTCTCCTGACTAAAAGGCTACTCCATATCTCTAATCCTCTCAGAAGAGGGAAACCTCTTCCTCCTCTATTCAGCCCTATCATCTCTCCCTATGTTAAGGAGCTGCTAACCAGGCCCACAGACCTTACTCAAGTCCCAACTTTGCTGTTCTCCAACCCTGACCCTACCAGTGGTTGGGAGGTAGAAAATCATCAAACTGGACAATTAATTGGGACTGAGTAATCAACCATCCTAGATGAAACAGTCCTTACAGTGAATTAATTTTCACTGGGTTATATAATCATTGTCTACTCTCCTGAGTAACGTAGCAATTACTAAACTCTTTTTGTGGTACCGGAGCGAAAATAGGTAACTGATTTACAAAGAATATTCCTATCCTACTCTCAAAAAAGCAAATGTTAGCCCCTTGAAGGCAGGGACTTTTTACTATCATCTTCATATTTTCAGTGTCTAACAAGCATAGCCATCAGATTAAGAAATACTTGTTCATTAAATGGCACTTGCATCTGCAACATTGCTTATTTCTTCCACGGAGAGTTAGACTAGAATTCCTAGGGAGCTCTCCATCAGGATTGTTTGGTTTTATATTGCCCTTAATTTTCTTTATACAAAAAAGCACTCATAACATTCAGGGAAAAAATGCTCAAGATTTGGTAAATTCTTTATATCAATGTGGAAAGGGAAGGAGGCACAATCAGAAAATCCATTCCCCCCTTTCCTTAATTCCCCTATTTTCAAAGTCTCCATGTTGCTTGTCTCCAATTTATAGTAAATAGGCTCCTGTAGAGTTGAAAATTGCTGTGAGAAAGTAAATCAGGATGTGGGAATTCTCCTTACCTCAGGGATTTCCTCAAGAAGACCAAGCCTAGGTTTGCCAGGACTCCATCCTGGTCCTTTGAATAGGACAGACAACTTGTTCCAGAACCCAGGTGTGATCCAAAATGTAGTCCAAATATAATGCAAGTGATGAAACTGTGGAGGAAGGGGAAGTATTGCTTACTTTTTTTTTCCTCCTAGGTGAGGAAAAGTTTAAATAAATATGTAACCAAAGCATTATATTTCCTTTCACTATTACATGGAATTTGGGGTGAATGGTTCTTTCCCTTAAAGCCTTTTGACCACACCAATAAATTAAGCAGTTGAACATCAAGTGCCTTTGAGGGGAAACTTTTTGAATGAAACAATATGCATGTTTGGGGAAGTATTTTTTAATGAATCCCAATTGTATTTTCTACATTGCTTCTCCAGCTCAAAATTATTTTCCTGATTATAAGAAAAGAGCAGAGAAATTTAAGAAACCATTGTAGTGGAAAATCTTTTTCAGGAGATACCACTTCCAGAAGTATCAGCTAGAGGATTATACTCTGGGTTTCCATTTCTAATGACAAAATGTATTTTCTGTGCTCTTGTCCATGCGAATGTTGGAAATGAGTAGTGGTGGTGGTTATGGAGCAATTAGGTAGCAAAGTGGATAGAGTGCTGGGCCGGAAGTTAGGAAGAGTCATCTTCCTGAGTTCAAATATGACTTCAAACAGTTTGGTCAAGTCACTTAACCCCGTTTGCCTCAGTTTCTTCATCTTCAAAATTAGCTGGAGAAGGAAATGGTAAAGCACTCTAGTATCTTTGCCAAGAAAACCCCAAAGGGGATCAGGAAGAGTCAGACAAAACTGAACAAATGAACAACAGATAATACACCTCTTTAAACATTATTTGCCAAAATTTGATGCTTTTATTAAATGGTCAAATTTTTAGGCAACACAGTTTTTGAAATGTTGTCCAGTGGAAAACCAAGTCTACAAAGTCCCAATGGCAGCTTAGGACACACTACTGCAATCCAAGTAATCTTTTACAGATACTTAGAAAATTATGAGAAACTTGAGACTGCTTCACTCCATGTTAGCTATACTTGAGGCCATAAGTAACTGACAACCTAAAACTGTTCGTCTTCGATGTTTTATTGACAGAGTCAAAGGAAGAAATCTCAAACAACTAAGGAAGTAGAACACAGATGCATGGATGAGGGAACTATTGGAGATTATCAACTTGGAGGGAAAGAGTGAGAAGGGCAGTGTGCCCTAAGCATAAGTGGAGAAAAGATGGGCATCACTGCAATTAACAGGGAGAATAAACATGTTAAAGAGATATTGGAAGGAGGGCATTTCATCTGGAATGTTAGAAATATAAAGTGGCTCAAGAGTGAAAGAGAATAAAACATCTAGGAGCTGAATACAAATAAAGCAGAATATTTTTTGTAAAAGGAAAGTGACTACACTGTGTTGGGCACGCTCAGAAACTCAGAAGTCCTGTGTTAGCCTTCTTGGGAGCCGTCGAAGTGCACCCGAGTACCATTCCTGTCCCAGAGTAAATACTTCCTAAATATATGAGGAATGGGGGAGTGGAATTAAGGAAATAAAGAAAGAGTGGAGACATGGGACAAAGGAGAAGGAAAGGAAAGAAAAGAAGAAAGGAGAAAGCACATTGGATGAATATGGGGGGAAGTAGATAAGAATTTGAGGCATATATTATAGTAGGCAATGACTAACATGTTGACTATTTGAATCAAAATGTAGCCCACCCTTGAGAAATCAACAGAGGTCCTCCTTCTTTAAACTTTATCTGGTAACCTAGTTTACAATGAACCTTGCTTTCTCTGAACAGCCATTGAATGAATAATCAATATGATATATCTCAATAAACTGCTAAAACTAGTGAGGGCATGCTCATTACACTGAGTAGGAAAGAGAGGTCAAGAGCTTCCTTCAGTACAGAGAGATAGAGATACTTCCAAATACATTCTCACATCTCTATATCTATGTGTGTATATGTATGCTTATTTCAGATGTTATTTGCATTATTGGAGGATGTGAGTTAAAAGGAGTTCCACTGCCTTAATCTGTATCTCCTTGATCTAAAAGTCCCTTTGGACTCTCCAGTTTTAAGATCATTTCCAAAAAATAGTATTGTTGGTCAACTATCTTTATTTCCAAATGTTTCCCTCACTGTCTGTGAACTAAATGGTACATATAAGATCCTTGAGCTGAACTTCAGATCCTCCTCTTTTTTTATGTGACCAAGGAAAATGTAACTGGCACAGCCAAACGCATCTATCTAACAGATGGAATTTCAAAGTCAACCAGCAGTCTTACTCTTATCTAAACCCTCTTTGAATTGTAATTGTTTGACATTTGACCTTAAGTAAATGTGGTTACTGGCCCCACTAGCCTTCTTAAGTTAGAATATAAGCTTATGTCAATGAGGAATTGATTCAGAAATTGTCTTTTTCATTCCCAGAATCCAGAACAGTGTCTGACATATAGCAGTTGAGTTCTTTTCCAGTTACATCTGCCTCTTTGTGAGCCCAGTTCGGTTTTGTTGGCAAAGATACTGGAGCAGTTTGTCATTTCCTTCTCCAGTTCATTTTTTTTCAGATCAGAAAACTAAGATAAAGTTAAATGACTTGCCCAAGGTCATGCATTTAATAAGTGTCTTAGGTCAGATTTGAACTCAGGAAGATGAGTCTTCTTGATTCCAGACCCAGCACTCTCTCCTCTGTGCCACCTAGTTACCCCATCTGATATATAATAGGGATTTAATAAAAGCTTTTTGATTGATTCAAATGCTTGATTAGTTTAAAATGTACCAGGGTGCAGGAATCCATGCAAGATAGACTTTTTTTTAAACATGGGATATTACAGATGTTTTCCAATGAACAGAGGCTCTATCATAACTGATATCTGATAAATACCTGTTAAATCTCTTGGATTTTTATATTTAAGGCAGCAATGTATAGAAAAGAAAACAATCCTCAGAGACAAGAAATATGGGATTCAGGCAATGACTGTGATGCATACTGGCCCTCATATTTCACCATGGAAAGTCATGGAACCTCCTCTTTTCCACTCACTGTCTCCCCATCTGTCTGCATCTCTGTCTGTCTGTCTCTGTCTCCCCCTTGAGTCTCTGTCTCTGTCTCTGTCTTTGTCTCTCTGTGTCTGTGTCTGTATCTGTCTCTGTCAGTCTCTCTCTCTGTCTCTCCGTCTCTCTCTCTGTCCCTCTGTCTGTCTGTCTGTCTGTCTCTCTCTCTTTGTCTGTCTCTCTCTCTCTCTCTCACACACACACACACACACACACACACACACACACAGAGTAGGCAATAAATGATTGTTTGATTTGACTTGGCTGTATTTGACCTATTCCCCAAGAATGAAAGAAATTAGTCATACCTGTACTTTGAGAGGTTCAAAGGTGTTAATGGGGTGGGTGAGGCCATATGACACCTTTTCATTTTCTGCTTCAAATGTTCCTGAAAGAGATATTTAATGAGCAACACTTAAAAAGCCATTCATTTCTGTTATGCTAATAAGAACATGAATTTGCTTGATGGATTTCCATTAATGCTACTTACCAAAAATTCTATCCCAAATAATAAGGGTGCCAGCAAAATTTTTGTCTATGCAATAACGATTTCTGCCTAAAAGACAAAAACAGAAAAGAGAAAAGGCAAAAATTGTCACCAAAGAACCAAGAACGAAATTAAAATATTGAACCAGCTGCTAGTCTGGCCTTGTTGAATAATATCAAGACTTCAGAAATACCATGGCTTTTCTGGGGCTGTTGTCTCACTAAAAAAAATGTACTAAAAACAAATCCTTACAATGATTCCATTTGTGACTGTTGGATTTACGAAGTGTTTTCCCCACAGTAACTCAGTAACAACTCTTAATGCAAATAACAACTTCCTCTTAGACTTGAGTAAGGGAAACCGAGGTTCAGAGAAATTATATGACTTGCCCAGGGTCACACAACTAAGAAGTGTCTGACTTAGATCTTTCAATTCCCATACTGTTTCTGCTTACTACACTGAATTTCTATTGAAAATATATTGACCCATGATTTCTTATCTCTATTTTTTTCTTTCTATTTAAGTCTTATTAGATTATTGTGTAACTTTGTTTCTTTGATTTTTTTCAGAAATGTTTAAATGCTTAGGAATTTCTTTAAAAGTAAAAGTTCATCTTTGCTGGAATGTGAATTGAAAATAAGACGTAGTCCTATCGATTTTTGTCCTTCATGCTTGAAGAGAACTAAAATATCTTTACTATATTGGGGTCAAAGTACAGTGCAGCTGACTGTGGCTGTTTCGGACCAATATGAGCTTGAAAGGCTTTATCCTAGCTTGGGCAGAAATAGTCCATGTGAACATTTGGAGTGGAGATGTCTCTAAATATGCACATCTCATATTTCTTTTGAGTCACTTGCAATTCTGCTTTGATCATGCAGCACAGTGCCTTCTTTGATGTGGGCAATGTTGTGCCAGTGTCTCCCATGTCTCACCATTGATTCCAAAGCTCTTTAGAGAGACCTTGAGAGTGTCCTTGTACCACTTCTTCAAAAAAAAAGCTTACTTTTTATTATTTCATTTACAAAATACTTGCTTATTAAATTTAACCAGTTATCTTTTTTAAAATTAATTTCTTCATTTTTAGTTTTCAACACTCAGTTTTATATGATTTTGAGTTCTAAATTCCCTCCTTTCCCAAAATGACGTGCAATAGGCTATACATCTATAATCATATTAAACATATTTCCACATTATTCATGTTTTGAAAGAAAAATCAGAGCAAAAGGGGAAAATTATGAGAAAGAAAAAAAAGAGAAAAAAGAGAAAATATTGTGCTTTGATCTGCATTCAGACTCAACAGTTCTTTCTCTGGATGTGGATAGCATTTTCCATCATGAGTCTTTTGAAACTGTCATTCCATTAATGAGATCATTTCGTTGCTGAGAAGAGTTATGTCTTTCAAAGTTGTTCATCACACGATGTTGCTCTTACTGTGTACAATGTTCTGGTTCTGTTCACTTCACTCAGCATCAGTTTATGTAGGTCTTTCCAGGGTTTTTTTTTTTTTCTGAAATCCACCTGTCTGGTACATTATCTTGTCATGTGATCTTCAAAATCTTCCTAAGACAATTCAAATGGATGGTGATGGCATAATGTCCAGGTTTAACAGACATACAACCATGTGGTTAGCACAGCAGCTCTGTAGATCTTCAGTTTGTTAGGCAGCCTAATACCTCTTTTCTTTCACACTTTTCTTCGGAGCCTCCAAAATATTGAGCTCATGTTGGTAATGTGTGTGTCAACTTCATCATCTATGTGTACACCCCTGAAAAGCACACTGCCAAGAAAACGGAATTCACTCACAGCATTCAATATTTCTCTATTAGTTGTCACTGATGGTTCCACCTATGGATGGTGCAGTGCTGGCTGGTGGAGAACCTCCTTATTCTTGGTAT
Organism: Notamacropus eugenii; assembly: GCF_028372415.1. Classification (NCBI taxonomy): domain Eukaryota; kingdom Metazoa; phylum Chordata; class Mammalia; order Diprotodontia; family Macropodidae; genus Notamacropus; species Notamacropus eugenii. The sequence goes on from NC_092874.1 coordinate 8,428,507, forward strand.
TAGATAGACAGATAGATGGATAGATACACGTATGTATGCACGTATATGTACACATACGTGTATGAACATACGTACGTACATACACATGCATGTGCACATCGTATACATACGCACATAAACATATGTGCATATACATATACACAAATATATATACATATGTGTATGCATGCATGTACATGTGCATAGAAATATGTGTAAATATCTCTATATACTCATACATATACATACATGTACATACACACATGTGCATGTATGTGTGTGTGTGTTTGTGAATGTATATATTTGCATCTCAGCCTCAGAGATTGTTTTGGGTCCATAATCATCAGCAAACAAAAAGTTCTTAGAGAGAGATGGACCATCCTGCTGTAAACCCTATGGAGTTCTCGTTTTTCATTGAGCAGCTTCTAAACTTCTACATCATTTTTTTTCTTTTCTTTTTTTTTTTTTTTAAAAAAAAAACTATGCTCCAATCTGTATTCAGACACTACCAGTTCTTTGCCTGGGCATGGATAACATTTTTCACCCTAAGTCCTTCAGATTTACCTTAGATCATTGTATTGCTGGGAATAGCTAAATCATTCACAGCTCATCATCTCACAATATTGTTGTTACTTTGTACACAGTGCATTTCACTTTGCATCAGCTCATGTGAGTCTTTTCAGGTTTTTCTGAGAGCATCCTGCTCAACATTGCTTATAGTACAATAGTATTTCATCACATGTAGCACAATTTGTTTAGCTATTCTCCATTTGATGGGCATTCTCCCAATTTCCAACTACTTTTTTATGCTTCTCTTGAGTCTTGTGAAGACTCAAATCAAGTTTTCTATTCAGCTTTGGTCTTTTCATCAAGCATACTTGAAAGTCCTCTATTTCACTGAATGTCAATTTTACCCCTGAAGGATTATACTCAGTTATACTGGGTAGGTAGGTGATTTTTCATTGTAATCCTAATCCTTTTCCCTTCAGTATATTATATTCCAAGTCCTCTGATCCTGTAATGTAGAAGTTGCTAAATCCTGTGTTATCCTGACTGTGGTTCCATGATATTTAAATTATTTCTTTCTGGCTGTTTGCAATATTCTCTCCTTGATGTGGGAGCTCTGGAATTTGGTTACAATATTCTTGGGAGTCTTCATTTTGGAATCTCTTTCAGGAGGTAATTGGTGGATTCTTTCCATTTCCATTTTCCATTTCCATTATTCCATTTTAGAATATAAGGGCAGTTTGCTTTGATAATTTCTTGAAAGATACTGTGTAGGCTTTTTTTTTTTTTTTGGTTATGACTTTCAAGTAGTCTGATAATTTTTAAATTATCTCTCCTGGATCTATTTTCCAAGTTGGTTGAGTTTCCAATGAGATATTTCATGTTATCTTTTATTTTTTCATTCTTTTGGTTTTGTTTTATTGTTTCGTGATTTCTCATGAAGTTATTAACTTCCATTTGCTTAATTCTAAGTTTTAAGTAATTATTTTCTTCAGTGAGCTTTTGTACCTCCTTTTCCATTTGACCAATTCTACTTTTTTTTTTTGTTGTTGGATTATGGCTTTTAATCCACTCTGCTATCCGTCTCCGTTTTATGGGAGAGTTCATTCCATTCACATTCACAGTTATGATTACAATCTGTGTATTTCCCTCCAACCTCTTTCCCACCATTTGTGCTTTTAGCTCTCCCGTCTCCCTTCCCCTCCTCAATAGTATTCACTTTTCTCCCCCTCCTCCTGCAGCCTTCCCCTCCTTCTTTTAGCCCCCCTCCCTTTTACTCCTCTTTACTTTTATTGCTTCTTTCCTCCCTTTTAGCCACCCTCCCCTTTCTTCCCCCTTCCCCTCCTACTACCTATAGAGCTAGTTAGGATTATCTTCTTAAGATTATTGTTCCCTCCTTTGAACAAATCAGATGAGAGTACCTCTCAAACAATGCTCATCTCCCTCCCCTCCTTCCCTCTACTATAGTTTTGCACTTCTTCCTGTGATATAATTTGCCATTTTCTGCTTCCCCCTTTCCACACCTCCTATTACAACCCCTTCTCATACTTAAATCATATTTTTGACATGACATCATTTACTTTATGCCCGTTCCCTCTACATATATGCTTTTTATCGTAATAGCTGCACAGTTCTCAAGATTAACAGGTATCATCTTCCCTTATAGGGAGGTAAACAGTTTGCCCTAATTGAGTAGCAAGTTTTTGTTTTTGTTTTTTCCCCTCTCTTTACCTTTTTATGATTCTCTGGAGACCTGCATTTGAAGATCAAATTGTCTATTGAGTTCTGGTGTTTTGGTCAGGAAGCTCTGGAAATCCCTTATTTCGTTGAATGACTTTCTCCTTGCCTGAAATGTTATGCTGAACTTTGCTGGGTAGTTGATCCTTGGTTGAAGTCCCAACTCCTTTGCCTTACGGAATATTGGGTTCCAATTCTTTCGATCTTTTAATGTAGAAGCTGCAAGGTCCTGTGTGATCCTGACTGTGTGTCCTTGATAGTTGAATTGTTTCTTTCTGGCTGCTTGCAGTATTTTCTCCTTCACTTGATAGCTCTGGAATTTGGCAACTATATTTCTTGGGGTTTTGAGTTTGGGATCCCTTTTGGGAGGGGAACAGTGGATTCTTTCGATGACTATTTTGCCCTCTGAGCCTAGTACTTCTGGGCAGTTTTCCTTGATGATTTCCTGGAAGATATTGTCCAGACTCTTTTCTTCATCATGGGTTTCTGGCAGGCCAATAATTCTTAGATTTTCTCTCCTGGATCTATTTTCCAGGTCAGTTGTTTTTCCAATTAAATATTTTACATTTTCTTCTATCTTTTCATTCTTTAGATGTTGTTTGACTGATTCTTGTTGCCTCATTGAGTCATTAGTTTCTACTTGCCCAATTCTAATCTTCATCGTATTGTTTTCTTCAGTTAGCTTTTGCATCTCCTTTTCCATCTGACCAATTTTTCCCTTTAAGGAGCTATTTTCTCCATTTAATTTTTGTACTTCTTTTTCCATTCGACCAATTTTCCCAGTTAGGTTTTGGGTTTCCTTTTCCATCTGATCAATTTTCCCAATTAGGTTTTGGGTTTCCTTTTCCGTTTGATTAACTCTTCCTTTTAGGGAATTATTCTCTCCAGTTAATTTTTGAACTTCCTTTTCCATTTGTTCAATTTTCTTTTTCAGAGTGATATTCTCATCAGTGAATTCTTTTTTTATAATTTTAAAATCATTGGCCAGTTTTTCTTTTATATCCTTCTTCAGATGTTCCAGGTAATCTAGTTGTGCTTGCGAGAAATTCATAGTCCCATCTGAGGTTTCAGATGGAAGTACAGTCTCAGCTCTGACCTCTTTGGTGTTTGTGTTTTGGTTCGTATCCCCATAGAAAGATTCTATGGTTTTTTCACTTTTCGTCTGCTTTTTCCGATTCATGATGTTGGCTGAGTGTTGTAGCTTCTGGTTCTTTCAGTCAGAAGGTACAGATCTTTAAGTTGAGCTGATGTGTGTCTAGGCTAAAAGCAGGCTTTTTTTTTTTGTTTCCCATCATTTTTTTCTAATCAATCTTAATGTTTGTGAGTAATTTGCCCCAGATTAGCAAATGTAGTGCTGTACACTAAATCTCTCAAAGTTGTCCATTCCTTTTCTGTTCCACTTTTGTCAGTCATGTGTTGGTTCAGCTTTCCTCCAACTTAGTAAAGTATTCTCACTCAGAGAAATGCTCTAATCTGTTGACATTAAATTTTCTGATAATAGCCTTGCCTTGGGGCTAATGCATTTGTTGAATGTTAATGTTTAACTTGGAGAGGTTAAGTCTATGATTGGTGCAGCATTCTACACCATACAACACCTTTGCCATTCTTATATACTGTCTATCTCTTCTTAACAATGACATAGCTTATTAAGCATTAATGTTTACTGTAGGGCTGAAACTACAAGGTTTTATTGCATCTGGGTAAATGGAAGATGGTGTTTGGTGAGAATGTCATGAGATGGGAAAATCTTCAGTAGTAAATGACCACTGCAGTTATTTCTGACTCTGTTCCTCCCAAGCACTCCCTGCCATGTTAGATAGTCTGTGCCAACTCTAATAATAAATCACCCAGAATTAAGCTTGTCTTCTTTTGGAACATTAATGACAGGGGTCTCCAGGTCTTCATAATTTTTTCTACGACATCATCAGTGTTCATCATGATGGGAGCATATGTACTGATGATGGTTGCGTTGTGCTTTCTTGTAGGTGCCAATCACATTGTCATGAAGCTGTCCCCTGCTTTTGTGAGGCATATAAGTTTGTTGGCTGCTATGCATGCTACAGCTTCTTGGAGCCACAGGTGGGAACTTGGTGGCAGATGGACACTAAAGTTGGAGAGCAGCCCTGAAAAGGGCTCAGCAAACCCTCACACAAGAAATACTATTCTTCTCTGAACATCTGCACACTAGTATCCTAGCACTATGGCAATGCAGTCAAATAACTAAGCAGACAACTGGATGACTAGATAGATAGATAGATAGATAGATAGATAGATAGATAGATAGATAGATAGATAGATAGATAGATAGATAGATAGACAGACAGACAGACAGACAGACAGGTAGGTAGGTAGGTAGGTAGGTAGGTAAATAGATATGATAAAGAAAATATGTAGCAGATAAATAGTTCATTCATTAAATGTTTACTATATGTCCATTGTTTTTCAGTCTTTTCAGTCATGTCCAACTCTTCATGATCCCATGTAGAATTTCTTGGCATTCATACTGAAGTGATTTTCCATGTCTTTCTCCAGCACATTTAATCAGTGAAGAAACTGAAGCAAACAAGGTTAAGTTACTTACCCAGGGTCACATAGCTTGTAAGTCTGAGGCCAGATTTGAACTCAGGAAGATGTCCTTCTGATTTCAGACTCACCACGCCATCCACTGCACCCTCTGACTGCCCACTATATGTCAGACACTGATAAACGTTGGGTATACAAATAAAAGCAAAATATTCCTTATCCTCAAAGAGGTACAGAAGTCTAGAGAGTAAATGGAGATCGGAATGAAGGTAGCTTGAATTGGACACTGAAAGACATGGCTGATTCCACTTTCACATTTTTTTCTACTTTATGCATCTGATTTTGTGACGTATAATTCATTTTATCTTTCAGAAACTATGTGTTGTCATCTGTGAAAGAAAATGTGTCTTTTCTTCCCTTACTTCCATAATTTATCAAAGAATCAATGAATGACCCAGAGTTTGGAGAACTCATTAAGATATTGCCACCATAATGTCTTCTAACTCCAACTGCTAAATGATGAGAGTTCTCATGAAACAGAGACTGAGTTTCATTTTTTCATAATATGATTACTTTATCTGGTTAGTTATTAGTGATTTGATTTAAGAGGGCAGTGAGATGGGGGCAGTAGATAGGGCAGCACTGAACCTGAAGTCAAGAAGACTCATCTTTCTGAACTCACATCTAGCCTCTGACACTTACTATGTGTGTGATCCTGGGGAATCCACTTAAAAGTACTGACCTCAGTTTCCTCATCTGTAAAATGAGTCAGAGAAGGAAATGGCAAACCGTTCCAGTATCTTTGCCAAGAAAACCTTAAGTGGCATCACAAAGAGTCAGACACAACTGAAACAACTTATCAACAACAAATTTGTTACAATTAAAGTGTTTATATTAACATTACTAACAACCATCACAATGAGAGCAAGTATTTATAGAAATTTTAGATATGCAAAATGTTTTACGAACACTATCTCATTTGATCATCATAAGTCAACTCTCAGAGATAACTTCCAATATCATTCTAATTTAATAGATGAAGAAACTGAAATTATCTATTTGAATAAATATATGTATATATACACATACACACATACATATATATACATGTATGTGTATACATATATATGTATTTGAGGCTCAATTTCATCATCTGTTAAATTGGAGGATAGGTATCAGGTTAGGCTTCTTGCTCTACAAAGTCTCTGCCAGTTCTAAATCTATGATCCACTGAGACTTGAGAAAGTTCCTATTCCTAAACACTTTTCCCATTTGTTTCCTCAGGAGAAGAAAACTCACTTAATCTTAGCACTTAAGTGACTAGATAGCATTGGTAGCACAGAAGAAGTACAATAAAGCTGCTACCTCAATCGAATAAGTGAAACTGTTCAACATAAGAGCCATCTCACATGTTCACACATGGCTCAAATGGAACTGCCTGGTGGGAAAAGGGGTGCTGTGATGTGGCAGAGCATGCTGGTACCAGATTTCCCAGGTCATGCTCCCATCCATGTGTTAGCAGAACACCAAAAGGTTCTGTGTCAAGGCCATCACATGCCACTAGGAGAATCATTCTCAGGGCTACTTAATCCATTTCCCTCTTCACTTGGGCTGGTGAGATGCCAAGGAGGGGAAGATAAGCAGACAACCTCCTTACATGCCTTGGTATTAAGGTCAAGCCAGGCTCACAAGTCAGGATTGGGCTTCTTCTTCTCTGATACAATAGCTGAATTCCAATAAAATTCCACAAAGGACTTCCAGAAAAAGTGTGTGTCCAAGTTTAAAAAACAACAACACATAGATTCCATTCTCACTCACCATGGTGAACCCGATGATGGCTTGGGGTGTTGAGAATCAGTTCCAAAGGTCCAAGGTGTTCAATGACCTGTTTGAAAGCAGTGTTATTACCAAAAGAGAAGTCGGAAAAGCACTCTGAAAGTATAACTGTACATATGTAAATAAGGATGTCATCTCTGAAAATCCACTGGATTTAGTGCAACTTTAAAACTGGCAACACATTTGATGAAGATATTTATGTCTTTGCTAGAGTCATGACGTGGAAGACGGATTAGATTTGTTCTGTTTGATCCTCAAGGCAAGAAAGGGCATTAGTTGGCAGATGGAACAAGGCAAACTTGGGTTTTATGCAAAAAACAAAAATCTTCCTCCATTTAGAATTATCCCAAACTAGAATGAACTGCCTTGAGGGAAGAAGGAGGCTACTTTTTTCTGGGGCTGCTCAAAGAAAAGCATGTGATGTTATAAAAAAGAATGATGATGATGATAATCACTGTTTATATAGCAAAATTTCACAAAACAGGTTATGTAGATTAGCTGATTTGATCTTCACAAAGGTTTTCTTCATTGTATAAATGAGGAAACTGAGCCTGAGAAAAGTTAAGTGACTTGCCAGGGTCACACAACCAGCAAATGACTAAAGATGTGTTTCCTTCTACCTCTGAGTCCTCTGCATCCTCGCCCCCTTCACAATTCTGCTTCCTCCTTTCTGTGATGGCATCTGAAGGAGAATCTTGCTTAGGACAGGATAGGCTAGGTGGACATTGAGGTCCCTTCCCATTCTGATATCCTCAGATTTTACAAGTCAATATCGACATGTCACATAAAGGAATTGAACCGAATTATGCTATGAAAATTGCTGTTTGCATGAACTTCTCGCTGTGTTCATACATCAGAAATTTGTCTTATGCAAATTAATGATAACATTTACATTTTTCCCTTTCATGTAGCATTCGATCTATGATGTTTAAGTCAGATAAAAGTCCCCTGCATACTCCTTCAGTTCCCATTCCCATTAATTCCCTTAAACTTGCCAGGATATTATAAGTTTTTCATGCATTGCATCAAACCCCCAATTTTATTGCTAGTCAGTCACCCTCTATGATTCACTTGACAGAAAGTTGGTGATACAACATGACTATTATGGATATGTTTTGCATGATTACACATGTATCACCTATATCGAGTTACTTTCCTTTTCGATGGGGTGAGGTGGAGAGGGAGGAAGGGAGAGAATTTGGAATTCAAAGTTTTAAAACTAAACGTTAAAAAGTTGTTTTTATATGTAAATGGAGAAAATAAAATACTAAATAAATTTTAAAAATTTAAAATGAATCTTGATATATTGTGAAGGAAAAATGTTCATTTCCATTTTGAGCATTTGTGGTAAAGCATTCTGGTAAGGCAGGAAATTTTACTTCAAAGACTCTAGCATCATGATTGACAGCAACACTAACATCATAGAATAGAGATTCCTTTATGGCAGGGGCTATAGCTTGTTTCTACAGCACCTAGTACAAGGCTGGCACACTGGATGTGCTCAATTCATGATTGTTGATTGGGTCATCACTACCACTAGCATCAAATGTTCTTGCAAACTCAATGCTATACCAAGATTTGTAAGGTGTAGACTATCTTGCTTATCCTCCATTTGTAAAATGGAGATACGTAGAGAGGCTAAGATATTCTCTTATATCTTCAAGTGACCATATTTGGCAAGACTTGAATACATATCTCTTGATTCCCAGCTCAGTATTTTCCCCACTGTAGTACATATCTTCTCTACTTCCCATATCTATTTTAGGCACGGTTTAATAATAGAGATATTGTAAAGATGACTGAAATGATGAACTATTCTGTACTTAAAGGATCTGTGAATATGTTGGCATATGTCATCCCTCCATTAATGGACATCTCTATCATCGTGAGAATATTATATTCTCATAGATGGGAACAGAATTCTATAAAAGAATAGTTGCCAGAGAAGGAAGTTTGGATCTGGAAGTCACAGAAAAGATTAGTTAGATACATGAGATAAATGGATACATAAGATACATAGATACATAAGATTATCAACTTACATGCTCTTTCATGAAACAAACATAGTGTTTACTTTACTAAAGGACCCAAAGCAAAAATGTGGAAATAGATCATATGCAAGGTAGAACAAGGTAACTGTGTGTGGGTTGGGAAGGGGAAATGTCTAGCTGAAATGTGAATCACAGTTTGGCATTGTCCGGGGCTTGCTAGATACAGTGGTTTCATCAAGTTTGGATCCTCTTCTATTTTGCAAGGTCTTTCAAATATAGTGGACAATGATTTAGCAATCACATCTGTCAGTAATTTGATGGTCTGTCTTCAAGAGTTGGTGTGGTCAAAGGATTTATTGCTTTGTGACTAATCCCCCTGATGATGAACCTTTGATAAACAGACCACACTGGTCCTTGGATGACAAGCATACAGCGCATTCCCAGGCTCATATTTGAAGTCTTTATATCTTGTTTGACCCTGACAAAGGTTCCCCCAGTGCTCAATAACACAAAATTACTTCTGCCCCTAAGAGTAGACTAGTACAGAATGTTGAGAAGATCAAATGAGAAAATCACCACAAAAGTGTTTTGCCAACTGTAAAGTTCTGGTCATTACATAAGGTAATATCTGCCTCACTGAGCCAGACTAAATGTCATCTCACATTCTGAAGTTATAAAAAGAGCTCCTCCCTAACAGAATGTGAAGTGATTGGAAGCAGTCATTGGCGAGACACAGAATGAACCCTGTTTTCTAACATTCAACGGTAACTTGTGAATCACCAGCTATGTATGAAGTACCATGATCAGTGCTTGACACATAAAGAGCAATGGAGATCCAAGCCCTATTATCAATGAACTTCCATTGCACCACTCAGCCTTTCGATTCCTAAGAGAAAGGGATGATGGCTGAATGGATGGATGGATGAAATAAACTGGGCATATTTCACTAACCATTACACTGAAATATCAAATGTGAATCTTTACTGAACTAATCAATCTCTGGCAAAGGTTCAGATGGGCAAAAAGAAAATGATTTTATCCTTGTTTGCCCGTCCCCAGTCCAACATGTGTTCCAAAAACAAACAACAAAGGAGAAGGGGGTGGATGGAAGGAGGACATGGCCAACTGACTTCTTCCACCCAGATGTATTTCAGATGAGGAGAAGGGGTGTGTGTATTGCAGTCACAATGAAAGGAGCACTGGAGGCAAGTACATTCAGATGACTGCAGGCTGGGTTGGGGAGTGTTTTTTAAACATCTTAACCTTTCTTTACCCCAAAGAAAATCTTTACAATCATGAAGGATTAAACACTGGTGATACCAGACCTGGAAGCAGGAAGTTTTCTTCCTAGGCCAATTACAGTATAAAGCTCCACACCCTGATTATCTGGTCAGGTCTCCCTGCATCTTTAAGTCTGATAGGCCCCCTGGATGAGGAATGAGTCAGCACCTAAGCCCCTCACATTAGGGATCCTTCAAGCATAAAGTCTATCTTGTTTCAAGGTGAGATGTAGTTGCTAAATCAACACAATGGAATTTTAAGGAGGAAATTGAAGAGTCCTGGTAAATACGTCAGTTTGGCTAGGAAGTTCACCTTGCCATTTACCACTTTCTAGAAAATGAAAATTTGCATAATTCCTGCAGAGGTTATTTAGCCAAGGGAGTAGAGTGATAAGAGGATGGAGTCAAAAGATGTGGGTTCTCATCTCAGGTGCAGCTTACCTACCATTGGCCAAATCACTTGAATCCCCTAAACTTCAGTTTCCCTTTCAATAGAATGAGAGGGTCAGTTGTCTATCTCTAGAACAATGAGTTCTTAACATTTTATTGCATCATGGACTCCCCTGGCAGTCTGGCAAATTCTACTTTTAAATGTGTAAGATAAAATTCATAACATTAGAAGGAAGAGAATTGTATTGAAAAACAGTAATAAAAGTATAAAACACACCCACAAAAATCTATACACCTCAAGATAGGGACCCCAAAAGTTATATTTTCTGAGGTTCCTCCACTTCTAAACCCTAGGAAGTCTTTTAACACCATAGTGCTACTAAGTCTCTTTATGACTTTATAGATCCCTAGTTATGAAAAACAGATAAAAAGACAAAGACAGAGAAAGAGATAGACATAGGCACAGAGAGAAGGAAGAACAGAGGGAGAGATAAAAACAGAGAGGAAGAAAGGAAGATATGTATCAGCTGTGGGCCTGAATCCCTGTCACCTTCTTCACTCTTGCAGATAACAATGTGCCAGGTCCAGATATGCCTGGAATTTGGAATCATTTTAGAACATGTCTAGTTGGGAAGATATCCTAGACATCCCAGAGATCTATGCCCTCATTTTTAAAAATTGACCTTCAATTTAAGTCCATTTAAAAAACTGTTTTATTTATGAGTTCTAATCAATCCAGCCCAGTGCCTAGCACATAGTAGGTGCTCATTATATGTTTATTAAACTGAATTGAATCTGTCAATCATCATTTATTAAGTGCCTGGTATATGCTTAGCCCTGTGCCGAGTGCTGGAGATGAAAATCCAAAGAATGAATGGATCTCTACTTTCATTCAGTCAGTTACTTATATATTTCATAACTATTTAGACTGTGCAAGGTGCCTTATGCTAAACCCTGGGGCTTGCAAGAGACTTTCCTAAAATTATTTTTGTGATGTGCCTATGATTTCTACAATTAACATTCTGCCTCATTTTACCTAAAAGTTGATTTGATCTAGTTAGAAATAGAATATCTCTCTATGCCTGATTCCAATGATCTGACATGTATTAATAAAATCACATATTAGAAGAGAATGTTTTACTCTTGGCACATGAGAAAAGCCACAATATGTTTCCTTTCTTCTCCTCTCTTCCTACATCCCAGTAAAACCAAGATGAGAGCTCGAGACAGTCCCTCAAGTGGGCTACAGTGATGGAGAGGAATGGGGCAGTCCTCATTTCCCTATTTCAGGATGAAGAAGATGTGATTTTCTCTGACCACAAATGAAGCTTCCCTCAATCCAACAGCCTGGCCACTCCTCAAATGGACCTCACTTTACACTCTTGGTTTCTGCTCAAATTGTGATATGAATGAATGGATTATTGCTTGGAGGAATGCTATAAATTCACGGAAACGTTCTCTGATATGAATCAAAGTCAAACAAGACAGCAATAAATATAGCATTTATAATATATTTTTAAAACTAGAGACTGAACTCAGATTGATTTTAATGAAAACCCCTGGATTTGAACGATAGACAATGAAGCACATTTTCCTATGAGGTTAGAGCAGGAAAGAGAAAAGTGAAGCAGATAAGTGGTTGTTATTCACTTACTAGTGAATTACTATACAACACTGAATCTTTGCCTGGTATGTAGGAAATTACTGGAAGAATAGAAGATTTTCCTGAAAGCTGCAATGAGGATTCAACCTCAGCTTCTTTGCTGTTGTATGATCGCAGGCATCCATGTTATAGTCTTAAGTCTGTTATCATTAAGAGGAAGTTTTATATACTGTTATCTGCAGCGATAGGAGAGCCTTTTTTAAAAAATAAGACCACAAAGTCCTAAGGAAATGCTAAATATTGAGAAGGAACTTTTGTCACCACCAAAGAATGAACCCTTAATTTACAAAGGTCTTTACATGCTTTCTACAATACATTGGAATGAAATGAATGGAATGGAAACCATCCAGATGGTCGCAAGATTGTTAGAGAACATACCTTTCCTCTTGCTTCAGATAATTGTCCCTTATTTAATTGTCTGAAAATTGTGATGAAATCCATGGATATCATAAGCAGAGAAAAGTAATTTGAGTTCATTTTTGGAATTGGTTGACCCTAAAACAACAAACAGTTTCCTTTCCCAAATCTTAATCAATGTGGACATTTGAGGATAAATTTATCTTCTGGGCCATCTGGTAAGGAAATGTAAAAATAAAATCTTAATTGCATTCCCCACTAGAGCTGCCCAGTTAATTCATGACAACATGTCTTGGTGTTTTTACAGATGGCTACTGTGGCCATATTGACCATCTGATTACTCTATGGGGCAGTAGGGAAAGCAGACCTCCTTGGATAGGCCTTCATCTGTGGAGTTTCACACTTTGAAATCCTCTGTGAAGGCTGATTTATTCATTGCCAAATGTTTTCTTATCTGATTAGGCAGTTTTCTACTTCAGTAGGCATCTTATGTGGATGTAGTCAAATTTCCACGCTACAGAGTGAAAAAAAACAATATTTGTGATTTGAAAACAAAACAATCTAGAGGGGTCAGCCTGTTGGGATCATAAAGAGTGTCATAGGGAGCCTTGTTCTGATGAATCCCTACTAGAGACCTCAGGAGGGGAAGCCTAGCTTGAATGGAGCATGGAGCTGGGGAATGCTTATACATTAAACAAAGGAAGTGAGGAACTGTGTTAGTCATATATTATGTTGAAGCCTAGTCTTCATCATTTCTGGTTGCAACAACTGACAATGAGGGGATTAAAGGGGTGGGGTGGGAGTGGGATCTAGTTGTAATTTTAATTTAATACTCTTCAAATCTGCTTCCAAAAAGAGATGAGATTTGTCTTTAAGAAAACAACCTAAGCAATTACTGAATCTGAACTTTCAAGAAGACATGAAATCTATGTCACTTCTTTCTATATTTCTAATGAAAGGTACTGTTTGGTCCCTTTGTACAAAGACATGATGTTATCCTCATAAGGAATACAAGATATAGAAGTTCTGTTTGCTGATGAAGATAGACAGTTCAAGAGTACCTGCATTATGGAGACTTTCCTGGGGGCACTGAGATGTTAAGAAACTTACTCAGTGTCATATAATACTTACATGTCAAGAGGTGTCCTCTATTCACAAATTATGTCACACCAAGCCCACTAGCCCATGAGCAATGTGTTTCTGGAGCTTAGGAAAGAAATCAAAGTGAGAAATAGAGTTTGGGGAATGATTTGGCTCAAAGGTGATACTGACAGCCACTAGATCAAATTAGATCAATGGGGGGGAGAAGATAGAGGGAGCCAAGAGGAGGACTGAGGATAAAATTTTTCAGAATTTCACAATAGGGTACAAGATGGAGACAAGGAAGAAAGGAAAAACAAGAGAACTTAGTCACCTTACTATTACCAGGTTTATTTAAAGGAATGAGCCAGTGGTTTAGAGTGACAATACAGTTCTTTCTAGCAAGACAGACCTGGGTTTGAATCATGCCTCTGAGACTTTTTGCACAGTCAATGATTCACAATAGTCATTAAGCTTCTCTGACTTTCAATATCTTGAAACCAACCAATAGTTAACTGGTGTTTAATAAATGGTTATTAAATTTAATACATAACAGAGGATTTATCATGCCTATAAGCAGCCACTTCACAGGGATATGAAGATTAGGAACATTAATGTCCTTAGAGTGCTTTGCAACCTATTAAGAAGTATGAATATTAATAACAGGAGTCTTCTAGAATTGCCGCAAGCTTAAACTGAAGGAAAATCTATGAAATGCAATTTATAAATGTAATTACATTAACATATTACCCATTACACAAAAATTACCTGTTAGTTATTATATACATACCTCATTACATTAAGTCTTTGCCCCAGAAATACCTCTACTAGGTCTGTAGCCCAAGAGTCAAAGAAAAAGGAAAATAACTTACATATCCAAAACATTTATAGTCACTCTTTCTGTGGAAGCCAAGAATTGAAACTGAGAGGATCGTCAAAACTGGAAAAACATTGTATACAGCAAGAGCCATGTTATATAATGATCAACTGTGAATGACTTAGCTATTCTGAGCAGTAAAATGATACAAGACAATTCTCAAGGACTTATGAAAAATGCTCTCCATCTCCAGATAAAGAACTGATGGAGTCTGAACGCATATCAAATATACTTACAACAAAATTTCTTTATTATTCTTGTTTTGTTGTGTTTAATTGGATAGTGATTTCTTTAGCAATATGTTTTCCATGAGTTCATCAGATTGCTCGCCTTCTCAAAGGAAAAGGAAGGTAGAGAAGGAGAGAATTTGGAAGAAAAAATTTATAAAAATAAAAGTAATTTTTGACATATAATTGAGAAATATTTAATGAAACAAATAAAAATATATTGGAGTGAATTTTTTAAAGTGCCCATAATCTTTCCATTTGCCATAAGAAACTCTGCTTGGTTTCCACTTCATCATCACCCTCATCACACAGCATGTGTCAACATGAGTAGCCTATGTCCTTTCCTTTTTTAACTTCCATTTATGTATCATCTTCACTCATTAGACTGTAAAGTCCCTGAGGGCAGGAGGTGTGTTTATTTTTCTTACATGTATCTCCAATACTTAGTACATGTAGTTCTTGCTTGAACTAGCTGACTGAACAATTTCCTCTCAAAACACCACTCTGGCAGAGAAGTAGTACAGGCTTTAGAGCAGAGGATTCTAACCCTAAATAGAGCAGTGAGGAAGAACTAAATTCAAATCCTGCCTCAAATACATACAAGCTGTGTAATCTTGAGTCAGTCACCAATGCTCTTTCAGTTTCAGTTTTCTCATATTTAAAATGGATATAGAGCACTTGAGTTGTGAGGATTGAAAGGGACAATATATGGAATATCTCTTATGAACTTTAAAGGGCTATGAAAATATGAGCTATTCTTATTCTTGTAATTTCTATCATTAGAAATTATTCCCCTTCTCCCCTCTAGGCCTGAGCTCCCCTCACCTCCCTACCTTAATTCAGAGTTCAGATCATCTATTCCAAGCCACAGTCATTTCCATTGTTGTATGATCCAGTAGACTGTGAGTTCCATGAGGGTAAGTGTCTCTCCCTTGTGTCTTGCTTTGTTTTTAGAATTAGGCATTTGCTGATTGGTCAATATTTAATTTATCCTTATTTTGATTTTATGCTAAATGCATAAACACATATGTGTACATATGTGTGTATATGTGTGGATCCTTATTTTGAATTTGTTACATGCTTACATACATATACATATATTTATATATGTGTGTATATCTGTGGATCCTTTATCTTCATTTTGAACTTGTTATAAATATATGTATATACATAGATACATATATACCCACATATATGTGGGTATATATGTATGCATATGTGTATGTGTGTGTATGTATGTATGTATATCCCAACCCCCAATCATATATGCTCCTTGGAAGCAGAAACTTGTTTTCTCTTTACAACTCCTTCATCTAAGCACAATGCCTGGCACATAGTAGGTAGTTAAGAAATATCTGTTGAAATAAAATTAATTAAAAAGCAGCAAAGTAAGGCTCCATATGCACTAAGTATCTATTGGATACCCTTTTGAGATAGCAAATAAATGAAAATTAAAAAAACCTATAAAACTTTTCATCAGAAAATACTGTCACTCCAGAAATTATATTTATAATCCTACCCTTGAGCTCATCCAAAGGGAGAGATTTGGATGCACACTGGATAGTTTGGATGTAGACCTCATGAGAAAAAAGTGTAATGGTGATGGATCAGATGACAGGTGGCCAAGCAAGGGAGCCTTCTCTACTGATATTCTAGTTGCTGAAAGTATCACCCAGAAATCAACACAAACTGAATGAAAAAAAAATGATAAAGGATACCACAACATAAAAATTGACAACATAAAAATATCATTCAATATTTGAAAAATCAAATATCAATAATAAATAATTGAGTTTTCAGGTGTTTTTTCTTTCTTGTAAGTTTGTAGCACTGTGCTTTAGAAGTTATTGAATCATAAAAGCACTGACTGCATAATAAACCCTTAAAATAATATAATGAATATAATTGTGTCAATACAGGTCAAAGAGACTTTTGAAAAAATCTGACACTCATTTATTTTAAAAGCCTTGAAATCACAGGAATAAATTAATATTTCCTTACCATAATGAGTTGTATTTATATAAATCCAAAAGCAAACATATATAATGGAGAAAAATTAGAGGTCTTTCCAATGAGAATGGGGGTAAAACAAGGATGTCCATTACTAGCACTACTGTTTAGCATCATGGCTGAAATGCTAGGTGTAGTGATAAAGGGAAAAAAATGAGGGATAATAAGTTCACTAATGTACTTTTGGCCGAACTGTGACTTCATTCAGCCACACAATGGGATAGTATGGGATGTAACAACCAATGAACATGAAGAACACAAAGACTGAAGAGAAGTCTGGGAAAGCAGATGAGTACATGAATAGTGAAGTAAGCAGACCTTGGAAAATCATATTCACGAAGACCACAGCCTTGTAATTCAAAGACCAACAAAACAATTAGAAAACTGAAGAACTGGAAGAACTTAGCCCCAAAGAAGTGATATAAGACCATTTCTCTCTAGGTGTTTTCCAGAGTGGGAGCCTGGGGAGGGGGGTTTGGCTATAGGTTTGGAACTTTGCATATGATGCAGATGTTTCCATTTATATTGTCAGATTTGTTGCTGTTTTTGTATTTTTATGCTTAAAAGGTTTAATTCTCTGGATTCCTTATGAAATGCAAGTGATGTAAAAGCAAATTAAAGTTTAGAAATTAAGAAAACAAAAAGAAGCAAACTTCTCCAGAGCTCCCCTGGACCACAGTATCTCTACGGCTAAATGTGATCTGGACAGGATCTTTCTCTAATGGATGACATGGAAAACCAATGGTGTGGAAAATGTCTGAGTAACAAGTCTTTTAACTATAAGCAGAAATTAAAATGCAAGTTTGCTTGAAAATCTGTTAGGTAGCCATGTATAGCAACAGGAGATGCAAGCATTTGCTGCAATATGTTTTCTTGTTCTCTGTAAAAGTTTGTTTTTTGTTTGTTTCAGATGTGAGGTAATAGAAAGGTATGACCTATCCTAGTTGGAAGTATGGAAGTATTATTCTTCTTTCATTCTTATTTCCTACTGATTCAGTTATTTCCCTTAGTAGTCCATGCCCCTTTATCTTCTCTAAGCAAATTTTGTTATTAAGTAATCTAGTTATATAACCTGTTATTAATTATAGTACTAAAAATAAATTAATTTAGGCAGAATTATCATTTTTTAAAACTTCAAGTTTATTTTCAGCTAAACTGGAAGAAATATGTACTTGTAACTTTCATATTTTTTATAATTTATGTCTGTTGTAACAAGCTAGCCATGAAGAGTGAGTATCCCTCAAATGTTATTTTTATTTCTTTTAAAACTTTTGTAATTATGTGTACACACACAAACATACACATATACACATACAATAAAGAGAGAGAATCAGATAGACAAAAAGACAGACTGATGGTTTACCAAAACTTTTGTGCATTTTGCATTTATTTTGAATGGAATTTCTCTTTCAAGAAATGTTGGGGTTTTCAGCACATATTTAATTTGTATCTTGCTATTTTGCTAAAGAATTCATGAACTTCTGTGAATATGGGTGATTGAGGCATTGAATAAGTCATTATATAGTCACAGAGTCTGTAAAGAGTTGAAATTTGAGTCAGGAACACGAGTTTGAATCTCATCTCACACACTTGCTAGGTATATGAAACTGACCAAGAAACTTCACTTTCCTGAACCTCAACTTCTATGTTGGTAAATAACTACTTCCCAAGGATGCCTGCAGAGCAAATGAGATAATGCATTTAAAACACTATAAAATTTAAACTCTTTCTGTATGCACATATGAATTATTATTACTATTAATATCTTGCATTATTTTATGTAAATTTTCACTCCCTTATCAAAGTCTCACATGCATATCCACTGGAGAGGCAGCATGGTACAGCAGATGTAAAGGGCTGGCCTTCAGTCAATAGGCAGCCTATAAACAGTTCTCAACCGCCTACTACATGACAATCACCTTACATGAGCCTCATAGTCGGAAGAGCTGGTTTCAAATCTGCTTTTGACCCATAATGACTAAATGGAAAGAAATCCTTTAAGCTCTCGGTGCTCCAGTAACTCCCTAAGATTAAGTTACTTTGGAATTGTTGATCTGTATCCATTAAGGGACTTTCTGCTTGCATACTTCCCTTTATAAATGAACTCCTACATTTGGAGCCTTCTCTGCTTAAAAAAGGGGGAAAAAAGAAATATGTGTACATACATGTGCTATACGTTCAATGACAGTTGCCTTGTCATGATTGCAGTTCAAGTCCACTTATCGAGTAGACAAAATTCCAGCAAGTGAAACCACCTGGAACATACAGGGTGTTGAGGAATCAGTGAAAAAGATCTAGGAGCTGCCAAAAGTAGATTGGCTGTCAAAAAGTCATTGTCTCTATGGGTCATTAAAATATGGAGAGAGGATGGTGGCCACACAAAAATTTAAAAAAAAAATCTTCCTTGGACTTAGTGCTCTAAGATTCTTCCTTGGTTTGTAAGTACAACTATTCATAATCATCTACCAATTGGACTTAATTGCCATGGATATCATATGGCTTTTAGAGTGAGTTTCATTTCTTTTATTTTTTTTTCTTTTTTAATGGGTTTGGAAGCCCCTGGAGGGAGGAGCTGGTTACAAGCACCCAACGCAAAATAGTTGAAGATCTTATTCTTAGCTATGTTGTCACTGCTCTGCCTTTTCTTCTTTTGCTATTAATTTTAGCCCGTAAGCTATCTGCCACTGAGACAAGAAACCCTTAATCCCAGAGAAAATGCGCCAAGAAGTATGAGTATGGACCAAACCACTTTTTTGCTAGCTTTCTGCAGCTCTTGGATTTCTCCTCCAGGGCACAGTTTGTGGAAGCTTGAGAAGCTGTATTTTATGCCCTGAAGCTAGAAACAGTGAACAGAAAAATAAAAGGCAAGGAATAGAGCCCTAGGAAAAAAAGGAGTTAGAGGGGAAAGAGATGCTTTTAACTATTCCAAATTCTATTACAACTCTCCCCAAATCGGGAGGAGATCCTTGCTTCTTCACAAGTGCAGTTTGCTCACTTTTATTTCTCTGGACCTCAGTTAGCTTGCCTGTAAAATAAAGAGGTTGGATCTAATGACCCCTAAAATCCCCTACAACTCTAGTTCTATGGTCCAAGGATCCTGCGAGTGTGAAAAAATCACACCCCCTTTTCTTTACACTGGCGTAGAAGAGAAATGTTTTCAGCTAGTTATGCAGGATCAAAGAAGCAACACAGTCTACCCGTTAAGTCTCCCGAAATCCAGATACACTGAATGATTGTTGTTTGTTGGGGTGGTGGTTGTTTGAGCCTCATTCTTGGAGAGGACTATAACATCAGGGAGGTGAAAGGACCCTCACTTTCTCCTCCAGAGCCATCTGGGTCCAGTGGCAAGATATAGATCATAACAATGGGATATGGCCCCACTGAATGGGTAAACATAGGGAGAGAGATGTTAGTGGACAAGAAATCAACAAGATAAAACAAGAAAGTTGTCCCCTCAATCAATGCCTCCAATTGGATGAAGATTTCTGGGCATAGTGGTCACATTGCCCTCTGTGGAGGACAGTAAGGAGAGAAGGGATGTGCATCCATCTTTGATGACCCAAAAGGTCTTTATTTACTTCTTGTTTATCTTGAAATAACTAATTAATTTAAAGCTGTGTCTTGACTCTGAGTGTCTCTTCTCGTCATACTAGGTAGAAATCTTCATGACCTCCATCAGCAATTTCTCAGATTCAAAATGCTGACCACACTAGGAAATATTGAGATGAATATTTGAACATCCTCTTCAGTTAACAAAATTAAATCAAATAACCTAGAAAGAACCTCATTGTCAATGATATTGCCCAGGAGCAACTGACTGACTTGGAAGAATCCAAATGGTAATTTCAAGTGCCCTGTCATGATCCAGTCACAGCTACAGTTACAGAAGTGAATACTTCACAGTGTAGGTGTTTGGGTAGTTATAAGCAGAGTTCACTTTTTTTTTCATTGAATGAAGTAAGATTGTAAAGAGGCTATCATGAAATGAGATTCAATGGCCTTTGGAATCTCGGGAAGAAAATAAAGACAAATGAGAGATTTCTGTGACAATTAAAAGATAACCAAATAAAGAACAAAATTAAGCAAACATTTTTGGGAGCTTAGAAAAGAGCAAACTAGGAAAGAGAATAAAGATTCTAGGGAATAACAAAAAGAATTCAGGATAGGCAGTTAGGAAGATAGGGTTCCAATCCTTCCCCAGTCACCTATTAGCTCTGTGACTAAGAACAAATTATTTTTCCTCCCTGATGCTCCATTTCCTCATGTTGTTACTGGGGATAATAATAATCACAGAGCTGTTATGAGGACAAAATCAAATATAAATCCACATTATTAATGTTAAGTGCTACATCAATTTCAATCATCATTAAGATTCCTTCCTCAAGGTGATTTATTGCAGCCTGATTTATGAAAAAAAAAATGAATCCTATATAGAAGATAAAGTCAACAGACCATTCAGAACAAAATCTTATCTATTCATGTGCAGAGCACCTGACCTGGAGTCAAGAAATCATGAGCTCAACTCTTGTCTCGCAAACTCACTATCTGTGGGACCCTGGGCAAGTCACTTCACCCTGTTTGCCTCAGTTTCCTCATCTGTAAAATGAGCTGGAGAAAGAAATGGCAAACCACTCCAGTATCTTTGCGAAGGAAGTTCCAAATAGGGTCACAAAGAGTCCAGACACGACTAAAATGACTAAACAACAACTGATACTCTCATTTTTTTGCCACAATTGCATTTTTACCTGTGCTGCAGCTAGAATTACTGACAAGTGCAGTGATTGAAGAGTTTGAGAGCTTTACAGGCACTATGAAGATCATCTTGTCTGAGCTCATATTGTTAAATAAACGGTGTACTTGTCAGAGGAATTCTCACTGAATCATCAAATTTTGTTTCTCTAATAAATAACAAGTGTGAAGAGGCACCTGTGTATAAAAGGTGAAAGTCTGTAGTCATTTTATTTGTCATTTTGATGGCCCTAGTTCAGGGGATTTTCACTTCTATACCAAGCATTACTGATAGTAGAGTTTCACCAACTCATCCCAAGGTAAAGGACTAGGATTACATTTTTTTACATATGTTAGTTCAGAAGTCACTCTTCTGACGCATATAATGTTTTTATGATCCCCACTAATAAGTTGGAATATTGTTCATTAAGAACACAAAAAGAAAATTCTAAAATCTTCATAATACCACAATTGGAATGCTTCCAATTGTCTGCTTACCATTTCTCAAATTATCAGGCCTTTTGATTAAAGGTATCATGCTAGATCACAAGGTACTTCTATTTGAAATGTCTATCTCTAGAACTAAAGGAATCTCACCACACTTAATAAGCTACAGTACAACACACGCTCATATTAAAAGCTGGTATTAAAATGTTTTGATACTTTATAGTTCAAAAATGGTTTTATGTAATTGGGACCAACTGGCCTCATTGCTTCTTATAAACTTAGCAATATATATTCTGCAAGGGAAATAAAAATGAACAGCTGTTTTTCCTTAAAGAAAGCAGACAAAGATTTTTCTTACACAATAAATCAGTTGCTAGCAGATTTCCAGGACATTGCCTCAGGCCAGCTGTTTAGGTAGAGGATTTAAAATGGTATTTACCTCAGTGTGTATCCAAAACTGGTAGAGAAGGTTGAACTGGAGATGGACGGCATACACTGGAGGAGGGATGATGAGTGCCAGGGGACAATAAAAGATCTGACCAAGAATAAGAAAAAGACAGTTACAAAAAATCATAGAGAGTGGAGTGGAAATAAACATGAAGAAATATCAGTGACTCCACAGTCTGAATGTACGTTTCAGGCATCTATGGGTAAAAAAAAAAAATCTTGTACATTTCTTAGCCATTTGGACTTCATGTTATTCAGTAATGAGGTTAAAGCTATGCAGAAAACTCCGTCTGCTGACAGGCTTTTAAAGAATTGAATCCTGTGTGTTGACATAGCACACTCCCTATGTTAGCCTGTTAACCTTGGGAAGCTGAAAACATGCTTCTTTTGCAGAGGGAGGTTTCCTCTAGATGTTCTTTTTCTTCAAAGACAGGTAGGTGGATAGATAGGGAACTTACCTAGATAGACAAAGGGAATCTCATAGTAAACTGCATAATAGTTACATGTTGATTGAATGATTGAGAACCAATAGAGAGCCAGGAAACTGTACAGACCTCTCATTTACAGAGTGTAAATTGAAGACCCCAAAAGTTCAGAGGTCTGTCCAGGGTTCTACAAGCAATGTGTGGCTGAGCTTGGATTGGAACCCAGCTCCTCTCATTCCCAAGCCAGATTCAGAGTAATAAAAGTTAAATTCCATTTTTTCTATCTTATTCTACTTGTTCAAGTGAGAGAGTCACAGAGTCTAACTTCAAATTCTAGCACAGGGCTTTCTCTCTCCGTCTCTCTGTCTCTCTGTCTCTCTGTCTCTCTGTCTCTCTGTCTCTCTGTCTCTCTCTCTCTCTCTCTCTCTCTCTCTGTCTCTCTGTCTCTGTCTCTCTCTCTCTGTCTCTGTCTCTCTCTCTCTCTCTCTCTCTCTCTCTCTCTCTCTCTCTCTCTCTCTCTCTCTCTCTCTCTCTCTCTCTCTGTCTCTCTCTCTCTCTCTCCCCTTTTCCCCACTCTTTGCCTACTCCTTGCTCCCTCTGTCCTTCCATTGTGCATGTGGATGTACACCCTGAATGGGGGTGCCTGTTCATAGACATGCCTATGGAAAGAGGGACAAGGGCAAAGTAATGTGGTATACAGAGAACAGGATTTGAATTCAAAGGGTCTACATTCAAATCTCTGCGTTGATAGTGATATAAGTCACTTCCTCTCTTTAAAGTTCAGGTTTCTCATCCATAAAGAGGGGGAATTAGATTAGATGAGATCTAAGATGCCTTCAGTTCTAAATCTCTGATATATGAATAAGGACAGATGAATCCAAACGGAAAGGGAACAGCTTTTTGTATTTCAAATGACTCCTTTCAGAGAATGACTCGATCCAGATGATCATCACCTATGATGTCACTGATCATTTTCCCAAACAAAGAAGAAACAATCACCATCACCTATAAAAACCACCAGGGAAAAGCAAACCCAGTGCCAACAACAAACAATCTCAAAAGAGTGTGGAGAATGGTGGCATGCTAGTGGAAGCAAACTCTTCACAGGCTCTATTTTCTAACAGACGGAAACGCTTCTGCCTTTAGGAAAACAACTTCTGCTCTGACCACAGGGCTGGTTTGCATCCACAAGTAAACAGAAGCTAATGTTTTCTTCTAATTACTTTGATCCTTCTAGAATGACTGTATGTTTGGCAGGAAATATTTTATTAAGTGAAAAACTCCATAGGACCAGGAGAGGAAGAAACAGCATGACTTCCACTTTCCAAGTTTGTGCTCCTATTTCAGAAAACCCTGAAATGTGCAAAACTGATTTTTGAGGTTACTTCTGCCTTGGAGAAATAAATACCTTTGAACTTGTTTAAAGCTATTTGTCTACAATTAGGCAAAATGTCATTTCAAGGATTTCCTGTAATTCTCCATTTTTTTTACCTAAGAATAGGTTGATTTATGTGCCTCTTTTCTTTTTCCATCTTCATTGATGTCCTCAAGAATTCCATGAAGGCAAAGACCATTTCTTATACAAACTTTATATCTCCCTTGGCTCTGAGCAGAGGACACAGAGCACAGGAGGCAAACTATCTAAATGTTGTCAACTTAGTTTGTATTTATTGTATCCCCTGCATCATCATATAAAAAACTCAAGTCATTTCTTTGGCCTGTGGCCACCCCAAAAGACATTTGGCCAAATCATTTTATGTAGTTTCCATTAACACACAATAAATATGGGAAGTCCTTAGATGATTTGATCCCTCCTTGAAGAACAGATTGCATCTCCAGAGACAACTGAGTTGGCTAATGTGGCTAAAGTCTGATGCCATCAGAAGAAAAAAAGGTGGAAAAAAGTTTCAAATTTATATAACTGCGTCAGTTCCTCGGTCTACAGCAGTGAAGTCATTCTTTGAGACTCCCTTTGGGGTATATTTATAGTACATTTAAAATAGACTAAATTAATTAATTAACTTGGCTAACATGAGTGCCATAGAATCATTCACTTTCATGAAATCTTGCCAAATATGAAATCCAAATCCTTAATTTCACTCATAGGAAAGAGAACTAAAGGATGGTCAAGTGCATGAAGATGGCCTGAGTGTCTCAAAGAGTCTAATACTTTTCTAGATGCCAAATCAAGTCTGGAAGATAACATAAAAGGATACTACCCACTAGACTATCTTGTCATCCAACCAAATTCTTTTGTCTCTTGAAAAATATTTTAAAATCCCCATCACCTATTTTTACTTTTAAAGAGAAAGAGTATTATTTTTCTGCTGTGCCCACATAAAGCGCAGCATAGTTGGGGATGTAATCACTAAGCTCAGGATTAGGAAAGGGCTTCTGATAAGATCCTAACTAGATACCTCATTATAGTTCAGAAGGGACTCTGCCTCTGCTAGAACCACACAGCCTCTGTCAAGTTCTTCACAACTGGAAAAGACCTGGAATTTCTTTTGGAAATGTGTTGGGTGTCCACCATTTTGAAGAGCATCCTAGCTACATTTAAAGAAGCTCGTTAGAGAAGTTTGGATACCAGGTGATGGATTTTTTTTTTTTTTTTTTGCAGAAGGAAGATCAAAAACTAAGAAAGTCTGTGTACTAAGATATAGAGTCTCCATGATCTAGACTAGTGAGTGGAACCTTCATATGAATCCGATCAAGGATCTTTGAAGTGATTGAAATAGAACAAGAATAATGGTAAGAAATTCTTTGCATATGGAATAGGTTACTCAGTGTGATTTCTTGTGTATTGTGGATACTTAAATTAGACAGAGACATATTGATTGAGAGTTATCAGTGGCCTTAGGGGTCATAAGACCCAACACTCTTATTTTCTAGTTAAGGAAAATGTAGCCCAGAGATAAAAAGTAATCTACTATGACACAAACAACAAGTGGAAGAGCCAGGATTTAAACCCATTTCCTCTGATTACAAACTCCAGGCCCTTTCCTAGTGCCATCTTGCCTCCTATATTTATTTTCTATTGTTGTTGTTGGGTCATTCAATGTGACCCCATGGACAAAGTCCATGGGATTTTCTTCACAAAGATACTGGGGTTTGCAATTTCCTTCTTTAGTGTATTCCTATTTTATAGGTAAGGAACTGAGGTAAATAAGAATTAAGTGACTGGTCTGCTATCACATAGTTAGTAAGTGTCTGAAGGTAGATTTGAACTTAGATCTTCCTGACTCCACACCTGGAGCCTATTGCACAGCCCAGCTGCCCATACAAAAAAAAAAGTTGCCTTCGGTTTGTGCCCATCTTTTCATGTTTCAGTATGGGGTTTTCTTCACAAAGATACTAGAACAGTTCACCATCTCCTGTTCCAATGGATTAAAGCAAACAGAGGTTAAGTGACTTGCCCAGAGTCACATTGCTAGTGAGTGTCTGAGGCTGGATTTGAATTCAAGTCTTCCTAACTCCAGGTCCCCTGCCCTATCCATTGAGGAATTTAGCTACCTATTAGGAATTTTAAATCTGTGTCATTTTGTTTCTTTGCCAAGGTGGACTCTCAGCTAGTCTGTGGATACCACTTGTGTGGTCTATGGTAGAATATAACTCATTTAGAACTTTAATGGTGACTGAAGAAGGGGAAGAAGAGAAAGGAATGAGCATTTCTATAGCACCAATTATGTTCAGGCACTATGCTAAGTGTTGTATAAAAGTTATCGTTTGATCAAGATGGGGGAAATGCTTTAAAGAGCCTCACCCTAGTCCATGAAAAGAATCTGTCTCCTGCTGCTCCCAAGGAGATTCACAGAGGTTTGTTTGGTTACTTTGTTTTGTTTTTGTCTTTGTTTTCTTTTCTTAAATATGACAAGAGGTATGAGGATGGAATTGCCAGGCATGATCATACACCATGGCCTATAGGTATTTCTTTTCTTCGTTCATGACTGTTTTGTTTTTCAGTACCATAAGCAATGTGAATTTAAGCCACAGGTTTATATATCCACCAGGCTACAAGTCCTTTAAACCCCATGAATATAGAGCAATAGAACCTTCCCTCCTAACTGTGCTGCAGTAGAAGAATGAGATATGCTTGTGTCTAACCCTGAATCTCTCTGTTCTGGAACAATCACAACATACTGGGTTGTAGAGAGAAGTGAATTGACTGGACTCTTGTAGCTTTCCTAATGTTTGTGGAAGGGGAAGAGGAAGGATGGCCCAACACTCATAACAGGAAAATAATAGGTGCTAAAACCAATACCTTCAGACAGTATAACATTGTCTAAAGGCTCAAGAATCACTTAGGGGGTCTAGCCAACACATAGCAGATCTCATTTTATACTTGTTAAGTCATTTGTGGGATTTTTGGCGGGAGAAGGGGAGACAGTGTTGGGAAGGGTTATGGTCAGGCCTAGCCTTGAGAATGTTTTCCAAGATGAGAGAATGAGTATAGTCAGGAAGTAGTAAGTAGTCAATATTAACCCTGAATGCGTTGTGTGATCATATATATGGAGATTCAGAAATGGGAAAGGACTTTGGGGGATGGGATGGAGTGACATGTCAATCCATCAAAGGAGAAAATGAGATGTGGGGAAGGTATGCTGTCACCGAGATATTGATACACACAGGTGGAGTGTGCCCAGAAGCTGATATAACATAACTGATCACTAAAGCTATACTACTTTAAAAAAGTATAAGGACAATTCTCAGTATCTACATATGACTCTTTCACTCTAGTGGCCATGATGTGGGGGAAGAAGCTATTAATCAACTAGTTTATTTGTTTTCTCATTTACTAAGCAAATCACCATGTCATTGGCAAATAGAAATAATTCTGTCTCCTTCTGCCCAGTGATAATGTATTAAAATTTCTCTCTCTTACCTTATTGATATACTTCACATTTTTAGTAGTAATTGAAATAATAGTGGTGAAGACAGGTATCTGTGATGTATCCCTAAGCTTATTAGTCCATTTTTTTCATATATAGATATAGACATACATATGTACATATACATATATAAAGTATTTTAAAAGGGTTTCCAAAACTGTTCTTTTCAGTATGTTTTTTAATATGATTACTACAGGTGTTCTCCTAAGTTTCCCTCCTATTATGGAGCCTGAATATACTCATTTTGAGTTAAATAACCAACACTCTCTATGAGAGAACATGCCCTGGGACAACAGACACCCCTAGGGCAGTATTCTGTTCACCAGGATTCATGCTCACTAACCCCCAGGACCCACCTCGGCTACCAGCTCCAAGTTGGCAGCTGTTGTATTCCTATCCAGTCATAAGAGCTAACAATCTGGATCCTTTAATGTTGGAAAAGGGCTTTGCATATGTTAGCTCCTTCATTTCCAGCTGCAGTCCTATTATTCTCACTTTACACACACACACACTTGGGTGTTGATGTGCCTCTGTACTTACTTTTCTTGGGTCTATTTAGTTACCCATTTTCTTATTTGAAATAAGGGGGGGACATGGACATCCTGGAGAGATCTCCTAACTATTAAATTGGTGAATTCTTCATGGCATGCAGAAATCTATACGAAATGGAATATATTTATCCTAATAAAGAATTTATTTTCTAATGAGGGACATAGATAGATAGATAGATAGATAGATAGATAGATAGATAGATAGATAGATAGATAGATAGATAGATAGATAGATAGATAGATAGGATAGATAGATAGATAGATAGATAGACAGATAGATGGATAGATGATAGATAGACAGACAGATAAATAGATAGACAGACAAAGAGACAGACAAAGAGACAGATAGATAGACGGATAGGTGGATAGATAGATGCAGGATGGATTGATATGATATGATATGACATAATATGGTATGACGAGATGAGATGATATATATATATATAGGGTTAGATGGAATAAGCCTAATAAAGAGAGGGCAATTAGGGAGGAGGAACTAGAGTTTGGAGGATATTTGAGAGTTACATTAAATGGGCAATCTTTATTTAATCTAGTTTGCAGAACACTCACATTTTAGTTTAAAGAGTCCACCTAACATTGGTCTTTTAATATCAACTATTATTATTTTTAACATTAAATTATCAACTTAATACCACAGTAATTTGAACAAAAAAAACCACTTCCTTCTTGCATTCCAGCCATCACAGGTAAAAATAAAAGCTTTCTGAGCATAAATTACCTTTTCCTTTGATAGTTACACTTTCCTTTTGAAGACACAGCCAATTTATGATTTATTCCAAGGTGAATTGCTGCCTTAGTAACTACCAAGTTCCATGACTTGCTTATCATTCCACATAAAGAGAGCTTGAAAGTGTGCAGAGGATAAGAAGGATGGAAGAGTCTCTGAAAGCTCACTGTTTTCTGGTCTAGAGGGAGATTCAAGTCTAACCCGCCAGGGACCTATCACAAGATGGACTCCCTTTACTCAACAAAATTGTAAATCGACTTTGAGGACTCAGGAACCTTGCTGTCACTAAGCTGGAATACTTAAAATGTACAAACTCCTCCATTCATTCAGCAGCCAAGACAGGCTTTGATGCCTTCACCCTTTAATAAGGGAGAGTGTGAACTTTGAGCTGTAGGAAACTCTGGAGGTCACTGAGTCTAACCCCTTCCATTCCATAGATGAGGAACCTGATGCCCACAAGAGGAAAAATTACTTTCTTAGTGTGATGTAGCTAGTGACTGGTCGGATGTCAGCACTCTATCCATGTGGCCGCACTATCTCTCTTTGGTTCCAGCCCCTACAGGGAGCTAGGTCAGCTCTTTCCTTAGCCAACCCACTTAGCTCAAATCTGGCACACCAAAAAGGGATGTGATCTGCTAAGGCCAAAGATGGAACAGGGAAAAGCCAGCTCCCAGGAATCAAGCAATGCGTAAATAGGTTTTGCTCTGGTTGAACCATTAGACTGGGAGCTTCTCAGGGACTATCTTTTGCCTTTTTTGTATCTCTGAAGCTTAGCATTGTGACTTACACATTATAGGTCCTTAAAAAGCACTGACCGACCAACCCAGAGTCCTCTGTCCCATCATTTATACTTTAGGAGGCTCAATATGAAATAGTCCTTCCCTAGGATGGACTAGCAGATTGGCTTGGGAGAACCACTGACTCTTCTGAGTCATTTCTCTCATCTGTAAAACAGGGAAAAGAATATATTTATTACTAACTTAAGATTTATGGCAACAAAAGATTATGTAAACTGGATGGTGCTATACAAATGTGAGTGGCTATTATTATTTTAATGAAATGTTGCATTTATGTATCCACATAAATCCTTATATGTGCCAGCTTCTATACATAAATTTACATTGTTCAGTCATTTCTCAGTCATGTCCAACTCTCTGTGACGCTATGTGGGGTTATCTTGGCAAAGATACTGACGTGGGTTACCATTTCCTTCTCCATTTCATTTTATAGATGAAGAAACTCAAACACAGGGTTAAGTGACTTTTCCAGAATCACACAGCTAGTAAGTGTCGGAGTAAGATGTCTTCCTGACTCTAAACCCAGGGCTCTGTAAGATCTGAGTTTAAATTTTATATCAAACACCTGCCAACTCTAAGATCCTGTAGAAATCATTAACTCTCTATGTCTCAGTTTCTTCATCTGTAAAAGGGAAAGAATAAATACCTATCTCTTAAGATTGTAGTGAGGATGAAAGGAAATACTTGTAAAGTGCTTAGTCAAGCTTAAAATGTTATATAAATGCTAAGTATTATCATTATTATTAGAATAGCTGTGTCCAATTTCAAATTTACCCCCATGCTCAGCATTTGGACAACAAGGAAAGCTAAGATGGGTCAGGGTTGCAGTAGTACAGAGGGGCTAATACAACGAGCCAAGCTCACTCCTGAGGCAGAAGATGCCAACATCCCTTATATCAGTCTAGATAGAATGTAAGGTATTTGAGGCCTGGACCTAGTTCCCATCTAGCTTTGAGCCCCACACCCAGCAGAGCACCTGGCATGTAATAGCATTTTGTACATGTTGGTTGATAGACTATGCCTCATTGAATTCAATTTAGTCCAACTGAACAATCTTGATAGAAAATGATTCTTATGTATAAAGCCCTGAGAATAAAATAAATGACCAGATAAATGAATGAATGGATGCAAAGTATTTATCAACTATTCACTATGTATTAAGAACTGGGGGTGCCAAAGCAACATCTTGACCTCAGAGGACTTACATTCTCATAGGGACAGAGGTGACCAAGAATGGATAGTTTGGTCTGGGCAGTCACAAAAGTGGTGAGAAGAGCCAGAGGAGAGCAGATTCCTAGGCCCTTTCCAGAAGCAGCCAAAATTTTGATTTTTTCCTGTTCCCAGAATAAGAGACTGGAGTGTTTAGCTGGATGGCATGTGAAGGCTGGCTCTGTGGCCTGGCCTGGTCTGAATAAAGTTAGTTGTCAGTGACTCACTAACCAAATAGGACATATAGACTCAAGGCATGTGTTTCAAAGGCAAGCAGAGGGAGGGAGTAGTATTATATATTAAGACAATACATTCACATAAGAAAGTCAAAGAAACAAAGGAAGGATTGCATGGCAGAGAATGTGCTTACCTTCCTAGAAGCGTTACGGTCTAAGGAAGGGAACATTGATCTGGGAGGTGAGGGTTCTGGCCTGGTCTCTGCCAGAACATGCCATTATGTACCTGGCCTTGGTTGGGCTTGTTCTGCTGTGCTGAAGCTTTAGTTTGGAATTTGGTAACAAGAGATCAGTATGACCTCTCAAGATGTGTCAAGCCAATGTGTCATTGGAATGGGGGAGTCACAATAGAAAGGCATGCCTACCATTCTTTCCTCCCAGCACCAAGGGTACTGCCTCCAGTTGGTGCTGGACAAAACAAGCAAAGACACACAAAAGGTAAATTCTGATCTAAAAGATTTATAATATAGTGGGGAATAAAAGATGCAAATAGATCACTAAATACAAGATCCTTTGAACCCATTGAGAACATACATAGGGAGGAATTTCTGGAAAGGTTTCCTGTAGAAGGGGCTCCTCAGCTAAGACTAAAAGGTGTTAATTAGATGAGGCCAGGCAAAGGAGGGAGTATATTCCAAGGGCAAATGTCTGGAAGTGAGATGGCAAATCAGAGAATGTAGAAAGGGGAATAATGTGAAAGAATTGATGAAACATATTTTGAAATAAATTGTGGGAAACTTTAAATGCCAACCTAAAAGGTTTATTTTATCTACATTTTATTATTATATATGTGCTATTGCAGAACTATAGTTATTTCACATATATTTTATCCTAGAGGCAATAGAAAGCTAGTGAGGATTCTTAATCTTGGTAGTGACATGCTAAGACCTGTGTTTTAGGAGTATTTCCCTGACACTTATTAATTAATCAACTATTTGTAGTTGGTTATACTATAAATGAGTATTTATGAGGTACCTACTATGTATATCAAAACCCAAGACAAGGCCTTAAATATATAGGGACTAATTGACTGAGTCATCCTGCTAAATACTGGAAATAGAAATACAAAGAATTTTAGAAATCCTTCCTAGGCTTCAGAAGTCAGGGCTTCAATGAGAAGTCTGATAATGCAGTCCTGGAAAGAGGTGATGAGCACATGCCCTGGGGTGACAGCAGCCCCAGGGAAGTTGGGAAGAAGAGTTGGACAGGAAATAGAAAATTCCAATCGTATTTTGTGGCCAACTTGACATGACAAGAAGAGACTAGGATTGAAAGTGACTGAGTCATACAAGGATAAGAATTAGTTCCTTAAATCTGTCCCCAAACTGTCTTCATGTGACTCCATCTCAAAGGAATTCTGGGACAAGGAATCACTCACCCTGTGATAGGGAAAATGCAGGAAACAGGCTGTCCTCCCATTGCCCTGCCTCGTTTTCTTTATCACATGCTCTAGTTCTCCAGAGAAAAAAGCACTCAGCTTGTATTGGGGGAAAGCTCAAGGACCCAGAATCAAGACCCGCCGGAAAACTCTTTCTTCCTGTGAACATGGTCACAGGAAAAAGGAGGAAGTACATGTATGAGATGGTGATCATCCATTTATTGAGAAGAATAAAGAGGGTGGCATGTGCATGCTTTCTTTAAATGAGAGATTCCATGTGACTTACCCAGGATGTATATGTTTGGAAGGCAGATTGTCTCAATGCTGTGGATAAGTTGTAGTCCTCAGAGCTGTGATGTGTCTGGTGTGCCGCCCACATGATGTTAACCTCTGTGAGACATACAAGGTGGGAAAGCCATGAGAAGGAGAACACCAGGTAAGGAAAGAAATCCCTGCCATTCACAATGATGATGGGAGAAAAACCCTAATTGTCTGTGCCAAACAATGTCTGAGGGAGGATTACTCAATCAAACAAATAAAGCATGTATGGGAGGCAAAAAGGAAGAGGAGGAGGCAGAGGAAAAGAAGAAAAAGGAAACGAGGAGTTCATTCCAAGGCCCTGGAGGATTGCTCACTGCTCTAGTTTTAATAACTTTTTGTGCATGGTTATGAGCTACAAGCTCCTGAAAGGCCGGGACTCTTTTCCTTTTGTAGCAGGACTAGTAGTAGTAGGAGGAGGAGGAGGAGGAAAAGGAGGAGGAGGAGGAGGAGTAGTGATGGTTGTGGAAGTGTTATTATTAGTAGTAGCACTAGTATTAGAAGTATTAATAATAATAATAGTAGCAGCACCCATAGAAGTAGAGGCATAGAAGGGAGAGGAAGAGAAGTAGAAGTAGTAGTAGTAGTACAAATATTATTCTTTGTTGAGAATGGTCCTAGGACTATAGGATCAGAGATTCAGAGATGCTAGGTGACATATATTCATTTTGCAGATGAGGAATCCAAGGCAAAGACACAAAAGATCACCCACAAAGATCAGGGTCCAGGCAGAGAGTCTGATCTAAGTGTCTGATCTAAGTAGGCACTTGATATCAATTGTACCCTCAGAATACCAGCATTTACCCAAAGATTACCTCATAGCCCGTTTTAATTACCCTCTCTGAATGCTTGAAAACTCCTTGGAGGAAAGGACAATGTTTATTTTTTTCCTTACTTGTACCCCAGCTCCTAATGCTGAGCACCTAATAGACACTTAAAGCCTTGTTGGATTGAACTGAGTTAGAAGCTTCTAGCCTGGAGACGGCGGGTACCTCTTGGATTGCTCACACCTCTAGATTTAGAGATGATCCAGTCATACTTTGGTCAGGAAGCAAATAAATAGTGGAAATCCTTTCAAGGGCAAACTGAGATGTCCATCAGCCAACATGGTCCCAAGTTGTATGTTGGCAAAGACTTCATAGAAATGCCCTTCCCAAATGACACTTTCTTCAAAGAAATATAACTAAGGAGACATTATATACATAGATATAGAAATATAGATATGGCATTCCCCACAACTTATCAAAATATTAAAGCAGTGCAACTGTCACCCATCTTCCACTCACATCCCTCCATACCACCTTTTCCCTCTTTCAAATACAGGAAGAGACACAGACATTCTTTCATTTTTATTTGTATGTTATAAGGTGGAGTTTTGGGATTTTCAAACAAAACTCTGGTACAAGGAGTCCCCTTCTTACAATCCATTGTTTCTGCCAGGAAAGCATTTTCAATGGAAGTTCCACAAAAGAGGACACATCCATATTCTATATGCTGAGTATTCTCTCCTTCTTGCCATGAAGGAAGCCCAAAGCCCCATTCCTCCACTCCTGACTTTTGGTGTCACAGAGTGGTGTTCAAGATCCTCTTCTTCAAGTTCCAGAAAGATGAAGAAAAAAGTCACACGGAGATAGTGATTGTTTCTGTGCCAGCAGAAAACCAGTCATTTAGTCATGACCACCCAGGAATGGAGCTTTGGTAATAAGAGCAAGAAAAAGGCTGAGTGTTCTTTGGAGCTGGGGAAGACAGAAACTCTACTGCCATGGCAGGGCACTGCGGTTTGTTACACATTTCTGTGCATAGCATGACATGGTTCATATTCCATAAACCTAGGTGGCTTTTATTCCCTCATTTTAGTGTGAGAGGGATTCTCTGGGTAGGAGGTTATCAAGTAAATGCAAGGATGGATTGTTACTCAGTCATGTGACTCTTTGTGACTCCATTTAGAGTTTTCCTTGTCACTAGAGTGATTTGCCCTTTCCTTCTCCAACTTGTTTTATAGATGAGGAAACTGAGGCAAACATAGTGACTCACTCAGAGTCACACAGCTAGAGAATATCTGAGTATGGATTTGAAATCAGGAAGATGAGTCTTTCTTGTGTTTTATCCACTGCACTAAACACAGCTAGGTTCTGTGAGGAAGAGTTTAAGTAATCTGACAATGTAGATGGAGTGGTTGACGGAGACCCAGAAAACTGTGTTCTGTTGCTCACACTCAATTTCAATGTTATCTCTGCTTTATTTGGGTAAGAGGACAACATTGACACAAAGTCTTCCCTTATTTGGGATAACTGTGATGTCCAGTAGTTGGTAGATAATGAAGCCCTTTCCAGTCATAGAAAGTGTTTGAGTAAAATTCAAAGAAATTATGTTCATGTACAAATGAAAGGTGAGCTCAGTGGCACTGTATTGATATTCATACTCTCTTACCTTGTCTAGAAATGAAACTTTAAGAATGGTGGGAGTTATCAGTAGAGAGAAAGAAATAGAAACTCAAAAGTAATGACCTAAATCATCATCCAGTGGGGCACTAGGTGGCACCATAGTGCACACAGTGCCATGCCTGAAGTCAGCAAGACTCAGCTTCCTAAATTCAAATTTTGCTTCAAACACTAGCTAGTAGCGTGAGTCTGGGCAAGTCCCCAGCTCTGTTTGCATCACTTTTCTCATCTATATAACCACTCCAGTATCTTCGCCAGGAAAGCCCCAAATGGCATCATGAAGGGTCAGGCATGACTGAAAGCACTGAACACAAACAGTACCTTGATGGAAGCTGAGGATTCTAAGAGGGAGAGGTAGGGAGAAAGAATGGTCCACTTATGAGGAAAACCAGTGCAGAGACCTGGAGGTTAAATTAGATCAGAGAAAGCATTGATTGAATGCTTACTATAGGTTGACCACCCTTCCTTCCCATGAATAGTGATATAAAAAAAAGAAAAATAGTCCCTACCCTCAAGGAACTTCTATTCCAACAGGAAAGGTCATACATAAAAAGCAAGGAAAAGGTAATCCAAAGAATGAGGAGCTGAGCCAGGTTAGAAATGAGCATGACTGACCTAGAGTCATTCATCCTCAAATGAAAGATCTGAAGAGGAATCCACCACTTGAAGAACAAATCTATGGAAGTTGAGGAGTCATTTCAAAGGTGAGGTGGAAAAACAGATTTTTATGGATCTAAAAACCCAACAGAGTCATTTACATCAGATCCTAGAGACAATGGGGAAGGACTGGTGTTTATCAATTGGGTGAGTGACGTGGTCAGACTTTGCCCTCAGAAAAAGGAAAACATTGCCATAAGTGGGGAAGACAGATTGGAATGGGAGACATTTGAGGCAGCAAGGTCTACTCAAAGGCCAGTGAAGTACTTCAACCAAAGGCTTTCACTCAAATTGACCCATGTGAACAGAGCCAAAGGGATATAGGCAAGAGATGCTGGAAAGGTAAAAATGCCAAGATTCAGCAAATGATTTCCTATATGGAGTGAGTAAGAGGAATTGAAGTTGACATAAAGTTTACAAAATTAGATTAGCAAAATGGTGGTGTTCTTTGCAGTAATAAGGAAGTTGGAAAGGGGTAAGTCTGGGGATGGGGTGGTACATAATGAATTCTGTCCACAATGTGTGGTCTTGGAGATGCTTACAGGACATCAGATTCAAGATGCTAGATTCAGAGAACAAGTGGTAGACAAGTCCAGATCATAGAAGGGAAATGATGTGCAATCATTCTGCAAAGATTTGGAAGCATTATGATTTCAAATCAGGAAGGAAAAGATACTTTGGCAGTGAGGTATGTGAGTTAAAAAAAAAAATTGCCCACACTGAGAGAGTATGCAGCACCTAGATTTGGTGAGATCCTCTTTGGGGCACTGTGTTCTGTTCTGGGCATACCTTTAATGAAGAATTTTGATAAGCCAGAGAAAGTCCAAGGGAGAGAAACCAGCATGTGGAAGGGCTTTGTGTTCATGATAAAAGAGGATCAGTTAAAGTAACTGGGAATGTTTATCCTGGCAAAGAGAAGACTTGTGAGAAGGGGAAGGGAGGTGAAAGCTGTCTTCAGGCATTTGAATGACTCTCCCAAAGAAGCAGCAGTAGTCTTGTGCTTCTTAGCCCTAGAGGGCAGAAGTCTTAAGTTGGAAGCTGGAAAGAGGCAAATCTAAGTTTTATGTAAGCAAAAACTTCATTAATCAGTGGCAGAAGTTTCTCAACCAAAGCTTACTGGACAGTTCTGGATCAAGATGTGGAGGGATCTGAGTTGAACTCTGACCTCTGTGGACCCTTGAAAACTTGAGTTTCTCTGCTGAAACTAAAATTCTCTGGCTGGTCCTGGGCTTTTTTTTTTTTTCTTTTTTGCCTTTGTAAACTTCTTGTAGTGTGGGCTATTGACTTTTTCCAATCAGTGTCCTTCCCTCCTGCTCCTCTACTTCTAGACCCTTCATCATACTACCCCCTTTCCATAACATTACAAATAGAAGTCTTTGAAAAATATGAAGCCCTTTGGGATTTATTTATTTGTTAATGCTATTTTAATGCAGCCAAGCTAATGCGCTCACTAGGGGATGGGTTCTTCAGGTGAGTTTCGATAGCTGGCTAATGACCGATGGGTGCCCAACTTCCTCATGACCTCCACGGAAGCCCAGTAAGTGAACAAAGAATCTGAAGAGATGGCGGTTAAAGACCTGTCTCTTTGGTTGTTTTAATAGCTTTGACTTCCGATCACAAACTGTGTGTAACACAAGCCCTCACCCAATGAAGCCCAGCTGTGCAAACAGGGGACCGTAACTGGATCTAACTGCTTCACCTCGGTCATTTTTTTTTTCAGTATTGGGAAAGGTTCATGTAGGATCCTGTGATATTTTTTAAAGTCTGTGTTCATGTTAGATAGAGTCTGATAGTTTTCAGAGACAATTGCCAAAGATGTATTTTAATGATGAACTGCAGACTCCTGAGAATCTTTCATGAATACAACCAGAAGCTAGATGCTGCTTCCAATGACCTACTGCACTTTTCCAAGGGCTGACCAGCTAGGATTTGTGGAG
The DNA here is from genome assembly GCF_028372415.1 of Notamacropus eugenii. NCBI lineage: Eukaryota > Metazoa > Chordata > Mammalia > Diprotodontia > Macropodidae > Notamacropus > Notamacropus eugenii. The sequence goes on from NC_092874.1 coordinate 8,466,172, forward strand.
CTACCATTGGAACAATATGGAAGATATGAAAGGACTCTTATGACTCCAAGAAAGAAATTATCTCTAAAAAAAAAGATTTAAGAAAAAAACAGAAATGACTGTTGAATGAATTCTGCTTTACTCATAGAGAATGAGGGGCTTACAGCTCAAAACTGGGAGATTTTGTCAGAATATTTTGTTTGTCCAGATTTTTTGTCTGTCAGAATAATATGCCAAAATTGTCAGAAATAAAATCATTTCCATTTTAATGGAAAATTAAAATGATATTGGGATACAAATATACACTTAAGTGCCACCCACCAAAAAAAGGAAATTTTGTCTACAAATGATCACCAAAATTCAAATATTTGATTAGATCAAGATTATTCAAGCTGGTATCCATCTAACTTCCCTCTACCATCTGAATATGAGATCTTTATGAGCAGGTGCTGCCTTGCTTTTGTCTTGCTAATCTGAGTACCTAGCAGAGGACTTGATGTACACACAGTTTGTTATTGTGTTTGTCCTTCATTCTCAAAGAGGACCATGACATCAAGATGATGACATGACTCACAGTTGACTTTGATTTGAGTGATGGAGGGCTGTGCAAGGTCACCAACCTCACTTTCTTCTCCTGAGCCCTCTGGGTCCAGTGGCCTAATATTCCTCAGGATGGCCAGAAATGGCCCAGGATGCAATGTGAGATCCTGGTTCTTTCAGGCCTAGGTCTTACAGCATTCTCACTTTGAGTGAGATATACCCATTCAGTGAATAGACTTCTTTAAGTAGCTTCTCAAGTCATGGCTCCTTTAAAAAAGAATCAAACTGGGAGGGGAAGACCCTCAGGGTCAATGGGTTGGTTACTTGTTGTCATTCATTCTCGAAGAGGACCAAAAGAACATCATCATGATAAAGTGAAGTTTCAGTGTGGCCAACTGGGGATGATCACACCAAAATGAGCCGCGAATATTCTATCATAAATAGGATCCAAATAGTCTGTGTGAACATTTGGAATGGGTACTCCAAATTTGCACATCCTATGTTTCCTTTGCATTGTCTCAATTGTTCTTTGTTCATAGGGCACAGCACCTTTTCTGATGTGGGCACGGCATACTGAGCAGTCCTGTGTCAGTGTCTCCCATGTCACACAAAGCTATTTTTTCTTAAATTCATTTATTTATTTATTTTTAGTTTTCAACATTCATTTCCACAAGATTTTGAGTTCCAAATTTTCTCCCCATATTTCCTCTCCCTCACTCAAAAACACCATGAATTCTGATTACTCATTACCCCAATCTGCCCTCCTTCCTATCACACTGTTCCCTTCCCTTATCCCCATATTCTCTCTTTTCTTGTAGGGCAAGATAGATTTCTATACTCCACTGCTGGTATTTCTTATTTCCCAGTTGCATGCAAAAGCAATTCTCAACATTCATTCCTTAAATTTTGATTTCCAGTTTCTCTTCCTTCCTCTTTTCCCACCATCCCCACTGAGAAGGCAAGCAATTCAATATAGACTATATACGTGCAGTTTTGCTAAAGACTTCCATAAGTCATGTTGTGAAAGACTAACTATATCTCCCTCAATCATATCCTACCCCCTATTTATTCTATTCTCTCTTTACACTTTGTCCCTCCCCTAAAGTGTTTGCTTTTAATTACTCCCTCCTCCCATTTGTCCTCCCTTCTATCATCCTCCCACCCCACTTAACCTCTTTTTCCTTACTTTCCTGAAATTTAAGACGGATTTTCATACCAAATTGAATGTGCATGTTATTCTCTTCTTAAGGCTTATGTGATGAGAGTAAGCTTCACTTTTTCCCTCTCAGTGCTCCCCTTTTTCCCTCCATTGAAAAAGCTTTTCTCCCTTTCTCCTCTCAATATATTCCTCTCATCCCTTAACTTAATTTTTTAGATATCATCCCTTCCTATTCAACAAACCCTGTGCCCCTTTGTACATATATATATATATATATATATATATATATATATATATATATATATATATATACATACATAGACACACACATATATATGTGTGTGTCTATGTATTTATGTATACGTGTGTATATATGTATATATGCATATGTATATATACACACATGTATGTGTGTATATATGTGTATATATATATATATATGTGTGTGTGTGTGTGTGTGTGTGTGTGTGTGTGCGTGTGTGTGTGTATAATCCCTCCAACTACTCAAATATTGAGACAAGTTTCAAAAGTTACAAATATTATCTTTCCATGTAGGAATGTAAACAGTTCAAATTTAGTAAGTCCCTTATGATTTCTATTTCCTGTTTACCTTTCCATGCTTCCCTTTTTTCTTGTGATTTAAAGTCACATTTTCTATTCATCTCTGGTCTTTTCATCAAGAATGCTTGGAAGTCCTCTACTTCACCGAATGATAATTTTTTTCCCCTGAAGTATTATACTCAGTTTTGCTGATTAGGTAATTTTTGGTTTTAATTCTAGTTCCTTTGGCTTCTGGAATATCATATTCCAAGCCCTTCAATCCCTTAATGTAGAAGCTGCTAGATCTTGTGTTATCCTAATTGTATTTTCACAATGCTCAAATTGTTTCTTTCTGACTGTTTGCAATATTTTCTCCGTGCACTGGGAACTGTCAAATTTGGCTGCAATATTCCTAGTAGTTTTTCTTTTTGAATCTCTTTCAAGAAGTGATTGGTGGATTCTTTCAATATTTATTTTACCCTCTGGTTCTAGAATATCAGGGCAATGTTCCTTGATCATTTCAGGAAAGATGATGTCTAGGCTCTTTTTTTGATCATGGCTTTCAGGTATTCCCATAATTTTTAAATTATATCTCCTGGATCTATTTTCCAAGTCAGTTGTTTTTCCAATGAGATATTTTGCATTGTCTTCTATTTTTTCATTCTTTTGATTTTGTTTTGTAATTTCTTGGTTTCTCATAAAGTCATTAGCTTACACATGTGCTCCATTCTAATTTTTGAAGAATTATTTTCTTCAGTGAACTTTTGAACCTCCTTTTCCATTTGGCTAATTCTGCTTTTTAAAGCATTCTTCTCCTCATTGACTTTTTGGGATTCTTTTGCCTTTTGAATTAGTCTATTTTTAAAGGTGTTATTTTCTTCAGCATTTTTAGGTCTCCTTTCGCAAGCTATTGACTCACTTTCATGATTTTCTTGCATTGCTTTCATTTCTCTTCCCAATTTTCTTCCACCTCTCTTATTTGATTTTCAAAATCCTTTTTGAGTTCTTCCAAGGCCTGAGACCATTGAATATTTATTCTGGAGATTTTGGATGCAGAAGTCTTGACTTTTATTTCTTCTTCTGATGGTATGCATTGCTTTTCTTCCTCTGAAAGGATGGGAGAAAATATCTGCTCATTAAGAAAGTAACCTTCTATAGTCTTATTTTTTTTCCCTTTTTTTGGGCATTTTCCCAGCCAGTTACTTGACTTTTGAGTCCTTTGTCAAGAGGAGGATATACTCTGGGGACTTGTAAGTTCTCAGTTCCTCCAAGGTGGCACAGTCAACAGAGAGGAGTTTACTCCTCTCCTGGCCTACACTCTGGTCTGGGAGCTACCGCAAGCTCTTCTGCCCAGGATATGTGAGTAGGATTCCCTCTCCAGGGCCTCCACCAGCTCCACCAGGCCAGGGCTCTTCCTCACCCCAGAGCTGTCACTCAGAACTGAGACCCAGATCAGCAGCTGGATTCCCCCAAGGTCTTTTGGCCAAGAGTTCCAAAAAATGGGTGCTGATGTTGCCTGGGGCTAGGGGTGGGGGAGGACTCTGCTCCCTTCTCACCCAGGTGAAAGAGTTTTTGCATTGATCTTTGAAGCTGTCTCTGGTGTTTGTGAGTTGAGGGATCTGGGAACTGCAGCACTGCTGGTGATGCCCTGAAGCCTGCTCCAGTCCTGTGTGTGCCACACCCCACAGCCAGGCTGTGCTAAGGACAAAGCAGGTGTGATAGACCTTTCCTGTCCATGTTCCAGACTACCTTGGCTGGAAATCTCTTTCACCCTGTTGTTTTGTGGCTTCTGCTGCTCTAGAATTTGTTTAGAGTCATTTTTCCAAGTATTTTATGGTCTGTGGGGGGAAAGCTCCTACAGGTTGTCCTTCTACTCCACCATCTTGACTCCACCCTGCAAATCCAAATTTCTTGAGAGAGACCTTGAGAGTGTCCTTGTATCTGACTTCCATGTGATAGCCTTCCCCATGTGAGTTCTCCATAAAATAGTCTTTTTGGCAGTGTACATTTTGCCTTCGAACAGTGTTACCAGCCCATCGCAGTCATGCAATGTTAGAATGCTTGGCAGTTTAGCTTGAGCAAGGACTTCACTGTTTGATACCTTATCCTGCCAGGTAATACTCAAAATCTTCTTAACACAATTCAAAAAGAAGTGATTCAGTTTCCTCACATGACGCTGGTAGATTGATGTTTCACAGGCATATAACAATATGGTCAGCACAACAGCAGGTGCTTAATGAATATTGCTGATTGGTTGGTTCAAGTTGATGTTCAGTGGATCTTGTTATGCTCTTGCCCTATTGGCATGGCACAGGATGAGGTGAGAGGAATAGGATACTGTGAGAGAACTAGAGCCTCCAAACCCTATGTGTTAGACAGCTAAGCTTAATATAAAGCCAGCTTGCCTTTAAGCCTTTAAACATTTTCCTTCAGGAAATTGACACATACTCATTTAAACCTAGAATAAATACAATTTTGCTTTTTCATTCATTCATCCCATTAAGACTTATTATTTGTCTACTAAAGATCAAGAACTGCCATTCCATCATCATGTGATTTTTGAAAACATTTTACCAGAGTGATTAGTGCTTATAAGTTGGTATAAATGTGAGAACACAGATATGGAAAAACGGAGACAAAGAGAGACAAAGCATTGTAAAGAGATAAAGAGACAAAAATGGAGTAATTCAATATTGCTCTGAAACTTTCAATGTGTTTGTTGTGACCTTACAGGAGAGAATTTTTTTTTCTGGTGACAGTATATTAATATTTGATTTCTGAAATAAGATAACATTTCCCCTTTCTTATTAATTATCTAAGTCAATAGTTTTAGGTAGTCACTTCCTTACATCAAGAAATTCTTTGTTCTTCTCCATGAGGTTTTCCTTTAGAATAAGATCCATGTTTTACCTTATAGATATCGGATGCCTTGAATTAAATTGAGCTGTCAAAGGGACGGGGCCACATGATCCTCTCACAATCATAGATCCAAAGTCTGTAAATCCACCTCATGGCTTAGAATCCCTCTCTGCATCATTGGCAGAGAGGACCCAGCTGAGGATGATATGACTATTCCTTTCTTATCTAAATATTTAAGATAGCTCTGGAGGAGAAGTGAGACTGGTGACCTGCACAGTCCTCCTTCACTCAAAACAAAGTCAAGTGCAAGTCATGTCATTATTTCTCTGATGGCATAGTCTTCTTCTCACAGGACAAACATGAGATCTTTAAGATGTCAATAGAATCACAACTGTTGGAGCTGGAAGGGACAATAGAAACAATAATCAATACAAGCCCTGGAGCTGTTTCAGCAGTAAACAAAACACTAGGAAAGAAGGAAACACATATTCATTAAGCATGTCCTCTGTGTCTGGCTCTCTGCTAAGAACTTTAGAAATATTTTTTCATTTGATCCTCACAACAACCCCGGAAATTGGAGGATAATTGTACCTCTATTTTATACTTGAGGAAGCTGAGGCAGGAAAAATGTCCAAGTCATCTAGCTATTAAGATCTGGAGCTAGAGTGGAATTCAAGTCTTCCTAATTTCTGAGCCAATGATTTGCCTCCTGGACTGCTTACCTACCTCTGAAGAACACTTAGTGACCCTGCTAAAGCTATGGTGGGTTCTTCTCTTCAATCAATCAATATTTATTAAACCCTACTATGTGAGACACTGTGCTGAGCACTGTGAATGCAAAAGAAGCCAAAGATAGCCCCTATCCTCAAAGAATTTACAGTCCAATGAAGGAGATAACATGCAAACACATATACACAAAGCAAACAACACATAAGTTAAATAGAAAACAATTAGCAGAGGGAAGGCACTGAACTGAGAGGAGATGAGGAAAGCTTCTTGTGGTGGGGTGTTAGTTGGGACTTAAAGGAAGTTATGGAAGATAGTAGTCAGAGAAGAAGAGGAAAAGTCTTCCAGGCATGAGAATCATCCAGGGAAAAAAAAGACCAGAGCAGGGAGATGGAGTGCCAGGTTCATGGAATGTCCAGAATGTCAATGTGAGGTAATTGAAGACTACTTGTCAGGGAGTAAGGTATAAGAAGAATAGGGTGGTAGGAGAGGGCAGGTTATGAAGGGCTCAGAATGCCACACCTTGGAGGCAACAGGGAGTAAATGGAGTTTATTGAATATTCAATAAATGCTGAATATTTATTGACATGACCAGACTTGCATTTAAGGAAAATCACTTTAGTGACTGAATGGAGGATGGACTGGAGCTGGGAGAGATGTGGCAGGGAGATCCACCAGCAGCTATTGCAATAATAAGGTCATGAGATTATGAGGGTCTGCACCAGGGTGGGAGCTATGTCACAGAAGGGAAGGGGGAATATTTGGAAGATGTTACAAAGGTGCAATGGCTAGGCCTTGGCACCATCTTGGATGAGGAGGGTGAGAGAAAGTTAGGAATCATAGATAAGTCCTAGGTTGTGAGCCTAGGGGACTGGAAGGATGGCATTACTCTTGATGGTAATGGAGAAAGTTGGAGGCAGGGAGGGTTCAGGGAGAAACATAATGAGATCTGTTTTGGACATGCTGAGTTAAGCAGAGACCTCAGGGAAGTTTCCATGTTGGTCCTATATCCATCATTACTCTATTTCTCCCTATGTTAATGGACACATTAAAGACATGGCTTTCAAGTAGTATATCCTTTCACCTGATCAATAGGACCTTTCCCCTGCTGGAAGATGTGCTTGCTGTAGAAGAATTCTGTATCTGTCTATGTGATGGATTCTTCCTCAACTGATTCTGAAGAAAGGAGAGTATCCACTGTGATGTTCTGAGGCTCTGGATTGTCCTGAATCACAAAGTGGACCCTACTAAATTGCTTGTCCTAAATTGCATCTAAGACCTAAATAGGTCTTTTGGAGTTGCTCCAAAAGAATTTGTGACCTACTAGTCAAAGTGGAGAGGCTAAGAAGTGTCTTTACAAACAGCTTGGAGAGAAATTGAACCATCTAGAATATCAAAAATCCAGTTAGGTCAGGATCTGGATAAGCGGGTAGATCTTTCCTAGCATCTTCCTTTTCTGAATGATTAGCAGTTAGAAAATCAGCCCTACCTGCTGACAATATGGACATCCCTATCCCAGAATGACTGCTCTCCCTCATCACCACCATTCTGTCATGCAAGAGACAAAGCCCTGCGCATGCATGCACAGAATCATGGAAATACTTGGCACTTATCAAGGTCTGAGGTGCCAATTACATGAGAAACTAAAAAATCACCCCTCTCCTCTGCCCCAGCTTAGTCATGCATGACTAGCAAGTGAGCCAAAGAAATTAATGGAGCTGAACCAAACAGACTAAGATTAGTAACAGACCCAAGCTATCAAAAGCTGCCTAATTGGACCATTCTGTTCTCTGTGAATGACAATAGATATGTCCTCATTTCTTTGCCTGTTTTCTGCTCATTGAATGAATTACTCATGTCATCAGTATTATCATCACCATATCAGAGGCTTCCTAGAGTGGGTGCCTGTGGATAGCACCTCCAGCTCTTTCCCTCTTCTACCTGTCCACTCAGAGCTTCCAATGCAGTCTCTGACAAGCTCTCAATGATATCAATTCCTTCAGAAAAAAGTATGTATTTAGGACAAGCAAGAAGTCCTGCATTCGACACATTTTACTAACATCTCCAGCAACAGACACTGGGGTGGGGGATCAATCATCTGAAGAGTTCACCACATTTTCCCCTTTTCATTTCCATGTTTGGTGACAAGCAAACACTAAATCAAATCTCCAGAGGAGAAAATGAAAACATGCCTCCACCCTTGTGGAGATCTCTTGACTCCTTAACCACCCTCCCTTTGATTGTCAGCATTGATTCTGGAGATGTAGACCCCAAAACACAACCTTTTAACTTGGGCAGTAGAGATAGTTCAAAACATATCCACTGGGCCAATTAGGATCCCCTTTCTAAAAACCTGCCAAGGAGTAGGAAAGCCAAGCATGGTGTGACACATGAGAAATTCTGTCCAGTGGCCTGGCATGACCATCACTATCATCATCCTCAACAGCAGCGGCTGCCACACTACTAGCATTCCCATAGTGCTTTGAAGTTTGCAAAGCCCTTGATGTTCATTATTTCCCTTGATTGTAACAACAACTCTGGCATGTAGGTGTTCTTACTGATTATCTCCATTTTATAGATGAGGCAAATGAGGCAGACAGAGGTTAAATGATTTAACCAGGGTCATACAACTAATAAATGTCCAAGGCAGGATTCAAACTCGGGTTTTGTTTTTTTTTTTTTTTACTACAAATCAACTGCTCTATCAACTGGGCTACCTAACCCGAAAACTTTTATTAAGCAGCTGTTGTGTGTCAGGTACCATGCTTGCCAGAAAGGGTACAAAGACAATATATACGTATATATCCTTATATGTATGTGTGTGTGCATGTGTATGTGTATGTGCCTGTGTGTATCCCTTAATAATATTTTGGAGTTTCCATTCTTTGGGCATCATAGGGATTAGCCTGAACTATGACACAGGGCTCACCTGAACTTAGTCATACCAACATGCCCAGGTTCTGCCATGATGCCAAGGTTTGCCCAGGGCTGACACCTCACCATCTGCCCAAGCTGTAATGCAGAAACTCACCTTGGCTTCCACCTCTTACCCTTGACCTTGAAATCAACATTAGCATTCCTACTGGAATGGGACAATTTACTTGCCAATGGCTCCTCTCGTAACCCCTTTGGACTTCTAAGGCCACAGCTCCCTTCTTGGACCCTACTTTCCCATATGTGTTGAATCGCCCTACTATAATGGAAGCTCTTTGAGGGGAAAATCTCTCTTACTCTTGTTCTTGTGTCTTCAGGGTCAAGCATAATACCTAGCATACAGTGGGCACTTAAGAAGTGCTGATTAAATTCAACTTCTACACTGGGAGTTAGTAGGTGATATTTAGGGGTCATGGCATTGCTTTCCTGACCTCCTTTGGCACAACTATAGCTGTTGGAGGATGAATAAATCAAAGGATCTCAGAGTTCATCCAATATGCTCTCCTTATCTAACCAGAAATAATAGTCATGTAGATATTAAGTGGGTAGTATAGACACTGGATTCAAGACTTTGGGACTGGCCTATGCTGGCCACTTGTCTACATCATTCCTGGAATATTCCATGCATGCCCAGCCATGGGATATAACATTCAGGTCTCTGTCTGTAGCGCATTTGCACTCTCCTTTATGTATGGCCTTCTTCAGTTAGAGAGATGGTACCTTACAATAACAATTGGCTTCTTTTCCAGCCAGAGGTGCCGCTGTGCCCAGACCATAGGACCTGGAGGCAGGAAGACCTGAGTTCAAATTTGGACTCACATAGTTGCTAGCTGTGTGATCCTGGGCAAGTCATAACTTCACTCAGTCTCAGTTTATGTATCTGTGAACTGACGGTAATCACAACACCTACTTCCCAAGGCTGTTGTGAGGATCAAATGAGATAGTACTTGTAAAGTGCTTAGCATAGTGTCTGGCACATAGTAGGTTCTTGTAAATGCTTGTTGAGACATTTATTAGATTTGATATTATTTATCTATATTGTATATAACACATTTTTATTATATAATATTTCATATCATCAGGTACATAGTTCAGTGGATAGAGTACTGGGCTTGGAGTCAGGAAGACCAGAGTTCAAATCCAGCCTTAGTCATTTAGTTGCTGTGTAATCCTGGGCAAGTCACTTCACTTCCATTTTGCCTCCATTTTCTCATCTGTTTGCCTCCATTTTCTCATCTGTAAAATGGGGATAATTAAGAGCACATACTCCCCTACATATAACTGGATGTCATATTGGTTTTACTGGCTCTCTCTATCACCCTGTTGGCTCCCACTAAACTTGAAGTCTGTTTTTAAAAATACATATATATTTCTCAGACAAAGTCTGCCCCAATCATAAACTTTGGAAAGTATTTTTTTAAACCACAGGGAAGATGTTATGCTAATCCCTATAAAATTTCATCTTACCCAATTCAGGCCAAAACTGTGGCCTGGACAAAATCTTTTTGAATGCTGCCTGTATCATCCAGGGGTTTAGCTCCCTGAACTTCCCAGCCCCTTCCCACACACCCTCAATTTGATTTCTCTTATATTTCTAGGACCAAGACTTTGGTCAAGAAATTTTATTTCTGTATACCTCAGTTTCTGCATCTGTATAACTGGGATAAAAGGAAGCACTTGAGGACTCCTTGGTGAGTGACTGTTAACTGAGGATCCCTGTCCTCTAATGAAGACAGAATGACTACACTGTGGCACTTAGGGCACTGGCAGCATCTATTCGTTTAAAATAATGACTGCTTCAAGATCACAAGGATGCTTGGACCAGAATTACAGCTGGTATTTATATCTAAATATAGATATATATTTGTCACAGCAAAGTGACAAAGTCCTTACATCTGTTCACTCACTCGATCCTCAGAACAAACCTGGAGGCTGTTACTAGAAATATTCAAGATCATTGACAAAGGAGTAGCGTGCGTCTAGTCAGCGCCTGAGTGACCAGGTCAGTGACTTGCTCAAGGACACTCATACCAGATGTGCATTTTGAGCCCAGATTTTCTTGACTCAAAGGTCAACAATCAATACATAAACATTGATTCAATACCTACCTTGTGTCAGCCTGTATGCTAAGCACTAAGGGTACCAAAAAAAGGCAAAAGTATTAGTTCCCTCAAGGAAGTTACCGTAGACAACGATGTGTCCATCACACCGTGTTCTTTCCTGTTCCAAGGACAAATGTGTATAAGACATCAGAAGGGAAAGGGAATGTAGGAATTTTTATAGAGTATCCTCTCACTACAATTAAGGAAACTGAGGCTCCAAGTCATTGCTGTCATATCATTTCTCTCTAGTATTAGTATTTGGCATGACTGGGATTAGGATCAGTGTCTCCTAACTCACAGTCAGGAGTTCATTTCACTAGATCTTTGTGGAGGCAGATTGGAAAGCACACTGACCCAGGAGCTTGAGGAATAGGGACAAAGCTGGACACAGATGCTTTCTGGGTACCCACATGACCTTGGGCACATTGACTAAGAAGAATGTGGGCCTCTGTTTCTTCCACTCTACAGGGAGGAAAATGGGTTTCTGTCCTTTTCGGGGTCTTTCTGCCCAAAGTCTATGATTCGTATTCTATTAACTTTGAAGCTTCTACAAGGGATGCAGAATAAAAACAAGAAAATTGAGCTCTCTTTGTTTCCAAAGTGGATATTACTGACAAGCAGAATAATCTGACTCTTACAAGCAGGAGAAAGAGCCTTGGGGACAAGAGTGGCCTTTACGCCAAGAAGACTTGCGTGGATTGGCAGGGCCTCCTACGGTATCCATGAAACAAGCTTGTGGGGAGACAGCAGGAACTTTGGCGTGTTGTCTTTGGAACAAGGATTCAGTTAATTTGTCTCCTTCACTTACAAAAGCCAAGAACAAATAGCCTCCTAAGGAGGAGAGGAGATGCACAGAAGGAAATCCACAGGCAAGTAGTATGAGGAAAAGATCAGAGGAAGGGGGAAGGACAGAAACCACCACGACAATGACTATGCACAAAGTGGTGGCCGTCTGCCTTCTTCATTCTTCTCTTATGGAACCCAGTTGAGTGGAGTCCAATTTCCCTGGAAACAGCAAATAGAACTTCCTAGGATACAGCCTGGACTTCAGTTCATTTACAGCTTCCTGAAAGAAAATGACAACTTAAGGATGACCTTGCCACTTGACCCTAAACTTAGAAAACAAGCTTTCTTGCTTCCTAGCCAAGGAGTCTAAGGTTTGCTTCAAATACTTTCATTCCCCAATGAATTCTCAGCCAGCACATGAAGAGAAAAATAAGAGGAAGTGGGATGGATAGGGTGTCCCCAAATGCTAATCACTGCATATCATGTATTTCCCACTCTGGAGCAAAATTCTGATGTCTCTGTCCTAGTTGTGGCTTTGCATATGATATTTTTGTTATATAGTTGGCAGAATTTGGGCTTCAGATTATCCTTATTTCTGCCAGAAGATACATCTGAAATCTGCAGGTCAATTCTCCAGATCCCTTCTTCTGCCTTCCTAAGTGTTGCTCAAGACAGAATTAAAAATTGTGCCCATTTAGTGGGGAGCCTGTAACTATAATTCTAGGAAAAGTGAAGAATCTTCACACACACACACACACACACACACACACACACACACACACACACACAAACCCCCAAGCCTTGGCACTTTGAGACTAAAGCAGTGGGTGAGGATCTTCCAGGTGAATCACACGTCACCTTTTCTGGGTTCGAAGCCTGTCCCAGACTTAGCTCTGCTTTAGACTTGGGAGAAAGGTCAAGATCACCAAGATTCTGTCCAACATCTCTATGGTGAATTTTGTTCTCCAAAGAAGGCCAAAATGACATCACCATGATATAGTGAAATTTCAATGTATCTGACTGTGGCTGATCAGACAAATATGAGGTTGGAATGCTCTATGACAGGATGGGCACAGATAGTTCGTGTGAATGTTTGGGGTGGATACTCCAAATTTGCCCATCCTATGCCATCATGCTGGTTCCACCTCCTCCCCACTCCAGCTCTGAGGATAGTCATCAAAGTCACTCTGCAGTTTCTTAGGAGGATGTGTCAGCTATCAATGGCTCCACAAGCCACAATTCCCCATTGAGCTTTGCTGTCTTCACTTAGCAAAATGCTAAGTTCCTGGAGGCCAGGATCTAAGGGCTCATATTTATTTCCCCAATAATTAGCACAAGACCTAGCACATAGCAAACTACTAAATTATTTACACAAGCACACACACATGCATATACATACATAATTCCCACGGACACATATACTATGACATACACACTCACAAATGCACACATGCACATATATGCATATACGTATATATATATATATATAAAGTTATTGCTCAGTCATTTTTCAGTCTTGTCTGATGCTTTGTGTCATTTGGGGTTTCTTTCATGACCCCATTTGGGGTTTTCTGGGCAAAGACGCTGGAGTGATTGACTATTTTCTTCTCCAGCTCATTTTACAGATCAGTAAACTGAGGCAGACAGGGTGAAGTGGTTTTCCAAGGTAACACAGTTAGGAAGTATCTGAGGACAGATGTGAACTCAGGTCTTCCTGACTCTAGGCCTGGAGAGAGAGAGAGAGAGAGAGAGAGAGAGAGAGAGAGAGAGAGAGAGAGAGAGAGAGAGAGAGAGAGAGAGAGAGAAAGAGAGAGAGAGAGAGAGAGAGAGAGATGAAAGAAAGAAAGAAAGAAAGAAAGAAAGAAAGAAAGAAAGAAAGAAAGAAAGAAAGAAAGAAAGAAAGAAAAAGAAAGGAAGGAAGAAAGAAAAAGAAAGGAAGGAAGGAAGGCAGGAAGGAAGGAAGGAAGGAAGGAAGGAAGGAAGGAAGGAAGGAAGGAAGGAAGGAAGGAAGGAAGCAAGGAAGGAAGGAAGGAAGGAAGGAAGGAAAGAAGGAAGGAAGGAAGATACATTGATACGTCGATAGATACATAGGCAGATAGATGATAGATAGATGGATAGAGAAATAGATATACATACAGATATTGTTAGTTATTTTCATCCATCCATCTATCTGTCTGTATGTCACTAAGCAATCCTTTCAGATGAGGTAATGGCTGGAGTTCAATCCAACAGGTATTAATTAAACACAAATACTAATTACTGTAATACAAAAAAAAACAAAACCACAAAACAAGAAAGCTGGCACCAAAGAATCGCTGCCTTCACAGAATGTACATTCTAATCCCATTAGTGGTTTTCATGGCATCTAATATTTCTTGAAAAGTCATCCCTTGTTGGGTTTCTTGATTTCACATTTCTTCCTGTAGATACGAAGATTCTCAAATGTCATCATGTCCTCTAAGTGATTCAAAGTCATCCTGTCCGAGTTCCTTGATTTGCTCCAAGAATCAACATTCCTTTCCCATGGTGAATCTTTCATTAGTGCATACTGGTACTTGCCTTATTGGTTACATCACTGAAGGCTAAAGTTAAATCTCTGAGAGGAAATCATGTGTATGAACAAGTGAACATATGAAAATAGCATTCATGTTTCTCATCTGTAAAATAGACATAAGAATGCTTTGTTTACTTCCCTTCAAAGGGGGACAAGAACTAGGTAGGCATTGTATCAAATGATGAAATGCTATTTTTCAGTAATATTTTATAATTTTACTATAATTTATTATAATTTCTCCTACATGTGCAAATGTTGTTATAAAAATCCTCTTATTTATGAGGATATTTTCATTTTAATTTGAAAATAACACTTTTCATCCTACTATTTTAGTGAGGAAAAATGCACTGTGCCAAATGACTTGGCTTTGTCTTTTGAAGCATTTGCAAATTCTGGTATTTCTAGTGTTGGTGGGCTGTGTGAACCTTAAAGCCTCATGGAACAATGAATGTCAGTCTCTTGTACTTTGGGTTTTGTAGGCAACCTTAAAATGATAAGCCAACTTTTCTGGTTGATTTCAAACTTGCAATATGTAGAAAGAAACTTGAGAAGCCCAGAACATTCAAACACTCCAGAAATGAGTAGGGATCTTGGTGTTGAATGTTTTCCCCAAACTCCCTGAAGTGCTTGTTACAAAAGTACATTAAATATTATCTTAGAGTGTAGTGTTATTGGTGTGGTCTATGGGTTAGCAAATTGGATGGGCAGCCAGCAACTGGGATTCTGTTCCCAGGCTTCTCAGCAACTGGGGATGCTGGACTACCACAAATTACTCAATTTGTCTCAATGACGTTTGTACAATTTTATAAGTAAAGAAAGTCACATAGTGAATTTTTTTTAAAGTCAAAGACCAATAAGCTTTTGCTCTTCTAATAAAAAAAAGATTTTGTAAAGACACAGTGCAGCATGTATAATATATCAGATTAATTACCACCTTAGGAAGGAGGGAGGGGAGAGAGGAAGGGATAGATTTTGGAACTCAAATATTTAAAAAAAATATTAAATGCTTTCAAATATAATTGGGGGAAAATAAAATATTTTACACAGACACTACAGAATAGTAGATAGACTGCTTGACATGAAATCAGAAAGACTGGTTCAAATCCTGACTCAGATATGACACATGAGACCATGGAAAAGTCTTTTCATCTCCCAGAAGTCATTTCCAGATGTAAATCAGTGGTTTTATGATTCCAGAAAACCATCACTGAAAAATGAGTGTTTCACAGGTGAATTTTTGAAACTGTTTTCTTGTCCCTAAAGAAAAAAGTATGGCCCTGGGCCTATCATCAAACTCCCCCAGGCCTCAGTTTCCTCTGCTGTCAAGTGAAGTAAATGGACTCAAGGATTGCTAAAATCACTTTCTTCTCTAATGTCGAGTGAATATAAGTATGAATCTACACCCCAATTCACAATGAGATAATTTTGTATGTTTACATACATGGTCACAGAATGCATGTAAAGAAAGCAGAACAGGATGGCCCAAGTTCAAACCTTATCTCTTCCACTTGATATGTCTGACCTTGAGGAAGTCACAGGGTTAGAATCTGGATCCTAGTTTCTTCATTTATAAAATAAGGCAGAAGTAGGGGGTGGGGAACATCTTGGCCTTTGAGGGTCCTCTCCGCCCTAATAATCTCCAAAACATTTCAAGCATTTGAATTAAATTCAGTTCACTGAATTTTAAGCAAGGGTGGGCAAAAATCAACGGACACCTTATGTTCATGACTCACCAACAACATTTGGATAGGAAGACAACAAGATGCATCGTTGTCATTGATAGAGCCTCAGCCCTGGTATCAGGAAGCCCTGAGTTTGGTCCCTGCCTCACACCTTCACTTACCATGTCATTCCATTCAGTCAATTAAGTCTCTGGATCAGTATTTTCTATCCTAGTGAATAATAGTTCCACGATAACCAACATTTATATAGTGTTCACTATGATCTCAGAAGGCAGATTCTATTATTATCTACATTTTCCTGATAAGAAACTGAGGCAGATAAAGGTTAAGGGACTTGTCTGCAGTGACACAACTAGTAAGTTTCTGAAGCTGGATGTTGAATTCAGGTTTTCCTGATTCCAGGCCCAATGCTTTATCCACTGCACTATGTGACCGCCTCAGTAATCATTATATAAATGGGAATCTCATCATTTTTTTTTTTTTACTAAATCCCTGATTCTACAGAGAACTGGCCTAAAAGTGTTCCTGCCTCCAAAAAGTCTTTAATTAGAGATCTGAGGCAGTGGTCTGGGTCCAGGCAGTGGTGAGATGAAGGATCAAATGTACATCTTCTGCTGCTCAATGTTGGTGATCTCTGGTGCCACCCCCTATCGCTGCCTGGACATGGCCAAAGCCAGACACAGGACTGGACAACTGACCTGATCAGGAGTCTAACTCTCCATCAATAAGCCAGCTCATCAATAATCTTGAAGTCTGTTACTCTAATGTCCTCTCTTGCCCTTAGCGTCCATGATCTGAACTCTGGAGAGAGGCCAAGGGACGAGCAGGCTCTCCTGTTCTGGGAGAGGCAGAGGTTGAGCTTGCATGCGACTGGTTCCTCCGATGATGTCATTTCTGATGCTGCAGCACATATGAAATTGATTAGCTGTGAGCAAATTAGCATGTTTCTGGGCAGCCAGCTGATATGCAGATGTCTGACATGAAGCACATACTGACTCCAAGGCTCAATTAGATGGTTTTGAAAAGCCAAGCCCTGGATCATTCAAGCCTCGTAAATCTCAACTTCTTGGAGTTTTTGCTTGGGTTAAACTTCCCAAAAAGGCAGGTTTGAGCTATCTGAGATCACAGTTGTCCTGGAGGAGCTGAGGGGCAAACTCTGTGTGTATGTGCGAGCGCGTGCGCGCGCTCGTGACAGAGAGACAGAGACAGAGAAGAAAAATGAGAGGAGAGGGGGAAAGGGAGAAACAGAGAGAGAGAGAGAGAGAGAGAGAGAGAGAGAGAGAGAGAGAGAGAGAGAGAGAGAGAGAGACAGAGAGAGACAGAGAGAGAGACAGAGAGACAGAAAGACAGAGAGACAGAGAGAGACAGAGACAGAGACAGAGAGACAGAGAGAGACAGAGAGAGAGAGAGACAGAGACAGAGAGACAGAGACAGAGAGACAGAGACAGAAAGAGACAGAGAGAGACAGAGACAGAGAGAGACAAAGAGAGAGACACAGAGACAGAGAGAGAGAGAAGGGAAAAGAAGGAAAAGGGAGAGGGAGAAAGAGAAAAGAGGAAGGAGGGGGAGGGGGAAGGGGAGGGAGAGAGTCTGTGTATGTGCACAGATTTTAGAGAATTCTCTTTTGTTCTTTATTTTAAGAAGCTCTCTTCCTCTGCATTCTAGGCTGTCTTGCAGAAAGATTGATGCTCAGGGTCCCTGCAAGGAAACACAGGGCCCAGCTTCCTAGCAGCCTGTAGACTCCTCCCTCTCTCTCTGCAGGACCCCACATATTTTGGCAGATGGTATTCACACAGAAGGGAAGGGCTCTAATGGTAGGAGGAATGCCAGGGAAATCTTTTTCCCACAATGTTCAAAATTCGGAGTGCAGCCATGATGATGCAGCACCCTGGGCAAATGGGAAAGCATTGACCTTTGGCCAAAAGACGCCAGCATTTATGCCCAAGGCAGGGTCACAGGACAGAGGGTTCCACTTCTCCCCAACTAACGGCTCTCTCTTGGCCCAGGTAAATATCCCAAATCCTCAGTCTCACCATCAAAGTCTTGAGCATCCTGGCTCCAGCTGCCCTTGTAGCCTTATTTTCTAGGACTCCTTCAAGTGAGCCACCCTCTGTTCTGTCTGACTGTTCTGCCACCTTCTGTCTCCTCTGCTTGACATTGGATCCCTCACCTCACTGCCTAAGTAGTTTCCCAAGTCTTTGATACCCTTCCTCCTCACGTCAGCCCTGTGAGATCCCTAACGCCGTTCAACATGCACGCAGTCCCCATTTCCTCCATGTTGGTTTCCTAATACCCCAAGTTATTAGCGCATGCATCCTCCTGAAGCTACTTCTATTACTTTGCAAATAGAATTGTATCTCTTCATTTCTATACATGTTCTGTCCCCAGGAGAAAGAAAGCTTTTTGTGGATAAAAAGTATTCTCTTTTGTCTTTGTTTCCCTAGGATCTATTATAATATTAAACGCTCAATAAATATTTATCTAGTAGACTTGTTTAATGTTGAAAACTGAATTTCACTTTTGAAAAAAATAGTATCTCCATTACATAAAGTGGAATAGATGAAATTTATCTGCCTTGATAGATCCCTGTATGGGGAAGGGAATCATCCATCCTTTTAGCCACAACCAAGGCTCTTTCCATCCGCCTTACTGCAGCTTCCTCCTACATGTTTCTTCTTCCCTAAATAGACTTGGAGCTGGATTTGGAGTCAGGAACACCTAAATATCAAGATTGCCTCTGTGACTTTCAGCAACTCACTTAACTTGTATCATTTGTAACATTGTCATCTGGAAAATGGGGATAAATAAGACATGACTCCAGAGTAGCTGTGAGGATCACATGGTAATATTTTATAAAAATCTGAGCTGATGTTTGCAAAGCATATATTGTGCAAACAGTAGCTACTATTATTGAGATGATATTTATTATTATCGAGAGCTGTCTTGATTTTCCTTTTGTATCCTTGGCAATTAGCATAGTGCTTACAAAGTACATAGTAAGTATTTAATAAATGCTTTTGCATTCACTCAAGAATTCGTTTCCTCAAATTTTAGGGAAAAAATCATTAGAAGAAAGAGGTATTTTCTACCTGATTTTAGATTAATTATATTTTTACATGTCTCAGATCCCTTCCCAGCTTAATTCTTACGTCTGCCAGAGCCATCAGTGGAGTGTCACAAATGGGACATTTTGGGCCACTTCTGGGCAAGACCACAGGAATTTAACCTTTTGAACCCCAGTGTCAAAGAGAGTCCATTTACCAAATTTACTACAGAAATACCAAGTCACCCTCAAAATAGTTCTGCTAGCATCTTGCAAGTCTCTCAGAGAGCTTCTTTTTCAAAAGGAAAAGGTATGAAAGAAACTCTATATTATCCTTCCTCCTCCTCCTTTCCCCCCGAAGGAAAACCCACCCTAAACAAAAAACATGTGTGCACTGGAGTCATTAGTTAGCCCAGTCTTGTTGTTGATGTTGTCTCTAAGTAGACACCACCCATGTTGCAGTGGGTTTTATCAGTCATGAATCTAGCTGCCACCTTCTGCATCTTTCCTGCCATAAAAAAGGAGGTCCTGGCTGTCATCATTAGCATACAAACTTCCTTTCAGCCTCAATGAAACCACAAATCCCTTGTCTGGCTTTACATTGCACT
Organism: Notamacropus eugenii; assembly: GCF_028372415.1. NCBI lineage: Eukaryota > Metazoa > Chordata > Mammalia > Diprotodontia > Macropodidae > Notamacropus > Notamacropus eugenii. The sequence goes on from NC_092874.1 coordinate 8,485,684, forward strand.
CATCATGGGATGGGACCAAGGCCAAAGGACAAGTCTTCATTTCTAATCTGGGTTTGCATGGATGTGTAGATATTTGAGGAATCAGATGGTGCAAGATTAAAAAAATGTGGAATTTGGAGAAAAATTCTCCTTTTAGCATTCTTGATCACTGCAGAAAGGGGAGGGGGGAGGGGAGGGAATGTAATCCAAAGGAATACAAAAGAAGAAAGAGCATATCTTCTTCAAAGATAGGAAATGCCTTTCATCTAAGCATCTCCAAGGGATTTTACAAGTCGGCAAGAAACAAGGCCAAAATAAGGGAAATAACTCGTCTACTGTCACGTAGTAAATCAGCAGCTGAATGAAAACTGATTTCAAACAGGAGAGGCAGCCTCAGGGAGCGAATCAAGGACACCCGTGAACGCAACAGGTTGGAATTGTAGCTCTGAGGCATCCTAGATGTAAGATCCCACAGTTGAGTAACATTTCCTTCCTAGGCCTCAATTGTCTTTTCTGGAAACCAGGTAGAATAACACTTGTTCTATACACTTCATAGAGTTGTTGGGAGGAAAAATGGGCTTTTCCAAAGGATCTGCAATCTAAATGGGATGGAGAGAGAGAGTTGTAGATAGTAGCCTATTCGTTCCTGTTCAAGTAAGTTCACCAAGGAGAGGCCACCTACCCTGTGAAGAGCCTTCCCCACTGACTCACTTTCTCATAATCAGAGGTTACTTAGCAGAGGTGCACAGGGGCATCTGGGTGGTGGATTATCCCCCTCTGAGAAAATAGCTGCCAATCCACCTTTTAATCACCCATGTCTCTGATGCTGCCATAAACTGTTTTTTCTATGTAGTTCCTTATTTTCAATATGTTACACTACCCAACTCTTTTTTCCCTTTCAGTGACACTGATTTTTAATTCTTCAGAGAATTTCATGAAAATTAGACATACAATAGTGGTAGTAAAAGATGGGTATCAAAAAGTTGGGGCTTTGTTTCAGGGAAAGGCTAGAGATCATTAAAAGAATTGTACCATTTCCACAAGGCCATCCTACCCACTCTCTTCCAGTTAAACTGGAGGGCCATTTCATTTGTCATTTGCCCCTTCTGCCCTCCTGTTAAATGAAATGTTTATACATATTTGAGTGATCTCTAAGTATGAGTTCTTATTCCAGCATGACTGAAAATGAAGAATTCTGGTTAACTCATCTTCTGCGTGCTGATATACTTACCAAGCATGGTAATAACTATAAAATAGATATTCAGCCCATAAAGAATCTGTGACTTCCTCAGCCTGAGCATGCATGCTCTGTCTATACACTCTGGAACCTCTATGGGGCTTAATAGATTATGGGTTTTTTTCAGGAGTTTCTGTATCTTGAAAACTCTTGTCCTTGGAATTAAGCTAGCAATGAGGTCTTCTGCACATAACTAGGCTCATCATGGATAGACTTGGAGTCAGAAGACCAGGGTCAGGAAGATATGAGTCTCCATCCTGCCTCTGACACTTACTTGATGACTGATTCATAGTAGTTGGATGACAGATAGACAACAAAGGTGGATCAGCAGCCCTGAAAAGGGCTTGGCAATTTCTCACACCAGAGGTGCTAGTGCTCCCTGAACATTCTTTGTGTAGTAGTAGTAGTAGTAGTAGTAGTAGTAGTAGTAGTAATAACAATAGTATTACTGGTAGAAATAATAGTGGTGATGGTGGTGACGGTAGTAAAAAAGCCAGGAGAAGAAGAGAGGTCTATTCATTTATCTAACCAAGGTCTTTGAAACTGTCAGTCATATGGGCTTATGGAAAACCATGGAAAGAGGTGTTTGTCCAGAGAAGTTCATCATATTACATATAAGTCCCATGACGGTGTGCTTGTACAGGTTTGGGACAATGGATGATGTTCTTGTGCTTTCCCAGTCACCAAAGGAGTAAGTGAGGCAAGGTTATGTACTTGCTTCCATGGACGATGTTTATAGTGATGTTATCAGATGCCTTCAATGAAGCTGAAAATGACGCAAAGGTTAGTTACCACATCGATGGTAAATTATTTGCCTTGAACAGACAAAAATCCAAGACTGTAGTGGGGGGATGGTTGGTGCAGGATTTTTTGTTTGAGGATGATTGTACAGTCAACTCAGCCTCTGAAGCTGAGATGCAACAAAGTATAGATAAATTCTCTAGCAATTGCATTTATTTTGTCCTGACAATTAACACGAAGAACACACAAGTGTGCCATAAGTCAGCACCACATCAGCTGTACATGGAATCATCAGTTACAGTAAATGGAGTAATTCTGAGCATTACTCAAAATACTGACAGTATACTTTCCAAGGATGTCCACACAGATAATGAGGTTGACACATGCGTTGCCAGAGCTAGTGCTCAGTATTTGAGAGGCTCAAAAGGAAAATGAGGGAGAGACAAGGTATTAGATTGATTACCAAACTGAAGGTCTACAGGGCCCTTGTGTTGACCTCATTGTTTGTCTGTGTTTGCAACCTGGACAGTCTACCAGCACCATGGCAGGAAACTGAATTGATTCCATTTGAATTATCTTAGGAAGATTCTGAAGATCATCTGGCAAAATAAGATGCCAAACACTGAGGTTCTTTCTTGATGTGAACTGCCAGGCATTCAAACTCTATTGTAGGGAACAACACCGATAGACTGGCCATATTATTACAATGCTAAATATTTACCTACAAGACTATTTTATGAAGAAATCAAGGCAAGCACTCACATTGGGGTCAGAGGAAGTGATACAAGGACACTCTCAAGGTGTCTCTGAAGAACAATGAAATCAATGATGAGACATGGGAGACGCTGGCACAGGACTGCGCAGCTTGACATACTTACATGAAAGAAGGCATTGTGCTCTATGAGCTAAGCAGAATTGCAGTAGCTCAGAAGAAACATGAGATGAACACATTTAGAGCCTCCACTCCAAATGTCCACATGAACTATTTGTGCCAACCTGTGGTAGAGCCTTGCAAGCTCACGTTGGTCTGATCAGCTACAGTCAGACACACGATACATTGAACCCAACATTTTTATGTCATTTTGGTCTTCTTCAAGTATGAAGGACAATAAACCAATCAGTAGTAGTAATGGTGGTGATGGTGATGGTGGAGTGATACTAGTAATAACAGAACTAGTAGTAGTAGTAGTAGTAGTAGTAGTAGTAGTAGTAGTAGTAGTAGTAGTAGTAGTAGTGGTAGCAGTAGTAGTAGTAGTAGTAGTAGTAGTAGTAGTAGTAGTAGTAGTAGTAGTGGTAGCAGTAGTAGTAGTAGTAGTAGTAGTAGTGGTAGCAGTAGTAGTAGTAGTAATAGTAGTAGTAGTAGTAGTAGTAGTAGTAGTAGTAGTAGTAATAGTAGTAGTAGTAGTAGTAGTAGTAGTAGTAGTAGTAGTAGTAGGAGTGGTAGCAGTAGTAGTAGTAGTAATAGTAATTAGTATTCATACAACACTTTATTACCTGACAGCCTCAAAAATAGTATTCCATGAGTCTACTATCAGACAACAGTAACTTGTAAAACTAAGGCTTCACTATTCCAACTGATGACTGTCTCAAAGAACCCAGGAAGCTTCTCAGGAAGCTTCCCCCCATCATGTTTCACTTCACTCCCTACTCCCCTGCCACTTTCTTTACAGACAATATTGATAACAACCTGACTCTCACCAGCTTTCTACTAACTGCTCCACTCTAGTTCACCCATGATGTTCAAATAAACTGTACCTAAATAAGGTAAGTCAATCTACTTCCCAAGGGCTCCATGCATACAGTCTGTGACTTCTATATTACTCCTTTCTATGTGTGTGTTTCCCATATTAGAATGTAAAGTTTTTGAATCCAGGAGCTTAAAATATATATATATATAATATATTCCTGGTGCTTAACACAGTACCTAGCATATGAGTATATAAAATGCTTTTTAAAAAATTCACTTATACAGTGCCTAAAGCTTTTCATTTTATCTCCATAACCTACCCCATTCTTGATTATTCCAGAAGAGGGCAGTACCACCATCTCTGATATTACAAATTAAGAGCTCCAGGGTAAACATTGACTCACTCTCCAAACTCCTTCCACACATGTGCTGGTTACCAAATCCTCTCATTTCTTTCTCCACAATAACTGTTAGATCTTCTTTAGTAAAACTCTACCTGATATCAGTTTTTCCTTCACTTCATCTGTAGCCACATAACCCTCTGAGGACTTATCATTGATCTCCTACACCATATCCCTATAGTCTCTTATATCATGATTATGTATTAATGTATTATTCATGTGTTAATCATGCATTATCATGTTTTAATATATTATGTATTAATAGCATGTATTACTATCATGCATCAATATGTATTAATTGTGTATTATCATGTATTAATCTCCATACCTTTTTTGATGGTGATGTGATCTTTTTCATCCCTTACTGTACCCATGTTATCTTATCCAGTCTGGGTCTAGAACTTACAAAATGGTCCTTTAATGCAAATATTTATCACTCTTCCTGCCCATTTTTGTTAAATTCTTACTTAATCTCAGCCTCTATATAATCATCTCAATATCTATTTATACATCAATTGAAGCGTCTCTTGTTCTCTTATCTTACCTGTTTCAATTGAAGGCATCACCATCCTCCAAGTCACTTAGATTTGCAATTTCATGGTCATATTTGTCTCACTACTATAACTCATGTCAAACAATCAAACACTTGACTAGTGTTACAAACTCTCCTCCATTTCTCTTGGATGTATCCTCTTTTCTCCATTCATAAAACTGCCACCCTAGACTAGATATTCCCCATATCTTACCTAGATTACTGTAATAAACTTCTAGTTGATTTTCATTATTTAAATCTCTTTTTCTCAAATCAGTGATTTATATAACTACCAAAATAAGATTCCTATGTTCTGGGTAAGACCATGCCATCCCCATGCTTAAGAGATCGTAGTGACTCCCTATTACCTTTAGGATAAAATGCAAGCCACAGCATGACCTTTAAAGAATACTTTACATTAATTTCTATTGATCCTTTTTATATATTCTGTGATCCAGTTACACTAGCCTGTGAGCAAAATAGCCTCAACCTTCCATTTCCCATCTGGTGCCTTTTCCCAGGTCATCATTATTGCATGGTATAGAAGGCACTCTTTCTCTCTGCACAACATCTCCATCTTTCTTCAGAGCTGATATCATGGGCCACCTCCATCTCAAAGTTTCCATTACTCCCTCAGGTGTTGGTGCTCTCTTCGCTCTTCACATTTCTTGGTATTTCCCTGTCTGTGAGCATACATCACCCCTTCAGTAAGCTACATTAGAGGAAAGACTATATCATTTTATCTTCATATCCAACAATATGCAGCATAGTACTTTGAGTCTAGTGGGGACATTTCACTTGTTGAGTTGAATTGAAGGGAATGAAATTCTGTCCTGGAAGTCCACCTCAGTGTATAGGTCTCAAGCATTGGTCTCATATCTATGTCATTTTCATCAGCAACTACAATGTTGTGTGGAAATAGTAAGAAGTGAAAATGGAGGAGAAAAACAGTAATGATGAGAAGAATCAGTTGCAACCACACTTCCGTCAACCTACCACCAGGATGGAGATCTGAGATCAATGGAGGAACAATTTTTTAAAGCATTTCAAATCCTCATTCTCTAGAACTGTATTTCCCTATATATATATATATATATATATATATATATATATATATATATATATATATATATATATATATATATATATATATATATATATATATATATAGTATAAAAATAAGAGTAGTAAAGTATTCCCTCAAATATTTATTTAATTTATATCTATTAAAAGTAAAGATCATATTCTGAGCTGTTTCAAATAGAAATACTAAATGAGCTACTTTTTTTACCCGCTAATATCATTCCTAATCTTAGAAGTTAGTTAAAGAGAATTTGGAAAGGGTAGGTTTGTGTAAGAGTTCTAGAATTGAGCCCTAAGATCAGTGAGTGTCTTTACCAAATTGAGATGCGAAAGTAGGGCCGTTAAAATCAGGATCTTCACAAATGAAAACACTCATTTTCACAGGAAATATAATAAATTCAAAATGGAAATATAAAGTTCACACCATGCTCTGTCAGACATTTTAGCCTATTCTATATGTAATAAAAATCTAACTCCCAACATGCTAAACTCAGTATACTAAATAAGCAAGTTAAATGGAGCCAGAATGACGTTCAAAACCATTTATTCAGGAAATGTGGAGACATGAAGGAACTCATTTAAATGTTCAAACTCTCCAGACGAATGGCCCATTTCCTAACAGAAGGCATCACTTCATTCAGAAAAGTAGTAAACGACAGCATTTAACTCCTAACCAAATAGATCTGCTTTTAGGAGCAGTGTCTCTCCTACAGTGGCTCATGCCAAATATAACTCCAGGCCCCAAAAGACATCCTGTACTGCCTTCCTCAGCCAGCAGCCTCCTCCCACAATTCCAGAGGAAAAACTAGAACAAATATTTGCAAAGAATTTTGACTTATAGCAAAATCCAAGGCTGATAAAAATCTTGGGTGTGAGTATCTGTCAGAGGCATTGAGAGACTTGGGACAAATGGCATTGAAATTTTCAAGAGAAGATTCAAAATCCTTGAGGTGTGGGGATATTTTTTACTGTATTCCAGGAGCATGGGATTGGTCTGACTCAGTTGCTCTCACAGGAAAGGAATGGTCTACATTGGGAATTCTGTTGGCAGGAACCTCAGCTGCAAAAAGCACACGGGATGTCTGGCTTAAAAACAAGTGGTAAAATGTTTCACATTTTTCATTTTATGATTGGATTGGATTTATGATAGTTATTCTCCAACAGAAAAGTTAACTTCCTTTTCTAATTTTACAAATTAATATTGTAAGACAGTAGACTCATAGAATCACATGATTTTAAGTTGGGAGGGACCTCAAAGGTCAATAAGTCCAAACCATACTTAGGACAGAACCCTCTTTTATCCTCCCTCCTTTTCTCACCCTCCCTATCACGTACCACATCAATGTTAACCTAGCCTTCAGACATTGGTGATGGGGAATTCCATCATTCATCAAGAAATCCACTTTTGGGGATAATTCTAATTACTAGGATCTTGACATAGAACCTAATTGGCTTCTATCCAACTTTCATTCATTGTTCCTAGCCTGGTTCTCTACAATAGTCAAAGAGAAGACTAATCACTTTTCCACTCAATAGCTCTTCAAATACTTGAAAATAAGCACTATGTCCCACATCACTTCCCCTCTCCCACTTTCCAGGCCCTACACAAACCTAATTGACTTTCCTTGGAAGCTCTGCAGTTTGTCAGTACCCATCTTAAAATATATTGGGCAGAAGTGAATGCAATATTCCAAAGTGGGAAAGAACAGTAGCCTTATCTCCTTAGAACTGAATAGCAATCAAGGGCAGTCTCCATCAATAAACAAACATTTATTAAGTGTGTCTGATGTGACAGGCATTATGGTAAGTGCTAGAGATAAAAAAAAAAATTGTCCCTTACATCAAAGAGCTTACAACCTACTGGGCTGACTACTGCTTAAGGTCCCATTAGTTTTTGTTAACAATATCCAGTTGTATCAAGATGTTGACTTTTTACTCAACTTACACTCAACCAAAACTCAGATATCTTTTTCAAATAATTTTCTATATAAATATTCTCATTTAATAACAGAAAAAAACCTCTACCTGAATACATTGAAATTAATGATATAATATTAAGTTACACATTCTTCATTAAGATAAGAGATGTAGAATATGATCATTTTTAAGACAGTAATAATAACATTAGGAGCAGCTAGGTGGTACAGTGGATAGAATACTGGGGTTGGAGTCCGGAAGACAAATCTTCCTGATTTCAAATATAGTCTCAGATACTTACTAGCTATGTGATCCTGGGAAAGTCACTTAATTTGCCTGTTTCCTCATATCTAAAATGAGCTGAAAAAGGAAATGGCAAATCCCTTCAATAATTCTGCCATGAAAACCCCAAGTGGGGTCAAAAAGTCAGATAAAACAGAAAATGACTAAACAATACAATAATATTAATAGAAAAATAATTATAATAGCATTTATAGGACATTTTAATTTTTGTGAAGTGTTTTTCATAATATTTCTCATTGAATCCTCACAATGAACCTATGAAGTAGGTGCAGTTACTACACTGATTTCACACATGAGGAAATTGACTCTTACAGGGGTTAAGTGACTTCCTCAGGGTGACACAACTAGTAAGAGTCCAATGCAGAATTCAAATTCAAGTCTACCTTACTCTAAGTCCAATACTCTATCAAAGAAAATAATGAAACTAAAAGTATGAAAGTACAGTCAGATTTCTCCTCCCCAGATTCTGTGATAAATTATCAAAGTTAATCAGTACAGGTTTAAAATATAAAAGTTAAGGTCCCATTAGTTTTTGTTAACAATATCCAGTTGTTATCTGTTATCTGTTGGGAACAGATAAGACAATAAATAATCAAAAATAAATGAAATCAATAATTGAGTACATGGTAGGACCCAAAACATGAGTAACTGGTAAGTAACTCCCTATTTCATTGCAATTGTTGGAAAAACTGGAAACTTATCTGGCAGAAATGAAGTTTAGACCAACATCTTTTACCATATACTGCACTAAACTCAAAATGTATATCTGATGTCAACCACTATATGAATCATATCATTAAAAAAGAGAAAGGGACAAAAAGGGAAAAAAGATAGAGAGGGGTAAAGAAGAAGAGTGTTGTCAGAGGGGACAGATGCAGAGAGACATGTAATATTGAGGAGAGGGAAAGTAGACGAGGTATTTTCCCTTGCTATGGCTAAGAGGTGAATTCCTAGGCAAGCAAGGGATACAGATGATGATAAAATGTATAACTGCAATTATATGAAAATTTTAAAAAACTTCTTCATGACCAAAATTAACGCAACTAGGATGAAAGGAGATGCAGTCAACTGGAAAAATCTTTGTATCGTAAATCTAACTTTCATGTTGTCTCACCCATTAAACTGAGGGTTTCTCAAGAACACAAACACAAAACTTTTTTCCTATGATCGGTGTTTAGTGTAATGCCTGCCGCATAATAGCAAATGTTTATTAACTGACGAAGCAACTAACTCAAAAGGTCCATCATCAGTTTGGCCAGAGGGGTGATAAATAATTTAGCTATGACAACTCTCAAACATGTAATAAGGACTGAGTCAGGGAACTGTTAGGATTTACATTGGCGAGTGTGAAATTCTTTATATCTTTCAGTTTGGCGAGTTTTCCCACATGAGATATTTGCAAAGTACATGGTGAATGTTTTCCCTCTTCCCCACTCTCAGAGTCTCAGTTTCTCTATCTGTAAAATAGGGATAATAACACCTTTAGGACATCCTTCCTGGGATCATTGTTGGCTCTGATAAGGCAACGTAAAAGAAGTTCTGAAAACTATAAAGTTCTCCATAAATGTTATATATCATAGTTGTCTGGGTTACTATTTGCTCCCCAATGTTCTTTATAAATGTTCATTACAATTGTGTTTGCATTGTAATTAATATTTTCTCCTCACTCTCTGCATCATGTTTGATGAAGTTCAGCTGGAAAGAATTATGTGACAAGTCATTATTCTGCTTCTTTCCTTATTTGTTATTCTGCTTCTTTCATATTTAATATTCTGTAGACTCCTGCTCAGGTGAACAAAACAGCTGCTATTTCATGGAGGAATCAAAGAAATGGAATGGAGGCTTTCTGAGAGCATCTTTAGGGACAATGCCAGGAGAACCCAGGTTGACACAGATGAGCTGAGCTTTCCGTTCCCACAGTTTACGATTTCTTACATTGGATCATTGAGATTGAAAATTTTTCTTTTTATGAAGTTGTACTCTTATGCGAGTATCTGGTATGGCCACATCTAGCAAAATATTATCCTTTATTTTCTATGGATTAATGCCATTCATGAAAAATTATGGGAACAGTTTTGCCAGTGGTAATTCTTTGGTTCATTTCTCTGGGAAATTTTCAAGAATGGGGGATAAGATGGGATTATGGGGGCAGAATATAACATGGGGATTTTAAGCTCCATAATAAGCTTCTGATGTACCATTCAGACCACCTGACCATGGCAGGGTGGTGAATGATTCCAAGCTACTTAAGGTATCATAAAGTCTAGCAGCACTGGCGTGTTCCTTCATTGCTATCCTAACCACTATATCACTTTCTGTAACCAAATCTATATAACTCATCCTTTTTTGAGCGGCATTGTTATTGTTTTAAAAATCAAATCATGGAATGTGAGGTTTAGATGAAATCTAAGTAGGCATCGCATTCAACTCATGCCCTATAAGAATGGCATCTATAACATACCGAATCTAATGATCATCCAGCAAGGAAGGGAAGTCTGCTCCTCTCCAGGCAGCCTATTCCATTTTTTTAAATAGTTCTGATGGTTTCTGAAAACAAGTTTAAATTGTTCTCTTTACAATCCTCCCCCACTCTCTCATTAGTCTTCTTTCTTCGCTCTAAGACCAAGAAAAACAAGTCTATACCTTTCTCCAAACAAGTCCCCAAATCCTTCAAGATAGCTATTAAGCCTGATATGAAGCTTTTCTTCCCCAGGCTAAACACTAATACTTCCTTCAATGTCTCCCCAGGTGACATAGACTTCAGACCCTTCACCATTGCAGATTTCCTCATCTAAACAATTAAGCTGACCAGTCTTTCTTAAACTATGCTACCCAGAAGTGAACCTGACTCTAACTGAGGTCTGACTAGAGCAGAAAACAATGGCACTCTCACCCCCCCAGTATGCCTCGACCCATGTCTTTCAGTATAGACTGAATTCTCAATTTACTTTCTTTGCTGCCACAAGAACTTTTACCTAGATTAATCTTCTAGATCATTAAAACTTCAAGATCTATTTCAAACAAACTACTAAGCCTTTCCTCTATCAAACTTGTGAAATTTTTAGTGCTCAAATGTAAGACTTAACGTTTTTTCTTCCTGAATTTTATCTGATTACTCTTAACCCAATGCTCTAATTTGTTGGATCCTGACCTATGATCCCAGTCACCAGTTCTTCCTTCCAACTTATTGTCATCTCCAAATCTGACTAGCATACCATCTATGTCTATATTCAAATCATTGATATCAATGTTAAATAGCACAATACCCAGCTTAGACACGTAAGTTACTCCACTGGAGATCTCCCGTCATGATACATTGAATCACTAATGATCACTTTTTGAGACTGGTCAAGATTTCTACATGTATTCACATAAAGATTAACATACAATTAGGATTTACTCCATCATCTCTCCATCTTCTCAACATCAAGTTGGATGAGATACTTCACACAGAATACTAAAATCTAAGTAAATTGAGTCTAGAGAGTTCATTCACCTACCCATTCAGGAATCTTGTCAGGAAAGAAAATGAAGTTAGCCTGACATGACTAACTTCTTCTTGATAACGTGATGACATTCCCGGCCACAACTTTCAGTAGGGCCTTCTTACTAGTTTGAATTGTAACACTCAGGCAACCTGTGGTCATCCTTGGCAGATTCTGGCACCACTGAGAAAGTATTCATTGCAATACAACACAAGACATAGAGAAAACCTCTCCTTTGCATCTGAACGATTCAATCACCCCCCTAAGGCTATCTATATCTGCATATACAAGTTAGTTTGCCCATTTCAACTGGCTTACATGAGTCACAAGCAACCAGTTTGATGGATCAAACCTCTTGTTTATCACTGAAATGTAGGGTCAAGTTCATCCCTAGCACTGGGGTCACCACAGGTCCCAGCTTTCCCCAAGAGACTTGGCAGACAAAAGGTGTTTGCAGGCTGAGCTAGGGAGTATTCTCAGCAAAGGAGAAGAGCATCTATCCTCAGAATTCCCTCATTTCCTGCCCTTTCCCCAGGGAGTCATAGATAAAGGATCTTGGAATGAACTTTTTTTGGGGAGTGGGAGAGGGGAAATCTCAAAATAAGTCTTGTTCCACTTTGATGAAATGGTTTGATTTTTATTTTCAACATACTTGGTTTCCAAGTCATTATTTTTGATAATCACATTACCCTAGAGGTCAGTCTTAAGCTTTCTGTTCATAATATTTATAAAAGCTTTGGAAGAGGTTGTGGAAAACAAAAGCTGCACATTTGCATATGATTCTGAATTTAAATTGGAGAGAAAAATAAGGGTGTGGAGATCAATGTAATGAGATTCCCAAGAATCTGAGTTATTTCAGGGATTGGCCAGACAGATGATAAATGTTCTTCTGGTTAGAATGGGATTCACAGTTACCCAGGTTCAAGTTACAAGGATTCACGTATGTGAGCTTTGTAAACTGTGACCCATGTTTCAACTCACTCTGCAGCCAGCATCCCCTTTGCCACGCCTGCCCCTTCTCCCTTTTCTTTTTATCCATTCTCTCTTTCTGTCTTTCCACATCACATACAACTGATGATCAACCTCAAAAACAAAACAGAACACCTATCTGTGGCATCATTTGAATGTTAACTTAGGAGGAACCTAAAAGATCACAGATATAAAATTAGAACAGATTACAGCGGACAACGACTTCTACATATTTAATTTACAAGTAAGAAAACTGAAGTCTCTGATGATTAAATAATTTGGCCAAGGTCACATATATAGCAATAAGCAGGGCAAGAATTTGAACCAAGGTCCTCTATTTCCATAACCAACTCTGCTTTGTGATGCCACCTTAAGCAATCATAAAATAAAAACTGTAGAACCCCATGAATAAGCCCCACCCCCGTGGTATATTTCTCTGGATAACAATTAAAGAGTCAGAAAACTACAGCAACAACAGCAACATCTTATCTCACTTGCTCCTCACAGCAACACCAAGTGGTAAGAACTCTTATTATCCTCATTTTACAGGTGAGGCAATTGAGTCTTAGAGAAACTACATGACTTGTGCAGGGTCACAGATATCTCATGTCTGAGTAAGGATTTGAACATATCTTCCTTATTCCAAGGCTAGCACTCCAGCACTACACCTCCTAACTTACCCAATAAAACCAAAGTCATGAAGCTTACTAAAATAACCTAACAAGAAGACTAACGTTTCCCCCCAAAAAACTGAAGGAGACTCTCCCAAATATGTACACATTGTCTATTGGAAGCATGAGCATAAAACTAGAATAAAATGGTAGTTGGGGTTGCTTGCAGGGAATGTGCCACCAAGACAAATGATGTCTCTTGTACTTTGAGAACATGAAATCCTTTTTTTTTCTCTTCTTAATACATGCAACTCAACTCTGCATGTCTTTTGACTTCTTCTTCCTTGCCTATCCATATTGCACAAACAATAATCAACAGAAGTGGAATTTGACCCAGTCCTTTGATTTCAGAGCTATTACTCACTTCATGGTACCATGCTTCCTTAGTAATTTTTTTTTTAATAGAAATGACAAGACAGAGAACCTGAAAAGTCAAACAAATTACACCAACACCTATAACAACAGAACCAGGTCCATTGTGCCAGTCTCATGATGTTAGAAACAGAACTAAAACCCCCTCCTCCCATTCATTGAGATGGTACATCTCTCACACACTTTCAGGTTTTAGGTAAACTGATTAGCTGATTGAAGGACTTCAAAGTATCTGGTGAATACCTCAAGAAGAAATACTAACATTTTAAAAGAATATGTTAGCACTAACTAATTGCTGATTGTTGAAATATTGTGGGAAATACTTTCTGAGAAATCTCTGGCTAGAAGTGAAGTAGATGACCTCCTGACTCCCTTTTGACATCCTTCGGCTGCATTCTGCAGAGTTATTATTTCTCTAGCCTCTATACATAACCCTATAAGGAGAAACATCACAGAAATGCAGCTGGGCTGATAAAAAGAAGAACGTACAGAAAGACAGGCATTAAGTTGGCCACTGGCTTCCTTGGGTCAGAAGAATAATGATGGCAAACATACATGCAGCACTTTATGGTATGCAAAGCACTTTATAAATACTATCATTCAACATCCCTGGCAGGAGGTACTATTATCATCTCCATTTTATAGCCAAAGAAACTGAGGCAGATAGGAAGTGTCTGAGGATGGAATTGAGCTCACTTCTTCTTAACTCTAGGTCCAGAGCTCAATGCACTGTTGCACCTCCAGCTGCCTTCCAAGAAAGCTAAGAAGACATCCAGCCGAGGAGATTAAGCCCCTGAGATGAATATGGAGTGAAAAGGACGAGTGGCAAAGAAAAGGCTGCCATTATCATTGGAGGGAACATCCACTTCAAGGAGGTACTAAATCTATGAGACTATTTTGGCTCTATATTTTTATTCTCACTGCAACTACTCTCCTGGTGTAGGACCTTGCTTATCTGCTTGAGAACAATGGTCTTCTTGAGTTTCTTCTACCCCTTCCTCAGCCACTTAACTCAGATTTTTTTTTAATTCACCTCTTAATAACATTTTCTACCAGGTAATCTTCTTGAATTTAAATATCATCACTTTGTAAAGCACTTTACCTGAGTCCATCCCATGTGAGCCTTACAATAGCTGAATAAGATAGATCCTAATTTAATATTCCTACACAGATTTAGCTTCTTGCCCAGGGTCACACAAGCTGTAAGTGACTGAGGCAATATTTACATTCAGGTTTTCTTTACTCCTTTTTTAGTGCTCATACCAATAACATCATATCACTTCTGTGCTCACAAACTTTGAGGGGTTCCCCAGTACCTACAAATAAAATATAGCTTCCTGATTGTGGCATTTAATGTTGTCCTCAATATGATTCTAACATACTTTTAAGCCTTATGTCACAGTTTTCCCCTCACTTTGCTACATTATGATCTAATTTGTTTCCTCTCTCCTGTTCTCATCCTGATCAAGGAACTTTGTGTATATCATTTCCCATACATAGAATTTTCTCCTTCTCTTGCCAATTAAAATTCCCTCTCTTCCTTCAGAGTTCGATGTGGATATTATCTTGGTTCCATGAGACTCTTTTCAGATCCCTCTTAATCACTTTTGTACCAGCCACTTTACAAAGCTAAAAATCATCATACCTCTACAGATTTCCCCTGACATATGCTCTAGATCTCCCTATTACACATATTTTTTCTTTATATCACAGGGATCCTAAGTTATCATGGTTTTCCCAAAGGGTCCCCTTCAATAAATTCCTCTCCTGGTGCCTGAACATGACCCAGAATGCCCTGGAGCTCTAAAAGACTCTGGCAGAAGGACACAAGCATTTATGAGTCTGTCCTAACTATACCAGGTTTAGTTCCAAGTATCTGTCCTTGGAGGACTATTTCAACTAAGTTTGAAGAGCTAAGCATCACATTTCCTGAATGTTGATGTATTTTTCACCCTGAGAAGTTCACAAAAAGCATCTCCTGTGATTTAGAGAATTTGCAATATGAATAAGATCATAGATTTAGAGGAAGAAGAGACATTACACCAAACACATTCATTTTTCAGATGAGAATACTGATGACCAGAGAAGCTAGGCTCACACACTTAGTAAGTTTCTGAGGTCAAATTCACAGCTAGGTCATCTCCAACATTTGTGGAAAAGGAACATCTTTACTGACCTCACCCTCTGTCTTTGCAGTTGAAAACTATATTTTCCTCCAACTACCTGATTAAGAGTTCCTTGGGAGCCAATTTTGGCCATTTCTAATTTTGCATGCATAGGACCTAGTTCATCAAATGCTGAGTATGTTGCCTAACTTGGAGACAATAAATACTGAAATGTAATAATGATGATGACAAAGACAATGATGATGAGGGTGATGAGAATGGTGAAGGTGGTGGAAACCATAATAAAAGAGATAAAAACATGAAACTGAACTCGAGACCAGGGTTTTGTTTTGTTTTTATAATAATTATTAGAAAGAACCTCATTTAAATTCGGCCTCTGATATATATGGGCTGTGTAACCCTGGCCATCTACTTATCTTGGAGAATGATCCCAAGGGAAACATTAAAGCAGGACTATAACCTGTGGATATCTGTGATAGTCAAGGTTTTCACATCTGTGACTAAAGGCCTTCTGAGTAAAGACAGAATTGCTGATCACTGCCCAGCTCCCCATTCAGAGTACGCCTTTTGGCACTTTGTTAATGGGTCCTCCAGGGGATCTAAGGCAGACCCTTCTCAATAAATGATTCAGGACTTGAGAATTCATCTTTCTTGCCAATATAGGAAAACCAGAGCCTTTTTAACTTTCCCAGAATAAAGTAGCTGCCAAACTCACAGAATGCCACATATCTGTCTGCAGCATCAGGGGAATATTCCCAAGACCCCTTAGATATGAGGACACTATTCTGTAGTTGGCATTGGAAGCCATGCAAGAGGTCAGGGAGATGATGGACTAAGGCAGATATAAACACTGAAAGAAGTGAAATATGACCTTTTCTTTTCTTCTAAGCTATAAGTGTTCAAACAGTTCTTAACTGTCCTGAAAGCAACTAGAGGTCCCCAGACAAAGGCTTGAAAGATATTACTGAGCCCAAATACAATCACCCTTCAGAAAGGTGTGAGATTCTCTCGTGGATTCATGATGTGAGTACTAGACTGGAACAATCTGGGAGAGGCACTAGGATGCCTTTTTGAAATGATGCCAAAAATATGAGAAGGCTAGAAGTTCACTCAGATTAAATATTCTTCAAACACAGGGGTGACCATTAGCTTCTCCTGTGCAAAAAAGGAAAAAAAATTCTCACCTTCTAAATGTTTCTCTGTTCCCCCAGGGGCTTTAGGATCCAACAATGGTTGTGGGCTGCTGTGGGAGCTGCTGCTGCATGATGTGGCCTCTGCGACTACCTCCTGACATTTAACTCTCTCATTCTTCTGACTCCTACTTATCTTTCTGGGCTTATTCCTTCATTTCCATTCACTCCTACTGTTTTTCAAAATGGTCTTCCTACTTCCTAAACTTGACTTACCACATAAAGGCCAACCTACCTTCTGCTAGAATGCTCACATGCTTCACTTTCTTCTTACAACAGTTTGCATCCTTTAAGACTCAAATTTGGGGCCACTTTGCATGTGAGCAAATGCTTTCTCAGTGTCCTTAGTTCTTAATCCTTTTCTTCCTTTTCTAATTACCATCAGTTCAATTCTGTTATTGGATACATTGGTTTACCAAGAAGACTTAGTTCAAGAGACACCTTTACAAGGCCTTCCCTTATCCAGCACGTTGTTAGCATACCCACCCTGTAAGTACCCTACATTTGTTTGGTATGTATTTGCATACATTTATCAATGTACTCAGTATTTCTCTTCAGTAGGCATGTGGGTGGCATGGTGGATGGAATGCTAGAACTGGAGTCAGGAAGACATGACACTTACTAACTTGGTGTTCCTTGGTAAGTCACATGGTCTCTCAATTTTCTCATGTGTAAAATGAGTGATATTAGCACTTACTTTACAAGATTGGTGTCAAGAATAAGTGATAGAGGGGATGGAGTCAAGATGCCAGAGTAGAAAGATACACATACACTAGCTCTTCCCCCACAGTCCATAAAATACCTGTAAAAAATACTCTCAACAAATTCTAGAGCAACAGAAGCCACAGAACAATGGAGTGGAGGAGACTTCCAGCACAGGGTGACCTGGTGACCCACAGGCTGGTGGGAAAGGTCTGTAGCAGTGGACATGGAGTGGAGCCCAGCACAGCCTTGGTCACATGGCTAGAGACTAGGAGGAGGATACGAGCAGGTCTTGGGGAAGGAATCCCCAGCATCAGTAGCAGAGGTTTGCAGATCCCTCAACCCAGAGGTGCCAAAGGTCAGTAAGAGGGTTTTTCGGCCTGTGGAGAAGGGAGCAGGGTCTTCCTATAACTCTGGACACAGGAGGTAGTCGCAGAGGCCACATCATGCAGCAGCAGCTCCCACAGCAGCCCACAACCATTGTTGGATCCTAAAGCCCCTGGGGGAACTGAGAAGCTGATCCATATCTCAGTCCTTTGTGGCAGCCCTGCCCCTACCTAATGCTCCTTGGGGAACTGAGCAGCTGATCTTTATCTCACATTGAATGGCAGCTCTACCCATGTCAAAAGTGCTGGGGGAATTGAGCAGTTTATCTGAATCTCAGTCCACAGTGCTGGCTTGGTGGAACTGGAGGCCAGGTGGCTGTGGAGAGGAAACTCTACTACTGAAAGATTCTAGGCACAAAAGATTCTGGTTGCTCCCAGACCAGTGCACACGCTTGACTGTGTCACCTTGGAGGAAAATCTTATAGATCCCCAGAGTATATCCTCATCTTGACGAAGGACCCAAAAGTCAAGTAACTGATTGGGAAAATGCCCAAAAAGGGAAAAAAATAAGAATGTAGAAGGTTACTTTCTTGGTGAACAGGTATCTTCTCCCATCCTTTTGTATGAGCATGAACAATGCTTACCATTAGGGAAAGACATAAAACCCAAGGCTCTGTATCCCAAACATCCAAAATAAAAATGCAGTGGTCTCAGGCCATGGAAGAGCTCAAAAAGGATTTTGAAAATCAAGTAAGAGAAGTAGAGGAAAAATTGGGAAGAGAAATGAGAGCGATGCAAGAAAATCATGAAAAGCGAGTCAACAACTTGTTAAAAAGAGAACCAAAAAATGCTGAAGAAAATAGCACCTTTAACAATAGGTTAACTCAATTGGCAGAGGAGGTTCAAAAATCCAATGAGGAGAAAAATACTTTAAAAAGCAGAATTAGGGGGAGGAGCCAAGATGGAGGAGTAGAAAGATACACATAAAGCTTAGCTCTTACCCCACAGCCCATAAAATACCTATAAAGAAGAACTCTCAACAAATTCTAGAGCAGCAGAAGCCACAGAACAATGGAGTGGAGGAGATTTCTGTTCCAGAGAAACCTGAAAAAGAGACAGGACAGATCTGTTGAGCACTGGACCCAGAGCAGGGCCCAGCCTTGCCTTGGCCACACAGCACCGAGAGGAGCACATTCCAAGCAGGCTTCAGGGACAGAATTTCCAGTTGCAGTGCAGATCCCTCAACCCACAGGCACCAAAGGTCAGTGAGAGGGTCTTTTCAGCTGGACAAGAGGGGAGAGGAGTGTCCCCATAACTCAGGCCCCCTCAGGAGGCAGCAGCAGAGGCAGCAGCAGACAGGGTCTCCCAAAGCAGGCAGGAGCCCACATCCATTGTTGAAGGTTTCCTCATAAACTCCTTGAGGGAACTGAACCTGGTGTGGCGGCCCTGCCCCCACCTGAGCAGCTGAACTTAATCTCACACTGAATAGCTGCCCTGCCCCCACCCAAAACCCCTAAGGCTTGGGAGCAGCACATTTGAATCAGCCCCCAAAGCGCTGGCTGGGCAGAACTGGAGGTGAGGTGGTTGTGGATAGGAAACTCAGAAGTCAAGTAACTGGCTGGGAAAATGTCCAGAAAAGGGAAAAAAAGAATAAGACCATAGAAGGTTACTTGCTAGGGGAACAGGTGTCTCCTTCTATCCCTTCAGCTGAGGAAGAACAAGGCATACTGTCAGAGGAAGTCAAGGCCTCTGCCCTCAAAGGGAACTTAAAATGGGCTCAGGCAATAGAAGATCTTAAAAAACAAGTTAGCAGCTTACTAAAGGAGAACCAAAAAATGCTGAGGAAAATAACAGTTTTAAAAAGCGGCTAACTCAATTGGAAAAAGAGGTCCAAAAAGCCAACGAGGAGAAGAAGGTTTTAAAAAGCAGAATTAGCCAAATGGAGGAGAAGGTTCAAATGCGCACTGAACAAAATAATTCATTGAAAGAGAGAATTGAGTACAGGGAAATGAATGACTATGAGTTAAACCAAGAAGTTAGTAAACAAAACCAAAAATTTGAAAAAAATAAAGACAAGGTGAAACAACTCATTGGAAAAACAACTGACCTGGAAAATAGATCCAGGAGAAATAATTTGAAAATTAGTGGACTACCTGGAGGCCATGATCAGAAAAAGAGCCTAGACATTATCTTCCATGAAGTTATCAAGGAAGACTGCCCTGATGTTATAGAAGCAGAGGGCAAAATGGACATTGAAAGAATTCATCAATCACCTCCTGAAAAAAACCCTAACTGAGAAACTCCTAGGAATACTGTGGCCAAATTTCAGAGTTCCCAGATCAAGGAGAAAATACTGCAAGCAGCTAGAAAGAAATAATTAGAGTACTGTGGAAATACAATCAGGATAACACAGGATCCGGCAGCTTCAACATTAAGAAATCGAAGGGCTTGGAGTGGGATATTTCAGAAGTCAAAGGAACTGGGATTTAAGCCAAGAATCACCTACCCAGCAAATCTGAATATAATACTTCAAGGGAAAAAAATGGTCATTCGTACAGTCGAAATTCAAGATTTCATGTTGAAGAAAAGACCAGATCTCTATTTAAAAATTTGACTTCCCAAGACAAGAATCAAGAGAAGCATGAAAAGGTAAACAGGAAAGAAAAATCATAAAAGACTCTCTAAAGCTGAACTGTTTATATTACTACATGGGAAGAAAATATTTTTAACTCTTGAATCTTTTTTCAGTATTTGGGTACTTGGAGAGATTGTACATACACACACACACACACACACACACACAGAGTACAGGGTGTCATATCAGAAGAGATGATATCTACACACACAAAAAAATAAAATAAAATAAAAATTAAGGGGTGAAGGAGGAAAATTCCATGAAGAGAAAGGGAGTAATGGAATGGGGCAGGCTACAACTCATAAAACAGATAAGAAAAATTATATTCAATGGAGGAGGTAAGGGAGAAGGGGAGAGGGGGAAAAATAAAGCTCCTCTCCCCACATGTGACTGAAGGAGGGAATAACATGCTCACTAAATTTGATATGAAAATTTACATAGACCATAGGAAAGTAGGAGAGGAGGCAACAAGTGGAGCGAGGGGAATGTTAGAAGGGAGGGCAAATGGGAGAAGTGAGTCACTAGAAATAAACACTTTTGAGAAGGGACAAGATCAACTGTAGGGGGGAAAATAAGCGGGGATAGGATAGGTCAGAGGGCAATATAATTAGTATTACACAACATGATTATTATGGAAGTCTTTTGCAAAACAATACATATTTAGTCTGTATTGAATTTTTTGCCTTCTCAGTGGGGCTGGGGAGGCAGGGGGGAGGGAGGGAAGTTGGAATTCAAAGTATTAGAAAGAAATGTTGAGAATTTTTATTGCATATAATCGGGAAATAAGAACTACAGGGATAGGGGCATAGAAATTTATCTTGCCCAGCAAGAGAAGAGAGAAGATGGGGATAGGAGAGGGGTGTAGTGTGATAGAGGGGAGGGTACATTGAGAGAAGAAGTAATCAGAATGCAAGGTATTAAGAAGCGGGGGGAGGGGAGTGATGGGGAGAAAAATTGGACATGTTACAAAGTGAGGTAAAAGCAATTAGTATTAAAAGAATAGACTGAATTAATTACTGAGAATAAATCAATGACATCTTTAGTTTGGACAAAAGAATTTCAGTCTAAATTTACTAAAGGAAGGTAACCTCAGGTGAAATTTGGCATTGATGGAAAAGCCAGGATTTTAATGGTAAATTTGATTTTATGATTGCCATTTAATCAGGAACTAGAACATCTATAGAAAGGCATGTAAGCCACTTAAGACTTGCCTCAAAAGATGTTCCTTAGCCAGAGTGAAACTATAATCATATTTCAAACCTGGTTATTGGAACTTGCCATTTTTAGATGCTATGGGACTTTTAAGTGACTGTTCTTCTGAGTCTAACTCCAGGTACGGGTAGCAACAAAGGTGATCTGAGCCTCCAATTCATGATGCCAATAAGCTGATGAGATGCTGGTATGAACTGCATAGGTGATCTCAAGGGAAGGGTGGGAGAGCGACTGTTTAGTATGGGCTGAGGTGGGATTCTCCTGACTCAATTTCCACACTAACACCTGGCAGACTTTAAGCCTGACTGAATGCAGGTGGATAATCTAATCGTGCCTGGAACTGACATGAAGTTGAGGTGATACCGTATCTCTGCAATGTCCTTACTATTGGTGGCAAATTCCTATAGTCAAAAGATTTGTAAGCTTAATAGTAGATCTATTTAAATATAGATTATGGGAAGGGGGACATCTGAGGTTCTCTAAAATTAAGCTATTAGGCATAGAATTTTAGACCAACAACAATAAGTTATGGTCCTTTAATTCTTAGTAATACTATGGAGACAATCAGGTCAAGAGCTTGTGAAGTTAGCAACATAAATATTATTTGTATCTCAGTTGGTTAATGTTCAAAAAAAAAATTCTTCTGTGGTCCATATTGTAAATGTTTTAAAAAGAAGTATCACCTGACCAAAAGCTGGAATTGCTTTAGCTGTTATAAACTGTGTTTAAAATAAATAAATAAATAAAGCAGAATTAGCCAAATGGAAAAGGAGATTCAAAAGCTCACTGAACAAAGTAGTTCTTTCAAAATTAGAATGGAACAGATGGAGGCTAATGACTTTATGAGAAACCAAGAAATCACAAAACAAAACCAAAAGAATGAAAAAATGGAAGATAATGTGAAATATCTCAGTGGAAAAACAACTGACCTGGACAATAGATCCAAGAGAGACAATTTTAAAATTATGGGACTACCTGAAAGCCATGATGAGAAAAGAGCCTAGACATCATCTTTCATGAAATTATCAAGGAAAACTGTCTGATATTCTAGAATCAGAGGGCAAATGAAATATTGAAAGAATCTACCAATCACCTCCTGAAGGACATCCAAAAAGAGAAACTCCTAGGAACATCGTAGCCAAATTCCAGAGTTCCCAGGTCAAGGAGAAAATATTGCAAGCAGCCAGAAAGAAACAATACCAGTAATGTGGAAATGCAATCAGAATAACACAAGATCTAGCAGCTTCTACATTGAGGGATCAAAGGGCATGGAATATGATATTCCAGAAGTCAAGGGAACTAGGACTAAAACCAAGAATCACCTACCCAGCAAAACTGAGTATAATATTTCAGGGGGAAAAATGATCTTCAAATGAAATAGAGGAGTCTCAAGCATTCTTGATGAAAAGACCAGAGATGGAAAGAAAATTTGACTTTCAAACACTAGAAGCAAGAGAAGCATGAAAAGGTAAACAGAAAGAGAAATCATAAAGGACTTACTAAAGTTGAACTATTTACATTCCTACATGGAAAGACAATATTTGTAACTCTTGAAATGTTTTTCGGTATATGGGCAGTTGGTGGGATTATACATACTCACATACACACACACACACAAGCAGAGAGAGACAGACAGACAGAGACAGAGAGAGAGAGACAGAGAGAGGCAAAGATAGAGACAGAGACAGAGGACACAGGATGAATTGAAGAAGAGGGGATCATTTCTAAAAAAAAATAAAATTAAAGGTCACTGAAAAGTAGTAAAAAAAAAAAAAACTTTCTGCTAAATAAAAATAAAGAATTATTGGACAAAGAACAAATCATAGATACCGTAAATAATTTAACTAAAGACAATGGTACCAAAAGATAACATTTCAATATTTCAAGTAGGTGGCAAAAGTTGTCCTTAAGAGAAAAATCATATTTCTAAATGTGTTTATAAACAAAAATATAAACAATAGATTGAAGAATTGGGAATGCAACTAAAATAATAGATCGACCATTAAATTTTAAACTCAATCATTTGGAAGATGACAGAGTGAGAGCAACAATTCACCTAAACTCTTAGACAAACTCCTTCAGATACCTCTAAAAAGAGAATCTGACTAAATTTTGGAGTTGCAGAATCCAATAGGAGACAGACTGTGGCAGATTCACAGTCCAGGACAGACTGGAAGGTCAAAGGGAAGGATCTATTCCAAGGGAATAAGCCCACAGTGTACAATGCAAGGCATCCAGTGCAGCTGTGTAGGAGGGCCCTGGGGAGACCTGAGGCAGCTATCAGCAGAGTGGTAGCCCAGGGTGAGAGACCAACAGAACCCGGCAAGTGACAGTCACTGAGCCCCAGATATCAGTTGCAGCAGCTACTGAGACTTTCAGTCTGCAGATTAAACATCTGTAAGTCACCTACTTGAACTTCTAGAAGCCAGGATGGCGGAGTGAGCAGTAAATGCTCTCTCCTCCCCCCTTGATGACCTCGAAAGTACCATAAAATATTTCCCCAGAAAAATCCTGGATCAGTGGGGATCCAGGAGGGGACAAATTGTCTCATAACACCTGAGGCTAGGAAAATAGCTATGGGGGATTTCTCCTACTGTGGCAGAGGGGAACTGGAAGGAGAGGGGCCCCAGAGAGGTGGAAACTAGCACTAGGACCCAGGTGAGTCTCAGAGCTAGGAGAAGAGCCCTAGGAGAGGTGGAAACTCACACTAGGATCTAGGCATGCCTCAGTACTCCAGAGGAAACGGGAAGACAATGGGGCAGCAGAGATCATCATCCCCTGAGCTTACCTTTGCCTCAACAGAGCTGAGGAGATCTCCTGTGACCAGACCATCCCTCCCCCATACTTAACAAGCTAACTCCAGGGCTGATTAGGGAAACACACACAAAAAAGACACCTGCTCTTAGCTATTTCACACCAGTCAGCTCAACACCAAGTTCAGCAGCTTCTAACTGAGAAAACCAGAAGCCACAACACACAATCACCATCATGAGCAAGAAAAAAGCAAAACAAGGGTGAAAAAAACCATAGAATCTTCCTATGGAGACAAAGACCAAAACACAAATACCAAAGAAGTCAGTAGTGAGAGTTCTTCCATCTGAAATTTCAGAAGGGATTATGAACTGCTCACATGCACAAACAGCTCTCCTAGAACAGCTGAAGAAGGAAAAAGAAGAAAAACTGGAGAATGATTTTAAAAGTATGAAAAAGAATTCACTGATGAGAACACCTCTTTAAAAGGAAAATTGAACAAATGGAAAAAGAAGCACAAAACCTAACTGTGAAAATTGGACAAATAGAAAAGGAAACACAAAACCTAACTGGGAAAATTGGACAAATAGAAAAGGAAGTACAAAAATTAATCGGAGAAAATAACTCCTTAAAAGGAATAAGTGGACAGATGGAAAAGGAGATGCAAAAGTTAACTGAAGAAAACAATTTGATAAAAATTAGAACTGGGCAAGTAGAAACTAATGACTCTATGAGACAGCAAGCATCAGTCAAACAAAATCTAAACAATGAAAAGTTAGAAGAAAATGTAAAACATCTAATTGGAAAAATAGCTGACCTGGAAAATAGATCCAGGAGAGAAAATTTAAGAATTATTGGCGTTCCAGGAAGGCACAATGAAAAAAAGCGTCTGGACAATATCTTCAAGGAAATCATCAAGGAAAACTGCCTGGCAGTACTAGATACAGAGGGCAAAATAGTCATTGAAAGAATTCACTGTTCACCTCCCAAAAGGGATCCCAAACTCAAAACCCCAAGAAACATCATCACCAAATTCTAGAACTATCAAGTGAAGTAGAAAATACTACAGGCTACCAAAAAGAAATCATTCAAATATCGAGTAGCTACAGTCAGGATCACAGGACCTTGCAGTTTCTACATTAAAAGATCAAAGGAATTGGAATAGGATATTGTGTAAGGCAAATGAGCTGATTGCAACCAAGGATCAGCTACCCAGCAAAGTTCAGCATAACATTTCAGGCAAGGAGATGATCATTCAATGAAGTAAAGGATTTCCAGACCTTCCTGACAAAAACACCAGAACTTAATAGAAAATTTGATCTTCAAACACAGGTCTCAAGAGAGGCATAAAAAGATAAACAGGGGGAAAAACTTGTTACTCAATTTGGGCAAACTCTTTACCTCCCTATTAGGGACGATGATGCCTCTTGATACTGAGAATTATACATCTATTATGAAATGTAAAAAGGATATACCTAGAGGAAACGGGTATAAAGTAAATAACCTGATGATAAAAATATGATTTAAACATGCAAATGGATGGTAACAGGAGATGTGAAAAGGAGGAAGCAGAAAATGTTAAATTACATGACCAGAAGAAGTACAATATTATAGTAGAAGGAAAGAGAGGAGGGACATGTGTATTGTTTGAGAGGTACTCTCATCTGATTTGGTTCAAAGATGAAACGAAAAACTTAAGTATAGAATTCTAACTAGCTCTATAAGCAGTAGCAGGGGAAGAGGAAAGAAAGAGGAGGGGAAGCTAAAAGGGAGGGAAGAAGCAGTAAGGGTAAAGGGAAGTAAGGGGAAGGGGGCTAAAAGAAGGAAGGGAAGGCTGCAGGAGGAGGTGGTGAAAAGTGAAAACTATTGAGGAGGGGAAGAGAGACAGGAGAGCTAAAAGCACAAATGGTGGGAAAGAGGATGGAGGGAAATACACAGATTGTAATCATAACTATTAATGTAAATGGAATGAACTCTCCCATAAAACAGAGACAGCAGAATGGATTAAAAGCCATAATCCAACAGTATGTTGTTTACAAGAAACAGATTTGAAACAGGGGATACACACAGAGTGAATGTAAAAGTTTGGAGCAGAATATATTGTGCTTCAGCTGATGTAAGAAAAGCAGGGGTAGAAATCCTAATCTCAGACAAAGCAAAAGCTGAAATAGATCTAATCAAAAGAGATAAGGAAGGAAACTATTTCCTGCTAAAAGCCACCATGGACAATGAAGCAATATCATTTCTGAACATTTATTCCCCAAGTGGTACAGAATCCAAATTCTTAGAGGAGAGGTTAGGGGAGTTGAAGGAAGAAACTGACAGCAAAACTATACTTGTGGGGGACCTCAACCTCCACATCTCTAAACGCGATAAATCTAACCTCAAAAAAAACAAGGAAGAGGTTAAGGAGGTAAATAAAACTCTGGATAAGGTACTTAAGATAGATCTCTGGAGAAAACTGAATGGGAATAGAAAGGAATATACCTTTTTCGTAGCAGTACATAGCACATATATAAAAATTGACCATATACTAGCACATAAAAGCTTCACAAAACAGTGCAGAAAATCAGAAATACTAAATGCATTCTTCTCAGAACATAATACAATAAAAATCATATGAAATAAAGGGCCATGGAAAGATAAACCAAAAATCAATTGGAAACCAAATAATCTAATCCTAAAGAGTGAGTTAAACAACAAATCACAGAAACAATCAACAACTTCATTCAAGAGAATGACAATGATGAGACAACCTACCAAATCTTATGGAATACTGCAAAAGCAGTTCTTAGGGGAAGTTTTATATCTTTGAATGCCTACATAAATAAAATAGAGAAAGAGAAGATCAATGACTTGGGCATGCAGCTGAAAAGGCTAGAAAAAAGAACAAAGTGGGAATCCCCAAGTAAATATCAAATTAGAAATACAGAAAATCAAAGGAGAGATTAATAAAATTGAAATTAAGAAAACTATTGAATTAATAAATAAAACCAATAGTTGGTTTTATGAAAAAAACTAATAAAATTGACAAACCTTTGGTCAATTTGATTTTAAAAAAGAAAGAAGAAAATCAAATTACTAATATCAAAAATTAAAGGGGTGAACTCACCTTCAATGACAAGGAAATTAAAACAATAATTAGAAGTCACTTTGCCCAACTTTATGCCCATAAGTTTGATGATCTAAATGAGATGGATGAATATTTTAAAAAATAAAAATTGCCCATATTAACAGAAGAGAAAGTTGAATACTTAAAGAACCCCATATCAGAAAAGGAAATTGAACAAGCCATTAAAGAACTCCCCAAGAAAAAGTCTCCAGGGCCAGATGGATTTACAAATGAATACTATCAAACGTTTAAAGAACAGACAATTCCAATTCTATATAGACTATTTTTGAAAAGTAGGGAGAATTCCTTCCAAATACTTTTTATGATGCAAATATGGTTTTGATACCTAAACCAGGAAGAGTCAAAACAGAGAAAAAAAATTATAGACCAATTTCTCTAATGAATACAGATGCAAAAATTTTAAATAAGATTTTTAGCAAAAAGAATATAGCATCTTATCATGAGAATAATACATTATAATCGGGTAGGATTCATACCAGGAATGCAGAGCTGGTTTAATATTAGGAAAACTGTTAGCATTATCGATCATATCAAAAACAAACTAACAAAAACGACATGATTATCTCAATAGATTCAGAAAAAGCTTTAGAAAATTAAAACACCCATTCCTATTAAAAACGCTGGAGAATATAGGAATAAAGGGAACTTTCCATAAAATAATAAGCAGTATATACCTAAAACATTCAGTAAGCATTATATGCAAGGGAGATGAGCTAGATGCATTTCCAATAAGATGTGGGGTGAAACAAGGATGTCCCTTATCACCACTATTATTCAATATGGTACTATAAATCTTAGCTGTGGCAATCAGACAAGATAAAGAAAATGAAGGAATAAGAAGAGATAAAGAAGAAACACAGTTATCACTCTTTGCAGATGATATGATGATATACTTAGAGAATCCCAGAGATTCAAGTAAAAAACTACCTGAAATAATAAACAACTTTGGCAAAATTGCAAGTTACAAAATTAACCCACACAAATCTTCTTCATTCCTATATATTAGTAACAAAGCCCAACAGCAAGAGATAGAAAGAGAAATCCCATTTAAAGCTAGGGGAGACAATATAAAATATTTGGGAGTTTACCTGTCCAAACAAACCCAGGGACTATATGAACACAATTTCAAGATGCTTGTAGCACAAATAAACTCAGATCTGAGTAAGTGGAAAAACATCAGTTTCTCACGGGTAGGCCAAGCCAATATAATAAAAATGACAATTCTACCTAAATTAATTTACTTATTTAGTGCCATGCCAATTAAACTATCAGATACTTATTTTCTAGAGCTGGACAAAATAATATCAAAATTCATCTGGAAGAACAAAAGGTCCAGAATATCAAAGGGACTAATGAAAAGAAATGCTAGGGAAGGTGGCCTAGCACTACCAGATCTCAAATTGTATTGTAAAGCAGAAATTTTCAAAACCACTTGGTACTGGCTAAGAAACAGAAGGGTAGACAAGTGGAATACGCTAGGTTCTCAAGACACAGTAGACAATGAATATAGCAATCTCCTGTTTGATAAACACAAGGACCCCAGCTTCTGGGATAAGAACTCACTGTTTGACAAAAATTGCTGGGAAAACTGGATAACAGTGTTGTGTAAACTAGGCCTAGACCTATGCCTTACACTGTACACAAGAATAAAGTCCAAATGGGTACATGATCTAGGTATAAAGATTGATACCATGGATGAACTGGAGGAGAAAGGAATAGTGTATTTATCAGATTTATGGAGAAGGGAAGAATTTTTTACTAAAGAAGAGATAGAAAGCATTACCAAGTGTAAGACAGATAATTTTGGTTACATTAAACTGAACAGTTTTTGCACAACCAAACCCATTGCAACCAAAATTTGAAGGGATGGGGTGTATTGGCAAATAATTTTTACAGCTAATCTCAGGGATAAAGTCCTCATTTCTAGAATATATAGAGAACTGAGTCAAATGTACAATACAAGTCATTCCCCAACTGATAAATTGTCAAAGGATACGAACAGGCAATTTTCAGAGGAAGAATTAAAGATATCTATAATCATATGAAACAATGCTCTAAATCACTTTTGATTACAGAGATGCAAATCAAAACAACTGTGAGGTACCGCATCACACTTACTAGATTGGCAAACATGACAAAACAGGCAAATGATAAATGTTGGAGAGGATGTGGGAGAGTTGGAACATTAACTCATTATTAATGGAGCTGTGATCTGATCCAACCATTCTGGAGAGAAATTTGGAACTATGCCAAAAGGGCTAAAAATATGTGCATACCCTTTGATCCAGCAATGTCATTTCTAGGACTGTATCCCCAAGAGATCATAAAAATGGGAAAGGGTCCCACATGTACAAAAACATTTATAGCTGCACTCTTTGTAGTGGCCAAAAAGTGGAAATCAAGGGGATGCCCATCAATTGGGGAATGGCTTAATAAATTATGGTATATAAATGTATTGGAATACTATTGCGCTATAAGAAATGATGAGCAAGAAAACTTCAGAGAGGCCTGGAAAGACTTATATGATCTGATGCTGAGTGAAAGGAGCAGAACCAGGAGAATTCTGTGCACAGCAATGACCACAATGTGCGAGAGTTTTTTTTCTGGTAGACTTGGATCTTCATAGCAATGCAAGGACATAAAAAAAAAAAATTCACAATGGCCTTCTAAAGCAAAGTGCCTTCCACATACAGAGAAAGAACTATGGAATTCAATCACAGAATGTAGGAGACCATTGAGTGTGTGTGTGTGTGTGTGTGTGTGTGTGTGTGTGTGTGTGTGTGTTATGTTTTGGTTTGTTATATGATTTCTCCCTTTTATTTTAGTCCTTCTACATGGCATGACTATAGTGAAAATGTATTCAATAGGAATGTATATGTAGATCCTATATAAAATTGTATGCTCTCCTGGGGAGGGAGGGGGTTGTGGGGGGTAGGTAGGGGGGGAAAATCTAAGTTTTATGGTAGTAATTGTAGAACATTAAAAATAAATAAAATGAATATAAAAAATAAATAAATTTTAAAACTCCAATTAAATTCAAACATAAAAATCTTGAAAACTGAAGCAAAATGCCGAAGTTGAAAACAAAAAGAAAAATAAAGTAATAAATAAAATTAAAAGCTCTTTATTAAAAACCATTAGAATATATGAATAACTAATTTGAATAAAAAAGGAAGAGAAAAACCAAATAGTATTAAAAATGGAAAATGAGTTTATGTAGCAAATAAAGAAGAAATGTGGGGTATTATTAGAAATAATTTTGCTCAACTGTATTCCAATAAAACTGAGAACTTAAGTGAAATAAAGAAATGCTTATTTTTAAAAAAATAAAATTTCCAAATAAACAGATCAAAGATAAAATCTGTAAACTCAAATTCTAAGGAAGAAATTGAGCAATAAATAAACTTCAAAAGAATAAAAATCTCCTGGACCAGATAAATTAATGAGTGAATTCTATCATATTTAATGAATAATTAATGCTCATATGTGCACACAAAAGCATAAAACTATGTGAATTAAAATAATAAATATCTCATATGGAAGGAAAATAAAGTCAACAATCTCACAATAAATAATGAAAAGAAATGGGAACACCGTCCGGACATACCTCAAACCTTATTAGAAAACAGAAATTAGCAAAATTAGAAAAGAAGAGAGAGGGGGAGAGAGAGAGAGAGAGCGAGCATACAGTGTATTGTGGTGGCAACTACAAAGATGGTTATCAACTGTAAATGACTAAACGAGTTGTGGCCTGATGGAATTCGGGTTAGAGCTGAACTATAAGAAATGAGGTAATGGGTGACTGCAAAGTGATCTAGAAAGTTGTGTATGAACTGATGCAGAGTAAAGAGAAGTGATTTAGAGGAATAATTATACTACAAGAATGATATTATGAAAATGAATAATTTTGAAAACTTTTATAAACTGATGAAACACAAGTAAGGTAATAATCTATAAAGGAGGCAAAACACTATGAAGAGAAATAACTATGAAAGCCATAGGAATATTGGTTTTTAAAAGACAACTTATACCTCAGCACACCAATCATGAATCATAACCATACATCAAACTGGAAAAAAGAAAAACTACAGTTATAGATCATCAGTTAGTCAAGCCTCAAAAAGTTTTGATCTCAACCCCCATCTGGCCCCAAAGTGATGATATTTTCAGCCATGACCACCATCCATACCAGCTACTAAATAACAAAGAATTTCTAATCCATATCAGTGGACATATGGCTTACATCAAAGAAATTCTAGAATCTAGAAGTAAAGTCATTTTATGTAAAAGTGGGTAATATGAGAAAGAGAAATAACTTCCATAGTGGATAGAGTCACAGAGATCTGAGTTCAAATTCCATTTACAAGTTGTGTGTCCCTGCACAAGACATTTAAGCTCATTAATATATAATAATACATTATTATGATAGAACCTACTTCATAGTATTATTGTAAGGATGAAATAATATCTACACAATTCTTTGGAAACCTTGAAGTACCATAAATGTTAACTATTATTATTTCATTCACACAGTGTTTTTCTATCTATATATTGGGACTCTGAGAAATTGCACCACATGATATAAAACCCCAAAGTTCCAGCAAACACAAGGTGTACCTTTAATAACAATATACTAAAGGTGATAGACAAGCTCACCACATGGAACACCATAATCTCAGAAGAATAAAGATTCACAAGTCACTTGAAAGACAGTGGAAAGAGATGATCAGACCAAAGTACGTTACAAATAATGACCAGTATGAAATGAAGATAAGCAAAGGATGTGGTAGTCACATGTCCAAAGGAGCATAACAGTGATCACATTGCAAGAATGAGATCAGCATTAATTCTTGACCCAATAAAAAAATCCAGTGTGGGCCAGTGTGTTAGGTGGTCAATTCATGGGAAATTTATAGAGAGAAAAGGATAAAAATCACATGGGAGAAACAAAGAGTGATGGAGATTTGAACCATTGAAGGAGGAGCACTCATAGAAGAAACCAATAATCTCTCAAGACATCCAAGTGATACTAAGGCTTTAAGACTCTAAGACTCCTGAGACCGCGAATAGATGGAGCATGCAAGAAGTCCCTGAGTCTCAGACTGAGATTCATGCCAAGCTACGAACAACAGGAGGGTGCCATAATAGTGTGGACAAAATATACAATCGGCTACTTTCTGAGTTGAATGCCAGAAAGTAATTGGTAGTGAACAAATACTACCGTATGTTGTCAATCAGATTAAACTATTATCTAAGGTACCAGAGCTTTGGCACAAAGTCCGAGGAAGGAAG
Organism: Notamacropus eugenii; assembly: GCF_028372415.1. Lineage (NCBI taxonomy): Eukaryota > Metazoa > Chordata > Mammalia > Diprotodontia > Macropodidae > Notamacropus > Notamacropus eugenii. Next base: position 8,518,428 of record NC_092874.1, read on the forward strand.
AGTCCTAGTCTCACACACACACACATATACACACACACTAGGACATACATATATATGTGTGCATATATGTATGTGTGCACATATATATATATATTTACATATGTGTGCATTGTATTCGTCTATTTTCAAAGGGACCATGACATCAGAGAAATGATATGACTTGCACTTGACTTTGTTTTGAGTGAGGGAGGCCTGTGCAAGGTCACCAGCTTCATTTTCTTCTTCTGAGACATTTGGATCCAGTGACCAGATATTCATCAGGATGACTGGAGATGGCCCAGGATGCAATAGGAGACCTTGACCTTTTAGGCTAAGGCCTTTTCCGGTATTCATTTAAAGTAAAGTAATGCTCATTTAGTGAATAGGTCCCTTTAAAAAGTGGTCAGGGGTATGGCCCCTTTAAATAGAAAAGAAAAAAATAGAAAAAGCATGCTATGAGAGGCAGATTTATATATACATACATACACATATATATGTATATATATATATATATTTCCACTTCTTTAAAAGTCAAACAGTAAATTGAATTGCTTTTCTAAATCTGCTTTGTCTCCATTTACTTATTTTCATTTGACAAGGGAATGTTTGTGGATATGTATGATGCAGAATGTACTTTCTATGCAGGCTGTGTTCTCATGCCAGGACATGCATCCCTTCACACTTTTGAATTTGAGAATATATTATTTCCTTCATGGTTACACCTCCCAGACATTACTTTTGATCCTCCCAGTAGCTAGTGCTCCCCTCCCCTCCACTGAGAAACTATATTGTACTTATTTACATATTTACATATTTACATATTTACATCTCTGTTTATATAGTGCTTCTCCTCATTAGGATGAAAGATGCTTGAGGATAAGAGTTGTGATAGATAGATAGACAAATGATAGATAGATAGATAGATAGATAGATAGATAGATAGATAGATAGAGAGAGAGAGATAGATAGGCAGATAGATAGATAGGCAGATAGATAGGCAGATAGATAGATAGATAGATAGATAGATAGATAGATAGATAGATAGATAGATAGATAGACAGACAGACAGACAGACAGACAGACAGACAGACAGACAGATAGATAGATAGATAGGCAGATAGATAGATAGATAGATAGATAGATAGATAGATAGATGATAGATAGATAGGCAGATAGATAGATAGATAGATAGATAGATAGATAGATAGATAGATAGATAGGCAGATAGATAGATAGATAGATAGATAGATAGATAGATAGATAGATAGATAGATAGATAGATAGATAGACAGACAGATAGATAGATAGACAGATAGATAGGCAGATAGATAGATAGATAGATGATAGAGAGAGAGAGACAGACAGACAGACAGGTAGGTAGGTAGACAGACATAAAGGCAGACAGACAGATAGATTGATTGACTAATTGATTCTTGTATTTGAATTCCACATATTTCTAGACGCTCAACATACACTTATTGAGTGAATGAACATATGAATAAGTAAATTTATTATAAGTTGATCTATTATTTCACCCACTGGTGAAAGCAGTAATAGATGGATTTAGTTCTAGAGGAGATGACTGTAGTTTTTACATGGGATTAGGACAAAGGCTACCTTTTTTCATCTAAAGTGCATTTCTATCTTTTTTTGAATGCTATCCCATATGAGTATGGGATGTGAGGATGTAGTCATGTGGAGCTGTTCATATTTTTTTTTATTCTAAAAGGGTAAAAGGAAGTGCCCCTTTCCCAGGATCAGATTCCCCAGGTCTTTTCCATGTCAACGCAATCTGGGGGACAATGGAGGAGGCAGGTCCCTCAGACCTAGCATGTGCTACAGAATTAACCACCATCGCCACAGTTTCATGCCAACATGTGGAATATATTGAACAACTAAGAGGTACATTTATGTAATGCGAAAGGTCTAAGGGCAAGGAAATTCAGTTGTGGGGATGGAAATGTGGGCTGACATACCAGCTCTAATTCACATCAAATGAAGGCCAGGATGTCAACTACAATTTTCATCGCCACAGTGGAACACCATTATTTTCTGAACTTGTTGGGACTTCCATGCTTCTGCATGACGTCTGTTTTAGGCATGTGAATTACTCGACTTGTCCTTCCCCCAAATCTACTTCAAGCCAACTCTAAATATGTATAATGTTAGGGGTATGTTTCATAACACCGTGTGAACATTTAATTGTCTGAATTTCTGAACGTATTTACAGCCTCACTGCACCTGGGGTGATATCTCTTCCAGGCAACTAGAAACCCCTTAATTTTGATGCAAGCTACTTGCAATGTATGAAGACAAGGGTGTTGGGCTGTATGTTTGTTTGAGGTTTTTTTGGTAGTTTTATTTGTTTGAGTTTATCATGTAGAAATCACTTTAAAGCAGTTTTTTTCAGATCAATGATTACATCTCAAGTGAGAATGATTGAATCTGGACTGAATTTACTCTATCCCCATTTGAGATCAATGAAATAAGAGGCATAAACATTTATTTGTACTAAGTGGCATGTTAGGTTGACCCAGACAACCTTACAGGGGGCATTGCTAGAGAGGCTGCCTTTTGTACCTTGTGGTATTCTTCTGTATTTTAACCTGGATTAGATTATGAGTTCCTTGAAGCCAGATACTGTCTTTTGTCTCTTTTTGTATCCCCAGACATTTTTCATAGTGCCTCAAACACAGAAAGTGCTTAAGAAAAGTTTATTGACTGATTGGATGGCTTGTCCCGTCTCTGACCTTAATGTTCCCCACTCACCCTCTAACGACTATGGCACAATTCAGCTCCCCCTTTAGCCTCAGCAGAAAAAAGCACCTGTAACTTACTGGATTTCCAGACATCTCTGGAGTGCTTGGCATTATGCTAAATACTAAGAATAGCAAAAATTAACCAATATGTAAGCATACAAAAGCAAAAACCTATCAGTCCTTGTTCTCAAGGAACTCAAATTTAAAGGGGAGACAATAGTCAGACAAGGTACATACAGGACAATTTAGGGAAAGTCTCAGAATGGATGGCACTGAGATGAAGGAAGACTGAGAAAGGATTCTTGAAGAATGTACAATTTTAGCTGAGGCCTGATGTCAGCCAACAAAGCCAAAAGGTAGAGACAAGGAAACCAGAACATTTCAGTCCAATGGCCAGCCAGCGAAAATGCTCAGTCAGAAGACAGAGTGTCGTGCACAAGGAACAGACTCTAAAACAAGCTCGAAAGTGGATTAACACTGGCCAACTAAATCAGGGACTGGCATGAACCAAAGAAATGCCACTTCCTCATGGACAAGTCAAACAAACTAATGACAAGCATTGACAAGTGAGCAAACAAAGAAAACCTTCCACCTAGTCAGCAGGACATCAAAAGCAGGTGAAAATCATTGGTATCCTCCAGTGTCTAGCCCACCACTACACAAAATCAGCCCCTTGATCTTCCTAATTTTATCTCTAAAGCGGCCTGATTTGAATGAAATTCGTAATTATCGAATTCTGAATTAATGACATTTTGACAACTGAATCATTTCACCCTGAGTTATGTATTACCTTTGTACTCTTCCTACGCCAAGAATAGCTATATTAGTGTATCAGGGCCTCAGTTTCAGCAAAAAATAAACTCAATAAAATAAATTATGATTTCTAATATTTTAAAGCTATGAATTTCTGTAGTTGGAACTTTAATGGATCAGGATATGATTTTTACAGATTATAGCAGTATATTCAGCATAGATGGATAGATGACCCATATATATGTATGTATATATATATATATATATATGTATACACAGAGAGAGAAGGTAGATATATATGTGTGTGTATATGTGCATCATATATAGGCAAATTCTGTAACAACAAGTAACTTCTTTTTTCAAGCTTATATATATGTGTATACACACACATATACATATGTACACGTACATACATACATACACACACCCAGGTTCTCAGCACGCTGAAACTCAGAGAAAACACAAACAGAAATAGAGACCAACAGACAGGGCTTCTACCTGTCTGACCATATGCAATATATAGTTACCAGAGATAGAAGCACCAACATTTGAGTTTTCAAAGGTGGGGAGCTGCTTAGTGGCTTCTCGGAGTCTTGTCTGGCCAAACACTTCCAATGAGTAAACCCCGAAATAAAACCTCACCTCAGAGAATATAAACACTTTTCAGAGCCAGAGGGCAACCCAACCCCTTAGAATCAGTGCCTCATTAGAAATTAACAAAAGTTGTGGGTCTTCTTACAAAACAAATTTCTCCTAATCAAACTTTCGTGAATGGGTCGGCATATTAAAGGACAGGGAAGAACTTTAACTCTCATTAACATAATCAACATTATAACACATATATGCATATATGTACTTGCACATATGTATGCATGTGTATACATTTATACATGCATGTGTATATGAACATGTGTTCATGGTACATGCATGTATATGTTGTGTGTATATGTGCATAAATATGTGTATGCACTTAAATATGTAAGCATGAACAAAGGAGAGGTTATTTGTGTATGTATATGCGTATATACATACCTGCATATCCATTTGTTCACACTTAAATATATAGGTACACATAATATATATGTGCATAATATATGTACATATGTATAATTTAAGCGTGAACAAAACAGTTACTTGCGACCTACACAGCACCCTCTATCCTGAACTCATTTTGTAAATAATGATTATAATAACATAGCTAGCATTTAAATGCTTTAAGGCTTACAAAGAACTCTACAAATATTATTTTATTTGAACATCACAATAACCACATGAAGTAGATGCTATTAGTATCCCTGTTTTACATATGGGTAAACTGATATGGAAAGAGGCTAAGGGTCATTCAACTATTAAGTGTCTGTGGAGGGATTTGAACTCAGGTCTTCCTGACACTCCATTGAGTGTGGTGTTGCCTAGCTGCCACCTGTGAGTTAGACTCCATATCGCCACTAATTTTGCTTTTCCCCTCAAAGTCTGGAAAGGTAGCTTCCATAGGAGCAGAAGCAGGAGGCACTTTTGAGCTGCATTACATGTTCATAATTCTTATAATCTTATAATTCTCTCATAATTCTCCCTCTGTCCCTGCCTTAAGAACGTCATCTTGCCCTTCATACTTCCTAAGCTATGCAAGATGAATGAATCTTTAAAAAAGGAGTCCATATATTGTACTTGACAGAAGGAAACTTAAAAGCACATGGGACTAACAAAAGGTGCCTGCAACCCTGGCCCAAGTGCTGACATGGAGCAGGATACACTGTCTCTCCCTGGGAGCTCCATCTGTTCCCCTTCAAACCAACTTTGGAGGATTACTGGCAATGGATCACTGCCTTGGACACTCTTCACCACCCTGGTATATACTAGTAACTATTATGATCCTCTACTGGGGTCAAAATTTCCAAAGGGAAAGACTGCCTTCAGTGCTCTATGGGAAGGAGCCTGGTAATATCAGGACAAATTTAATAGAAACATGGTACACCGAGGTAGCTCCCTGCCCATCCTGACCTCAAACATAGTCCTCCTAATCATTCTCTTCCTCTGCCTTCCCTTTTCATGGTACCCTCTGGACTTTTCCTCTGTCAACAGACTTTCATCCTATATTTCTCCCTTCACACTTCTTCCACATTCTAATGCTCAGCAAAAATAACCTTTTCCCTGTTGTCATCCCTTTCTCAGGCTGGCTTGCTAATCTCCCACTCCCTGGCACATAATGCCAGGAGAAAGAGTTATCAGCACTTTTGCTGCCATTTCCCGTTTCAGACTCCTTGATGACCTTGTCCTTCAGCAGCCACTGCTTCTGTGTTGAATTTCACTTTATCTTGTCCAGATGGATGTTAGCTACATTGTCTTGGGACCTCACAGTCACTCTGTCATCACCCCAATAAGTTCAGTCTTTTGGGTTAGAATTGGAGGCTTAGGGTTAGGATTGGGGCTAGGGTTAGGGCTCAGAGTAACCTTCTCTGATCTATCTCCTCTCCCTCCTAACCTTCCAGTCTTCTAGTCACTGTCCTCAAATGCCATGAACTTGTTCCCAGTGGCACTTAGCCATGACCAGGAATGATCAAACCTTAGCCTCTCCACCCCTCTGAATAGATCTTAGCCCTAGACACTAGAGTGCCTAATGATCTATGGTTCTGGTTAAAGGGCATGAAGATGCTTATTTGCATAGCTAGCAGCTCATCTTTGGGGGTGAGACACACCCAAAGGAAATAGAGGAAAGGATCATTACCATGGAAGAGGGCAGGTAAAAACTATTTCCTGAAAATTCGAATGAATTAAAGAAAAAGTCTGTTAGGTACCACATATGTTCTGGACACTTCACCAATACTGGGGGTTCAAAGACAAAAACAGAACAGCATCTATCCTCAAATAGCACATATTTTAATAACTGGAGGCTACAACATGAATATGCAAATACAGAATTACCTAGTTACAGCTCTGGGTTTACAAGTTTCTAGTTGGGTCATAGGATCCTAGAACTAGATCTTCAAGGGACCTCAGAAGTCCACAAGGCAAACCTCTTATTTTACAGATAGGTAAATTGAGGCTCAGAACAGTGAAGACACTTGCTCAAAGTCACAGAAGTAAAAAAAAAATATCAAGAAGTTGTAGGAGAGAAAGAAATTTTATTTTTTGGCTGCTTTGGCCCACACACCTGGGCACATCAGAAGGTAGCTTTTGTTTAGGTCACTCTCTAGGTTTCTATATTTAATGCAAGTACTTGAGCTAAAAATATGTTCAATTTAAGATTGCCTTCCCCCAACCCTGCCCCAGGCAGCACATGTACGTTACAAAGAAATCTCCAGCTCAGGCCCATAGGCAAAGCAACTGCCCTCCAGTTTTCTAAAGTCTTCCTGGCTTTCAACACTGCCCTGAGGATGACAAGCAGCTTCACTCAGTGGGTTCTAGAGAGTTCCTTCCTCTGGACCTGCATAGACTAAAGAGAGGCCTTTGAGAGATAGATGTCAATCAAGAACTTTCAGGAATACACTCAGACTATGTTCAGTGAGAGTTGGAGCCCCCTGGTTCTAGTCCTTTCTAGAATGGGAATTGAAAGAGTCTGAGTCCCCACATGACTCCTTGGAAAGAGGGAAGGATGCCATTCAGCTGGCAATATGGACCAACACTGTTGTTGCCTTACCCTTCGTTTTAGTCCTAAATGAATGTTTTCTTCCTTCAGCACAATTTCTTCTTTGGTTCTGTTCATGTGGTAGTAGCCTGAACCCCTCAGACTTGAATCAACTTTCAATATTCCAAGTTTTTGCTTCCCTTCCTCATTAATGGTGTGGAGTGAATGAACCATGGCAACAAAATGACCATCAGACGTCTCCACAATTGGCACCTGAGCCTGAGAGAGACTGAAGAACAAGGAATGTGGGAGATATCTGAGGGTATATTTTTATTTACTCTGCATTGGATTCTCTCCACAATCAGGCACTGAACATTCTTTCCACCTACCCCTTAGTATGACTCTTCTTTCATGCTATTCTCCACCCAGTTGTGATAAATTTCAGCTTTACCCCCTCCCAACATGCCTGCTCTCAACCCTTTGTACTCCTCAGAGTCTTCTTTAATGTCACTAAACGTTACACTTTTAACTTCAGGCTTTGAAAGCCACTTCTGGGATGCCCAAATGGGGACTGTGTGTGCAGGGTTAATATCATTTATAATTATTGACTTTATTTTTTTCAATGATTCCTCCTCCATATGGTCCCTAAAGTGATTTTCTAAAGGACAGGTCCAACCATGTCAACTCACCGACTCATGAAGTTCCAGCGGGTCTCTATTGTCAGGTGATCAATAAGTACTTAGTGTCTATGGGCCAGAAACCTTTGATTTGTATTCTGTCTAACAAGAACAACAAAGTTAGTATGGATATAGCAGTTTAGGGTTCACAAAGTCCTTTACAAATATTTTCTCATTTGATCCTCACAATTTCCCTGGGAGATGAGTGCTATTATTATCTCAGTTTTCCAGAATGGGAGGGAGGGAGACAGATTAAGTAACTTGCCCAGAGTCACACAAAGTCAGATTTGAATGAAATCTCTCTCCTCTCTCACTAAAAATGTACAAATGCGCATGTCTACATGCAAATTTACAATATGTATAATAATAATAACTATATAGCTTTAACATACATCTATATCTACACACATGCACATGTATATACCTATACACAGAGCACATATGATTATATATACATGCAGTACACACACACATACACACACATTACATGCATGTGATTGCTTGGTTGATTGTTATCCTTCATTCTGATAAAGGACCAAAATGATATCACAATGTTGGGGTCAATGTATAGTTGTAGGACTGTGGCTGATCAGACCTACATGAAGGTTTTATCACTGGTTGGACACAAATAGTCCATAAGAACATTCAGAGTGGAGATGTCTCTAAATTTGTACACCCCATGCTTCTTTTGAGCTACTGCAATTCTGCTCTGCTTCTTCTTTGATATGAGCACCCCATCCTGGGTGGTCTTGTGCCAGTGTCTCCCATTTTTCCCAATTGATTCCAAAGTTCTTCATAGAAACCTTGAGAGTGTCCTTGTATTGCTTCCTCTGACCTCCCTATAAGTTGCACAGGGAAGCTGGGTGACATGTATAGAGCAGTGGACTTAGAGTCAGGAAGATTCATCTTCATGAGATCAATCTTATTTGCCTCAATTCTTTATCTATAAAATGGACTGGAGAAGGAAATGACACAGCACTCCAGTATCTCTGCCAAAAAAACAAATGGGGTCATAAAGAGTTGGCCACAACTGAACCAACCCAATGATAAATGCATTTACACAATGCATGTGTGTATATAAATATGTAACATGCATGTGCTTCTATGCATATATTTGCTCTGGTGTAGATGTGTGTGCAGATCTTTTATCTTCTAAGAGTGTAAGTTCCTTGAGGATAGGTCCAGTTGCATTTTTGACTTTGTATTCCTAGTATGTAATATTGTGCATGACACTCACAAGTGATGGCTCATGGGGAATATGAAATTCCTCCCTATGGGACATAAAGCCCCACTTTAGCTTGATCCTGTGAGTCTTTTTGGTGACCAGAAGTAGCTTCAGGAAACCTCCAAGACAAGCAACCCTCAGAATTCTTCTCTTGATCTTTCTGGGTGAATGCCTTTTTCTCCATATGATCCGATGTCAGGTTCACCTCATGCAAAATGAGCCAGTACAAGGTTTGTAGGTTTCCCCCAAACCTCCTTCAAGCCAGATCAGTCCCCAGTGACTCTCAGGATGAGATCACTCCATGAGCTCCTTCTTTCTGCTTTAATTATCATAAATAGCATTCATGATTGAAATTTCTTAACTACAGTTAGCAAGCTAGGGGTGGGGTGGGGATTGGGGCAGAGTCTGGGCCCCTCAGAGATTGTTAGTAGCTACAGCAGTAAATGGTGATTACCACACGATAAAGCTGCATTGTTTCCAGAGACAATGCTCCCCCTGTGATTAATGAGGTGATGGATGAGGAACATATGACTGCTTAGCAATCAGTTCCAGAACCCTTGCTACACACTAGTCCCAGCCCAAACTGTCAAGATTAATGACCAGATGACCAGATAGGGTTTCACCTGTGAGACTCTTGGACCTTGATGGAGAATACTCTCCCTAGGACTTCCAGAAGGCAGCGCTATTATGTGGAGCCAGCTTTCATTTCTGAGGGTTCAGAAACAAATGGGGCAGCATTCCCTAAGGTGGAAAAGCAGGAATTCAGCTCCACAGGCTTGAAAGTACAGGCTGATTGCTAGGTTTCATATCTTGCCAAGAAAGGAAAGAGTCCAGAGGCCTCACATAGAGACTCTGAATTTTGATGGCTCATCCCCAAACTGTAGGGCTAATCAGAGAGGTAAAGTTACTCAGAATTTGAGATCAGGAAGAAATGTGTTGAACGATTTACAATATATATATATTTGTAAAATACATATCTATGTGTATGTATGTAAATATATATATTTATAAATATATATTGCATATATTATACACACATTGTATACACACACACATATATACATGTATGTGTGTGTGTATATATATGTATGTATGTATGTATGTATGTATGTATGTATGTATACACACTGGACTCTTGCACATCCCAAAGCATTAAAGTCCTGAAGTGTGGGGACAGCACCTAGCCAAACATCTCAACATCACACCACCACAGAGTGTTCCCAGGATAGCTGAAGTGTATTCTGGGGTTCTCGGCCCAGAGTCCATCAAATCTGATAGATAGCCAGCCACATATATAACTATTATGGTATATTTGGTTGAGCCTGTATATTTGAATTCATTCATTTAAAAGCATAATTCTGAGTAGGAATCTATAGAGTTCACTGGGTTGTTGAAAAGGTCCATGACACAAAAAGGGGGAAGAACCCCTCGGCTAAAGGGTGAACTCAGACAAAAACACCATTTCTTACCAAGTTAATGAGAGATAAGACAAATCACAAAGCTACAGCTGGAAAGCAAAGATGAGAGAGTACACAAGGGTTCATCTGAAACCTCAAGGTTAGGAGTTGACCAGCAAATGACCTAAGGCAGTCAAAGTCTAGGCAAAATACATGGAAAACACTAACCTGAACCTAAGAAAGAGTCTCAGAGGTGGGAGACCAAGTTCGAACTGAAGGAGGAGGAGAACTAGAGGAAAGATATATTATGTGTTAGAAATGATAGAGCTGGGAGTCAGATGATACTAGTTCACATGCCATCTCAGTCACTTACTACCTCTCAACCTTAGGGCAATCTCTTAACCTGTCTTGGACTCAGTTACCGCAAGTATAAAATCATATGGGACAAGATAAACTTTAAAGCACATTTTGGTTCTAATTATTTGACCTCATGCAAGAATAACCAAATAGATTAACAACTATACACCTTTGTATATACACATCTATACACATGAATGCAGCACTCTGTTCGTGTGTACACATTTGTTTAATCATGTGTATGTTTTCATATGTGTGTCTATGTATTTTGCAGAAATATGCAAACACATGAATATATCTTGTTTAAGAAGTAATGTCATTTTGGGGTTTGAGAACAAGATTTTAAAATAATGAAACAAAATAAAAAGGTCTACCTTCCAAAGCGATCGAAGGAAAAGGGCAAATGCACAAAAAGGGAAAAAATGTACAAGTATATTTGTAGTAGTTATTTTGTGGTGGGAAAGAATTGGAAAATGAGCGAATGCCCAACAATTGGAGAATGGCTGAACAAGTTGTCGTATATGATTATGATGGAATAGGACTGTGCTGTAAGAAATGATGAGCAAGCTGATTTTAGAAAAAAACACATGGAAAGATTTATATGAAAGAAAAGGAATGAAGAGAGCAGAACCAGAAGAATACTGTTTACAGTCACAGCAATAATGTACAATGATCAAGTGTGAATCGTTTAGTTATTCTCACAATACAATGATCTAAGACAATTCTGAAGGAGATGATGAAAATGCTATCTACTTTCAGAGAAAGAACTAATGGAATCTGAATACAGATCAAAACATACTATTTTAACTTTATTTTTCTTGAGGATTTTTTTTTTTGGTCTGTATTTTCTTTTTTTTTTGATTTAACTTTTAACATTCATTTTCACAAAATTTTGGGTTCTACATTTTCTCCCCTTTTGTCTCCTCCCCCCACCCCAAAACACCGAGCGTTCTAATTGCCCCTGTCTGCCAATCTGCCCTCCCTCCCTCCCCACACTTTCCCTTTGGAAAGAAAGCAATTCAATATAGGCCAAATCTGTGTAGTTTTGCAAATGACTTCCATAATAGTTGTGTTGTATAGGACTAACTATATTTCCCTCCATCCTATCCTGCCCCCCATTACTTCTGTTCTCTCTTTTGATCCTGTCCCTCCCCATGAGTGTTAACCTCAAATTGCTCTGTCCTCCCCATGCCCTCCCTTCCATCATCCCCCCCACCCTGCTTATCCCCTTATCCCCCACTTTCCTGTATTGTAAGATAGGTTTTCATACCAAAATGACTGTGCATTTTATTCCTTCCTTTAGTGGAATGTGATGAGAGTAAACTTCATGTTTTTCTCTCACCTCCCCTCTTTTTCCCTTCACTAAAAAGTCTCTTGCTTGCCTCTTTTATGAGCAATAATTTGTCCCATTCCATTTCTCCCTTTCTCCTCCCAATATATTTCTCTCTCACTGCTTGATTTCATTTTTTTTAAGATATGATCCCATCCTCTTCAATTCTCTCTGTGCACTCTGTCTCTATGTGTGTGTGCGTGTGCGTGTGCATGTGTGTGTGTGTTATCCCACCCTGTACCCAGATGCTGAATAGTTTCAAGAGTTACAATTATTGTCTTTCCATGTAGGAATGTAAACAGTTCAACTTTAGTAAGTCCCTTATGACTTCTCTTTGCTGTTCACCTTTTCATGCTTCTCTTCATTCTTGTGTTTGAAAGTCAAATTTTCTTTTCAGCTCTGCTCTTTTCATCAAGAATGCTTGAAAGTCCTCTATTTCATTGAAAGACCAATTTTTCCCCTGAAGAATTATATTCAGTTTTGCTGGGTAGGTGATTCTTGGTTTTAGTCCTAGTTCCTTTGACTTCTGGAATATCCTATCCCATGCCCTTTGATCCCTTAATGTAGAGGCTGCTAGATCTTGTTATCCTGATTGTATTTCCACAATACTTGAATTGTTTCTTTCTAGCTGCTTGCAATATTTTCTCCTTGATCTGGGAACTCTGGAATTTGGCCACAGTGTTCCTAGGAGTTTCTCTTTTTGGATCTCTTTCAGGCAGTGATCTGTGGATTCCTTGAATACTTGTTTTGCCCTCTGGTTCTAGACTCTCAGGGCAGTTTTCCTTGATAATTTCATGAAAGATGATGTCTAGGCTCTTTTTTTGATCCTGGCTTTCAGGTAGGCCCATAATTTTTAAATTGTCTCTCCTGGATCTATTTTCCAGGTCAGTTGTTTTTCCAATGAGATATTTCACATGATCTTCCATTTTTTCATTCTTTTGGTTTTGTTTTGTGATTTCTTGGTTTCTCATAAAGTCATTGGCCTCCATCTGTTCCATTCTAATTTTGAAAGAACTATTTTCTTCAGTGAGCTTTTGAACCTCCTTTTCCATTTGGCTAATTCTGCTTTTGAAAGCATTCTTCTCCTCATTGGCTTCTTCAACCTCCTTTGCCAATCGAGTTAGCCTGTTTTTCAGGGTGTTATTTTTTTCCGCATTTTTTTGGGTCTCCTTTAGCAGGGTGCTGATTTGTTGTTCATACTTTGCTTGCAAGTCTTTTATTACTCTTCCCAGTTTTTCCTCCACCTCTCTATCATGATTTTGAAAATTGTTTGGGCTCTTTAAGACCTTTTCCCAGAACCGATCCCATTGAGTGGGCTTGGATTTAGAAGCACTGACTTCCGTGTCTTCCCCTGATGGTGAGCACCGCTCTTCCTCATCAGAAGGGAGGGGAGGAGAAACCTGCTCACCAAGAAAGTAACCCTCAATAGTCTTGATTTTTTTCCCTTTTCTGGGCATTTTCCCAGCCAGTGACTTGAGCTCTGAATATTCTCCTCACACCCACCTCACCTCCTGATCCTCCCAGCCTGCGCTTGGGGTCTGAGAATCAAATGCTGCTTCCCAGCCTCAGTGCTTTGGGCGGGGGCAGGGCTGCTATTCAGTGTGAGATTAAGTTCAGGTGCTGGGGTGGGGGCAGGGCCACCTCACAGGCTCAGTTCCCTCAGGGGGTTTATGCAGAGACCTTCAACAATGGATCCAGGCTCCTGCCTGCTTGGGGAGCCCCGGTGTGCTCCCACCTCCGCTGTTGCCTCCCTAGGGGGCCTGAGTTATGGGGGCACCCCACTCCCCTCTTGACCCACCAAAGAGACCCTCTCACCGACCCCTGTCATCTGTGGGTGGAGGGACCCGTGTGGCCGCTGGAGATCCCTTCCCTGAAGCCCGCTCGGATCTTTTCCTCTCAGTGCCGCGGCCACGGCAGGGCTGTACTCAGCTCCCACTCCCGGCGCCCAGGACCTTTTGCGAGAGGTTTGCAGGTCTCTCTGGAACAGAAATCTCCCTCGCTCCAATGTTCTGTGGCCTCTGGGTGCAGAATTCGCCGTGAGTTACTTCTTTGTAGATGTTCTATGGGTTGTGGGTTCGGAGCTATGTGTATATGCGTCTTTCTACTCCGCCATCTTGGCTCCGCCCCTTGTATTTTCTTTTGCAACATGATTAATATAAGATATATTTGTATTACTGCACATTATATCAAACAGCTTGTCTTCTCAAGAAGAGGAAGAGTAGGTAAAGAATTTGGAACTCAATTTTTACATGTTAATTTTAAGTGTAATTGAGAAATACTTAATGAAATAAATAAAATATATTGGGATGAAAGATTAATACAGAAGGATTCGCATAACTCTCAAGACTTGTTTTGGCAACACTTTGAAGTTCAGTTTGGAACAGAACCTCTGAATAATGCTTTCTGGAGAACAGATACACCTAGGTCTTATATATCACAAACAATACATTTATTCGCAGAAAGTTTTTTGTTCCAAAAGGAAATGTGCTGATCAATTTAAAAGAAAATGTTCTGAGTTACATTAGTTCTCAAGGCTTTGGATAAATTAAAAATTCATGATAAGGTAACCATTTCCACAAGTAATTTATAATGTCTATATAAATAAATGGAAACTAAATTTTATATTCATCAAGGCATCAAAAAATAACAGAAAAAAAAAAACAAAAACAACCTTGATATTGAAATCTGTGGATGATACCTTAATTCTACACAAATCACTTTCATATACTTGTTCATAAATTAAAGTTGTCTGGAAAATAAAATCCATTCAAATAGGCATGTGTCAGCACTCGCAGTATCCTAGAAATCTCTTCATAAGTGCAAGATTAGACAGATAGATTAGACAATGCATTCTATACCACACACTATATATACATACATATGTATATATTGTCTACAGTCATGATGTTCTCAGAGCGGGGAGGACTGATTAGAGGGATGGTCTCTTTGCCAATGAGTAATTACTACAAAGTTTATACTATAGTCTTAGGGATTTTCCTGGGACATTGAGAGCTTACATGATTTAGCCACAGTCACACTGCTCATATGTGTCAAAGGCAGGACTTAGATGTACTTTAAGATGACTTTGAGATGCACCTCAGATCCCTAATAACACACTGCCCTTGTCACCATCATGAATGACCACGTGTTTTTAGATTTGGATCAACCAAGGCTGAGGGAAGGTTCTTTTAAACCTGGAATAATTTAGCTTCTTCCTGAATGGAAACTCTATGGAAATTCAATCTTTACCATACGAAGAAATGTAAATATTACAAGGTGAAATCCTTGGGGTCTTGTTAGTGCTAAAAGAATCTAAAATGGGCCAATGATTCACATTAAACAGGTAATTAAGCTAGCACTGGAGGGTGATAAAAAAAGGAATAAAGGAAAGAAGTTCCCCCCAAATCATCCTGATTCTCAATACTTTATGAAGACTAACAGACATGCTTGCAAAAGGTCCAGTGGTGCTCTTGGAATGCTTCTTGACTTTGGGGAGAAACAAAATCCATATGAAGATCAGGGCTAAGAAAAATCCCATCAATTGAAGCTCCACTGCTTCTAGAAGTCTTTCTCTAGAGTGGGGGAGGGACATCCTAGTTGGAGGATGAGACTTCCAGCTTTATCATTGTGGGTTAAATGGTGGTTTCTTTCCTGGGGCAGGAAAGATGGTATCCACTCTTTTAGTTCCCAAATCAGGTCAGTTTGTTTTCTCTTATTTCTCCTGGCTGCAACATCTCTCACATCTCAGGAAGGGTTGACATCTTATCAACTGGTCCAGTCTATATAACTAATATGTAGCAGGAATGTGCACAGAGACTCTTGAAGCAACAAGGACTATGTCAGGGCATAGGAAACCTTAAGGGAAACAGTCTAGCCCCATAATTACTTCTATGGTATCTCAAAGGTAGATTCTATGCCTGGAAAACTTCAAAAAACTCAGTCCTATCCACGATAGGAAATGACCACAAAAAATCCTGTCATTCATTCTTCAATAAGCAAATAAGGGCTCAAAACTTACAGTAAATAACTAAAATTGATATAGGACTTCTCATTTTACAAACTACTTCACTCATACTATCTCATTTGATCCTCAAAACAAGTCAACAAAGAGAACATGGCTGATGTATACCTTGTCAAAAGACCAATAATCAAAGACTAACCAGGTTGGCTTATTCAGTTCTGTCACAGCTTAGTCACTGTTGGCATAGTCCTCCAGGAACCAATGGTCACTTCTACAGTATAAAGATTACATTCCATGTTGAACATATGATTGATAAACTACTCAGAATGACCATGGGCCTTTAGTGAACCTGTGTTCACCAAATCCCTAAGAATTTTCTTGGCTGATAAATAGGCAGGAGCTAGGGAACCCTGGTGGAGTCCCTGGCAAGAGCAGGGAAGTGTAATCGCCCATGCCATCACTATTCAACTTACCTCAGAATCTATATGGATAGAATAACTCTTAATGGTCCAAATAAGGAAGCAAGGATGCTTTGTGATTAACTTGTAAATAAGTGTAACTGGAGAGAGCATGCTGGCTGACCTGATCTAAAATACCTCTGCAGCATGAAAAAAGGGTGGAAAGGGGACAAAAAATGCCAAATACGAAAATCACCGGAGGCATTTCCTTTTCTCACTCTCCATTTCCCTGCACGAGCTTTAATTAATGCAATATTGCATTTAGGAAACCAATTGTAGTTGATAGTTTCATTCACTAGGCAACCTTAAAGGAGGCTGTTACATATAGTATGGGAACCATTTTTCTCCAACTTGGACACTGTTTAATTTCAGTGATCAATGTCCTTATCTTAGTGTCAGAATTTCATGGTTATTGGTCTTATCAGAAAACATTGTGGTTCAACTGAGCTTCAGAAGCAGGTTTACATCCATTCCTTTAATATCCACCCCCTAGGTAACTGGAGTTTCATCCCCACTTACTATCACCTGGTGCTTCCCTGTTACCTTCAGGCAAGTGATCCTGGCTTCTGGAAGAATACTCTAAGAGAAGAATCAGTCAATCAGTCATTCAATCAATCATTATTTAAGTATTTATCAATATGCCAAGCACTGTACTAAGTCCTGGCCATTGAACTAAGGCTCGAATTGAACGAAGTTGAAAAGGCTTTGAAGAGAGATATGGTTCAGGGGTGGGAAACCTGCAGCCTTGCCACCACGATGTGACCTTCTACGTCCTCAAGTGGGGCCCTCTGACTGAATCCAAACTTCTCAGAACAAATACATCCAGCACCAACCTCAGAATGTCTAGAAAGCCCTATCACTGGCCACATGGAGATGGACTGGTCTTGGTGTTGGGGGGCTATTTTTATCATTCACTTGTTTCAGTTGTGTCCAATTCCTTGTGATCCTATGTGAAGTTTATTGGCAGGGATACTGGAGTGGTTTGCCATTTCCTTCTCTAGTTTATTTTACAGATGAGGAAACTGAAGCAAACAGAATTAAGTCACTTACTTAGGGTCACATAGCTAGTAAATGTCTCAGATTTGAACTCAGGAAGACTCATCTTCTGGCTCCAGGACTAAGGCTCTATCCACTGTGAATCCTAACTGCCCTTAGGGAAGGGAAGAGAAACTCTTAAGAGTCTACTAAACTCTCAAGATTATTTACTAAGTACTCAGGGATCTAAGATAGGAGTTAGCAGAGAAACCATAATTTATCATGGTATTGACAAATTATTTGAAATGAACTTGCTGGGATGGTAATTCCTACCTGAACACAGGAAAGCCTTGCATGCTCTCTGCAGGTGACCTCACAATTTCAAGAGAATTAAAGGAAGCCCCCTCACAGGTTGGATGCCCTCCTGTGATGGATTATGGGAGGGCATATACTAGAGTCCCTTACTCCCCACCCCAGTATAGATGAGATTCTAGAGTCACCAGAACGTCATACTATTCAGATTTTGATGAAATGTAGAGTTTATTGTAAGAGAATTGCATAACAAATCCCAGTGGCAAATAAACTGTAAGAGCTCTGCTGAAGGTAAAAGGACTAGGGTTACATATTTAGAACTGGGAGGGACCTCAGAGGCTCGAGAGCCTAATCATACAGAAAGAAGTGTGTGGTTAGAATCACACATGAACAAACAAAGAAGGAAAAGAGACCTTTCTCCAAGTAAAGACTGAGGGACCCAGGCAGGCAGGGTAAGGGATGCCGTTCTGCCTAACTGACTGCACGGATGAGGGTACACATTTTGATCCTTTCCAGAGAACACTCATTACATCCCCCCTCCTTCTGCTGAGCCCGTTATATGTCCTGAGGCTTGACAAAGAGCAGTGTCTCAGATCATGATGAATGGAAACAATAGAAGCATTGGACCAAGGGGAGGAGGGGGAAGTTCACAAGAGGAGGGGCTTATGGTGTTTTGTTTTTTTTTTCCTGAAAGTGAATGAAGAAAGTCCTCCATATTGATAAAATTTTCAAGGAAAAAAATTGGGCAGGCCGGTGTACCCCTGAAAGCTTATAGGGTTCAGTTCCCAAGTAAATGCAGATAATCCCCCCCAGGCCATTCAGGTGCTGAGACAGAAGTATTACAGGTGTCAAACATAGTGCCTTTTTATTAACAACTTTGAAAACTTAAATTGGACCCTTGAGTACCATGGATACTCCCTTCACAGTAGATGAAAATGTCTTTCCATGGGACAGCCACCTTCTCCATTTTCTAATAAATCTATTTAAGTGGGATTTTATTTTAAGACTAGCTCCATATTTTTCAAATTAAATGTCTTATTAGAAAAAATACAAACAACTATAGTGGTTTAATAATTATATTTAAAATGACCAATTTCAAAGCATCAATCATCAGAATTCTCATTCACTTTTTGTTACATGATGATCCCATGTACTCCACTCTCCTTTTTTGTTGGTTTCGTTTTGTTTTGTTTTTGCTGCCATTGCTGTTCAGTCACTTTTTCCATCATTTACAACTCAAGGTGACCCAATTTGGGGTTTTCTTGGCAAAAAACCTGCAGAGGTTGGCCATTATTTTCTCTCTAGCTCATTTTATAAATGAAGAAACTGAGGCAAATAGGGTTAAATGACATGCTTGGGAATACAGAGCTAGTAAGAGTCTGAGGGCAGATTGTCTTCCTGACTCCAGGGATGGTGATCTTTCCACTGTGCACCTGCCATCTTAATGTTCCTTTGGATTATTTCACAATGGGCTTTCCAGGCTTATTTCTCTCTCTGATACTTGGCTTTCCTAATTGCAAAATGAGGCAGTAGGTAGTTTAGAGAATTGAATATTGGATTTTGGGTCAGAAAAGCTTGAGTTCTAATCCTTCTACAGACATTGTTTAGCTATGTGACCAACCCTGGTCAACTTACTTCACTTCTCTGTGCCTCAATTTCCTCATCTGTAAAGAAGAGATAACAATAGAACTTATTTCACAAGATGGTCGTGAAAATAAAATAAGATCATATATGTAAAATATCGTATGAATGTTAGCTCCTATCATATTCTAGAGAACTCTAGTGCATTGGTGTAACACAGTTTATTTTAATCATTCATTTACTGACAACATTTAGATTATTTCCATTTTTTGTTGCAATTATGTAGAGAACCCCAGTATAAACCTTCCAACTGATAGCACTTTTTGGTTTTGATAATGATTATATCTCACAGATGTCCTTATAGGGTCAGAAGGCATATCCTATTTATTGTTGTAATATTTGCTACAACCTATTGCTCACAATATTTTTCTTTTTTGACAGCATGCTGCAGTAGACTTTTTGTATCTGTATGATCCTGGCAAATCAATTCACTTCTCTCTTCCTTAGTTCCCTCATTTATAAAATGGGAGAATTACAGCATCTATCTTCTCTACCTCAAGTTTTTTCTCCTCAAAATTTATTAGTTTATTTGTTTTCAGTTTTCAACAATCATTTCCTTCATTAAGTTCCAAATTATCTCCCGCTCTCTCCCCGAAATGGTATGCAATCTTGTATGGGTTCTACACACACATTCTATTAAACACATTTTCACATTAGTCATGTTGCATAGAAGAATTAAAATGAATAGAAGAAACCATGAGAAAAAACAAACCAAAATAAAACAAAAGAGAAAATAGTCTGCTTCATTCTGTGTTCTGATTTCATAGTTCTTTCTCTGGATGTGGATGGCATCTTGCATCATGAGTCCTTTGGGAAATGTTTTAAGTCCTTGCATTGCTCTGAAAGGTTTAGTCTATCAGAAACAGTCCTCACACACTATGGCTGTTACTGTATATAATGTTCTCCTGGTTCTCTCACATCACTCAGCATCAATTCATATAAGTCTTTTCAGGTTTTTCTGAAGTTCACCCATTCATCATTTCTTATAGAATGACGCTCACATACTACAGATTGTTCAGTCATTCTCTAATGAATGGGCATCCCCTTGATTTCCAGCTCTTGCCCACCACAAAAAGAGCTGCTATAATTTTTTTCTGTACATGCAGGTCCTTTTCCCATTTTTTATGGTCTCTTTGGGATCCAGACCTAGTAGTGGTATTGCTGGATCAAAGAGTATGCAAAATTTGGTTGTCCTTTGGGCATACTTCCAAGTTGTTCTCCAGAACAGTTGGATCAGCTCACAGCCTCACCAACAAAGAATTAGTGTTCCAGCTCTCCCACATCTTCTTTGATATTTGTCACTTTCTTGTTTTCTCATGTTAGCCAATCTGGTAGGTATAATGTAGTTCTTCAGAGTTGTTTTGATTTGCATCTGTCTAATCAATAGTGATTTAGAGCATTTTTTTCCCCATAGGACTATATAGACATTTCTTCCTTTGAAAACTACCTATTCATATACCTTGACCTGTTTATCAATTAGGAAATGGCTTGTATTCTTATAAATTTGACTCAGTTCTCCATATATTTTAGAAATAAGGACTTTATCACAGACACTAGTTGTAAAAATTCTTCCCCAGTTTTCTGCTTCCCTCCTCTTCTTGGTTCTTTAAATGTTTGACAGAATTCACTTGAAAATTCATTTGGCCTTAGAGATACTTTTCTAGGGAGGTCATTGATGGCTTGTTCAATTTTGTTTTCTGAGATGGAGTTATTTAAATATTTAACTTCTTTTTTTGTTAATCAGGGCAATTTATATTTTTGTGAACATTCATGTATTTCCACTAAGATTGTAAAATTTATGGCGTAAAGTTATGGCAAAATAATTTCCAGCTATTGTTTTAATTTCCTCTTCCTTGGAAGTGAATTCACCTTTATCCTTTTTGATATTGCTAGTTTGATTTTCTTCTTTCTTTTTACAATTAAATTGATCAAAGGTTTATCAGTTGTATTTTCTCATAAACCAGCTTTTAGTTTTATTTATTATTTAAATAGCTTTCTTAATTTGAGTTTTATTAATCTCTTCTTTGGTTTTCAGTATTTCTAATTTGGAATTTAATTGTGAATTTTCAGTTTGGTCTCAGAAAGAACAATTCTGCCAACAATGAGTGTACCTGACTCTCCACAAGTCCACTGTTACAAAGGTTGTAGTTGTTTCTAACTTGAAAATTTAATGGGCCTGAGATATCTCACAGTTGTTCAATTCAAATAGCTTTGGTTATTAGTTTGGTTGAACATATTTCCAAGTGACTATTAAAGATTTAATATACTGTTTATTTTTTATAAAATATATTTTATTTATTGCTAAACATATTTTCAAATTTATTGTATTGATGATATGGCTTAAAAGCTCCAACTTAAAATTATTTCCTATTTATCAAAGTATCTTTACAATTAAGTGGAAGTTGCTATTTCTATCAAAACTATAACATTTTTTAAAATACAACTAAAGGCAACAGATTCTAATACTTTGAACTTCAAAGCATTCCTGTCTCCACAGGGAAAGTTTTCCAAATTCTATCACATTCTCTGCTCTCCATCTTGGCTTCCCCTTGTTTCCTTCATTCCCAGTGAAAATTCCACATTCTGCAAGAAGCCTTTCCCAGTATCCCTTCATGCTAGTGCTTGTCCTCTGAGATCCTGTAATATAGTCTCGTATTTGCTTTTTACCTTGCTATTTCCCATTAGATTGTGAGATCTTTGAGAGCAGGGACTATGTTAGCTTTTCTTTATATCAGTGCTTTGCCCAGTGAGAGAACACAGTACATATTTAAGAACTGATTGTTGACTTGACTTAGCTGGCCCTCAGTGTGTTCATGCTCACCAGGTTTTAAATTCTCTATTAGATTGGAAGCTTAATGAGGACATCTCTGTATCCCTCACACTTTGTCATACCCCTTCCCCAATAACTCAACCTACTTTGAGAATCCACAGGGATTTTTCATGGAAGCAGATCAAAACCCTTCTGAGACTTAATAAATCATCATGGAAACTCAATATGTGAAAAAAATAGTGTTATCTTCTGCTCAAGCTAGTGATGAGTTTTAGAAAATTTATCCATGCCAGTCCTCAGATGACAGAGGTATATTTGTATATGGCAATCAAGCTACAAATATTTATTAGGCACCTACCATGTGCCAGGCATTGTGCTAAGGGATTTGGCTTAAAAAGGGCAAAAGATAGCTTCCACCCTCAAGGAGTCCCCTTTTGGACATTGTTTTTCCTCCCAGCACTTTCTTCCCTTTATACAACATCCATTCTGACTTTTGAGAATTCAACACTGATGTATCTGGAAGCATGAGATGCCTTGGCCAAGTTTTAATAAGGATAGCCAATTGTTTATCATAGATGGTGATGGAGATCAAGAGCCATCCATGAGATGACAAAAATTTTGATAAATTAAAAGTCAGAGCAGCAATGACTTTGTTCTTCATCTTCATACACACATACACACAATACATAAATATACATACACATATACACATATATAAACATACATACATATGTCTGTATATATGCATGTTTGTATATGAATATATATAGACAGATAGATATTGATATAGATATTTATATAGAGTGATATTTGTGCAGATGAAATTCAGTTTTATGATGATAGTAACAATCTAAAGTGCTTTTATGATTCCCTGAAAGCTATTTATGGATCAAAAGCCTATGTTACATCACAGCTACTCAGTGCTGATGGAGCCACATTGATTAGTGATAAGGACATGATCCTAGAGAGATTGGCTAAACACTTCCATAGTGTTCTCAACAGATCATCATCCATCAATGACCGTTTACCTCAGATTGAAGTCAATTCCTCCTTAGCTGAACTTCCAACTGAAGAAGTTTTAAGGGCCATTAGGCTCCTTTCATGTGGCAATGCACCTGGTGCTGATTCTATTCCAGCTGAGATTTAGAAGGTAGGGGGGACCATTGTTCATATAAAGACTGACTGAAATTTTCCAGGTTATATGGCAAGAGGAGGTTATCCCCGAGGAGTTCAAGGATGCCTCCATTGTCCATCTCTATAAGGGAAAAGGAAATAGATTGTCCTGTGACAATCACGGGGGAATCTTTTAGTCATTGTTGACAAAATACTTGCTAGAGTCCTCTTTAATATGCTGATCCTTCACTTGGAAGATGGTCATATACCTGAGAGGCAATGAGGCTTCAGAAAGGGCTGAGGAATAGTCAATATGATGTTTGCTGCCTGACAACTTCAGGAAAACTGCCAGGAGCAGAACAGAGGTCTGTGCACAACATTTGTAGATCTGACCAAGGCTTTTGACATTGTTCGTTGTGAGGTTTTATGGAAAATTATGTCAAAATTTGGTTGCCTGGAGAAGTTTATCAATATTGTACGTAAATTTCATGATGGCATGTTTTCCCGCATTCTGGATAATGGACAATGCTCTCATACCTTCCCAGTCAACAATGGGATGAAACAGGGCTGTGTGCTTGCTCCCATGCTTTTTAGCATGATATTTTCAGCTATGCTGACACATGCTTTCAATGAGGATGAACATGGCATCAAGGTTAACCACCATACTGTTGACAAATTCTTCAATTTGAAAAGGCTACAAGCCAAGACCAAAGTGGAGGGAGTGCTGGTGCATGATTTTCTGTTTGCAGATGATCATGCACTCAAGGCAGCCTCTGAAGCTGAGATGTAACAAAGTATGCGTCAATTCTCTACTGCCTGTGATCATTTTGGTCTAATAATTAACACCAAGAAAATACAGGTGCTCCATCAACCAACACCACACCTTCCACATGTGGAACCATTGGTTACAACAAATGGAGAAGTTTTGAATGTTGTGGATAAGTTCACTTACCATAGTAGTGTACTTTCCAGGGATGCACACATTGACAATGAGGTTGATGCATGCATTGCCAGAGCTAACTCAGTGTCTGGGAGGCTCCAAAGGAAAGTTTGGGAGAGAAGAGGTATTAGACTGACTACCAAATTGAAGGTCTACAGAGCCGTTGTGCTGATCTCATTGTTACATGCTTGTGAAACATGGACAGTCTACCAGCTCCATGCCAGGAAACTGAATCACTTCCATTTGAACCGTCTTAGGAAGATTCTGAGGATCATCTGGCAGGATAAGGTACCAGAAATTGAAATTCTTGCTGGAGTTGAACTGACAAGTATTCACACTACACTTCAGAGAATGCAACTCCGATGGGCTGGCCACGTTGTTCAAAGGTAAAATGTATGCTTGCCAAAAAGAATATTTTATGGAGAACTCCCATGGGGCAGGCGATCACATGGTGGCCAGAAGAAACGATACATGGACACTCTCAAGGTCTCTCTCAATAACTTTGGATTTGACTGTGCAACATGGGAGACACTGGCACAGGACTGCTCACCATGGCATGCCCACATCAGAAAGGGTGCTGTGCTCTTTGAGCAAAGCAGAATTGAGGCAACACAAAGTAAATGCAGGATGCACAAATTTGGGATATCCACCCCAAATATTCACAGGAACTATCTTTCAATGACTCCGCTCAACATAGCTACTAAAAACATGCCCCATTCTAAGAACAATGTTTCACTGTTGGTCTGTGCCTTCAGATCAGCTTATGGGGTGATTCCCCCCCCCCAATAACAAAAACTGGCAATAAACCTTCAAAAACCAAGAGAACCCAATACAAACAGGAAGTCTACTGGAAAGTTGATGAGGTTCTGTGTGTTCTGGCTACCATAAGATCTTGTCACCAGCAGAGGCAATGGGGTGCCAAAACCTAGAAACTTGTTTTTGGGGGACAGCAGAGCTGGACAAGCAAAACAGCTGCCACATCCTCAGTCCTGGGAACATCTCTGATTGTCATCATCAGTTGTGGTCCTTATTCCCAGGACAGCCAAACGTTCTGTTCTTTGGGTTTGTTTCCTTTCATTTCATTTTTGTTATTATTGTTAAGAAATGAATATAAAGGATCTAGAGGCATTCCAGATCTGTTCAAATTGTTCTGCATCATTCGTGATGATATGCATTATTTTATTTCTTTAATTTTTGTTTTTAATTTCCTCTCCTTAATCTAAATAGGAGATACACACACAAACATACACTCATACATGTATGTGTGTATGTGTGTGGATATGTGTGTATATCTATATCTTCAAGACAATAAAATAAATCAATCCACAAGCATTTACTAGGCACCTACTCTGTGCCAGTGCACTGTACTAGGTGATAGGGATACAAGTACTACCTTCTTCCTAGCTCCCCTATTATGGTTCAGGGAATCACCATTATACCAGTCAACTAGACTTGCATCCTTAATATCATTCCTGACTCTTCATTGTCAGTACACACACACACACACACACACACACACACACACACACACACACACATCCATTCTGTTGCCAAACCTCATCATTTCTACCTTAACAATATCTCTCACATAAGCTTCCTTTTTTGTTTCCACTCACTACTACCCTAGTTCCCCTGATTCAGGTCTTTATCTCTTCTCACCTGGACTATTGCAATCACCTCCTACTTGTTCCCTCTTCCTGCAGTCATTTTACCACTGTTGCCTACTCTGTGCCCAAGTGCTTTTTTCTAAAGTAGAGGTGTACGTCTCCATCCTACTCAATAAACACCATGGGCTCCCTATCATCTCCAAACTTAAATATAATTCTTCTGTCATTTAAAAATCCTCACCCATTGGCCCCAATCTGCCTTACTAGTCTCCTTTCAATTGACTGTCCCTTCTAAACTCTGTGATCCACTCACACTGGTCAACTTACCATTCCTTACACAAGACACCCCTTCTCCATGCCTTTTCCTAAGGCTGGATGATCTACTGTCTTACCTGTTCCTCTCAGGGTGCTTGACTTTCTACAAGAACCCACCTCTAACACCAGCTTCTTCATGAGGCCTTTCCTAGGGCCTAGAAAGAGGACCGAATTTAGAGTTCCAACCTCATCTCTGACATATACTACCTGGGTAAAACTCATCACTTCACTCAACCTTTCTGAATCCTGGTTTCTCCCTGTATAAAATGAGAGTTGAGTTCCATAATATTTGAGATTCCTCCAGTCCTAGACCTTTGTATGAGGGCCAAGAAAGAATCCTTACCCCCACACTACCTTGTGCTTATACTGTACGTACTGATAAGGGTTAATGGTGGCTCTCTCATTTGGATGTAGACTTCCTGAGGGGAGGAATTATTGTGCCTTTGTTTTTGTTTCCCTAGAACACAGCAGTGTCTAATACAGAATTATTCTTAATAAATTACTGATCAATAAATTGATACAAAGACAAACCAACTTTATCTTATTTTTGCCTAAGGAATTATTACACTGGGGAGTTGTAAAAACCCCTTGGGGACTTTCATGTCCAACTCTTACTGGAAAAAATAATGGTCTCTGATACAAGAGGTCCCAACAAGTCACCATCCATTGTTGACTGACATACCAACAATGAGTGGGAACTATCTTCCTCTTATGCTAGCTCATGACCTTTTGGTAGGAAACTGGTGGTTGGGAGTTTCTTTTTACTCTTAAAATAAATCTCTAGTCTCAGACTTCTTCTCCCCAACTTCCATTCATTGCTCTTACTTCTACCTCCTTGACCCAAAAACAAGTCTAAACTCTTTCACATGAAAACCTTTCAAAAGCTTGAATTCACTGCCCATGTTCTCCCTGACTCTTTAGTACTCCAAGGTAAATATTCCCAGTTCCTTCAATTTCCTCCCTATGACATACATCCAGGAGTGTTCAGCATCCTGAGAGGCCTTTTCCAAATGTTCTCCAGCTCTCCAACATGCTTCTAAATGGTGGAATAAGAACTAAAGGCATGACTCCACATGGGATCTGATAAGGGCAGAGGATGATGCCCAAGATCACTGGGAGAGATTTTCTGAGGCTGAGACTCTCCCCTACTTATAACATCTTGAGCATGGACAAGCAATCTACTCCTGCTCAGCTATGGCATAAGCGATGAGGTCAGGTGTTGCCTTGAAATTCTCTTATGCATTATCTCACCTCTTACTTTTGACAACCTCTCCTCACAGTGAGGTACAGAGTGAGCAGTTCAAAGAAGGTCTTAAGGATAGGGGAGACCATGAGGGAGATCTAGCAGATGAGGGGTAGGCTGTATGAGGTTTGTGACCACAGTGTGACATGTGGAGTGGATGGGCAGACATTGGCAATGAGCATTCATGCTATCTGTATATTTCAATTGTATAGACAGGAAGTAGAGACAATGATAGAGAGGAAGGAATGCATGAGAGAGAGAGCATGGGTACAAATCACTTAGATGTGGGGAGAGAGGTAATGAAGTAAATTGGTAATTAGGTAAATAAAAGGTAATCAGAGCTCACCATTTGTACAGTGTCTTGAATGTTATGAAGCTCTTTAAATAAACACTTTAATGTGATCCTTACAGCAATCTTATAGGATAAATGCTACCCCATTTTATAGATGAGAAAACTGAGCATCAGTTCTTTTTACTTTTTTTTTTTAATTTATGGAATAAAACAAGCATTTCCATAACATGGTAGAATAAAAAGCTGATTACACATAAAACTGCAGATTTATTATGTACAACTTGGTATTCCTTTTAAATATGTAATTGTTTCCATGTAAATTTCTTTCCTTTTTTTTCCTTCCCTCTCCCTAGCTCTTAAGGGGCTGAGAGGGAATCTAAAGCCATGTCTCTTAGCTCCACGTTCCTTTCCCCTACTCTATACTTACTGTTCCCAAGCCACCCCTCAGTTTCAAGCAAGGAAGAAAAGGTGAATGACATTGGCATAAAAGAAATAAAGAAAAGAAGAGGAGGAACCAATTGGGGGACAAAGGTAATCATAGTTGAGGCATTATGAGAACAAAATGTTGCTTTCTTAGTTGAACAGTCATTTAGTATAGAAGCTTCACTTGATTATTTGTTGCAAAGGAGAACTCAAGAAAAAGTAGGCTAAAAAATGGCAGATATTCAGCCTCTTGTTTGACAAGCTCTCTCACATAAGCTTCCTTCTGTAGAGTTGCACAGACACTACCCTGATGCAGGTATATCTAATCAGAGATCTCCTACTGATAGAGAATAGGTCTGGAGTTTGGGAGAAAGGTCAGGGAAAGACCGATCCTGCTTAGGGATAACAGCAGGAGGGCTGATGTGAAATTGTCACCCTCTGATGTGTGACAGTAGAAAGTATGCTTGCTAGTAACATAAACCAATTTTGACACCCATGATTAATTAAGCTTTACTTTTCTGTTACTCCTATTTACTACTTTCTGGTCTTCAAATAAAGAATAATATTTTTCCAAGTACTGGTGAATACTTTTTACAGGAATTGAGGGCAAAGCTCTGGGGTATGTTGGAGCAGAATTTTCACTCCTGAGTGAGAGAAAAGGGTTATAAGTAGACTGTGCCCAAGACCAGGGGCTTT
Source organism: Notamacropus eugenii (assembly GCF_028372415.1). NCBI lineage: Eukaryota > Metazoa > Chordata > Mammalia > Diprotodontia > Macropodidae > Notamacropus > Notamacropus eugenii. Next base: position 8,547,216 of record NC_092874.1, read on the forward strand.
CAGCCTTTGTTTGTGCCATGGTCCTCTAAAGTAGTCTGAAGTCTTTGGGCTCCCTCTCAGAAGGATGGCATTAAATGCATGGAACTAACTATATAGAATTATAAAAAGATACAAACTATATTAAAATATCAAAATGTAATTTAAAAATTCATAAATTTGAGGTTAAAAACCCCCTTTTAAAGGAATAAAATCAAGTTTAAAAAACATTAAATATGTTGATTTTATTTGTTTTCCACTAAAATCCTAGTCTGATGCATTCTCCTAGTTCTCTTGACAGCGAGTGAATGTTGTTGGAACCTAAAGGCTGGTTGTTGTTTATCCCTCGCTATCACGACCAGCTCATCTTTTATTGTTGTGGTTTTAGTTCCAATTTCTTAATGTCAATCTTTCTGGCATTTCTTCAACACAGTTATTCATTTGTCAATTTAAATAGATAAGAATCTGTAATTTACTGGGTTCCTAATAAAATATCAGTCATTGCTGATCCATAGACCTACTTTCCTTTCTTGGTAAAAAAACAAATAAATAAATAAATAAAAAGGAAAGAAGAAAAGAAAAAATCCTCTATGAGAATGATCATCAAATGGATCAAGGACCTTTTGTTGTGCATGTGAAATGGGGACAAGATGATTTTCATAAACAGCAGATCACACCTTTAGAGTCACTCGGTTGGAATGCGTAGAAAATAGAAAACCTCTCTAAACTTAATGATTGTTGACTACTAAAAAGAAATATTTCTGGGGTTTAACAAATGCCTCAGATCTTTTCCTCCAACAAGAAGTCCCCTACACAAATGTGAGAATTATATCGGAATCCTGGGGAGTTATGACAATAGATTCAGTTTTGCTCTGATTACTAACCTCAAGGGAGTTCTATGTCAGGAAGCTGTGTGCTCACCAAAGGTATTTCTCACCATCATGGAGGATGTTCAGCTAAGAAGGAAGCATTTTAGATGATGAGTTCCTCCAGACATCCATGATTAATGGTAATGTGAGAATTTTATCAAGCCTCAAAATATTGATGATCCTCCTAAATGAGTCTGATCATCATTCAAGAGTGAGGTTCAGCAATCCACACAGGTCAAACCAAGTGGATGAAGCATGTATTATGTCTAGAATATGCTATACATTTGGAGGACAAATCAAAGTCACTGCTATGCAAACATTTTAGAAAATTATGGCATATGGAGAGGGCACTTGGCTGCCTTTCAGAAACTGTGCAGTGTTCTTAAAAATTCCACAGTTTTCCTGAAACAAAGGTCAATCTTTTTGAAATTAATATGGTGACTGGAAGGTAACACTATATATCTTACAAGGCATTAAATGCCCCAATCTCTGAAAAAAAGTGAAGTTAAACATCACCGCAAAGGCAATGGAGGAGTGTTTGACAAGAGTCAGTTATCTCTAATGTGTTCCCAGTGAAGGTCTGTGACATAAAGTGCTACAAAAGGACTATATCCACAGGGAGTTCTACAACCAGAAAAGGAGGGGACCTGGCCAGCCAGCAAGAGGGAGGGAGGGAGAGCCAGTAGTGGCTACTGGTCCACTAGCCAACTGTCCCCCTAGGACCCAGAAGATGTCAATACATCTCAAAGAAGGCCCCTGCCATATTATGTGTGAAGAGCCTATGGAAGGAATGGACAGGCTATGAGATGATGCAGTCATGGGGATGATTTCGGAGCTGCAGCTTTGGGAACAGAGAATACATATGGATAAACTTGTTCATCCATTAAAGTACAGATAAAAATGACCTGCATGACTGTGGGAAGAATGTGTGCTTTCAAAATTCTAGATTTCTAAAGTGTTGCCTACGGAGAGGCAGTGAATGGATCATCCTCCAAAGAGCACTGAAATGATGGTCAGGAAGCTGGGCATGGCCAATGAGTCCCCTGGCGTATAGGGGAGCAGCTGCCTTCATCGAGTCCAAATCTTCTTCATCAGTAAAATGGGCATGTTCATTGTACTATCTGCACCCACGAGTCATTGTTAACATCAGATTAGGTTAGCACTTTGCCACACTGAACAGTGCTGTTGATTTAATGCCAAGAGTCCTTACCCCAGATCTGAGTAATTATCTGTGTATTTAAAAAAATAATCTTTCATTTTAATTTCCTTTATATTTTATTATATGTATTGAAAAACATTATTTTTAAAAGGGTCCATAGACTACTCCAGGCCAATTGAAAGAGGGATCCATGACACAAGCTAGCTAAGTACCACAACCTAATACTTTATTATTAGTGCTAATAATAACCAGCCTTTGGAGAGTACATTGTTGTTACAATAGACAGTAGGAAGATAATTAAACAGAAGTAATGAGGGAGTGATCTCATAGTACACATAAACATATATACATACACAGACATACATATATAAACACTATATACTATGTATAGTGCATACATATACATACACACATGCATGAATGTATATATAATGTACTTTGCTATATCATGAGAAATAATTATCAAAATAATCCATTCCATTTGATCTGTGTGTATGTATCTACACACATATACAGAGCTTATAGTGGTAAAGCAAATATTATCAATGGAACCAATATTTAGCACACGTATAGATTTCTATTCAATATTAGACATGTTCAAAAAGAGCTATGATATTGAAAAAAATTTTTAATTTATATTACTTACTATTGCTTTTTATATTACATATATGTAATACAATATACATATATGTAATATATATTAAAACTATATATATATATATTCCTCTTAATTTATAAATTATTGATGGATAATGAAGATAATATAATGGAATACAATTTTGCTATAAGAAACGATGAGCAGACAAATTTTAAAAACCCTGAAAAGACTTATATGAACTGATGCTGAGTGAATTAAGCAGAACCAGGAAAACATTATATACAGTTACAACAACTCTGTGTGATGACCAATGTTTTTTAAACTTGGCTCTTCTCAGCAATACTATGATCCAAAACAATTCTGAAATGCTCATGATGGAAAATACTGAGCATATTCCAAAAAAGAACTATGAATCTGAATGCAGAATGAAGCAGACTTTTTCCCCTTTTTCTTTTTTTTTTTTTTGTGGTTTTTCCCTTTTGTTCCAATTCTTCTTTCACAAAGTGACTAATGTGGAAATATGTTTAACATTATTGCACATGTATAGCCTATATCAGATTGCATGCCATCTTGGCGGAGGGGGGAAGGAGAAGGAAGGGGGAAAATTTGAAACTCAAAATCTTATAAAAGTGAATGTTGATAACTATCTTTACGTGTAATTGGAAAAATAAAATACTATTAAGTAGGAAAAAAACTATATTTATATACAATTGGAAAAAAATAAAATAGTACTAAGGAAAAAAAGAGAGAGACCTATGTTCAAATCCTGCTGCATACCCTGGCTAGCTGTGTGACCACAAACAAGTTATTTAATCTCCCTGAGATCATTTCCTCATCTGTAAAAATGTAACTGCCAATGCACCACAGGAACGATTTTAGACTATTATTGTGAGGCTTAAATAAGATTATATTTGTAAAATACTTCCTAGACTTTAAAGTGTCATATAACTGACATCATTATTATTAATAATATTAACATGATTCTACATGAGAGTGGCTTGCATATAGTAGCTAAGATATATGTGTTTGTCGAATTGAACAAAATAACATTTATACAATAAATGTTTAGCATAAATCTCAGCATCTGCCAAAATTGGAATACCTTCAGAAACGGCTATGGCAATGGAGTACCACTGCCTTTCATCCCATTCAATTTAAATTCCTATTGTAGTATGGATATTGTGAGCAACTGTTTAACAAAAATCTGCTGTTTTAGACTTCCCTATTAGAAAAAAAGTCTTTTATAAAACTTTCTCCATTTTGCAATTTAAAAGTATTGGGTTGCAAAAAAAATATTTTAAACATGAACCATACACATTGTGAGAAACCTGATAATAGTAGATCTTTTATCATTTAAAAAATATTACAAAGTTCTCATTTGAAGAGAAAAATTGTATCTACTCCAATTTTTTTTGTTTGGGATTATTGAAACATTGAAAATTGTTTTACAAGTTAGACAAAATAAAATGGTATTTGAAGAAAAAAAAAGGCCATGTGACTTCCAGAATATTTTCGAACACCAGGGAGAGGGAAGACTCCAAAATTAAAATAGTTATTAGGAGCAGTTGAAAGCAGGCAGGGAACAAGAGCTGGGCCTGACTGGCCTGGCCAAGGATGTATTTTTGCAGAGTCCCTGAGGTACTCCTCACATGTACAGTGTAGAGAATTCACATCCTGGCTCTGAGGATTCTTTTGTCCACTCTCCAATCTACATGGCCAGGAACCTTCAGTCAAGAAAGATTTATGAAGCCCCCACTAACGGGGTCAACCTTGTTTTTATCAACAGAAGACTTCGTTGTAAAAATAATACCCTCCCCATCCCCTGCTCGGTTGGGTAGAGTCTCTTGTCACCAGTACTTTCTGTTTACTTTAACAACCTATGTGCCAGACAAGCCCCCAGCTCCAGAGATAGCGTTCATTTATTCTTCTAGGCATAGAAGTCTCAACTTCTGCTACCTGTCAGCTCTATGTCATTGGAGCCAATGTCAGAATCTGGCTATATCAGAGTTTCCAGAGACTTCCAAAAGGTGAACTGGTCCATATTGAGACTATGTGTGAAAATGAAAGCTTGGAGAAGAATCTTAGATAAATTTAGTTTTGAGAGGACCAGAGTAAACAAAGTGAAAACTCAATAGCATATAGTGAAAACGCTATACATGGTGACAAAGATGGTTTTCAGGAACCTCTTTTGTTTTGACGTGACACCCTTGTGTCAATTTAAATACCTTGGTTGGATAGACTAATTATTTAATTAGATATACCAGATACATACTAAATTCGAAAAAGAAATAAACATTATGCTAGATCCTGGATATTCAGAGTTAAAAAAATGAAATGGTCACTGTGCTCAAAGACTTTGCATTCTACTTGGGTATACAACTATCATCCATATAAGCAAATACTATACAGAAATACATACATACATATATATATATGTATATATATATATATATAAACTCATGTTTGTATCTAGTATAGGTTAACACACATGCATATTAATAGGTTAATAAACGTGTATATAATACAGCTAGTAGACATGTAAATACATGCATATGTGTGTGTTTATATCTCTAATGAGTATGAAGGTCATGATGTTCAGTCCTTTCAGTTGTGTCCCACTCTTCATTACCATACTTGGGTTTTTCTTGACAGAGATGCTGAAACATTTTGTCATTTCCTTCTCTAGTTCATTTTACAGATAATAAAACGGAGGCAAATAGTGTTAAGTAAGTTGTCTAGGGTCACACAGTTAGTAAGTATCTGAGGTCAGATTTGAACTTATGTCTTCCTGACTTTAGACACAAGACTATGCACTATGGTGCCACCTAGCTGTCCTATTTAATGCACACACAAATATATATATGTATATATATGTATATTTATGCATGTGTGTCTACATGTCATAATCAACAAACATGCATGAGATACCCATTACATGCCAGGCCCTCTGCTGGCACTGTGGATAAAAACATAAAGAGTGAAATAATCTCCACTCTGAAAGATCTTAGATTCTAATGGACACACACATATTAAGAAGAAATATTAACAGAATTAATAGAAATCAGTAGGGACTTGGGAGTCAGAGCCATCTTTAAAGGCTTCACACACAAGGTTATTCTTGAGCTAAGACTGGAAGATAGGATTTAATGAAGTTGAAGTAAGGAGAGACTGCATTCCTGATAACAAGAAGGGAGATGGAGCACTGGGTACAATTATCAGAGAAAAGGCCAGTAAGATTGATGATGTAGGAAAGGGAGCTATATAGAACGAGGCTAGAAAGAAAAGTTGGGCAAAGTTATGAAGAGAAGGAAAAGCTAAGAAGAGATATTTTTTATTATTTCTTAGAGGTAATACTGTGAAGTGACTGATGTTCTCTGATTGGGGCAAGGGTGTGGTCAGATTTGAGCTTAAGGAAGATGGCTTTGGCAGTTCCCTGGGGAATAAATTGCAGTGGGGAGGGACCAGAAGGAGGATGGTGCTACAATAATGGAAATGAGAGATGACAAGGGTCTGAGCAAAGGTGATGACTCTGTGAGAAGGGAAAAGGACTCCAATGTTGGAATGTGAAAAGATTTGGCAAATGTTTAACTCTGAGGGGGGAGGGAAAGGAAGCAGCCTGGGATAATGCAGAGGCTTGAGAATGAGATGGAAAGAAAGGAAAACTCTAATATACCAAGTTAAAAACAAAAATGGTATTTCGTGCATGCTTTTCCATGCCTTCAATTTCCCTATTTGATTGAATATTTTACCTGTTTTTGATGCCTTTAGAGGAAAAAAAAAACACAGTCCTCATAAAATAAGCTTTTAAAAATGGAAAACTCATCCTTTTTTTTTTTTTGATCCTGACTTCCTTTTTAAAGGTCCATTCAATTATTTTTCCTATCACTTCTGCTAATTGAGTTAAAGTATTCATTCATCTTCCTAGCTATTGTAAAGGCTTCCCTCATACAAAATGCTTTTCAATTTTGCATTGGCAAATGGCACAGATGAAACCCCAGAGAATTTTCCTGATACTTTGTTGTAATTGTACAAAGTGGTCCGTTCACCGAGAGCAGCCACAGTCCCCGGAGCAGAGATGAGAGAAGCTTTTCATGGGATTTGGCCAGAGCTCCTTGAGAGTTAATACACCCACTCTTCTTCCTTAAGTGTCTGGGGATTTTTCACATCCGCAACCCAGACAGGAACTTGGTTTTATGCCTCACAAAAAGAATGAATCTTTTTTCGTATAATGATCTGTAGTGCAATTACCAATAAAAAAGTAATATTCTTCCCTCTAAGCTGAGCAGTCTGTGAGGAGTGTTCTAGTAATGGGGGACTCCGAGAGCAACCAGCAGAAGGAATTTAAATCAAGTCAGGAGAGAACTCAATAAAAGAAAATATAAACACCACTGGTGCTTGATGCCAAAAGTTTTAGGAGAAAAAGAAATGAAGACCTGGAATAATCTGCCTCTCCTTCTGACCCCTATTAAGAAAATGCAATATAATAAAGCAATCACATAAATTAAAACACTGTATCATTGATTAAAAACTGTGAGGGACTGTTGAGATTGAGTCCAACTATGTTTTCTAGATGAGGAAACTGAGGTATGGTCAATGGAAGTGGGTCAGGTTAGGCAGTCAGTTCTGTGGACTGCTCACTACACTGAACAACTTGCTTTTGATTTTCATCCTAGTAGGTGATTCCTCTTTGGTATCATTACTTCCTGGCAGAGAGGCATAGCAGGAGTACTGGATTTGGAATCAGGGGACCTGACTTTGAATTCTGGTTCTAGTCCTGACTGATTGAGTGGTCATGTCATCTTTCTGAGCCTTAGAAGATATTTCCACCTCTTAGCATCCCAGCTCCATGCAAGGCTTTCAAGGGCAGCTCTCAGGGATCTCCTGATGTCCCTGGTTATCAGGGCTCTCTCCTTCTTTGACTTTATTGGTATGACCCATCTGCATATGTGGTCCTTCTCTTTGTACCCTACAGCCAAGACCAGTGCTTCAGACATAGTTTGAAATTTGATAAATACTTAGTATAATAACATGAAACAGATATCCTAATCTCTAAAGTCATCCTACCATATACTTCATGTTATACCAGTAGGTGTGGGGTAGAAGGGGTGATTAGGATCTTCTTATGCCCTTGATTTGCCCTCTGTAACTCTGACAACACTTATCCACCAAAAGATTTTAAGATTGTAGAATGCAGGGACAGTGTTTTATTGCTGTATTTCCCCAGTACGTTGCAAATGTTGGAAAATTAATTCAATTCAATAAATATTTACTTAGCACTCACTATATGTCAGGCACTGTTCTGGGTGCTAAGGATACAAAGGCAAAGAATGAAAATTTTGACAAGCAGATTATAATCTCTTGCAGATACAATGATAAGGGAAGGAAGAAGCAAAAATTCACTAGGAATGGCTTTTGAGGAAGAAGAAAAGATTAGTACCTGAAGGGTTCGGGTCATCACAGAGGGAAAGAGAAGATAAAGCTTTGAGAGAAGAGCTGAGAAGGCTGTATTTTCTAGGCTTGGAGAGAAGCTTGGGCAAATCATGGAGATGGAAGATGGAATATCAAGTTAAGGGAATAAGCAGTTGTCTAGTACGTGTGACAGAGAATGGGTAAAGGGGAATGGTCCTGCATTTAGCTAGAAAGCTAGTAGAATTGAACCAGACAGTGGAGAGGCATGTGGCAGACTGAGTGACTGCTGATGTTTTATCCAGGAGGTAATGGAGAGCTACTGAAGATTGTTGAACAGGAGAGCAATGCAACCAAAATATTTAGGCAGCTGTGTGGAGGGGAGATTGAAAAATATGGAGAGGAGGAGCAGTAAGACCAATAAGGAGGGTTTTAACAGTTGTTCTGGTGAAAGATGTTAAGAAACTAGATTCCTTAATGTTTGTGAAATGAATAACAAGCAGTAAAGGGGGAAACCTCAACCAAGTACTGATGCTGAGGTCATTTAAAAGTATTTCATTCATCAAAATAAAGACACAAAACTCCTTCTCATCTAAATTCATGTGAAGTGGATAGAATTAATTTGTAAGTTATTCATTAAATAGGATTTGCAGTTTGAGGTGCTACATTTGAAAAAGGATTTTGATAAGCTGGAGACCACCCAGAGAAGAGCAACCAAGATGATCAGAGGCCCTTGAGCTGTTCCAGGTGAAGCCATATTGGAGGACTTAGCAATATGTGTCTGGTAAAGAGACAGACATAGGTCACCAGACAGGTGGTTCCATGATTCTGTGCTTTTGTAGGGTTGATTCTTGGAAGAAAGATTAGATTCGGTCTACTTGGCCCTAGGGGGCAGAATTCAGTGTTGGAAAGGCAAAGTGAATTTGGAGGTCAAGAAAACCAGACAATTAGACCCATCCCCAAGAAAATGGCCTTGGGGAATAAATCCAAGGGCTGAAACCAAACCACTTTTTGCATTACTGCACAAGGAATCATTTTTCAGGGTAGACTAGATGACTACTAACTTCTTTCAACTCTAAAATTCTGTGATATTATGAACTAACCAATTGGCATAAAATGGTTAAAAATAATTATAGGTGGGGTCCTCATAGAGGAGGAAAATGGGAGAGCATTAGAAGAGTTTAGGAATGCATGTTAAAGTAGCAAGAAGGATAAGTATAGAACATATATTTATGGCTTAGAAAGGAGCTCAAATAAATGATTCCTCAAGATTGCTTGAAAAACTACTATTTTATGATTCTGTAATATTAATCTATTTTTAAAAGTCAATAATGGGTAGAGGTGAAGCCAAGATTGCAGAGAAGAAGCAGAGACTTGCTAGAGCTCTCTACGAAGGCCAGCCAAATACATGGAAAAAATGATTCTAAACAAATTCTGGAGCTGCAGAACTCACAGAATGGCCGAGTGAATCAAATCTCCTTCTCAAGAAAGCCTGGAAGGTTGACGGGAAGCGTCAACCTTGCCAGGCTGGGAGCAGGGTCCAGCTTGGGCTGCACTGGCAGAGAAGGAACTTCAACACGTCTCAGGGGACTGAATTTCTAGCACCTGGTGTTTACCAGACCTCCCAACCCCAAAATGGAACAGACAAATTGGAATATCAGTGGGAAAAGCCTGTCTGAACTACATGAGAAAGCATAGTGGTCTGACGCCAGTTCCAGGGCAGCAGAGGGGGTGGAGTAGCCCAGGGAAGCCACATCAGGGACTAAACAAGTGATTGTTTCTGGAGCTCTAAGCTCATAGATTGTGGAGGGACTGAGCATCTGACAGTACACACCACATCACCCCCACTGGAAGAAGACAGCTGCCTTGACAAAGCTCAGAAGTCAAGTAAATGACTGGGAAAATAAGCAAAAATTGGAAAAAAGAATCAGACAACAGAATCTGACTTTGATGACAAGGAAGACCAAAATATGCAACAGAAGAAGACAAATAAGTCAAAGCTACTATATCCATAACCTCCAATAAAAATATAAATAGATCTCAGGTCATGGAAGAGCTCAAAAAGGATTTTGAAATCAAGTAAGAGAAGTTGAACAAAAATTGGAAAAAGAAATGAGTGATGCAACAAAATCATGAGAAGGAGTCAACTTCTTGCTAAAGGGGACCTAAAAAATGCTGAAGAAAATAACAACTTAGGGGTGGAGCCAAGATGGTGGAGTAGAAAGACAGACCTGTGGAAGCTACCCCCCCATAACCCATAAAATATCTGTTAAAAATGACTCTAAACGAAAATCTAGAGCAATAGAAGCCACAAAACGTTGCAATGAAAAAGATTTCCAGCCCAAGGCAGCCTGGAAGGCCAACAGGAATGGTGCATCCCATAGGGTGCAGAGCAGAGCACAGCCCAGCCTTGACCACATGCATGGCACTGCAGGGACAGGACTGGAGCAGGCCTCAAGGTGCCACATGCAGCAGCTGTGGTTCCTGGATCCCTTAACCCACAAATGTCAAAAACAGCTTAAAAGGTCAGTGAGGAGTTTCTTCCACCTGGGAGAGAAGGGAACGGAGTCTGGCCCCACCAGCAGCAGCCACTGCAGCAGCAGCATCCATTTTTGGAGCCCTTGGCTTAAAGACGCTGGGGGAATTGAGCACCTGATCTGGATTTCAGCCATGAGAGTCAGCCCAGAGGTGAGAAGTGTTGGATGGTGGAGTCTCTGGAGAGGGAAACCTGCTCACAAAACAGAGCGTAGGTCAGGAGAGAAGTAAACTCCTGTCACATGATTGTGTCACCTTGGAGGAACTGAGAGCTATACCCTCTTCTTGACAAAGGACTCAAAAGTCAAGTAACTAGCTAGGAAAATGCCCCAAAAGGGGGGAAATAAGACTATAGAAGGCTACTTTCTCAGTGGACAGGTATTTTCTTCCATCTTTTTGGATGGGGAAGAACAATGCTTACCATTAGAGGAAGACATAAAAGTCAAGGCATCTAAATCCAAAAACCTCTAAAATAAATATGCAATCACCTCAGGCCATGGAAGAGCTCAAAAAGGATTTTGAAAATCAAGTAAGAGAGGTGGAGGAAAAATTGGGAAGAGAAATGAGAGAGATGCAAGAAAATCATGAAAAGCGAGTCAATAGCTTGCTAAAAGAGACCCCAAAAAATGCTGAGGAAAATAACACCTTTAAAAGCAGGCTAACTCAAATGGTAAAAGAGGTCCAAAAAGCCAGTGAGGAGAGGAATGTTTTAAAAAGCACAATTAGCCAAATGGAAAAAGAGGTTAAAAAGCTCACTGAAGAAAAGAGATTTTTTTAAAAAAATTAGAATGGAGCAGATGTAAGTTAATGACTTGACAAGTAATCAAGAAATTACAAAAAAAAAATGAAAAAATAGAAGATAATGTGAAATATCTCACTGGAAAAACAACTGACCTGGAAAATAGATCCAGGAGAGACAATTTTAAAATTATGGGACTACCTGAAAGCCATGATCAAAAAAAGAGCCTAGACATTACCTTTCATGAAATTATCAAGGAAAATTGCCCTGATATTCTAGAACCAGAGGGCAAAATAAATATTGAAAGAATCCACCAATCACCTCCTGAAAGAGATCCAAAAAGTGAAACTCCTAGGAATATTGTGGCCAAATTCCAGAGTTCCTAGGTCAAGGAGAAAATATTGCAAGCAGTTGGAAAGAAACAATTCCAGGATTGTGGAAATGCAATCAGGATAACACAAGACCTAGCAGCTTCTACATTAAGGGATCAAAGGTTTGGAGTATGATATTCCATAAATCAAAGGAACTGGGATTAAAACCAAGAATCACATACCCAGCAAAACTGAGTATAATCCTTCAAGGGACAAAATGGTCATTCAATGAAATAGAGGACTTTCAAGTATTCTTAGGGAAAAGACCAGAACTGAATAGAAAATCTAAGTTTCAAACACAAAAAGCAAGAGAAGCATGAAAAGGTAAACAGGAAAGAGAAGTCATAAAAGATTCAAGTTCAACTAAAGTTGTACTGTTTACATTCCTATGTAGAAAGATAATATTTTAAATTTTTCTCAGTATTTGGGTAGTTGGAGGGATTATTCACACACATATATGTATATAGACGGAGAGCACAAAGTGAGTTGAATAGGAAGGGACGCTATCTAAAAAAATAAAATTAATGGGTGAGAGAGGAATATATTGGGAGGGGAAAGGGAGAAGTGGAATGAGACAAATCATCTCTCATAAAAGAGGCAAGAAAAAGCTTTTTCAATGCAGGGAGAAAGGGGGCATTGAGAGGGAAAAAGTGAAGCTTACTCTCATCACATTTGACTAAAGGAAGGAATAAGATGCATACTCAATTTGGTATAAAACCCATTTTACACTACAGGAAAGTAGGGGAGAAGGGGATAAGCAGGGTGAGGAGGATGATGGAAGGGAGGACAAATGGGAGGAGGCAGCAATTAAAAGTAAATACTCTTGGGGAATACAAGGTCAAAAGAGAGAATAGAAGAAATTTGGGGACAGGATAGGATGGAGGGAAATATAGTTAGTCTTATACAACATAACTACTATGGAAGTCTACATATATATAGCCTATATTGAATTGCTTGCCTTCTAAGTGGGGATGGGTGGAAAGGGAGGAAGGGAGAGAAGTTGGAACTCAAAGTTTTAGGAACAAATGTTGAGAACTGTTTTTGCATAAAATTGGGAAATAAGAAATACGGGTAATGGAGTATAGAAATCTATCTAGAGCAACAAGAAAAGAGAGAAGATTGAGATAAAGGAAGGGAGGGGGTGTGATAGAAGGGAGGGCATATTGGGGTAATGGGCAATCATAATGCACAGCGTTTTGTGGTGGGGGATGGGAGAGATGGTAAGGTAATTTTGAACTCAAAATTCTGTGGAAATGAATATTGAAAACTAAAAATAAATAAACATTAAAAAAAAAGAATACTGTCTATTCTCAAAAAAAGAAAATAACAACTTAAAAAATAGACTATCCCAAATAGCAAAAGAGATCCAAAAAGCCAATCGGGAGAAGAATTCCTGAAAAACATAACGGGGAGGTGGGGAGGGACAAATGGGGAGAAGTTGGAAGTTTGAAAAATGAATGTTAAAAATTGTTTTTACAGGCAACTGGAAAATAAGGCATACAGGCAATGGAGTGGAGAAATCCATCTTGTCCTACAAGAAAACAGAGGGGAAGGGGATGAGAGAAGGGAGATGTGTGATAGAAAGGAGGGCATATAGGGAGAAGGGGTAATCAGAATGTATGACATCTTGGGGTGGGCAGAGGGGACAGATGGGGAGATAATTCAGAACTCAATATCTTGTGGAAGTAAATGTTAAAAACTAAAAATTAATTAATTAATTAAAAAGTCAATAATGATCTCTATAATCAGCCATAAAACAACAATTCTCGTCTTCCTACTTCCTGGCTTATCCTTTTACCCCGTCTTTTTTTATCCTATTAAATTGAAGAATAGTTTTTAAATACTGATTCTAACAATTTACACATTTCTATACTGTCCAGGCACTCTTCATTGCCTGTAGCTTAAAAATGCATTCACGAAGCCGATGTTCCAAGACTTTCACAATCTCACACATGGGAATCTCACCTAACTTAATTCTTACATTAACCTGTGGGTAGTAGGGACATACAGATGGGGGCAATATTTATGGGTTTTATCTCTCTGTCTCATCCCCAGATATCTGGCCACTAAGTGATAAATTTTAGTCCATGGAAAATAAGAGACCTAACATTAAATTCTTTTGCAGAATTCATCTCTGTATCATTGGTCTTCATTTTACTTTGATTTTATAGGCTTTACTTTGTTATTTGCTATATACTTTGTTTATGTTTTATGTTTTACTTTGATATTATATGAAACAATTATATAGTGGTCAATTTTAGAAATATACAGCAGAATGCTTTTCATGGGACACATTTTGAGTTTGTGAGCTTTATGATCAACAGTTATAGAAACAGTGCCCAATTTCATGTGGTTCTATTTAATCATCATTAATTAAATGCTAGTGTATTCAAAGGATTGTGTTAGTACTGGAGACATGAAGACAAAGCATAAAACTGGTTCTTTCTTCAAATAACTTGCATTCAATTGACCTACATATCACAAATTAAATTGTCTTAAAAACTGGTAACTATCTTTGCTGAGCTGTTTCCATTCTGCCCTGCTCCCAGGGTCCCCTGCAACAATGATCATTAATGGGAGGCAGATTCAAGATGGTGGGTAGAATCTCCTAGAGCTCCCCTCCAAATCCTTCAAAAAACCTGTAAAAAATAACTCTAAATAAATTTTAGAGCAGCAGAAACTACAAAATGACAGACTGAAGCAAACTTCCTGTTGGGATTGGATGCTCAATTCCGTGTGGACGGTCTCGGGCGGGTAAAAGTGGGACTTCTAAATCTTAGAGTCTTACGAGGCCCTCCATGAACAGCGGGGATCCGAGAAGGTCAGACTGAGCTAGCTTGGCTAGCTCGGGTATTTCCGCCTCTCCCCGGGAGATGCGTGATGGGTGGAGTCTCCCTGCCCTCGAGGTCATCCCGGATCTGGGCACACTATTGTTATCTAACAGCATGGTATTTAGATGCAAACTATGCTGCTGGAGAGTTAAGTAGGATTGAGGAAGCCTGAAAGCTTCTCTTAGCACGTAAGGAGCCAAGAGGACAGTAGGCTCCGCTCCTCTTCTTTCCTCTCTCCCCTCCCCCTCTCTCCCCGCTTGTACTTCTACTTCCAACCCCTTAAGATCCTAGCCTCCTTAGGAAATCTCCCCCTCTTCCTCCTAAGGAAGACCCCCCTGCACTTGTAACTAGACCCTGTAATAAAGTTCAACCCTTGTTCGACTCTGGAACGTCCTTTCTCTCATATGTGCATCCGGTTTTGGCCAGCCGAAAACCTCGGAGGTGAGGTAAGAAAGACTCGGGTAGCCCACACAGGCCTCTAGGCCTGGCAACTTCCAGTCCAAGACCATCTGGAAGGTCAACAGGAAAGGTTTATTATACCAGGTTGGAAGTGAAGCGCAGTTTGGCTTGGGCTACACCAGCATAGACAGAGCTGGAGCAGGTCTTATGGCAGCTGCTGTGGTTTTCAGACTTCTCAACCCACAAATGCTAAAGACAGCTTCACAAGTCAGTGGGAAGAGTCTCTCATCTTTCTGAGAGGGGAGCTTAGGATGGCCCCAGTGTAAAACCCAGGTGGCAGCACCTATTGTTGAAGCTGAAGTTGCCTCTGGAGCCCTCCACATAACAAAGAGCTCAAAAGACAATAACTGGCTGACAAAATGAAGAAGGAGGTAAGAGCGAACAGACTCCAGATACTTATTGTCTTGTTGAAGAAGCATTTTCTTATGTCACTGGTGATGAGGAAGATCAAAACATACAACCAGAAGAAGACAAGAAACTCAAAGTTTCAGCATCCAAAGCTTCCAAGAGAAATATAAATTTGTCTCAGATCAATATGGAGGAGCTCAAAAAATATTTTGAAAATCAAGTCAGATAAGGAGAGTAAAAATTTGGGGGAAAATAAAAGTAGTATAATAAAATCAGGGAAAATGAGTCAACAGCTTTCAAAAGGAAACCCAAATATTGCTGAAGAAAATAACACCGTTAAAATTAGACTAACCCAAATGGCAAAAGAAGTTCAAAAAGCCAATGAGAAGAAGAATACCTTAAAAGTAGAATGGACCAAATGGAAAGAGAGGTCCAAAATCTCACTGAAGAAAATAATTCCTTAAAAATTAGAATGCAGCAAATGGAAGTTAATGACTTTATAAGAAATCAAGAAATTACAAAACTATACCAAAAGAATGAAAAAAAGAAGACAATGTAAGGTATCTAATTGGAAAAACAACTGAGCTAGAAAATGCATACAGGAGAGATAATTTAAAAATTATTGGACTACCTGAAAGCCATGATCAAAAAAAGAGAGAAAAATCTAGACATCACCTTTCAAGAAATTATCAAGGAAAACTGTCTTGATATTCTAGAACCAGAGGGTAAAATAGAAATGGGAAGAATCCAACAATCACCTCCTGAAAGAGATACCCAAAGAAAACTTCTAGGAATATTATAGCCAAATTCCTGAGTTCCCAGGTCAAGGAGAAAATATTACAAGCAGCCAGAAAGAAACAAATCAAGTATTGTAGAAACACAATCAGGATAACACAAGATGTAGCACCTTCTACACTACGGGATCAGAGGGCTTGCAATATGATATTCCAGAAGTCGAAAGAGATAGGATTAAAACCAAGAATTACCTACCCAGCAAAACTGAACATCATATTTCAGGGTGAAAAAATGGAACTTCAATGAAATAGAGGAATTCAAGCATTCTTGTTGAAAAGACTAGAACTGAATACAAAATTTGATTTTCAAATACAAGAATCAAGAGAAACATGAAAAGGTAAACAGGAAAATGAAACTATAAAGAACTTATTAAAGATCAACTGTTTACCTTCCTACATGGAAAGATGTTTGTAACTCATGAAACCTTTCTCAGTATTAGAATAGTTGCAAGGAATACACACACACACACACACACACACACACACACACATATATATGTATGTATATATGTATGGGTGTGTGTATATATGTATGTACGGATATGTATATGTATGTGTAGAGAGAGAAAAGAGAGAGAAAAGGCGGGGGGGGGGGGGGCGGGCAGGGGCCACAATGTGAGCTGAAAAGAAACGTATGATATCTAAATAGAAAATTAGATGTTGAGAGGAATGTACTAGGAGAAAAAGAAAGAGAGAGGTAGAATGTAGTAAATCATTCCACATAAAACAAGTAGGGAAGAGCTTTTGTAATGGAGAGGAAGAAGGGGAAGATGAGAGGAAATAAGTGAGCTTTACTTTCATTGGATTTGGCTTCAGGAAGGAATAACATACACATTCAATTGGGTATGGAAGTTCACCTTGCCCTACAGGAAAGCAGAGGGTAAAGATATAAAGAGAGGGGGGATAATAAAAGGGATGGCAGATTGGGAGGAGTAATTGAAAGCAAACACTTTTGTAGAGGGTAAGATCAATGGAAAAAAATAGAATAAATGGAGGACAGGATAGGATAGAGGGAAATATAGTCTTTCATGACTTTTATGGAAGTGTTTTGCATGACTACACATGTATGTGTGTGTGTATTCATCCTTCATTGCTGAAGAAGACCATACCATCAGAGAAATGATGACATGACTTGCACTTGACTTTTGTTTTTGAGTGAGGGAAGGCTGTGAAGGTCACCAGCCTCACTTCTCCTCCAGAGCCATCTGAATCCAGTGACCAGATATTCATCAGGATGACTGGAGATGACCTAGGATGAGACAATTGCGGTTAAGTGACTTGCCCAGGGTCACACAGCTAGTGAGTGTCAAGTGTCTGAAATGAGATTTGTACTCAGGCCCTCCTGACTCCTGAACTGGTGCTCTATCCACTGTACCACCTAGCTGCCCCACTACATATGCATAACCTTTATAGAATTGCTTGCCTTCTCAGTGAAGATGGAGGAGAGGGGGGAAATGACAGAATGAGGAATTCAAAGCTTTAAAAATGAATGTTAAAAACTCTTTCTACATGCTTCCAAGAAATAAGATACATAGGCAATGGAAGTATAGAAATATATCTTTCCCTGCAAGAAAATAGAAAGGAGGTAAAGGGGGAATTGAAGGGGAGGCAGATTGGAGGAAAGGGTAATCAAAATACATACTGTCCTGGATTGAGGGAAGGGGTAGATGGGAAGAAAATTTGAAATTCAAAATTTTTTGGAAGTGAATGCTGAAAACTGAAAATAAATAAACTCAATATTTTTTAAAAAAAATTATCATTGATTCAAGAATTCAGCTCAATAAGCCTTAATTAATAATCTACCACCACTGAGGATAAAAAGAGAAACAAGTTAGTTTTTGCCCTCAGGGGAACTTACACTTTACTTAGGGCTGACACATATGCATATAGAAGTAAATATAAAAAATACAAGATAATTTCAAAGACTGGATGGGAGATTGCTAGGGCATGAAAGAATCTTGAGTAGGGGGCATTTATGTTGAGTATTGAAAGAAGCTTAGGATTCTAGAAGATAGAGGTAAGAAAAGCCAGCATTTTAGACATGGGGTCAGCCCGGGCAAGGTACGGAGACTACATATATAATTTGCACTTCAATACTGTCTTTAAGGCTACCTTGTATCTGTTGGGTTATTGAGAGCAGCTTTCTGGCAGCAGGGAATTCTGAGATTTTCTTAATCTATTTGGTTTTGTTTGTGGGCTTCATTTAGAAAAATTGCAAAATTTCTTAAAGACCTTTCAAAGGCTAGAACAATGCATCCTCCTGAAGCATTTTCTCCTGTAGTGTGCTAAGTGCGATCCTATCCTCTGCTCAGCTCTGAGGCCATGTCTTAGATTTCCATTCCCTCAGTTCCTGTGTGCAGATGGGCGCATCCTTTTGTTCCCCTTCACAATTTTCTCAGTTTGGCAATGCCCAAAAGGATTTGACCATCTGCCAAACACTTCCCCCTCCTCTTAATTTCTAAACTCTTATGCATTTTGAAAGTAATTTAATCCATATGTTTCTGATTCATTTACCCTGAAGTCATCAAAATATTGTTTTCTTGGAATTACGGGATGGCCAAGAAATTGTACCAGTCACGGCCCCCTCAAAATTTCACCACGAACTTTGCTAGCCTTACAAGACAAAGTCATGCAGAGGCGACTTTACCTTAACAAGTCTAATGTTCAAAGCTCTTAGAATTCATAGTCAGACAAACCTACAGAATTGTGGAAAATGTCACCAACATTTTGAGAGCCTTCTCCTTTCAATTATCTTTGAGGTACAGAAAATTGTACCCTTTTTGAAGAAGTAGGAATTGAAAAGAAAATGAGATATGATAGATGACTTCTGAATATAAAGAAGTGGCATTGATTCATCACTTCAGTCAAATTAAGTCATTAAATATTTATTAAGTGTTTGTTACCTGCCAACCACTCTACTAAGCACAGAGGCAATACATACAAGCAAAAAGAAAGAGAACCCTCCCTTGAGGAGTTTACATTCTAATGAAGGAAGACTATATCTAAAAGGGAAAAAATGGTAGGAGGGAAGGAAGGGAAGATCACTAAGGACCAAGGATATGAGGAAAGAATTGATATTAAAGGGAGAGGGCATGGTGAAGAAGCCCAGAACTTTAGAGATCATAAAGCATTTCATGCAAATATCTTACTTTATACCAACACCTCACATCACAGAAGATGAGCTCTGAAGTGATTGATTACCCAGATATAAAAGGTCACATCATAAACACATTTTACAAAATTATAAATTCTCTAATTTTAGAGAAAAATGGAATGAAGAAATTTTCTATCAGATCTAGAGAGAGGGGAAGAGTTCATGACTAATCAAGGGATAGAGAAAATCGCAGAAGATAAAATGGCAAAAAAAAAAAAAAAGCAAACTATGGGGATAGGGGTGTTCATCTATTGAGGAATGACTGAACAAATTGTGCTACAATGAATATGATGTAATAATACGGTGTTGTAAGAAATGAGGAAATACATGATTTCAGAGACTTAAAAAGGCATGTATGAACTGATGCAGAGAGAAGGGAGTAGAAGAAAGAGAACAATCTGTACTCTGATATCATTATAATAAAAATGAAGAATTTTGAAAGATTTAAGAGCTCTCATCAACTAAGTGATCAATCATGATTCCAAAGGACTGATGAAAAATGTTGCCTGCTTCATGACACAGAGATGATGGTGTAAAAAGCCAGATAAGCGATGCATTTTTGAGTATAACAAATGTAGGAATTTGTTATGCTTCGCTATACTAGGTGATAAAAAGATATATTCTCTCTCTCTCTCTCTCTCTCTCTCTCTCTCTCTCTCTCTCTCTCTCTCTCTCTTCCTCTCCCTCCCCTCCCCACTCCGCTCCACTAGATAAGGGAGGAGAGAGGGAAGAAATGGCGGGGGAAATGCTTGATAATTCTTAATTATTGACTTTTTTCTTTTGCTTAACTTTATATTTAATTTTTTCTTCCTTTTTAAAATATTATAAATGATTACTTTCTATGTAAAAGAATGGAATAGAGATATTAAAATGAATATGAGGGAAAAATAAAAGGCATCACTAAACAATTGAAATAGATATAATACGTGTGTGTGTGTGTGTGTGTGTGTGTGTGTGTGTGTGTGTGTGTGTGTGTGTGTGTAAAGTAAAGCCCTTTACATTGACAATCTCCTGTGGCATTCACAATAAGCTCGTGAGGAGATCACCACAGGGGACTTTACACAAAAGGAAACTGAGACTCAGACAAACAAAATAGCTTACTTATAGCCGCCTGGTTCCCAAGTGTCAGAGATGAGACTTGAACTCAAGTCTTCCTGAATGCAAATTTATTATGGCAACTTAAAATATCAGCCCCTGTGTGGCAACACTAAGCAGCACTGACAACACTAAGTGGAGCTGAACAGATTCATTCATTTTTTTGCAGAAACCTTCAGATGTATTCAAGCTTACAACAAAACCTTTCTTTCTTTAGATGTCTCATTCTTCCAGAAACAAATTACAGACTGTCCACATGGAGAAGAAAATGTGAGCATCACTCTCATTCAGTCTGACCTAGACAAAGTTGCCCCTCTTCCAACTAGGGTGGTTCTTTCACTGCTCTTCACTAATTTGGGAGGTGCCACTATAAATACTACCAAGCGTTTCGCAAATGAACCTATGCTCTAAACTGATGTCTCCTTTGGTCAACCAGTCTCTTTGCTGATAAAGAGATTGAATTCTGCATGTCTTTGAGAGTTTCAGAGTTTCTCCCCTCCTCCCCCTCGTGAATATTGTTTTCTCTTATCAAATATTCTCTCTGAAATATTGATTGTCAAGATCAATGTCTTCTTCACTTTGATCTTGTATCTTCACTTTCCAGAACCAGTAGATGGTAGGACTTCATACGGACAACTAATCTGAAGGTGACATCCCCATATTAGCATGTAGTAATTTTCTACCATACTATCAATTTCATTTTTGTGATGTTTCAATCATTTGTCATATGTGTCTAATTTTCTTTACAAAATTATTCATTATATGTAGAAACAAACAACATTGACCCTAAGGTGAGAGTATCTGTAATAAAATATTTACTCAGACTCTATCTGTACATACCAACCTCCCTCAGCCTCAGTTTCCACACACATAAAATAAATAGGCTGAACTAGAATATTTTTTTATCATGTGTGAGCATGTTTGACATTTTAATAGTTCAAAGGTGTCTAAAGCTATGGATTCCCCTTTCAGAATCAGTATTTTAAATGCACAAAAGGAAATAAACAACATTTTAAAAGAAATCAATTTAAATGAAATATTTATCCAAATACAAAAAACAAAAAACAAAAAAAGAAAAAAAAAACAAAAAAACGTTCACAGACCCTAGGTTAAGAATCTCTGGACTAGGTGACCCTGATGGTCCCTTAGCCGAAAGCTTCTCCATCTATGAGGGTTCTTAATCTTCCTTGTCCACTAGCCTTTACAGTTTTCATGCTACTTTAATCCTCCTCCTCTTTGTATAACTTCCTTTGGAATTTGCCAGTTACCAAGGTATCTGATGCTTTTGTTTGCAAGATCTTGGTAAGACATCCTAACGCTTCTTCATACCATCATCTGCAGCTAATGCTGGTAAACAAATTGCCATTATCTCCTTGGTGATCTATTTGTTTACACTCATCATGACCTCAGTGAGATGCGATGACCCAAAATCCCAGGAAATAATCTATCCAGTTGTCTCCACATATATAGAAAAGTCAGTGACACATTTATTTTTTCACCTTCTCAAGGAGAGTGCTTGAGCCTTCTACATACATTCTACATATATAGGGCTAATGGACAAATATGTAGAGCTCCCACATTTAGATTTCTCATTTTCTGCTGAAGACAATCTGGTTGTCCCCGATTCCCTTTCTTCTTTTCCTAGACCTTCCCATCTTGGTCGTGCCCCACCCATAGTCAGTCTTGGACATCTTGCCTACTATTCAAAAGCTTCCCTTTGTCTGATCTCTTCAGGCTGTATTGTTCCCACCTTTCCATCTTCTTCAGGCAATGGAAACCTGGCTCTCTGGAAAACCCTGAATCCCAGGTCATAATCAACTTCTCCAAAGCTAACTGATTCTCTCTTGTCCCTTTATACTCACTGACACAGTGGGCCAGGATGAAGAGTGATCAGACTTCTTTCTCCTGCTGTCACTCTTCATTTAATTAATCAAGTATTTATTTTCCAACTACTATATATGTATATATATATATATATATATATGAGGGTGGAAATAAAAATATAAAGAATGAAACAATACCCATCTGCAAGGAGCAAATAACTTCATCTACCTTGAGGTTCACTCCCATCCATCTATATTAGCCCATATGTTTATTATTATCATATTTTTATTATTTATTTTTATAATTATATTGTTACATTTATTATATTTTAAATTATTGTATTTTATTATTGTATTTTATTATAATCATTATTATTTATTAGATTGTATTGTTATTATAATCTACTGACCCCAATATAATTTTTTTCCAGTTCAGTACCTAATTTACAGTCTCTCTTGTGACTCTCATATTGGGTGCTTTAAGATATAATTTCCTATCCCCTTGTGCTGCCTAGCTCAGAGTTAAAATACATGCTTAACTAATCCCTCTCCCTCGTGATTCTCAGCAGTCAAATAGCACCTATTCTGCCTCTCCAATTCCTTTCTCATTGCCTCGCTTCCAGTCTCCTAGAGTCACTAATCTCACTGAACTCCTTTTCACCTCATTCTTGGGCTATTGCAAGAGCCTCTTATTTGATCTCCTCTCTTTCAGTTTCTTCCTTCTCCAAATCATCCTTCTCAGATCTGTTAAAATATTCTTTATAAGGCATGGACTTCCTCATGTCAGTCCCCTATATAATGTCAGTCCTGAAAATAATAAACACATTATTCTGATAATTAAAGTCCTCCCCAATCTAGCTCCATACCACCTTTCCAGACCTATTTCACATTGTCCTCCTTTATACATTTGAACCAGCTGTTTCCCAAATTCTTCTATGTTCCTGTCATCTCTCTCCTTCCCCAGACTGCATGCTTTTATCATCTCTAACTCTTAGAAGCCTTATCTGTCCTTGAGACTCAGCCTGAATGTGACCTTCTTTTTCTTTATGCTAATCCCTATTTGCTGATGCCTCCTCACCATGATACCTGGTATTTACTTATCTATCTCCATACTGTATCCAGGCAGGAGAGTGTGAGCTCTTTTAGGGCAAGAACACTGATTCTTTCTTTTTGTTTTGTCTCTGTATGTCCAATGCTTGGAAGAGGTAGTTTGTCTCCTAAATGTACATTGGATTGGAGGGACTAGTCATGTCCCTCCGAGTCCCATCTGCCCCATTTTAGTCACTGTTAGTACAGAAACAATGAAGTCTTTCAATATAACTGAGTACTATACAACTGGACTGTATCCAACATGTTTAATGCATTACCCCTTTCATGATCTGATAAACATCAACCAAGGATCAAAGATTAGAGTTCAAGGGACCTGAGAAATCATCTAGTCCTACGTCTTCCCCTGCCACTCGTATTACAGGTGCAAAAGTTGAGGTTCAGGGAGGTGTTGTAACTTGCTTAAGGTTGCACACGTTCCTCTGACTCAAAATCCAGCACTCTTTCCACTACTACACCACACTAACTCCTAAGGATTTTTATGAAGCAAAAGATTTAGTAAACGACCCCTCAGAATAACTAATGGGATTTTCACTGGTTTTAATTCTAATCTTTTTGCCTTGGCAAACTGATGAGTGTTTTTTGAGATGACACCATCCTTATTTCTACTGGTTACATCGATTGTGTCCATAGAATGAGCAAGAAAAGTCTTTGGTGTGCATATGTTTCTGCAGTTTGTTAAAGATGAAAAATAGTTTCATTCTGTGCCTCAGAAAAGGAGAGGTTAGAAGGTTACAACTCATGTTTGTACAAGGTATTACAGCATCTCTCTAGTCAATTGGAAAATGGAACTTACCGATACTCTGACTAAATCAAAACAATGTGCTTTTTTCCGCTAGAAAATCTCCCTCCCAAACATCAATTTGACTTCTTAGTCCCTCATTTAGAAAGTACATGGTGATTTACCACAAGTGTCCCATTTAATCAGTGGCATGAAAATAAAAAGGGAGTCTGGTTCTTGTTTCTTTGTATTTTCAGAATATAAATGAGGGGCAGTAAGAGCTGGCATTTCTAGAGACATCAATTGTATATTTATATAGCAGTGTTTATGAATTTCAGACTATGCTGAAGTTGGGTCTAAAATATAGGCAAGAATGGCATTTATTAATGAAACAGATGGGGGAAAATTAAGTTCAAAGTTCTCTTCTCCCCCAAAGAAGATGAGACATTAGATGATACCAAATGTTTGAAAATGAAAGTGTACAGGCACCATGAAATCCAATGATTCTTTCCAGTGGAGAAGCAAAAAACTCCATGAGAGTTCAGTTCAAATAAACGAACATTTGTTGTGTACCCACAGAGAGCCAGAGACTGTTCTAAACACTGGAATACAGTCCCTGTCCTCAAACGGCTTAGTAGCAGAGGAGACGATAGGTATGCATGTAATTGATCAGTCTTGTAATCAAGTCAAAGAATATTACTAAACATACCTACTTTGTGTCAAGCTCTGTATATATATCAGACTCTAAAGATACAAATACAAAGAAACAGTCTCTATATGCAAGGAGCCAACATATTTCCAATTAAATTTCATTTTATTTTCATTTTGTAATTAAATATTTAGAAACTAAATATTTTGAAATATATAGAATAAAAGGACTATATGAAATTACAAATCTATATTCTATACCACTTGCTTTTTAAAATAAAATCATATACATATATGTATATACATACAGTATGTGTGTATATGTATACATGTGCATATATACATGTATATTGTGTATATATACACATACACACATATACATATATGTATATTGTGTGCATATACGTGTGTGTGTATATATGAAACAAATTATAGATATTACTTTCAATTGCCAGGGTTTCTTTTAGAATTTCTTTCTTTCTTTTTCTGTGCATTGAAAACGAAAAGTTTCAATGGCCTTCTTTTTATTTTGCCTCCACTATTAGTAAGGCTTTTCTTCACATCTCTCTGGGGCATTTGAAATACTCAATGAACAATAGTATTGGGGAATAGAACTCTAAATATGCAAATGTATGCTACACACACATTAAGCCAAATATGTGTATATTCTGTATTTATACACCCATATAGGTATACTTATACACACACACAAAAAAAAAAACCTCACGGTATAAATAATATATCTCTTTTGTATTAATTCATGAAAGAACCAAAATCACTAGACAGCAAGATCAAGGTGAATGGGGGGAGGGGCATAACCCAAATGAACAACTGTGTAAAATTCTCTGTTTCCACCACACTTTGAGTTTGTCACACCAATCTACCCAGTCCCTTCCCTGATGTCCTCTCTCCTGACTCTACCTCCAAAGCAGTGATGAGAAGTGATATCTATTGTGTCCATTGGGCCACTGGCAGACTTCCTCTTTACACTCATGCATGCATTATTATTAAAATACAACACAAGGTCCTGGAAGACAGGGATTATCTTTGTTAATTTAGAATCCCCGATGTCCAGTATAACAGGTGGTACATAATAGATGCTTAATAAATGCTGGTTGATGACTTACAGGAATCAACGAATTTTATTTTACATCACATGTTAAAGTCTTCAAAGTTGCTGGTTCTTCTCCAACCCTGGCACAGGCCCTCATTCCCTCATGCCTGGACTATTGTGACAACTACTGGTGAGTCCTCCTGCTTCCAGTCTCTCCCCATTCTAACCCATCCTTCATTCATCCACAGATGGGATTTTCCTAAAGCACAGATCGGACCATGTGGCTCCCTATTGCCTCTAGATGAAATACAAAATGTTCTATTTGACATTGTAATTCCTTCATCACGTAGCCTCAACTATGTTTCCAGTCTCCTGTATCTTTGATCCATTGACCCTGGCTGTTTCACAAACAGGATACTCCACCTCTCAGCTCTAGCTGTCCTCTGTGTCTAGAATGCTCCCCTCTCCTCTGCTGTAGCTACTGACCTTCCTGCCTCCCTTTCAGTCTCAGCTAAGAATCTCACTTTCCCCAAGCCCTCATAACTTCAGTGCCTTCTCTCTGTTACCCCTACCCGCTTCTGTATACAGTTTACTTTGCATAGATCTGTTTGCATTCTGTCTCTCCTATTAGATGGGAAGCTCCTTAAGGAAAGGGACTGTCTTTTGCCTTTTTTTTTTTGCATCCCCAGGTCTTGGCAGAATGCATCTAGCATAGTAGGGACTTCATAAATGTTGACTGGTTGATCAATTCTCCATCAAGGGGAGTAAACCTTGAGCACACACTCCTCAGGAAATGCCACTCCATGTACAGCTCAGCAAAGTTGGGGCGCTGGATTTTGGACCTGAGAGGAGGACTTAGAGCATTTCCAGTCCAAATCCCTTCAGAAGAGAGGGACAGGTTCAGGGAGCAGCTTGTCCAAAGTGGACCCTCTGGAATACAGTGGAGTTAAGCCAGATGCCAGAGACAGAGTCCACCCCGCAAATGCTAGGTCAGGAAAATAGAGAGAGAAAAAAATTAGCAAAGTGGATCTCAAACTGAAAGGGGCCTCACAAGGGAAGGAATATTTATTAAGCACTTACTATGTGTCAGGCATTGTGCTAAGCACTTTACAAATAGGATTTCATTTGATACTCACAAAAGTGCTGCAAAGTAATTTTATTATCCCCATTTTACAGTTATGGAAACTGATGTAGACAGAGGCTGCGACTTATCCATAGCCAATTGGCTAGTCAGTGTCTAATGTAGGATTTGAACTCAGTATTTCCTGACCCCAGGCCAATGCTCTGTGCACTGCTTCACTTGGCTGCATCACAGATGGACCTCAGAGGTCATTTCATCCTTTCGTCTCCTTTCACATGGGAGCAGTCTGAGGTCGAGAGAGATGAAGTAAGTTACCAAAGTCACTAAGGCAGTATCTGGCAAAGGCAGAATTCAAATCCAGGGCCTTGACACAAAGCAGTATCACACTGCTTCCATCTGAACATTTGTAACATCAGGTGGAATGGAGGGAATGTTCTTTCCCCAGCTGACAGTAACAACAACCAGGCGACCTGATGCTTTAACATTTAAACGAAGCATAGTCACTAGAACACAGGCAATTACATGGAAAGGAAATGGTCACTACCAGCCACCAAGAAAGAATGTTTCATTTGGCAGATTGACTACTCAGATGGGACAGGGAGTGCTGTGTGTTACAGAGTAACACTGCTAAGCTAGAAAGCTGAGTTTTTGCTTCAGAACTCACTCCACCCACTCAGTCTGATATCAGATCGCAGGCAAAGTGTTGCATCACACTTGAGAAGTGGGTCCTCCAATTCCAGATTCTTTGAGTGCTTTCTCTATGCACCATCATGCAGAGAATTGCAGACGATTTCTTTGGCAGAAACATGTCTCTGACAGGCCTTTCCGGAGGAACAACTCTATAACTCACTCTACCTTAATGTAGCCTTAAACATTAAGTGTTTCCGTAAGCTCAAAATAGATAACAGCACTTTCTAATAACTACATTCTTAGATAAAAGTTTATTACCCAGACAGGAAAACTGCTTTCTGGGAAAAAAAAATTCTTTTATTGAGGTTAAAAGAAAACATCCTCTCTGTCATTGCTCCCAATAGGATATTCTCAACGTGGTAACTGGAAATGTAATAATTTTCTAATATTAAAAAAATAAAAAAATAATCAGTCTGATATTGTGGTTTTTAGATAGAGAGCTGGTTTTTATATCAGAATGACCTGGGTTCCAATCTTGCATTAATCTCTCCTCTACCTTAGTACTTGTCTAATAAGTTATAGCTGGGAAACGGCCCACTTTTGTGGAGATTTCCCTGCAAGTTGATGAATTCACAGACACATTCAGGTTTCTGTTAGGTCTCTTTCTCGGCTCTTCATTCCCTCCATATCCTCAGTTGTGAGGCAGCAATTCAGGAATGAATAATGGCTGGCCTTGGAAGAGATATATAATGAGTTCTAATACTGCAGATGCTAGCCATACCAACAATCATCAGCAGGCTTGAAAATTGATGCTATGTCCCAGTATGGAAAATTTAGAGGGATAATCCTGCAGATCACTCCCTGGTCAACTGTCCTGGGTGTAGAAATTGATAGTGATACCTTGCTCCATTGGGGACAGCTAGGTGGTGCAGTGGTTAGAATACTAGTCCAGAAGTCAGAAAGACTCATCTTTCTGTGCTCAAATCTGGCCTCAGACACTTATTAGCTGTATGACCCTGGAAAAACCACTTAACATTTCACCTTAATTTCCTCACCTAGAAAAGGAGCTAGAGAAGTAATGGCAAATCACTCCAGAATATTTGGCAAAAAAAAAAAAAAAAACCCATGAGGGTTTACAAAAGTTGGCACAATTGAAAAACAACTGAACAATTTACAACAAAAATCTTATTCCAGTGTCATGCAAGGAATAGGTCCATGTCAATGGTTGAATCTATGAAAACGCTGTCTTGAGATAATGGCTTGTTATACAAAGAAAGAAAGATAAAGAGTCTTACCTCAGCCCTGTGTAAAGGCCCTACAGCAGCTGATCTTTATCTCACACTGAATGGTGGGCCTGCCCCCTCAGTTTATCTCAATCTCAGCCCCCAGTGCTGGCTTGGCAGAACTGGAGACAAGGTGGTTGTGAAGAGGAAACTTCTAAGATTCTGGGCAACAAAATCTCTCCCTACTCCCAGACCAGAGTACACACTTGATTGTGCCACCTTGGAGGTGCTGAGATCTTACAGACCCACAGAGTATATCCTATTCTTGCAAAGGACCCAAAAGTCAAGTAAGTGGTTGGGAAAATACCCAAAAGGGAAAAAAATATAAGACTATAGAAGGTTACTTTCTTGGTGAACAGATATCTTCTCCCATCCTTTCAGAAGAGGAAGAACAACGCTTACCATCAGGGAAAGACATAAAAGTCAAGGCTGTTTCATGCCAAACATCCAAAATAAATATTCAATGGGCTCAGGCCATGGAATAGCCCAAAAGGGATTTTGAAAATCAAGTAAGAGAGGTGGAGGAAAAACTGGGAAGAGAAATGAGAGAGATGCAAGAAAAGCATGAAAAGCAGGTCAACACCTTGCTAAAGGAGACCCAAAAAATGGTGAAGAAAATAACACCTTAAAAAATAAGCTAACTCAATTGACAAAAGAGGTTCAAAAAGCCAATGAGGAGAAGAATGCTTTAAAAAACAGAATTAGCCAAATGGAAAAGGAGGTTCAAAAGCTCACTGAAGAAAATAGTCTTTCAAAATTAGAATGGAACAGATGGAGTCTAAAGAAATCACAAAACAAAACCAAAAGAATGAAGAAATGGGAGACAATGTGAAATATCTCATTGGAAAAACAACTGAGGTGGAAAATAGATCCAGGAGAGGCAATTTAAAAGTTATGGGACAATTTGAAAGTCATGATAAAAAAAAGAGCCTAGACATCATCTTTCATGAAATTCTCAAGGAAAACTGCCCTGAGATTCTAGAACCAGAGGGCAAAATAAGTATTCAAGGAATCCACAGATCACCGCCTGAAAGAGATCCAAAAAGAGAAACTCCTAGGAACATTGTGGCCAAATTCCAGAGTTCCCAGATCAAGGAGAAAATATTGCAAGCAGCTAGAAAGAAACAATTCAAGTATTGTGGAAATATAATCAGGATAACACAAAATCTAGCAGTTTCTACATTAAGGGATCGAAGGGCATGGAATATGATATTCCAGAAGTCAAAGGAACTAGGTCTAAAACCAAGAATCACCTACCCAGCAAAACTGAGTTTAATACTTCAGGGGAAAAAATGATCTTTCAATGAAATAGAGGACTTTCAAGCATACTTGATTAAAAGACCAGAGCTGAAAAGAAAATTTGACTTTCAAACACAAGAATCAAGAGAAGCATGAAAAGGTAAACAGCAAAGAGAAATCATAAGGGACTTACTAAAGTTGAACTTTTTGCATTCCTACATGGAAAGACAGTATTTGTAACTCTTGAAACATTTTCGGTGGGATCACACACACACACACACACACACACACGGACATACACACACACACACACACAGAGACAGAGAGACAGAGAGCACAGGCTGAGTCGAAGAGGATGGGATCATATCTTTAAAAAATAAAATTGAAGGGTTAGAGAGAAATATATTGGGAGGAGAAAGGGAGAAATGGAATGGGGAAATTATCTCTCATAAAAGAGGCAAGTAAAAGACTTTTCAGCGGAGGGAAAAAGGGGGGAGGTGAAAGAAAAAACATGAAGCTTACTTTCATCACATTTGACTAAAGGAAGGAATAAAATGCATACTCATTTTGGTATGAAAGCCTATCTTACAATACAGGAAAGTGGGGGAGAAGGGGATAAGCAGGGTGGGGGGATGATGGAAGGGAGGGCAATGGGAGGAGGGAGCAATTAGAAGTCAACACTTTTGGGGAGGTACAGGGTCAAAAGAGAGAGTAGAAGAAATGGGCAACAGGATAGGACGGAGGGAAATATAGTTAGTCTTACACAACACGACTATTGTGGAAGTCATTTGCAAAACTACGCAGATAGGACCTATGTTGAATTGCTTGCTTCCCAGCGGGGATGGGTAAGGAGGGAGGGAGGAAGAGAAGTTTTACTCAAAGTTTTAGGAACAACTGTTAAGTATTGTTCTTGCATACAACTAGGAAATGAAAAGTAATGGCAATGGGGTATAGAAATTTATCTTGCCCTACAGGACAAAAGAGTAGATGGGGATAAGGGAAGGGAGGGATGTTAGAAGGGAGGGCAGATTAGTGATAGGGGTAATTAGAATGCTCGACGTTTTGGGGTGGGGGGAGGGAGACATGGGGAGAAAATTTGGAACTCAAAATTTGTGGAAATGAATGTAGAAAACTTAAATTAAAAAAAAGGAAATAAAAAAAAAAGACCACAAAAAATGTGGGATTTTGTTTTGCCAGGCTTTTTAGTGACATGTTAAAGGCTTCATTTTTCTTTCTTTTGTCTCCCCTCATTCCCCACTACATTTTTTCTCTAATAAGGAGGGACAGATTAATAAAACAAATGAAAAATAAAAAAAAGAAAGATAAATAATTCTTGGATGAAGCATGTCATTATGCAAATAATAATATAATAAAAAGTAGTCACAGTTTGTATACTGCTTTGTCAATTATTTCATTCTGTCAAACCAAAAGAGAGAGCATGAGATCACAAAATTCTATGGCTAACATGACAGCAGTGTCAGTTAGTACCATGACTGAACAAAGATCCCTTTAAAATAGTTTCTTTTAAGTGATTCTCCAGTTTATGCTTGAAGACCTCTGAGAACGGGCATCTATAATTTGCTGAGGCATTCCATTCAGCTGTAGAACAGCTCTTGACCACTGGGGACTGTTGGAATAGAAGTATATCACAATGACTAAAACTGGCTGCCTCTTAGAATCTCAAGGTTCCTTCCAAACTCAAATTCTTCCTGCTGTATATAGGAGACCATTCCCTCAGCTCCTAGTATCTCCCTCCTCAAAACTACTTGATACGTTGTTTGAATATGTCTCCATATAGACATCCCTCACATGAAAGAATGTAAGTTCTTTTGTGACAGAAGTTGTGACTTTTGACTTTATCTTCCTGGCACCTAACATAAGCGCAGCATAAACACTTACTAAATGCTTGCTTATTTGGTTTTTGTTTAGTTTTGCTTTGAATCATATTTTATTTTTCCCCAGTTATATGGTAATTTTCAGCATTAAATTTTACAAAATTTGAGTTCCAAATTTTTCTCCCTTCCTCCCCTTCCCTTTTCTAAAAATGATAGGCAGTTTGAAATAGGTTATACATATGCTATCATGTAAAATATATTTTCATGTCAGTCACAGTTGTGAAAGAAAAAACAGATCAGAAGGGAAAAAATGAGAAAAAATAAAATAAATGAAAAATACGCTTGAACTTGCATTCAGAGTCCATTGGTTCTTTATCTGGATGAGGATAGTATTTTTCTTCATGAGTCCTTTGTACTTTTTTTGGATCATTGCATTACTGAGAAGAGCGAAGTCATTCATAGCTGATCATTACACAGTATTGCTGACACTGGATATATGTTTTACTGGTTCTGTTCATTTCCCTTTGTATCAGTTCATACACATCTTTCCAGGATTTTTATGAAATTTGCCTGTTCACAATTTCTTATTGCATGACAGTATTCCACAATATCTATATGTTACAGCTTGTTCATCCATTTCCCAATTGATGGGCATCTCCTCAACTTCCATTATATTGCCAGCACAAGAAGGCCTATTTAGTAAATTAATTGTTAATTGTTAAGTGAATAAACAAATGTTTCTACTGCTGCAGTTATTGCTGTTGGTGGTGGTGGTTTAACTAGAGCTAACTTTACAAATGCTGCAGTCCAGGTTTCAAACTGACTTGAGTAAGGGCAGAGGATTGAAGTTCACGCAGTGGAATCACCTCAGATTCTAGGGAGTAACCTCCAATTAGTTTTGTTTTCAAAATGGAGACTCAGAGTTAACTACTTGTTCCTAGCATGGGATTTAGCCTGGAAAGAGTATGAGTATCTACTTCTGTTTAATAATTCCTTAGGATCCTATTCCCATTAAAAACATTGATAAACTACATTAAGTTGGAGAAAGTACACGACATCCATGACAACAGGTGTTATACTCTCATTTTAAGGATAAGAAAAAAATGGGTTTCAGAGAAGGCACATGACGCCACTAACATCATAGAACTGGTGGCTCTCCAAGGTGAAATCCAAGGCCTCTCTTGATTCTGGGTCCCAGCAATGTCTGCATGACACCTTGCTTCCTTTCACTATAGCACTGCTGATCTTAGAATACAAGCATAGTACAGTTGCTTCACTCCTTCAGCCTCCTGTAAATACTGTACCAAGGAGCTCTATACTCTGATTAGTTTCTTGGCTTTCATGTTGTGGGAGGGAATCCTTCTCAAGCAGAAGAGGTCAGTGAGGAACTTGGCAGGTGTTTGAATAAGTCCTTTGTGTTCTCTTCACTCTCCAAAGTCATCCTCACTTTTTGATGATCTTAAGGAATCTTTCTTTTTCCTGGTAAAATTATTACTAGCCCCATGAGAGAGGAAGTCAAAGACACTCAAGTGCTGCATATTAAAATCATTGAGGAAGAAAAACCAAATCAGGACCATTGGCAGCTTGGTAGCTAATGCCTTTTTTAAAACAGTTTGATAATTGTGATGTGCTCTCTACTTCCACTTTTAAAAATCAAGAATCTGCCTATAAATATGGCAAATTGCCAAAAATATGACTCCAATCCAGTCCAGTTCAGCCAAAAACTCCAGAGAAAATAGCCTGGATATTGGATACCACTCACCACAATCCAGATGGATCTGGCTTCACCAACATCCTAAAGCTCCACGGAGTGATTTGAAATGGGAATGGATGTGCATGCACACACATACACTCACACACACAAATACAGAGCCATCTGCACTCATGTGCATACATGCATGTGCATGCATGCACACACACACAAACACACACATTCCAACAATGTTCCAAATATACAGAGTCAATTTGCACAACCACAATTGAAATTCCTAAAACAATGTCATGTAGCTTCCATTAGCGCTTCTGCCATTAATTTACTACTCCACCCCACCCCAAAATAGTCAATGAATGACTTTGTCTCACACTAGATGGTGGCAAAAAGAGGTAGAATGCTGGATCTGGAGTCAGGAAGACCTGGGTTTAAATTCTGCCTCAAATCGTTACTCTTTGTATGACCTTGGACAAATCACTTAACTTTTGACTGCCTCAGTTTCTTCAACTGCTAAATAGGGATAATACGACTTGCTTCACAGGGTAGTTGTGAGGATCAAATGAAATATTTCTAAAGCATTCTGCCAACTTCAAATCACTATAAAAACATCGCAACCATTATCATTATCATTAATATTATTTCTGAAGTTAAAATTTCTTTTTATGCCAACATTATTGTTTATGGAACCCGAATGATAGAAATCAAGTTTCCCACATCCTGTCTGTCATGCACATAGCCCCTTGTCCTCAATGATCTCAGAGAGCTTCACAAACATTCTCCACACTCTTCACCAAAGACCTCACTGTCTGCCTTATGGTGTTGAAATTGTCAGTTATCATCTAGCTTAAAATAATAAAAATGTGAGACAAAGTCATGAACACAGGCAGCAATGGAATGCTGGGCTCTGGGATAAGCAAGCAGACCAATCTCATTTAAGTTTAGAGTGTGAGGTCAGTCACTTGTCTGTAGATTGGACAGGTAGGTTGGTGCCAAATCAAAGAGTATGTTGAAAGTCAAGATGAGAGTTTTTTGTTTGTTTGTTTGTTTGCTTTTTGCTTTTCTCCTAGAGGTATAAGGTAGTTCGATACCATAATGGATGTAGAGAGAAGAATGCTGTAAGAAAGTGTTCTAGTGTCCAATGGATTATCGACGGTTGACTGATAGGCTCATGTTCCTACATCTCATCACTCAACAAAGACCCTAGGCAAAATCTTTCCAACCTTTCTTCTTCTCTCCAAAAGCGTTCGTTTATTTGTAATACTTTCTCTGTGAGTAATGTTGAAATTGGCTCTAGGGACCCTGGTGTCTTAAGAAAGACTTGTGACTCATCAGAATATGCTATGTGCTGGCTGTTGTAGATGAAGAAGTCATTAGCGGTGATTTTAGCCTTGGAAAAGAAAGACGCTAATGATTTTTCTCAAAGGAATGCCAGAAAATTTCGGACAATTGTAGACAGGGAAGCCCTGCTCCAGGAATATTTGTCTTGCTACCATGGTACTAAAAGCCAGAAAACAAATGAGATGGAACATGTGGACCACATCTTTGTAGCTGATGTCCTGAGCAAATCCCTCTGTCTGCCTGTGCTTTATAAAACAAGCTTACTTTCCTCTGAAATGAAGGTCTGGATGCAATGTGATGCTCAGAATTTGGAGGACCCTCCCACCTTCTGGGAAGGTGGGACTCACATAAAGGGGAAGACAATTGTATCACTTCTTTACAGGCTGCTGGGAATCCTTTATACAATTTCTGTAGGGCAGAATAAAGATGGTCCTATACTCAACATATGTTTTGTTAACTTGAGTGCTTATACAAGATCTAGATATTCCTTCGGCATATATCAACTCACTCTTTTTGAACTTATCCTTAGATTTCCCACTGGAAAATAAGGGCAATGCAAAAGAAGAGGGAATAATTTGAGAGATAGCCCCCAAGAGTAAATCTCATCTGCATTAGCCCAGACCCTGGACATCCTCTATCAAGGGTTTTTATCAATAGCAACAATGTTTCAGTCAGAGATTCACCCCTCAACATTTTTCATTCAGAACCAAAGTAACTTCTATTCAGCTAAGCTCAGAGATCCTTTACATATCCTTATTGGTGTATGTGGAAGGAACTATTCATAAGATAGGTCAACATTCTGCACAAAATATCACAAAAATAATACACAGATACATGAATGCATGCCCTGTGTGTGTGCTCTCTCTCTCGCGCGTGCACACACACACACACACACACACACACACACACACACACACACACACACACACACACACACACACCAGGGAAGGGCAGGAAACCAGAGCTCGACTGGATATTGTAACTGCTTCTGTGGGAGGGGGAATGCCTGGCAATAGTCTCCATAATTCCCACAACTACTTTTCCAGAATCTTGTCCTCTTTCCTGTGCTTCCTCCACCTACATCTTCCTCCCAGCACCTGCCCAGTAGCCACAGGAGATCTAAAAACTCAAAAGAAGTCCTTGTCCCACTGAGCACAGTTCTGAAGGAGGAAGAGGAAATGATGTGACTTTTTTCAAATTATATTCTTAATAAAAACAGAATTTCTTCCAGCTTCTTTTCACCTATCAAATGTCCCCTGAAAATGCACTAGGTTTATCCTACCCCAACTTTTGCTCTTAAGAAAGGTTCTGCTTGAAAAATTAGTAAATGGTTTCCAATTATCAAAAACAATAGCTCTACTCTCACTTTCTTTTTCTTTTTTTTCTACTTAACTGCATGTAGCTTGAGAAACACACCCCAAAATCAACTTTCCTCCCTCTGCTTCAGCTGCATGCTGGCACTCAGCCAAGTATACGTGAGCATCAGGACCTAGGGCTCTTGAGGAATTCTTGGGTTTTGGGGAGTTTCATTGCCATGGATTTGTATTTTTGCTAAGGAGAAGCACACAAGGAATGGTAACCACAGGAGGAGAAATAGGTGAGTATTTACAAAATTTGTAAGTTTCAAACAAGGCAATGTTGTCACCTCAGCTACCACCAGACACCACTGATGTAGAACATAAAAGTTTTGAAGACCTTCTATATTAGCTCATTTGACCCTTAGAACATCTCTATGAAGTAAGAATTAACCCCATTTTTCAGATGAGTAAAGGAAAGCTAAGAGACACATGATGATGCCCATAGTCACACACCTAGTAATTGTCAGAAGAGGAATGTGACTCCAGGACTTGCTAACTCAAAGTGAAGTTATTTGACCATTACAAGACATTTTGTTCTAAATTGTACTATCTCAATATTGTGCCATCAGCTTCTTGCCAAAAGAATCCAAGACTGAGCTTCCCAAGATTCTGATTCTGTGTTTGTAACAAGACAAAAAAGTTCTCAGTAGGGAACAGTGATGGAGTCATGATCTGGAGTAAGAGATCTCAAGGGAGACCAAACATGGAAAGCAATGATCGACTTGAAAGAACTTCCTAAAAAGCAGCAAACATCATTGGCAGGTATAGCCTGCGAGCTCAGGTTTGAAGTTGGCAAACCTATGTTTGTGTGAAATGGAGGAAGTCACAACCTCTTAGACTCAGTTTTCCTGTCAATAAAGTGCAGGGACTGGGCCAGGCCATTTCCAAGCTCACTTCTAAATCTAGGCATCCCAAACCATGGCTATTTTTGTTATCATTCTAAGTAGTTCTTTTGTTGGCTCATTATCCACATCTCACGTGAGGGGTCTGAAAAGACTCTGTTTTGCCCATTCCTGTTTCTCCTCTCCATACATACTCTCTCTCTCTGTCTCTGTCTGTCCCTCTGTCTCTATCTCTGTCCCTCTGTCTCTCAGTGTGTTTATCTGTCTCTCTGTTTCTGTCTCTGTCTCTCTCTCTCTTTTTCTCCCTCTCTCCTTTTCATCAATTCCCATCAGTTTAATTTAATTATTATCTTTAACCCAATTATTCAAGATTTCTCTTTGCATACACTCAGACATCACCTATTGGATATTTCAAACCAGAGATCCTAGAGGGATCTCAAAGTCAGGTTGGCCAAAATTGAGCTTATCATCTTTCTGCCCCCATCTCCAAACAAAAAACCCTCACCTCCTCTCTGATCCTCCCTGTTTCTGCCAAGGACACCACTATCCTTTTAATTACCAGACTCACATCTGGGACATCCCCCTCAGATGTTCCCTCTCCCCTCACACATCTGATGTGTGGTAAAATCTTACCAGTAATTCCCATAGTCTTTCACAAAGAGCTCTTCTTACTTTC
Source organism: Notamacropus eugenii (assembly GCF_028372415.1). NCBI lineage: Eukaryota > Metazoa > Chordata > Mammalia > Diprotodontia > Macropodidae > Notamacropus > Notamacropus eugenii. The sequence continues at coordinate 8,584,896 of NC_092874.1, forward strand.
ATAATACCATAGCTCTTGCCCTTCTCCTGGCTCACCTGAACTCCCACAAGAGGCTGTTAACTGCTTTTTGGGCCTCTTTGATTCTATGCTAAAACCTATTGCAACAGTGGCATGTCTGGCCATGTAACTCCCCTAGTCAATAAAATTTACTTTACCTCTAGGATCAAATATAAACTCTTCTGTTTGGATTTTACAGGCCAGAACATCATGGTCCAAATTGACCCTTCTGGTCTCATTACCTTTCCCTCCCTATCCACACTCTATGCCCAAACCAAACTAGCCTTCTTGTTATTTTTTTATTGCACTCCATCTCCCACCTCCATGTCTTTGGATTGTTTGTGCCCCTTTCCTGGAATGCTGTCATTACTCATGTCTGCCTCCTTATAGAACCTCTTATTCCATTGAAGTGTTCAGCTGAAGTATTGTCTACTGCTGAAAACTTCCCTGATGCCCACCAACTACTTGTTACTTTCCTTCTTTCAACCATTTCATTTTTACTTTTCCATTAATTCTGTATGTACTTATTTAAGCCAACATTGTCAACTCATATAGATTGTAAGCTCCTTAAGAGCAAGGAATGTATCCCCAGTGTTGAATATAAAAACTTGAACACAAGAGCACTTAATAAATGCTTACTTGCTAAGTCTAAGTGATAGAATAAATCAGTCAAAAAACATTTATTAAGCACCCACTATGTGCCAACCATTGTGGTTAGTAGTAACTGAAGAATTTTTTTCAGTGGTTATTCTGAGCATCAAGAAATACCCACAACACATATTTGGGAAGTTATAATGAGCACAAATGTAATTGCATCATTGAACAAAGGTGAGTAAGGGAGTAGGAAATCTCTATTTCTGTTTCCAATCACATGAACTCACACACAGACACATACACTCATACACACATGCTAATGACAAGTAGACAAGGGTAGATGGACGGACCTGTAGAAGCTCTCCTCCCATAGCCCGTAACATACCTATAAAAATAACTCTAAACAAATTCTAGACTAGCAGAAGCCACAAAATGACAGAATGAAAGAGATTTCCAGCCCAAGACAGCCTGGAAGGCTGACAGGAAAGGTCTATGGCACCAAGCTCAGAACAGAGTGCAACCCAGCCTTGGCCAAAACATTGCACAGTGAAATCAAAGGTAGCAGCTGTGGTTCCCAGATTTCTCAACCCACAAATGCTAAATACAGCTTCAAAGGTCAGTGAGAAACCTCTTTCACTTAAGTGATAAGGGAGATCAGTCTGGTTCCAGTACCAGCCCCAGGGCAGCAGCAGTCACTGTGGTAGCAGTGACCATTTTTGAAGCCATGGTCTAAAGACCTTGGGGGAATCAAGCAGCTGATCAGATCTCAGTCCTGAGTGGAGGTCCTGGGGTGAGGCAGAGCACTGGAATGATGGAGCTAGTGGAGGTTCTAGAGAGGGAATCCTACTCACAGATCCTTGGCAAAAAGAGTTCTTGTGGTTGCTCACAGACCAGAGCACAACTTGATTGTGCCACCTTGGAGGAACTGAGAACTTACAGGTCCCTAGATTATACCCTCCACTTGGCAAAGGACTCATAAGTCAAGTAATGAGCCAGGAAAATGTCCCAAAAAGGGAAAAAGTAAGACTATAAAAGGCTCTTTTCTTGATGAACAGGTATTTACTTTCATCCTCTCTGATGAGGAAGAATAAAGCATACCATCAGAGTAAGACACAAAAGTCTAGTCTTCTACATCCAAAAACCTCCAAAAAAATTATGCAATGGTCTCACACCATGGAAGAGCTCAAAAAGGATTTTGAAAATCAAGTAAGAGAGGTGGAGGGAAAATTAGGAAGAGAAGTGAGAGCAATGCAACAAAATCATGAAAAACAAGTCAACAGCTTGCTAAAGGAAACCCCCCCCCCCACAATGTTGAAGAAAATAACACCTTTAAAAAAAGGCTAACTCAAATGGCAAGAGAGCTCCAAAAAGCGAATGAGGAGAAGGATGCTTTAAAAAGCAGAATTTTTCACATGGAAAAGGAGGTTCAAAAGCTCCCAGAAGAAAATAGTTATTTAAACATTAGAATGGAACAGATAGAAGTTAATGACTTTATGAGAAACCAAGAAATTACAAAACAAAACCAAAAGAATGAAAAATTGAAAGACAATTTGAAATATCTTATGGGAAAAATGATTAACCTGGAAAATAGATCCAGGAGAGATAATTTAAAATTTATTGGTCTATCTGAAAACCAGGATAAAAAAAGAGCCTACACATCATTTTCCAAGAAATTCTCAAGGAAAACTGCCCTTATATTCTAGGCCTAGAGGGCAAAATGGAAATGGAAAGAATTCACCAATCACCTCCTGAGAGAGTTCCCCAAAGCAAAACTCCTAGTAATACTGTAGCCAAATTCCAGAGTTCTCAGATCAAGGGGGAAATATTACAAGCAACCAGAAAGAAATAATTCAAGTATTGTGGAAATACAATCAGGATAACACAGGATTTAGCACCTCCTACATTAAGAAATTGAAGGGTTTAAAATATGACATTCCAGAAGTCAAAGGAGATAGGATTAAAACCAAGAATCACCTACACAGCAAACCTGTGTATAATACTACAGAGGAAAAAAATGGAGTTTCAGTGAAATAGAGGACTTCCAAACATTCTTGTTAAAAAGACCAGAGCTGAATAGAAAATTTGACTTTCAAATAAAAGAATAAGAGAAACTTTATGGAAAGAGAAGTTTTAAGGAACTCATTAAAGTTGAACTGTTTACATTCCTACATGGAAAGATGTTATTTGTAACTCATGAGACCTTTAACAGTATTAAGATAGTTAGAGGGAATATATATATATGTAGTTGAGTACGGGTAGGAATGTATGTGTATATTATATATGTGTAAGTATGTACATGGATATATGTATATTATATATGTATATATGTGTGTATATATACATATGTGTGTATGTATATATGTGTGTATCTATACATATGTACACATAGAGAGAACAGGGTGAGATGAATAGGAAGGGAGAAAAACTAAAAAAAATGAAATTTACTATTGAATGGAATGTACTAAGAGTAAGAGAAATGGAGAGTTAGAATGTAGCAAATCATCTCATATAAAAGAGGGAAGAAAGAGCTTTTAAAATGCAGGGGAAGAGGGGGAAGATGAAAGGAAAGAATTGAGCCTTACGGTCATAGGATTTGGCTTCAAGGAAGAAGTAACACACACTCAATTGGATATGGAAATCTGTTTCACCCTGCAGGAAGGCAAGGGGGTAGGGGATAGGAGAGGGAAGATAATAGAAGGGACAGCAAATTGGGGAAAGGGATAATCAGAAGCAAACATTATTGTGGGAAGAGAGGTCAATGGAGAGAATAGAATAAATGAAGGGCAGGATAAGACAGAGAAACGTGTTTAGTCTTTTACAACATAACTACTATGGAAGTGTTTTGCATTGTTACACATGTATGATATATTGAATTGCTTGTTTCATCAGTGAGGGTGGGGAGGGAGGGAGAAAATATGGTTTTAAGAGTGAATGTTAAACTTGTTTAAGCATGTAACAGGAAATTAAGCTATACAGGCAATGGAGTATAGAATTCTATTTTACCCTACAGGAAAATAGGGGGAAAGGGAGATGGAAGAAGCGTGGGTAATAATAGGGTGGACAGGCTGGAGGAAGGAGCAGATGGAGGACATGCTGTCCTGGGATGGAGGGTGAGGAGAGATGGGGAGAAAATTTTGAATTCAAATTCTTGTGGAAATGAATGTTAAGAATTGAAAAATAAATAAATTATATATTTTTTAAAAATAATTTTAAAAAAAGCAAGTAGACCAATAAATATATGGCAGATCAAGAACACAGGAAAACAAAATAATGTTCTACATATGGGGCAAGGACCAGTCACTAATGAAATAATGAAAAATTGCTCCATCTTCATGAGACAAACAATGTCACTGGGAGTTTTATATAAATGGTATATTAAAATGTAGTAAAGTGCTTTGACTTGAAATCTAAAGGTTCTCAGAGCACTGATCCTGTTCTCATTGATAGGCTCGGAAAGTATAATGGACTGAGTTTGGTGAGGATATATATTGCTGGTGTTGCCCATATTATTTTAGCTCTTAATGGTCTGCAAACATTGCATATACCTCCTCTACAGATTCTAGAGCACCTGAAAAATTATGTCCAAATTTGGTTGCGTGCAGAAGTTCATCAATATTGTATGTCAACTTCATGATGGGATGTTTGCCTCGGTTCTGAATAATGGACAGTGCTCTTGTGCCTTCCCAGTCACCAATGGAGTGAAACAGGGCTGTGTGCTTGTTCCCATGCTTTTTAGCATGATATTTTCAACCACGTTGACAAATGCTTTCAATGAGAATGAACACAGCATCAAGGTCAAGTACCATACTGAAGCCAAGTTCTTCAATTTGAAAAGGCTACAAACCAAGACCAAAGTGGAGGGAGCGCTGGTGCATGATTTTCTATCTGTAGATGATTGTGCACTCAGTGCAGCCTCTGAAGTTGAGATACAACAAAGTATGGATCAATTCTCTACTGCCTGTGCTAATTTTAGCCTAATAATTAACACCAAGAAAACACAGGTGCTCCTTTAGCCAACACCATACCATCCATATGTGGAACCATCAGTTACAACAAATGGAGAAGTTTTGAATGCTATGGATAAGTTCACTTACTTTGGTAGCGTACTTTCCAGGGAAGCACACATTGACAATGAAGTTGAGCTACCTCAGTGTTTGGGAGGCTCTGAAGATAAGTTTGGGAGAGAAGAGGTATTAGTCTGACTACCAAACTGAAGGTCGACAGAGCCATTGTGCTGGCCTCATTGTTACATGCTTGTGAAACATGGACAGTCTACCAGCACCATGCCAAGAAACTGAATAGCTTTCATTTGAACTGTTTTAGGAAGATTCTGAGGATCACATAGCAGGATAAGGTACCAGACACTGAAGTCCTTGCTCGAACTGAACTGCCAAGTATTCAAATCATGTTTCAGAAAGCACAACTGCAATGGATTGTTCATGTTGTTGGAATGCAAAATGTACGCTTGTCAAAAAAGACTATTTCATGGAGGACTTGCATGGAGCAAGCAATCACATGGTGGCCAGAAGGAATGATACAAGGACACTATTAAAGTCTCTCTCAAGAACTTTGGATTTGACTGTGCAGCATGGGAGACACTGGCACAGGACCACTCAGCATGGCATGCCTACATCAGAAAGGGTGTTGTGCTCTTTGAGCAAAGCAGAATTGCAACAGCACAATGTGAACACAGGATACACAAATTTGGAATATCCACCCGAAATATTCATATGGACTATCTGTACCCAACCTGTGGTAGAGTATTCCAAGGTCATACTGGTCTGATCAGCCACAGTCAGACACACCAAAATTTCACTTTAATATAGTGATGTCATTTTAATCCTCTTTGAGGAAGAAGGACAACAACCAGAGCACCTGGGACATGGTAGGCACTTAATCAATGTTTCCATGATTCTTTGGTTACTAATCACTGACTAAGCTCCTTTAGTGTGGCAGACACTGTAACAGGTGCTGGGATTTAAAGGAAAAAAGAGCATGACTCCATCAAGGAGTGTACAATCTATTTAAAGAGACAACATTTAAGTACGTGTAAAATATACACCAAATGAATGAACGAATGAAGAGTAAACTGGCCTTCTACCTAGGAGGTGGATTTGTAGCATAGGCCTGATTATAAAAGAATGAAATATTTTGTGAACTTTGTTAATTGTGCCAGGTGCTGAGTATAGAAGCAGAAGCAAAAGTTGGTTCTTGCCATTGAACAGATCCTATTTTAATGGGGGAGACAGGGAATCCTACATCAGCAAGGGTTCATGGGCAAGGCCAAAGGAGTAGTAGGTCACTTTTGGCTGGAGGAGGAGGGCCTTTCTGCAGACACCAGTGCTTGAGCTGGGTCTCAAAGAAGAGGACAGATTGTCAGAGGCCAGGAGGGAGTGCATAACAGGTTCTGGATACAGTCTATTTGATTGTGTAGATACAGTGGTTGGTGTGTCCTCCTGAGTATTATTGTGGAACTGAATTCTCACAAAAGTCCTGTGAGGCTCATAGGAAACTTGAATAAAACTGAGAGTTGTAAGATCACCAAGCACACACAAGCCCAAATACGATCTGAACTCAGATCTCTGCTGGCTCCAAGTCCAGCCCTCTTTCCAATAGCTTGAGCCATCCCACTGGCAGAAAAGTGCACACTGATGTGCCTGGCATTCTAAGAAGTACCCATAATTCTTAGAATTTCTTCTCTACAATGAAGTCCTCTTCATCTCCTGTCCCATGAAAATCCCCTAAATCTTTCCATTTAACTGTGCAAATCATATCTCTGGTCTCCTGACCTGACCTTGTCCTTCCACTGGCCTCCTATTTCCAAAGGCTTGTTTGTTTGTTTTTCCCTCCTACTTTCTTTTTTGAAACTGTAAAGCACTCTGTGTGTGTGTGTGTGTGTGTGTGTGTGTGTGTGTGTGTGTGTGAGAGAGAGAGAGAGAGAGAGAGAGAGAGAGAGAGAGAGAGAGAGAGAGAGAGAGAGAGAGTATCATTGAATCATTACCATGTAGCTAAGGAAAATGATAGTAAAAACTGGAGCAAACCTGATCATTACTGTTTCTTTTTATTTGAATATTTCAGAAGCCAAATAATAGTCTTCTCAGCTTTTAGCCCACACTTCTCACTATTACAAAATTGCCTTTTAAGTTGTTTATATAACTCAAAATACTCTCCCTTGCCAATAGCATTGGCTAAGTGCCTACTCTCTATTTCTTACTTTGAGACTTATTAATAATAAATAATTACAGTTAAATATAGATCAATGCTTTATGAATAACCTTGAATTTGAACCTCAAAAGAACCTTATGAGATAGATGTGTGATGATCTTCAATTTATATATAAGATATATATGGAAACTGAGTCAGAGAGGTTAAGTGATTTAGTTGCCTATGCTAAACAAAGTTAATCATAGCAGACAGTAGAATTCAAACGCAGGTCTTCTTGACTTCAAACCTAACAGGAGAACTCAACCCACTCCCAATTCTATTTGAATACACCCTCCTATGGTACCCTTCTCTCTTTCACCTTAAAACCTTCCCACTTCCAAAGAGGATTCACCTCATACCTCTTAGTTAAAAACTTTTCCTCATAATACTCATTAAAAACAAACTCTCGCCACCTCTGAAACCTGATCTCTATGAAGTCAGATCCCTCCTTGATGTAACTACCACCTGTGTAGTTCAGGATCTCTTTCTCTAATATGTCAGAAAATGAGTGCTCTGGGTGGAGATTATATCGTCCCAAAAGGTTGGCTGGAGTGTCAAGGTCAAGGCTGTCACTGAACCAACAATAAATAACATAGTGCAAGGAAAACTAGGATCATGATAATATACAGCTCTTTTTTACTATAGCGAATTCACAGTTTAGGCAATTAAACATATTGTCTTGACCTTGGACAAATTAGTTGACCTCCTTGGGCTTCAGTTTCATCATCTGTAAAATGAGAGGACTGGACTCCTAAGGTCCTTTCCACTTCTAAATCTATGAAGCCAGGTTGTTTTCCCATTCCAGGCCTCAGGTTCCTTATTTGTAAAATGATGGCATCGGGTTAGACATATTCTGAGATCCATTCCAGGTGTAGAGTTAAGATACCATGACTAGACTGTAGTACAAATTTAACTCAGAAAGAAAGAAAAAAAGAAAAGAAAGAAGGAAGGAAGGAAAGAAAGAGAGAGATAGACAAAGGAAAGGAGGAAAGAAGGAAAGAAGGAACAGAGGAAGGAGGGAAAGAAAGAAGGAAAAAGAGAGAGAAGAAGGAAGGAAGAAGAGAGGGAGGGAAAGAAAGGAAAGGATGGAAGAGAAGGGGGATACAGAAAGAAAGAGAAAGATTAAGAAATAAGAAAGAAAAGAAAGGGGTAGTGGGAGGGGGAGAAAGAAACAAAAAGAGGGAAATAAAGAAAGAAGAAGTGGAAGAGAGGGAAGTAGGAAGGGAGAAAGGATGGCAGGAGAGGAGGAAGAAAAAGAAAAAGTCTCAGAGATAAGAAAGAATAGAAAGGGAGAGTGAGAAAAAGAGAGGGAAGGAGAGGAAGAAAGAAAACAGAGAGAGAGAAAGGAAGGAAAGAAAGAAGAAAGGGAGAGAGAAAGGAAGGGAGGAAAGAAAGAATGAAGCAAGGAAGGAGGGAAAGAAGGAAGAAGAGAGGGAGGGAAAGAAAGGAAGGGGATGGAAGAGAAGGGAGATACAGAAAGAAAGAGAAAAATTGAGAAATAAGAAAGAAAAGAAAGGGGTAGTGGGAAGGGGAGAAAGAAGCACAAAGCGGGAAAGAAAGGAAGAAAGAGCAGAAGAGAGGGAAGTAGGAGGGAAGAAACGGAGAAAGGATGGAAGGAGAGGAGGGAGAAAAAGAGAAAATTTCAGAGATAAGAAAGAAGAGAAAGGGAAAGTGAGAAAAATAGAGGGAAGGAAAGAAAGAAAAAGAGAGAAGAAGGAAGGAAGGAAGGAAGGAAGGAAGGAAGGAAGGAAGGAAGGAAGGAAGGAAGGAAGGAAGGAAGGAAGGAAGGAAGGTGTTATGCAATGTTGTGGATCTTCTCCCATCCTAGAAAATAAAGGCGAGATAGTGTTAGAGGGGCACTGGGGCAGGGATCTGTTTCAGTCATTTTCCATGTTCCATCTACCAGCTTCTGGGGAAAAGATCACTATTTCCAAGCCAGAAAGGAATTTTTGGGAAGGTTCAACTATTTTTCATTAAGGTGAGGAGGCCACATCAGAAACAAGAGAAGGGACACAAAAGTACTGCCAAAGATGAAACTATTGAGTTTCATCTCTGAGCTCAAAACATCTCTTTAAATAATTTATCATTCAAAATGGAGCCAACAGAAGAGACATACCCTAAGCGAGAGTGACCCACTCACAGACACTTCAGCTTTAGAAATGAAATATGGAGGATGGAATCCCTTTCAAAGAGAAAGCAGATCACTCTGACGACTAAGGGTCCGAATACTTAGTCCTGTTCCTTCAGAGTAAAAACCAAAACCTGGTTTTTCCAGGCCCTATGTGACTGGATTGTGAAGGAACATTTTGAAATTCTCTTTGTGGACTTTTATGTCACAAAGGTGCCCCCATCAAAATTAGATAAAACGCATTCCCTCCAATTTGGCAAGCATTTATTGGGAATACATTATATACCAAACTCTGTCTAGGGATTGGAAATATAAAAAATAAAATGAAATGTAAATGATCTCTTAACTCAGACACTAGAAGATAAAGAAAATATTCCCCTTCTTATTCCCCAGCAAAGACCCACAGAGAGTTAGTGTAGTGTCCTTGGAGACGTAGTGTGGCAAGGGGGTCTAATCCTAACCAGAAGACTTCCTTTCACCTGCCTGTCCTTAGTTAAGTCACTTGACTTCTCTGTGGATCAATGTCTACATTTTCACTAGACTAGACGATCTCTGGGTTAGAACTTCCTGCACTAAATCTATGATCCTAGAGACATGTCTGTGTCTGCTTTTATTACATCAGAAGGAAAACGCACATCCCCTGGTAAAAACTTGCTTGCATATACCTGGCATCTTACACATCGTCTGTCCCATTAGAAATGTAAACTTCTCTAGGGCAAGGGCAAATTGACTTTTTTTTTGTTTTGTTTTGTTTTGTTTTTTTGTATCACTATCCATTAGCATATAGTCTCTCAAAGTAGGTTTTTGGTGAAAAGAGAAGGCAAAATGTGAATTGCAAAACCTAAAGCTACATGATGTTTTGTCTTGCATAGATACAATTCTCCATGGATATCTCTCCATACACACACACACACACACACACACACACACACACACACATACACAATATAGTCCTGGCCTGTGATGTGACCTCCTCAGTTATTTTGCCTAAATAGACTAGTCATTTGAGAGAACTCTGAGTTGTCTGGTAAGAAACCCCTCCTTACAGCCTCACTTGGCATAACAATTGTGGGGGTTACAGAAGAAAAAGCAGTCATTAAAAATGGTCCGGGACCTTCAATGTTGTTATAAAAATTGTTGTTACAGAAATAATGGGAGAAATAAGCATGAGAGCCCACCTACTTGATCCATTTCAAACAACCTTGGGAGCGAACAAGGCTGCCGGGCACTCGATGTGGTGAAGGGGGCAGGGAGGGCCTCACTTGAGAACTCATTTTAAAAGGCACATTTCCCTAAGTGCTGAAAGCAATTTTTAGTATCTTTTTGTGTTTCCATAAAGTGCTGCTTTCTCTAATAACCTCCCCCAGGGTCCTTGCAGCCTTGTATCCCTCCTAGTAGTCATAGAAACCAGCACAAAGCATATTGACATAAGTCTACTTTCATCAAAAATAATCATTTCATTCACCAGATGAGAATTAGGTGCCTGCCCTGGGCAAAGTCTGTTGCTTTCACTGAATTTGTTTCATTAGAATTAAAAGTCTATCAATTTAAGGGGGAAAAATGACAAGCCCCCAGATTTAATTCTATTTTCCATTGCTTTGTCATACATAAACCCATAAATCATGCAGGCAAAGAGTAATAACAATGTGTCTCTCAATCAGTGAGTAGTATTGGAGTAAGAGAAAGAAGGAAAAGACAAAGAGGTGAGGGACCAAGACTTCCACTCTCTCAGCCTCAGTTTCCTTATATGTAGTATGGTGATTATAATACCAACACTTCACATGGTTTTCATATGGATTAAATGAATTGATTGTATCTGCACACAAGCAGACACACATACATGTATTTGTTGTGTTGTTTGAGTCATGCCTGACTCTTTCTGACCCCATTTGGGATTTTCTTGGCTGAGATACTGAAGTGGCTTGCCATTTTCTTCTCCACTTCATTTTACAGATGAGGAAAGTGAGGCAGATAGGGTTACATGATTTGCTCAGGGTCATACAGCTAGGAAGTGTTTAAGCAGAATTTGAATTCAGGTCTTTCTACTCCAGGTTCAGTGCTCTATCCGCTGTGCCACCTAGGTGCCAATACATATATTTACGTATGTATAGAGTCAGTTCATTTAATACAAGAACTAGGTAAATATAAGCACTATGGTCGCCATTGTACAGATAAGGATATATAATACAACAAGATATGATTTAGTATAGTATAAGCGAGGTTAGGATAGGTGAACAAACTGTTGCCAGCCCACAGCAACATCTTCTCTGCATCTTAGAGAGGATCTTCTGTTCTTTTTTGTTTGGTTTTTGGAAGGGGAGGGATGAAAGGAAGGAGTGTGCATTCATACAACTCCTACTATATGCCAGACAATATGCAAAGGACTTTACAAGTAGCATCTTATTTGATCTTCACAATAACCCTGGAAGTTAGGAGCTATTAATAATCATATTTTATAGTTGAGAAACCTCAGATAAATAGAGGTTAACAGACTTGCCCAGAGTCACATAGCAATATGGCTGGATTTGAACTCAGGTCTTCCTTACTCCAAGCACTCTAGGCACTATACAAGTTGTGCCCATCAGAGACAGGAGTAGAATTCATGGTCTTTGATGGAGAGGACAGCTCTCTCTCTCTTGCACCTGGCAGCATTGTGTGACAGCTCTCACTTTAAGTTTTGAAAAACACATTATGTGAAAATCCTAAACCATCAAATTAACTGAAGATGGAATTACCACCTTGTTGTGAGACCTTAGCCAAATCCCCTTCCCCTTCTGGGTCTCAGTTTCTATATCTGTAAAATAAGGGAGCTATATCTAGATTCAATTCAATATCTTATATTATCAGAAATCTTAAGAAAACAGATACAGGGTCATAAGGAATTTAGAAATGAACAACTGTTACCTACCATGGAGAATGGGAGATCTACATCATAGGAAAGAATACTTACTTCAGGGAGATCAGAGGTACATTAGAGATTTATGCCCACCAGTGCCACATTTGCCTCCTGTCCCCTCCCCATACACATATATATATAAAGGCACAGAATGGAATGATTGGGAATATACATCCTGAATCTATGTCCATTGCTACCAATGTGGGAAGGAAGAGCAGCTCATTATAATAACAGGTTTCCTGCATACATTCTTGCATCACAGGATGGAACCATTCCAGCCTGGTCTTCTACTCTAAGCCTGAGGTAGAGTTGACATTGACCTGAAAGAGAAAATACGGCAGCAATCTGAACTGCTCATATAGCCAGAGGTTCACTGGAGAACTGGAAGAAGAGATCTGAGATGCAATCTTTTCTGACTCACTCTCATTTTTGCAGATGGAGAAATTGAGGCCTATAAGGTGTAAGCATTTTGTTTAACTATAAAAACAGGCCTGGCATGACAATATATATTGGTAATCTCTATTACTACAAGGGACTAACGGTAATGGATCAGTTGAGTTGCAATGGGGCTAAAGCTCATGAGCTGTACATACTATGCCCAGTCCCAATGAGATGAGGACTAAGTAGGGAGGTCAACAGGCTGCCTAAAGTAAGTTGAACCAGGCCCAGACAGAAATGAGAAACAAAAGAGCTTAGATGCTGAGGAGCAGTGGACTAGGCCTATGAATGGCCACTGTACTTTCAGACTGGGCAAGACCATAGGCTCATTTTTTAAAAAATTATAAACACAGGTCAGGGGGAGCCAAGATGGCAGAGTGTGAGCAACGACTCACCTAAGCTCTTAAACAAACTCCTTCAGATACCTCTAAAAAGAGAATCTGACCAAACTTTGGAGGTGCAGAATCCAAAAGGAGACAGACTGTGGCAGATTCACAGTCCACGACAGACTGGAAGATTGACAGGAAGGATCTGTTCCACTGGGGTGAGCCTATAGTGCACAGCACAGTGCATCCAGCACAGCAATGAGGGAGTGCCCTAGGGAGACCTGAGGCAGCAGCAGGCAGAACCAGTGGAGCAGCAACCCATGGTGAGAGACCAGGCGCTGAGCCCTAGATATCAGCTGCAGCAGCTCTGGAAACTTTCAACCCGCAGATTAAACATCTGTAAGTCACCTACTTGAACTTCCAGGAGCCAGGATGGCAGAGAGATCAGTAAATGCTCTATCCTCCCCCCTTGATGACCTCAAAAGAACCATAAAATATTTCCCCAGGAAAACCCTGGATCAGTGGGAACAGCAGAGGGGGTAAATAGTCTCATAACACCTGAAGCTAGGAAAATAGCTAAGAGGGATTCCTCCTACTGTGGCAGAGGCAAACTGGAAGGAGAGGGGCCCCAGGGCAGTAGAAACTCACACAAGGACCCAGGCAAGCCTCAGTGCTAGGGGAAGAGTCCCAGGAGGGGTAGAAATTCGCACTAGGATCCAGGTAAGCCTGAGAGCTAGGAGAGGAGCTCCAGGGGAGGTGGAAACTTGCACTAGGACCCAGGCGAGCCTCAGCACTAAGAAAAGAGCTGCAGGAGGGGTGGCAACTCCCACTAGGGCACAGGCAAGCCTCAGCACTAGAAGAGGAACACCAGGAAGAGTGAAAACTCGCACTAGGATCCAGGTGTGCCTCAGCACTCTAGGGAAAATGGGAAGACAATAAGGCAGCTGGGATCACCAACCCCTGAGCTTGCCTTTGCCTCAGCTCAGCTCAGGAGATCTCCTTTGACCAGACCACCCCTGCCCCACACTTAACAAGCTAGCCCCAAGGCTGATTGGGGAAGTTCAAAATAAAAAGATAAAAAGACACTTGCCCTCAGTTTTTTCACACTAGTCAGCTCAATACCAAGTTCTGCAGTTTCTAACTGGAAGAACCAGAAGCCGCAACACACAATCACCATCATGAGCAGGAAAAAGCAAAATAGGGGTGAAAAAACCATAGAATCTTTCTGTGGGGACAAAGACCAAAACATAAATACCAAAGAGGTCAATTGTGAGACTGTACTTCCATCTGAAACTTCAGAAGGGACTATAAACTGCTCCCATGCAAAAACAGCTCTCCTGCAACAGCTGAAGAGGGAAATAGAAGAAAAATTGGCCAATGATTTTAAAAGTATGAAAAAAGAATTCCAGGAAGAGAACATCTCTTTAGAAAGGAAAATTGAACAAATGGAAAACAAAGTTCCAAAACTAACTGGAGAAAATAATTCCTTAAAAGAAACAATTGGACAGATGGAAAAGGAGATGCAAAAGTTAACTGAAGAAAGTAATTTGATAAAAATTAGAATTGGGAAAGTAGAAACTAATGACTCTATGAGACAGCAAGAATCAGTCAAACAAAATCTAAAGAATGAAAAGATAGAAGAAAATGTAAAATATCTAACTGGAAAAACAACTGACCTGGAAAATAGATCCAGGAGAGAAAATTTAAGAATTATTGACCTGCCAGAAAGCCATGATTTAAAAAAGACTCTGGACAATTTCCAGGAAATCATCAAGGAAATCTGCCCAGAAGTGCTAGATACAGAAGGCAAAACAGTCATCAAAAGAAGGCACCTTCACCTCCTGAAAGGGATCCCAAACTCAAAACCCCAAGAAATATTGTTGCCAAATTCCAGAACTATCAAGTGAAGGAGAAAATGCTACAGGCAGCCAGGAAGAAACCAATCAACTATTCAGGAGCTACAGTCAGGATCACACAGGACCTTGAACTTCAACATTAAAAGATCGAAGGAATAGGAATCCGATATTCCATAAGGCAAAGGAATTGACACTATAACCAAGGATCAACTGCACAACAAAGTTCAGCATAACATTTCAGGCAAAGAGATGGTCATTCAACAAAGTAAGGGATTTCCAGACCTTCCTGACAAAAACACCAGAATTTAATAGAAAATTCTACCTTCAAATGCAGCTCTCAAGAGAGGCATAAAAAGGTAAACAGGGGGGGAAAACAAAAACAAAAAAACCTTGTTACTCAATTTTGGCAAACTGCTTAGCTCCCTATAAGGGAAGATGATACCTACTAATCTTAAGTACTGCACATCTATTATGAAATATAAAAGAGATATACATAGAGGGAATTGGTATAAAGCAAATGATGTGATGATAAAAATATTATTTAAGCATGTAAAGGGATTGTATCAGGAGGTGTGAAAAGGAGGAAGCAAAATATGGTAAATTACATCACAGGAAGAAGTACAAAATTATAGAAGAGGGAAAGAGGGCAGGGAGATGATCATTATTTGACAGGTACTCTCATCTGATTTTGTTCAAGGAGGGAATAAAAAACTTAGTTAAGTGTATAATTCTAACTAGCTCTGCAGGCAGTAGGAGGGGAAGGGGGAAGAAAGGGGAGGGGAAGCTAAAAGGGAGGGAAGAAGCAGTAAGGGTAAAGGGGAGAAAAAGGGAGGCACCTAAAAGAAGGAAGGGAAGGCTATAGGAGGTTGCGGTGAAAAGTGAAAACTACTGAAGAGGGGAAGGGAGATGGGAGAACTAAAAGCACAAACTGTGGGAAAGAGCATGGAGGGAAATACACAGATTGTAATCATAACTGTGAATGTGAATGGAATGAACAATCCCATAAAACAGAGACAGATAACAGAATGGATTAAAAGCCATAATCCAACAGTATGTTGTTTACAAGAAACAGATTTGAAACAGGGGATACACACAGAGTGAAGGTAAAAGGTTGGAGCAGAATATATTATATATTGTACTTCAGCTGATGTAAGAAAATCAGGTGTAGCAATCCTAATCTCAGACAAAGCAAAAGGAGAAATAGATCTAACCAAAAGAGATAAGGAAGGAAACTATATCCTGTTAAAAGCCACCATGGACAATGAAGCAATATCAGTACTAAACCTGTACACCCCAAGTGGTATAGTATCCAAATTCTTAGAGGAGAGGTAAGGGACGTTGAAGGAAGAAATAGACAGCAAAACTATACTTGTGGGGGAACTCAACCTTCCCCTCTCTGAACTTAATGAATCCAACCTCAAAAAAAAAAAACAAAAAACAAGGAAGAGGTTAAGGAGGTAAATAAAACTCTGGATAAGGTAGAAAAGATAGATCTATGGAGAAAATTGAATGGGAATAGAAAGCAATATACCTTTTTCGCAGCAGTACATGGCACATAAACAAAAATTGACCATGTACTAGGACATAAAAGCCTCACAATACAATGCAGAAAATCAGAAATACTAAATGCATTCTTCTCAGAACATAATGCAATAAAATTATATGTAATAAAAGGCCATGGAAAGATAAATCAAAAATCAAGTGGAAACTAAATAATCTAATCCTAAAGAAGGAGTGGGTTGAACAACAAATCACAGAAACAGTCAACAACTTCATTCAAGAGAATGACAATAATGAGACAACCCACCAAACCTTAAGGAATACTGCAAAAGCTGTTCTTAGGGGAAGTTGCATATCTTTGAATGCGTACATAAATAAAATAGAGAAAGAGAAGATCAATGACTTGGGCATCCAGCTGAAAAAGTTAGAAAAGAACAAATTAGAAATCACCAAGTAAATATCAAATTAGAAATACTGAAAACCAAAGGAGAGATTAATAAAGCTGAAATTAAGAAAACTATTGAATTAATAAATGAAACCAATAGTTGATTTTATGAAAAAACTAATAAAACTGACAAACCTTTGGTCAATTTGATTTTAAAAAAGAAAGAAGAAAATCAAATTACTAATATCAAAAATGAAAGGGGTGAATTCACCTTCAATGAGGAAGAAATTAAAACAACAATCAGAAATTACTTTGTCCAACTTTATGTCCACAGATTCGACAGTCTAAATGAGATGGATGAGTATTTTAAAAAATAAAAATTGCCCAGATTAACAGAAGAGAAAGTTGAATAGTTAAATAACCATGTCTCAGAAAAAGAAATTGAATAAGCCATAAATGAACTCCCTAGAAAAAAATCTCCAGGGCTGGATGGATTTACAAGTGAATTCTATCAAACATTTAAAGAACAGTTAATTCCAATACTATAGACTATTTGGGAAAATTGCCAAAGGAGTCCTACCAAAATCTTTTTATGATACAAATACGGTTCTGATAAACAAACCAGGAAGATCCAAAAGAGAGAAAGAAAATTATAGATCAATTTCTCTAATGAATATAGATGCAAAAATTTTAAATAAGATTTTAACAAAACAAATACAGCATCATATAGAGAAAGTAATACATTATGATCAGGTAGGATTCATACCAGGAATGCAGGGCTGGTTCAATATTAGGAAAATTATTAGCATTATCGATCATATCAACAACAAAAGTAACAGAAATCACATGATTATCTCAAGAGATGCAGAAATATCTTTCAACAAAATGCAACACCCATTCCTCTTACAAACTCTGGAGAACATAGGAATAAAGGGAACTTTCCATAAAATAATAAGCAGTATCTAACTAAAATCTTCAGCAAGCATTATATGCAATGGAGATAAGCTAGATGCATTTCCAATAAGATCATGAGTGAAACAAGGATATTCATTATCACCACTATTATTTGATATAGTAGTAGAGATATTAACTGTAGCAATTAGACAAGATAAAGAAATTGAAGGAATAAGAATAGTCAAAGAAGAAACAAAGTTATCACTCTTTGCAGATGACATGATGATATACTTAGAGAATCTCAGAGATTCAAGTAAAAAACTACTTGAAATAATAAACAACTTTGGCAAAGTTTCAGGTTACAAAATAAACCCGCACAAATTTTCTGCATTCCTATATATTAGTAACAACGCCCAACAGCAAGAGATAGAAGGAGAAACCCCATTTAAAGCTAGGGTAGACACTGTAAAATATTTGGGAGTTTTCCTGCCAAAACAAACCCAGGGACTATATGAACACGATTACAAGACACTTTTTGCACGAATAAAGTGAGATCTAAGTAAGTGAAAAAACACCAGTTTCTCATGGGTAGTCCAAGCCAATATAATAAAAATGACAATTCTACCTAAATTTATTTACCTATTTACTGCCATACCAATTAAACTATCAGGTAATTATTTTCTAGAGCTGGATAAAATAATGTCAAAATTCATCTGGAAGAACAAAAGGTCCAGAATATCAAAGGGTCTAATGAAAAGAAATGCTAGGGAAGGTGACCTAATGCTACCAGATCTCAAATTGTATTATAAAGCAGCAATTATCAAAACCACTTGGTCCTGGCTAATAAAGAGAAGGGTAGATAGTGGAATAGGCTAGGTATTCAAGACACAGTAGGCAATGAATATAGCAATCTCCTGTTTGATAAACCCAAGGACCCCAGCTTCTGGGATAAGTACTCACTGTTTGACAAAAATTGCTGGGAAAACTGGATAACAATGTGGTGGAAACTAGGCATAGACCAATGCCTGACACTGGACACAAGAATAAAGTCCAAATGAGTACACAATCTAGGTATAAAGATAGATACCATGGACAAACTGGAGGAGCAAGGAATAGTGTATTTATCAGATTTATGGAGAAGGGAAGAACTTTTGACTAAAGAAGAGATAGAAAGCATTATGAAGTGCAAGATGGATAATTTTGATTACATTAAACTGAAAAGGTTTTGTACAACCAAACCCATTTCAACCAAAATTCGGAGGGATGTAGTACATTGAGAAATAATTTTTAGAGCTAATCTCGGTGATAAAGGTCTCATTTCTAGAATATATAGAGAACTGAGTCAAATGTACAACAATACAAGTCATTCCCCAATTGATAAATCGTCAAAGGATATGAACAGGCAATTTTCAGAAGAAGAAATTAATGGTATCTATAATTACATGAAAAAATGCTCTAAATTGCTTTTGATTAGAGAGATACAAATCAAAACAACTCTGAGGTACCACATCACACCTATCAGATTGGGAAACATGACAGAACAGGAAAATGATAAATGTTAGAGAGGATGTGGGAGTGTTGGAATACTAATTCATTGTTGGTGGAGATGTGAGCTCATCTAACCATTCTGGAGAGCAATTTGGAACTATGCCCAAAGGGCTACAAAAATGTGTATACCCTTTGACGTAACAATATTGCTTCTAGTACTGTATCCCCAAGAGATCATAAAAATGGGAAAGGGTCCCACGTATACAAAAATATTTACAACAGCACTCTCTGTAGTGACCAAGAACTGGAAATCAAGGGGATACCCATCAATTGGGGAATGGCTGAATAAATTATGGTGTATGAATGTAATGGAATACTATTGTAGTATAAGAAATGATGAACAAGAAGACTTCAGACAAGCCTGGAAAGCCTTATATGATCTGATGCTAAGAGAAAGGAGCAGAACCAGGAGAACTTTGTGCACAGCAAGAACCACAGTATGAAAGAGTTTTTTCTGGTAGACTTGGATCTTCACAGCAATGCAAGGACTTAAAAAAAAAATTCCAATGATCTTTTAAGGCAAAATGCCTTCCACATCCAGAGAAAGAACTGTAGAATTTAATCTCAGAATGTAGCAGATCATTGTGTGTGTGTGTGTGCGCGTGCGCTTAATGTTTTGGTTTGTTATATGATTTCTCCCATTTATTTTAGTTCTTCTACATAGCATGACTACAGTGAAAATGTATTCAATAGAAATGTATGTGTAGATCCTGTATAGAATTGTATGCCATCTCGGGGAGAGAGGGGGGTACTGGGGAGTTTGTAGGGGGAAAAAACTTAAGTTTTATGGTAGTGATTGTAGAACACTAAAATTAAATAAAATTAATATAAAAAATTATAAACGCACACACACACACACACACACACACACACAGAGAGACACACACACACACCCCAAAGGTTAAAAGGAGTATATTGAAACAAAATCAGTTTCTCAGCCTCCTAGAATCTAGTCATTTTTTTCTTTACCCAAATGATCCTGAATCTAAAAAACAGAAAAGCCATATAGAAGAAATAAAGGCTCATCCTCCTGCTGATGAGTTCATGGGACATATTGGATCTTTCAAATGAGATTTTGCCAAATTTACATTTAAAAGAAAGGTGACTAAAGCTCTGTGAGATACCCTCTAATTTAAGGCAAGGTTGATATCCTTTTCTCTCCCATTAGAAGCTCAAACTCAACGACCTTCAACAGACTCAGACCGTTGAGTCTTTGAATTCAAGTAGACCATATAGAGATTTGTGTGATTTTGTTAACTGACACAGCGAATGCATTTACACAAGAAGAGAACTCAGAGAGCATGGAGGGCGCTTTCTATGCTACTGCTTTTCTCATTCCTGTCCCAGGAAAATCACCTAAGTTACAAACTACAACAATGAGAACTAGAATGATGAAGGAAGCCCAGCACGTGGTGTGCACCACAATTGTACACTGTATGCATCTGTCTTTTCTCTCAAGTCCCTGGAGGGGGAGACAGCCAGGAAGTGGACCAGCAGAGTGAGAAAGAACTCTGTACAAAATGCAAAGATACAAGAGATTTAGCACTGTTATCTTTTACTGAATGAGTGACTGGAAGAGATTCCTGTAATTTGCCTGTTTCCTCTTAATTTGAAAGAATATCGGGGTTGAGGCAAGATCTTTCAAGATGAATGATAGAGATTAGCAGAAGTAAGGCTCTTGTACATGATTCATTTTAACATTTGGGAAATGTTCAGTCCCAAAGGAGTGGGGGTTGGTATATAGCATGACTTAATCCCTTCAAAGTGAAGTTTGCCAATCACAGAGTACACTGGAACAAAACCATACTTTCTTCCTTAATAAAGGACGGTATCTTTCACCTAGGGAATAATTGCAATATTTTCTTTTTTCTGACTTTGTATTGATAAAAATAATTCATCTATTGATACTTTCTGAACTACTTATAGAAATCCATAATCTTGTCAACAAGGGTATGAAATTAACTGCTCCCTGATAGGGAACAGTGAATGCTGACATATCTCTTGACTCTGGAAGAAATCATATTCTTTATTTAAAAAAACAACAACACAGGATTCCTAACATTTGTTAGCTACTCTGAAGGATGCTATGTTTTAGAGTGATAACGGTGGTTCATCCTGGATTTTTCACTTTCTAGGGTTGTGACATCAAGTTAGTTGCCCCCTCTCTGTGTCTCAATTTCTCAGAATCTCAAAGTTGGAATCTACCTTAGCAGCCACCTTATCTCACCCATAACTGGAAAAGAATCATTGCCATATCACATTCAATGTTGTTCCTCCAGTCTTTTTCTAAAGACCTTCAATGACAGGAAAGCCACCCCCACACTGACACAACTCAGCCTTCAAACTATTTTGTTGTCCTGACTTGCAATGGCCTCTCTGCAATTTATGCCCATGCCCGAACTCTGCTCTCTGGTACTGTACTGAACTTGTCCAATCCCTCTTCCATAGAACAGCTCTTCAAATATTTGAAAAGTTATCCTCTCTCCAGATCTTTTATTCTCCAGTTTAAATATCCCCTAATTCTCATATGACATCAATTTGGTAAATGTTTGTTGAACTGAATGAAAATTAGACCCTTCAACCCCCTGGCTGCCCTGCCCTGGATGAGCCCAGTTTATCAAAGCTCACCTGTCACTCATTCTTGTCAAAAGCCATCTCTTTCAATTTGTTCCATAGTCTCTCCAAGAGGGTCTTTTTGAGATTGTCAGATTGGTTTCCCTTCTCTCAAGATGGTGGACAGAAAGCCCCCAAAGAAGCCAAAGGAAAAGAAGGTTAAAAAGGGGGAAAAAAAGAGCAAAACGGAAGATGTGGCTGAAAAGATGGGAAAAAAAACCCTCAAAAGCATTGCATTTGGAACCCAGTCCTGACGCAAGGGATAGGTAGGTACTCCAGGTCTGCAATGTACTCCCGGAGAGTCATATACAAGCAGAAATATATTGCACTAAAAACCCGGATTGAAAGGAAAAAGAAAGAGAAGGTATCTAGTACTATCTCAAAGAGAGTTGGTGGCAATAAGAGTGGAGGAACCCGTGTGGTAAAGATTCATAAAATGCCTAGGTATTACCCTACTGAGGATGTGACTAGAAAGCTGCTAAGTCATGGCAAAAAGTCCTTCAGCCAACATGTGAGGAGACTTCAGGCTAGCATCACCCCAGGCACCATTCTGGTCATGCTCGCTGGTCACCACAGGAGCAAGAGAGCAGTTTTCCTGAAGCAGCTGGCTAGTGGTTTGCCACTAGTGACTGGACCTCTGACCATCAACTGTGTTCCTTTAAGAAGAACCCATCAGAAATTTGTCATTGCCACATCTATCAGGGTTAACCTTTCAGGTGTAAAAATTCCAAATCATCTTACTGATGCTTACTTCAAGAAGAAGAGGCTCTATAAACCTAGACACCAAGAAAGAGAGACTTTTGATACAGAAAAAAAGAAAGCAGTGCAAGGCTGATCAGAAAACAGTGGACTCTCAGATCCTGTCCCAAATCGAGAAAATTCCTCAGCCCCCGTGGCTATCTGCGTTCTGTATTCTTTCTCTCCAACAGAGTTTATCCTCACAAACTGGTGTTTTAAATGCCTTGCAGAGAACTCTTATTAAAATATTTGGAATAACAAAAAAAAAAGATAGATTGTCAGACTGCCAACTCTCCCTCTCAGTTTTACATCCCACGCAGGTTGGTAAGGATGTTACCCATGTCTTTATCCAAGTCAGTGATTATGATGTTAAACAGCTTAGGACCAAACAGAGGTTCCTGCCAACTTTTAGTTTCTCCATCTGAAATGATTTGGTTGGTCTCTAGATCACCTTTCAGGGGACTTCCACTCATCTCAGCTGCAAAATGAAATGTAAAGTTATTTTTCAGTCTTTCTAAAAGTCAGTGGAGAGCACATAGCTATTCAAATAAGTGTTATTGTTACATGTGAGTCTTTGCTGTTGAATCTCGTGGATGCCAAGCACAGAGTTTGGTCTTTGGTACTCGATTGCGAACTACATATTGAAGCAGGCAATGCGAAGGAATGGGCATGGAATAGGTGGTTCAGATCCCTGTTCTGACATGTAATAGTTACCTGACCATAGTCATGCCCCTCCAACACTCTGAGACCCAGTGTCCTCCTATGGTAAGAAGAACACTTGTTCTAACTACCTCATCAGGTCTATGTGCAAAAGAACTTTATTTTTTTTTAAAAGCATATTACATAAATGCAATGTGTTATCAGGGAGAAAGCCTTATTGGATTTGTGATTTCATTGAATTTGGGAACTCTTGGAAGAAGAAAATCCCTCTACTAATGGAGGCTGGCACCTTTTTCGTGATATGGAGAATTGTCGAGAGCATTAAGAAGTTAATTAATTTACCCAAGGTCACACAGCCAGCATATGTCAGAGATGGGACACTTGAACCCAAGTTTCCCTGATCCTGCCTTCCCTTTCTGTAAAGGGGGTAAGAAGAGTGTGTGTGTGCGTGTGTATGTGTGTGCGTGTGTATGTGTGTGTGTGTGTATGTGTGTTTTCTAGTCACGAATCCCAAGTGCAGGAGGAGTCGTCGCTTATATTGTCAGGAGGGTTGTTGCTGCTTCAAACCCTTTATTTCACAAATAAAGAAAAAGAGATGAGATCAGGAGTGGCTTTCCTTAAGTTATTCTTCATTATAATTGCTACATGAGGCCTTCTCAGCACTGACACAAATGATAATCTCTCCTTTCAATTTCTTTTTCTAGGTAGTGACATGCTGTTAGAATATATATTCAATATGTATTGCTGTTCAGTCATTTTAGTCATGTCTGACTCTTCATGATCCCATTTGTGGTTTTCTGGCAGAGATACTGGAGTGCTTTGTTATTTCTCTCTCCAGATCATCTTACAGATGATAAACAGGGTTAAATGACTTCCCCAGGACCACACAGCTAGTAAGTGTCTCAGCCTGGATTTGAACTCAAGTCCTTTAGGCCCAGCACTTTATCTACTGTGTCACAAACATATATGTTTATGTGTGTGCACACATATACACATATATTCTTAATACATGCATGTATTTATGTATATAGATACACACGTGTGTATGTATATGTATATATGTATTTGCATATGTGTATTACATATGTATTGTATGTATGCATTCATGTGTGTATGTGATATATGTGTGTGATATATAGTATACACACAGCTATATACATAGGTATATATGTGTGCATACACATATATGCATGTGTATATGTGGGCTGTCTGCATGTGAATATGTATACGTATGTGTACATATGTATGGATGGAGAGAGAGAGAGAAAGAATGAGAATGAATAACAGCTAATTAAATTAATGAAATTCAGTTAACTAAAATTTCTGAGTTCCTCCGTTGCTCCCAACAATCCAAATCTTCTCTGAGCTCCTGACCAGAAGGCAACACACCATCAACCACTAAGGCAGGCTCATTTTTTCAACCCTGCATGTATAATTCTGACTTCAGAGACCCCAGAAGTTGCCCCTTCTTGCACAAATGTACCAGGAAGGAAGTGAGGGCTCCTCAGGGCTTCTTACAGAAAGCTAAAGGTTTTTATCTGACTGTACTCTCAACCACACACCACTTTACCCATTTTAATTTATGAATGAATGAAATCACCCATAAATCTCTCCCTAGCTTTTCTGTGGGAACAGCTTTCTCCAGCCCATGTAGCTTTCTACTGGGGCCAATTTCACAATCCCTTCTTAATACATTGGCTTTCAGGATTTTTTTAATAGCCTATTGAAGAAAGAGACTATTGAATATAAATGAGGAAAAGAAAACCTAACAGGTTCAAGGAAGATAAGAGTCTAGTCTTCCTAAAAGACTCTGGAAAGTTGCATTCCATGAATCTGTTCCAGATCTCCTCTATCAGACATCTTATTAGCCCACAGATGTGAAAGTGAGGAGACGCACATAAAGGGAGATTCCTCTCAGCAAGGTGGCAAAGCTGAAAGGTGATGGGAGCAACCCTTCCTTTTAACACCGCCTTCTCTTGGTGAGTCCTAAGTAAATGTTCCACAATGTTGTCCTCATGGTGTAAAGTTGTCAGCTCACTCAATTCCCTGAATGGAAATTCCCTGCACCATTACCTAGATGCAACTCATTTGCAGTTTTCAGTCCCAAGGAGCTACCTCGGGGCACCGAGGGGTGAAGTGTTGTTTGATCTGTATTTCTTTTATCATTAGTGAATTGAGTCATTCACTTGGACTAGTACATGCTCCTGGTCACCCAACTTTAATGAGTTAGATCCAGATTTTCTGGGTTCTAAGGCTGGTATATGCCATACCTCATTCTCCTCCAAATAAATTATTTCAGTTTCTTTGAAGAAAGTGAATCTTCTTCTTGTACAGGAAATTCCATTAGTATCTGTCTTACAGTTGGTGCTTTATTAGCACCAACAGAGCAGTTTCTTTCTGAATTGCTTTCATAGCCTGTGAAGTGCTGGCAGGGGCCTTGGGGAATATTGAGGCCACTCCCCTCACTTTTCTGTCTTTTTAAAAGCCTCCACTTCCTTCTTGAATATTTAACCCAAAGAGCAGATAAGAACAACAAAGAAAACGGATGTCCCCTTGCCTGACTGAGAATAACATCCCAGTGAGCCAAAAGGGAAATGTTAACCTGAAAACCAATTTCACTTGACATCCATGTGCCTTCCTCTCAACTCTGAGACTTGGAAGACCATCTCAGTAGAAAGTCTCCAAATATGCCAAATATTTATAGCAGTATTTTTTTGTGATAGCCAAGAAATACAAACAAATAAATCCCATCAACTGAGGTGTGACCAAACAAATTGTGGTACATGAGGATAATGGACTATAACTCTGTTCGATTAACTTTAGTAAGTGTCTGATGTGACAAGCACATAGTACAAATGATTAAAGTGATGGCTTACAAAGAAGCATGGAAAGATTTCTAGCAACTGATGCATGGTGGTCAACAGAGTCAACAAACAATATACACAGTAAGTACAAAAATGTTAACACAGGAGTCCCCCGGGACTAACAAGTCCACAGGGGTAAGTAGACAAGAATCATGAAACAATTGTAGGGATGGTCCTCAAGACCTATAAGAAGGCAGTGAGAGAGTTGTAGGCACAAGCCAGTTGGGTAAGCACTTTGGAGAAATTACAATAAGATATGGGCAAATAATTGGGGCTTAAAGGATTTCCCCCAGAAACAGGAATTTGCATTTAGTAGCAGTGGTGGTGATGGCAGAGGCATCAGCAGCATGTTGTCAAGCTCTCCAACAAGCAATATGGTGTGCTAGAAGGTGCCCTGGCATGAGAATAAGGAGGGTCTAGGTTCAGATCCTGCCTCCAACCATTCCTAGCTCTGTGACCCTGCACAAGTAACTTGTCTCCTATGGGCCTCAATCTCCACATTTCAAAAATACGAGGGTTAACCTCAATGGCCTCAAAGATCCCTGCCTGCCAGCTATGATGCCCACTCAAAACCATAAGTGCATCTGACAAAAAACCTCGAGAAAGCCCACCCCACCCAGCTCCTAAGCAGTGGCCTAGCCATATGGCTCCTCTCCTCTACTGATCCAGTAGGACCATTCATTTATCCTTATTACCTTCCTTCTCCACTCAGGACTTATGCTGGTACTACATCATGGACTCAGGGGTTCCTAAGTCCTTGAAGGCTTGGTCAGGGCTCTTACAGGTATCACCAAACTAGAAAGCTTTGGAGTCTAAGCCTGGTAGCAGTGAGTACAACCACGAGGCCATGAGGACTAGCTTAGCTGGGCTCAGAGAGCCTTCTCACAGTGGTATGTAGCTACAAGGTGAGGAACTCATGAGGAGTGAGACACAGGAGAGTAGAGGTAATGTTTATACGAACATCACTACAGATATGGGAAGGACCTGATCCTCCTACTCCCAGGTGCTAGTGAAAGGGCCCTGCCTCAAACGAGTCATGCCAAGTTTATCCAATTAGAGAAAGAAGGGATGATAACCCTTTCCCTTTTATCTTTCTGCATAAAAGGTCAAAATTAGTCAATAAATTTGACCCAAAAAATAAGATTCCTCATCTTTATTTACTCATGTTTAATAACTTACATACAGCAGGTTAAATGCTGTTTATAAATAAGCCCTCCATTAAAAAAATAATTTCTGCTCGATTTAGCAGTCTTTCATGGTTGATCCCATCCTTGGGTTTGGGACATGTGTATGCCAGTAAGATATTATTTCTTTAATTGTTTCAAAGGCAATAGATGCCAGGGTGATAAAGAGCCAGAAAGAACTGCAGAGATCCATTTGTTAAGCTCCCTCATTTTACAAATGAAGAAACTCATGCTTCTAGAGACCAAATGATCTGACAAAGTTAGACTGGCCAGAGCTCAGATTTGAACTCACCTCCTTCAACCCAGACTCAACTCTCTCACTACTGTCTATGCCACCTACTTCTAGCATAAAACAAATAAAACTCCTTTAAAAATTCATGCTTAATTTGTTAAACACAGGATCTTTTAACATAAAAATCCATTTTATCATAAAGTAAAAAAAAAAAAAAAAAAGTTCTCCAGAAAAGGAAAGATTTTTCAATGTAAGACTGTGGGATGTTTCTTCTCTGGTTGCCTGGACAGGTCATTGCCTGCAGGGACATTCCCTCATACTCCCTCCCATCCTCATACATACCTTCCTTATTCATCCTGTTCCCAGCTCTCTCTGACCTCCCAGCCTCCTTCTCATCATTATTCCAGATCTCCTCCTTTTCCTTCCTACCCACCCACTCAGTTCACCCACCCACCAAAATGTTGAATTTCTTTCCACAGCATTGTTTCAAGGCGGAACACTTCCCTCTCATCCCCATTCCATCACAGAAGTTCATCCTCTGCCACCAACATCAGCCTCCTCCAGCTATGACCTCATTTTCCCCTCCCTGCCAGAGCCACAGTCTCTTCTGGACCCTGGCCAGTCCCTATAATGCCCCTTCTCTTACTTTTTCTTTGCCCCACAAAGCCCCTCTGAAGGGAGGCTCCCTGGCCTCTCTTCCTCTCAGGGGAGCAATCTAGAATCCAGTCTGGCAAGGGTTCTATAGAAGAGGTGAGATTGTCCTTGGGTGAGTACTTTTTTTTTTAAAGCCTGGGAATGCCTTAATCTGCTAAGTTCATAGCTGATTACACTTTTCCTGGGAATGTGAAAGAGATGCCCAGAGGTTGAATAAGGCTTACATATTCCTGGCATTGCCCCACATTACCTAGGCAGTGGCCTGTTCCAACTCCCTTCTAAATTCACATTCAATCAGGTTGATGGGGAAGGCTACACTGTTTACAAGTGTCTTTCCATTTATCCTAGGATGGCGTCACCAGGAACAAAGGAAAACGGATGTAAGTTAGTGGGTGGAAGACTCAGACAACTTTCAATATTATCCAGCCTTTGGTGATGAATATGGGAAAGGGGGGAGGAGAAACTTAAGAAATATACTCTGGTCCCCTCCTTTGTCTTCTTCTTCATCTTCAGAATGACAGGATTTTTTCCACTCCAATTTCAAAGGCATTCCCATAATTAATCTTAATACACTTCACAACCATCATATACACAAATCATCGGTGAGATGTCTCATTGTAACTTACCATGGGCCATGCGGTGGAACCAATAGTAACCTAGGTCAACTCCCAAGAAGGTCAAATACCATGTCCATGGAGAATCCCAAGGCAGATTGAAGACTCTATAATTCTCCCACACATAAATATAAGTGGACAACTCAATACTCCTGAAAAAGAGTCTGCAAAGGAAACAAAGGTAAGCTTCAGGTTCGTGTGCTAGAAGCAAAATTATATTTAGGAAATGCAATAATTCTTTATCAAACAATTACTTTGTCTAACACATTGTGCAAGGTACTTGGGGATACTGAGGGGGAAAAATAACCCAGTTCTTGCCCTCACACATCCTGCATTCATAAGACCATTAAACCAGGACTGGAAGGGACTGACAATGCCTTTAAACCAAACTTTTTCACTTTACAAATGAGAAAACTGAGGTCCAGGGAGTTTTAACTCAATTCAATGCAACAAATATTCATTAAATGCTTACTATGTGTCAGGCATAGTGCTAATGGATGATGATAATCATCTATTAAAAGAACCAAAAGACAATCTCTGTGCTCATACTCTAATGCCTTGTCCCAGGTTGTATAGGTGACTTTCTTCTGGAAAACAACTGAGAGCAGGGGAAACTGGACGAATACAACACGCATGCAGGCACAGAAGTACATAGAAGATAATATTACAAAGGAGGGAGCATGTCAGGGCATTTCTTAACAAAAGCCTTGGTAGCTGGGCTGAGCCTTGGAGGAAAGTAAGGATTCTTGTGTCCAACAATGTACATCACCAAGGACAAAAAGGAAATACCCTTTCTCACAAAGAACTGACATTCTACTGGATACAAGCACATAGCTTGAATATAACATATCAGAAGGATCTCCAAGATGCCAGGCATGTCTGTTTGCAGAAGAGCTGACAGGATCACAGCTGCCAGGCTTCCATTTTCATTAAATGAAGGGGAAGGCTCTTCTTGCTCTTTTCTCCCTCTACATATCAAGTGAGAGCCCACAAAAGGCCTGGCACATTCCAAGGAGCCTTCAGTGTGAAATTATGCCCCATCTGTATCTCCTCCTGCGTTGTAGTGATGACCCAGACTGACTCAAGAACCCAGTGGGAGCCTTTTGAAAGGGAGGATCATGGTTCAATTGGTGGCCAGTTTGACTAATGAGATGGTGGCTTTCCCATATTTCTAAAACATTGCTTACTTTCTTATACCATGTATTTTAACTGAAAATGATCTGTCCTTCTCTAATTTATACATGCACACACACACACACATACACAGTGAAGCAAAGCTACTGTTAGCAGTGTGTGTGTGTGTGTGTGTGTGTGTGTGTGTGTGTGTGTATGTCCTCAGGATAAGTTGCGTGAAAATCAATTAATCAACCAGCAAACATTTGGAAGCACAAAATTTAAAAACAAAACAAAACAAACAAAAACAACGCTATATCATGTCCTCCAGGAAATTCTTACTAAATGCACATGGAAATCACCTTTTCAGGACAAATTGATTGAGGCATGCAGGCCCATGTTGCTCTGGGCCACTGCTGCCTGGAGGGATTGGGTGATACAGGAGCTACAAGTGCAGTTCTCATGGCAAAGTTCTTTCTTCACTTTTAATAAAAGATGTTAAGCACAGCTGTTTCTGAAGCATTGAACAGTTTTCAAGCTCATATAAATACTCTCTTAATTTTAGCATCTAGAGCAAAGCTCCCTCCTCCTCACCTTAGTTTTGCCTCTGTTTTGTAGACTTTCCAGAAAATGCACACACTGTATTCCTACAGAGCTCCAGCAGTGTCTAGAGGGACTCTGATCCATTCTGGACACTTGCCCAGGAACAATGAGAAGTCATTTCACTCAGAAGTGAAGGTGTAGCTACTAACTCCCTCCACTAACATTTTGAAACTAGACCTTTTAAATACTCCCAGGTACCTCTCACCAGATCTCTGCATGGTTAAGCTCCCCACCTTCCACTCAGAAAGTATATACAGCAAATGCATACATTTCATTTTCTTTTGCATCATTTCTATCTATGGTTATGGAAGGACAGACCTGAGGTCACATTCCAGACATATCAGTTCCTTGGAGCATTTCTCTCATTTCAAGTCCTGCTATTTCTAGGTGCCTTCTTTGCTTGGGAGTCAAAAATGGAACCCTCAACAGGTCATCATCTAATTACTGTCACTTACCAAGGGTCATCCATTTTGTCCATTGCAAAAAAAGAAAGGCCTTGGGAGAGAGAGAGGATAGAGGGCTAATCTTGGACCCTAAAAACCTTGGACATTCAAATCAAGACTGAGACACAGTAGTTGTATTAACTTCGAATTAAGTTTATTAATGTCTCAGTTCCCCCAGCAATGCTCTCTAATCATCATCATCATCATCGGTAGCAATAGCATCATTGGTGTTTTAAGGCTTACAAAATATTTTTTTTAAGTGACTCATTGATCCTTACAACAGCACTAGGAGACAGGTGATTCTATTATCCCCATTTTACAGATCAGGGAATTGAGATGGAAAGCTTGATTGTCAAGACTTACTCAGCTGGTGAGTTTCAGAGGCAGGTACGAAATTCAAGTCTTCTTGATTCCAAAGTCAGCATTCTAGCCATTAAACCATCTAGCCACTGCTTTTGGCCCAATAATAACAGATAGTTAGTATTCATATAAGGATTTAAAGTCTGAATTATCTCATACCTAGCAATCTTGTTAGGTGCCTATTAGTTGTATAGGCAGGTAGGTGGCACAGTGGAGAGAGTTCAAGTTTGGAAATCAGGAAGACTCATCTTCAGGAGGTCAAATCTGGTCTCAGAAACTTATTAGCTGTGTGACCATGGGCAAGTCACTTAACTCTGTTTGCCTCAGTTTCCTGATCCATAAAAGGAATTGGAAAAGGAAATGGCAGACCACTGTAATGTCTTTGCTAAGAAAACCCTAAATAGAGTCACAGAGGGTCAGACACAAATGAAAATCAACTGAATAAATGCATATTACAGTTTTTGTGACCTCCTACAGGTAAACTGAGGCTCCAAAGTCAGTGCCTTGTCTGTGGATACATGATTAGTAAGTGTCAAGAGCTAGAATTGAGGTAAACAAGTGCCTGGGTCTTTAGGAGCATTAACTTTAACACTGCTTCTGATTTCTCTGTCTAAGCCCAGAAAAAAACAAAAACAAAAACAAAAACAATTTCTCCATTTGACGCCTTGAGTTTTCTCATCTGTTAAATACAATCCTAGCCAGTGTCCTAGGGGCACTGTGATGAATAAGTCATAAAAAGTGGGGACCGCTCCCAGGGCTGAGCCAGACTACACATCACCACATCTTACTATGTAACTTTAAATTAGAGATGATGTGCTTAGAAATACTCTCAAATTCCTTCCATCGAGCAGCTTCCTTCTCAAAGTCCATTATTAAAATTACTAGCAGAGCCACAAGCAAATGAGAAAAGCTCGTAGGGCTTCCCCTGGGTTGGGGCTCAGGAGAGCTGTCCTGCCTTGAAATTGATGAGGAGGGAGGTGACTCTCTTATGGTGGGTCGCTTTAACAATGAGCAGCATCTGTCCAGATATGGAAATATATGTGTAAATGGTTGATATCTGCACTCTCAGCTTTGCAAAGTGAAATAAACACATTATATCACGAGCTTTCACTCATCAATGCATTGCTAATGTATAAAGTATTTCAGAAAATGGGCACAGTTTCAGCGGAGACATATAAATGTGTCTTTCTGTCTTTTACAATTACACGCTCCAGAATTACCTGCGTATTCCATTTAAAATACTCTCTCTCTCTCTCTCTCTCTCTCTCTCTCTCTCTCTCTCTCTCTCTCTCTCTCTCTCTCTCTCTCTCTCTCACACACACACACACACACACACACACATACACACACTCTAATTAGTAGATTTTATATCAT
Source organism: Notamacropus eugenii (assembly GCF_028372415.1). Classification (NCBI taxonomy): domain Eukaryota; kingdom Metazoa; phylum Chordata; class Mammalia; order Diprotodontia; family Macropodidae; genus Notamacropus; species Notamacropus eugenii. Next base: position 8,617,114 of record NC_092874.1, read on the forward strand.
GGAAAAACAATTCTCAATTCAGACCCTATTTGTTTAATGACAAAAACCTTTATTCTTTGTTAAGCCCACTTTTTTTTTACTTTCTTGCATATACTTCCTTGGATACCAACTGATTCCAAGCTATTCATCTCATTCATCATTGGATCTCTACCAGGTGCCAAATGCTTTTGTCAATAACATGTTGTGCAACTCCAAAGTCTTCAGTCTCTTACCAAGAACTACAGATGGGAAAAAATTAAAGGGATAGGATATTCACTGACTTCCCCCCCCCCCTCCCCAAAACCTGGCTTCATGCTCCCAAGGAATAAAAAAGTATATAGCAAAAAAAAAAAAAAAAAAAGCAAAAAACAAACAAACAAACAAAAAACAAAAAAAAACTTTATTCCCCCTACAGAGATGCTGTGGGCAAGGTCATATGTAGAGAATTTGTCTGAAATGAGCCCCCAATAGAGTTACAAGGCACATAAAAATGTAAATAACTGTTGGGGGGGTGAGGGGCAGGGGCAGAGAGGATTCTTACATAGCCTAAATGGCTTGCAAAGTGGCCAGTTGCCCTCATATGGTCGCTGGGTCCTAAACAACCAAAAAAAAGCAAAATTGGAAGAATGATGTTGTTGCTTAGTTTTAGCTGAATTAATTCACTGAGAAAAGGAGACAAATTCATTCAGCTATTTTAGGACCAGATAACCTAATTGTATTCTGCAGCATACTGTACCTTAATAATAACCAGTGAATCCTACCTCTCCCTTCTCTGAACCTGATGAAGTCTGCTCTCCCTCTAATCTAGGATCCATGGGAATGGAGATCTGGTTTCCTATCCCTTCTCTAGCACTCATGCTGGGTCAGCCCTAGTCCAACAACCCCTACTAAAATAAAATACCCCCTTCTTGATTCTTCCAACCTTGGGAAGAAAGAATTATTTTTAAAGAAAGATACAAATTTTGGAGGTGCATAGGAAACACTCTACCACGTGCCAGGATAACTCCTGTCCCATATCAATCATGTCAGCAAACGTTTAGTACACATGTACTGTATACCAGGCACTGTACTCAACAATGAGCATTCAGATAAAGAAAACTGTCTGCATTCTCAGATATTCTTACAATAAAGTGAAGAGAGAGCTTGTGCATACAATGTAAGTATATATCAAATGACGCCTAAAAGAAATGCAAGATTATGGGGGGCATTAGTATGTGGAGGGATATGAAGAGGCAGTTCTTGTGAAAGGTAGGGCTTAGAAGAGTTTGGAAGAGAACATTTTATTTTAAGAGACAGAAATGAAGACACAGAGCATTCTAGGCATGGGAGATAGTGCAAAAGCATGGAAGGAATACCACGTCTGAAGAACAAGAAAGATACCAGTTTGGTTAGACCACAGGGTGTATAAAGAGAAGGAAGGCACTTGGATAGGAATGAATGCCTTTAAATGGCAAACAGATAATCTGATATGCAGTACGTTCACAATCTACTGGTCTCTCAAGTCCAACAGGGCAGTGTTCCAATTGACTGTCTTCTGGGAAGAGGATGTTCACTTGTTTTTCTGATGAGAGGAGACGGTTCATTAGCTAGACACAGACAGACAGATAGATGGACACTGAAGGGAAACAGCTGAAGCTATACACACACACACACACACACACACACACACACACACATATATATATATATATATACATATATATATATATATATATATATATATATATAGAGAGAGAGAGAGAGAGAGAGAGAGAGAGAGAGAGAGAGAGAGAGAGAGAGAGAGAGAGAGAGAGAGAGAGAGATACACATAATATCATTTGGAAGATGGGGGTGAGAGTAGGAAAATCTTGATCATGACTTTCACATTTCAAAAGCCTCAGCATCCCATGGTCTTTGGGATCACCCTATGTCTCGGGGCAGGATCACTTGGGGTTACTCCTAAATGTAAATTGACTGATAACACTGGACCCTGGTCTTACAATGGAACTTAGCACCTCCACCATGGTGACTCCCTAGTCATAGATACTGAAGAGTCCGTGAGATCAAAACTCCATTAAACTCCAGCCTGAACACTTTCCAGCAGTGTGGCTGTGGGCAAGTCACTTAAGCTCTGGGAAACTCAATTTCCTCATTTGTGAAATGGGGATAAGCATAGTTATAATACACCTCCATCACATAATGAGAATGCTATGATAGCCTCAAATATCTATGAAAATATGACTTTGGGCTGCTGTTATTTCTCCAAAGTGTTGATGCTTTCCTTTCCAAATGAAAAAGGTTTTCTAGTGGTGAGTGATGAATATTGTCATATAATGACGTTAATGACAGAAATAGAGACAGGGAGGGTAGGAAGAGAAAAAGGAAAGAGGGAGGGAAAAGGGAAAGAAGAGTGGGAGGATGAGGAAGGGAGGAGGGAGGATGAGAAGAGTGTGAGGGAAGATGACAAGAGAGCAAAAAAGGAAAAGGAAAGAGGGGAAAACAGGAGGAAGAGAAAGGGTGAAGAAATGAAAAGAGAAGGGGGAAGAGAAGGGAAGAGAGAGGAGGGATAGAGGCAGGGGGAAAGAAAGAGGGAGAAAGGAAGAAAGAGACTAGAGAGGAAAGAGAGGCAGTGAGGAGAAAGTAAAAGAGGAGAATAGGAGAATGAGAAGAGAGCAAGGGAGAAGAGAGTGAGGGAGAAGAAGAAGTAAGGAGAAAAGAAGTGGAAGACAAAAAAGAGAGAGGGAAGAAGAAGAAAAGAGAGAGGAATCAAAGAAAGATAGAGGGAGAGCAAGGATAAGAAAGGAGAAGAGAGTGAGGAAAGGGTAGGAGAGAGAAGGCAGAGAAGATGGTGGGGACAAAAGAGGGGAAAGAAGAGAAAAGAAAGAAGAAAGGGAAAGAAAGAAGGAGAGAAGAGAGGGAGGGGAGAAGAGAAAGGAGAGTGAAGAGAACAGAGGGAGGGAGAAATAAGGGGAGGCTTCCTGAGAAAGGTTCATTTACTAAACAAAGTGAAGCTGCCTGTGATGGAAATCCCCCGAACTTTCCTTTAGAGGTGCCAGGTCTCGAGCAGACACCCAATTTATTACCCTGTCAACTGCCTTATTAGGGTTGACACAAATCGAGCAGAAATATTCCTGACATTCTCCAGTTGAGGCACATGAAGCCAAGCCGGGCTCAAGGTGGAGGCCAGGCGGGAGGCGCTGGGGGACCTCTCTTCCCTGCCTTCTATCAGCAAGATGGAGCTGCTCTCCTCCCCTTTTTAACATGCAAACCCAGCCATGAATTCACCAGCACTAGGAACAATTCACCAGAACAACACAGCTGGGAAATGATTATCAAGCTCTGGCAAGTCCTTGATTGCAGGAAATCGCACCTACATTTTCCAAAATGTTCCCACCAGACCCTGAATCCTAAACCCCAGCTCCTTCCTCTCCCCTCCACACCTTTCCACCCCCACATGACTCTGCTTTCTGGAATTTCTACTTCCAAGCTGAAAACCCAGCCTGGGGGGAGGAAAGAGCTCCCGGAAACAATCGGAGAGCTACACATCCAGCCCAAATTCTTAGGTGGGGATGCGGCCTGCTGGTTAGGGTAAGGGATTAGGGACCTAATTCCCAAATCCGCCCTAGCTTAGTCATTAACTATGAATAGAGGACCAAGGGCTTGCAATCTTAGGGTTACAAGGTTATGGAGAAAGAAATATTGCCAAGTCAGTGATGGAGACACACAGAGGCCTTCCTTAGACAGTCCCCTTTGCTCCCAATTCAAGATAACAAACACACACGCTTTAGGTGCTACCTCGTAGGTGCCGGGCAAAAACTCAGCACTCAACATACATAGGCAAGATGAAAAAATAATAATAATAGGAAAAACCCATGACTTCAAGAAGCTTGAATCCCAAATATGAAATAACCCAAGAGTCTGCTTTCTAGTTGTGGGGTGGGGGGCAGAAGACAAAAACTTATTTCTTCAACCAAGGGAAGTTTTATTTTTAAATATAATGATCTTTATACAAACACAAATTTATTTTTTCTCTACACTAGGAAGAGGACCTGTCAATGAATACTCAGTTACTGGGAGGAATTGACCAGATACTCTTGGCTGCTTTCAAAACACATTGTCTTCCAGTTTCTAAGATGATGAAGATGCAGTCTTAGGATAAATTGATAACAAAATACAATTTTTAACATGGAAAGTTTCACAGCAAACGGGTTCAAATTCCCTATTTCCTAAATAGAAGCTGCTAGGTAGCCCAGTTGGTCTGGACCTGGAGTCCAAATCTGAGGTCAGACACATTTCAGCTGTATGACCCTGGTCAAGTCACTTAACCATTATCTGACTCGGTTTTCTCATCTGTAAAATGGAAAAACCAATAGCACCTACTTCCCAGGATTGCTGTGAGACTCAAACTGAATATTTGAAAAGTGTTTTGGAACCCTTAAAGTGCAACATAAATATCATTATTGTTGCTGTTACTTTATCATTAGGCTTTTCATCTGTGAAACTGAACTCAGAGTCAGGTCTGAGAACTCTTTGCTCCTGGAGCAAGGGCCAGAAATTGCGTCCATGTCAATGAAACCAAACATTCCCTCATTGTTTTTGTGGGTGTAGGAGGGGTGGAGAAGAGAAGCCAGGTTGGAGAAGGATCAGTCTGGGAGTTTCCTATTTTAATTATTCTTGCTTTACTAGAAGCTAAGTTGTGTTTTTTCAGGATTAAAGGTAATAAAATAACAAAGGACTGAAAATTCTATTGTGCACCCTCTGACTTTGGTATCTCCAGCCTAACCTTGATACCCTCAACCCAGGTTAGATCTCTGCTAGAAGTACAGTCATCGCTCTGCAAAGAATGTTCCAGTATTGAAAGGCTTCTAAGCCTTTTCCCTATGAACTTCATGAAAGTCAGCGAGTTTAAGTCACTTGGGCTTCAGATGAGAGTATTGTAGAAATCCCCTAGCGTGTACATCTACACAGATTTTTGTTTGTTTCCCTTGTTTGGTTTGTTTCTGTTTTGGGGGTTGGGGTTTGTTAGGAGGAGGGAGGAGGCTGGAGTAAAGAGAATTATGAGTCAAGGAAGCCACACCTCAAAATGAAATAAATGATCTTTCAATTAATGTTTGGCTATCTAAGTACTAATTAGGCCTGAACATTCCCCCTTGAGAGAGGGGAAAGAAGTTAAACTCATTTTCATTTGTAATGATATGTGGCAGAAAATAAAATCCAACCAACCAAATCACCAATGAAAACATACCATACCGTAATGGCTGCTGCTTTGCATTCTTCTTTTTTCTTTTACACACACATACACACATATGTATATATATACACACATGTACATATACGCATACACACATATACACATATATTCCAAAAAAATTTCTGGATGCTGACCCTGAAAGCAGATATGCCCGTCTGCAAAAATGCCTGCTGCTTTGCTCCATCTAGTGGAATACTGATTTTTATTTAGCATGAACACAACGGATACCATGCCTTCCAGGGGCTATGTGGCTCACCCTGAGACCCTGCACAGTGGAACCACAGTGGTATCACATTTAGGAGAATCAGAACATTAGACTGATGTCTAATTTCTTTCAGTCTAATTTCTTCAAATCATGAAACAACATATGTTTTAAATATTTTTTAATCTTTTTGCAAATATAATAGAATAGGTATATGAAGAAAATAAATTCTACAACTTTTTAATTTGGAAAATTATTATAAAAATGGATTATACAGACATTTTGAGCTCAATGCACACTGAATATGCTTGATAATTTTGTTTAAAATTAATTTGAAAAGCTGAGGATCATAATAATTTCCTAAAGGCATAGTTATTAATTATGAAAAGTAACATTTGTAAAAAATAGCAAAAGTAAGGCTAGAACAAAGTAGACGGAGGTTTCCTCTGAAATGCAATGACCAAGAACACTCGTGTCATCCCTGCCCCATTCTTTCTCCTACTGTGAGTTGACTGTAATCTCTTGGTTATTGGAATAAACAACAGGTCTTGCGTTGGATGAAACATTTATTGCTTCTTGTTAAATTAGCATGCAGTTACTAAATGAGTCGCTCCAAGTGATGAGTACTTCTCACTAGAGAATCAGGCTTGCCAGCCCCTGTTATTACTTCTACGCTAAATATAGAATGTTAAAACTCCAGTTCTCATTTTTCTTTTTCTTTCTTTTTTTGGTTTTATTTTGTGTTCTTGTTGTTTTGGTCAGGGTCAAAAACATTTCTAAGGAACTTAATTTCTTCTCCTTATCCTCTATCCATCACCTCCCAAACAAACAAATAAAAACCTTGATAAACGGAGGTTCTTTTCACTAAGAAGTGGGAAGCCCTGTTCCCCAACATGGCAGGCAGAGCCAGGACATAGGGCTAGCTGATGAACTGCGTGCCTGGAAGCAGACTTTAGCCACCACCCATTCACAAAAAGGAACACCATGCCTTCTCGTTTGTAAATATTCCACTTCAGACTATACCTGAACTACATTCTAGTTTGATTTATAATCTGTTATTTCGAAAGAATTACAGATGCCTAAGAAATAGCGAACCAACTGCAGATATTTATATGTGGTATAAAACTTCTCCAGGGAGAAGAAAGTTTACAAAACCAGAAACATTTCAAGGAAGTCACAACAGAGGGGCCCAAGCGTCACAAGAGAGCTCTGCGAAAGATGTTCTTTTAATACAAAGGAAAAGATGTCATGATTTCCCCGTGGTTCCTTCTGAGATTAGTAGCCCGATTTCACCCACTATTTAAGGTTTTATTAGTAATTATTAGAGTTTTTTCTAAAACAGAACCACCTAACCTCTTTTTTCTCCTATCCCTGTAACGATTTTTTTTATTGAATTTAAGTGCTCTGTGAGCATGTGTGCAGAGGAAGCGATTGATTGCAGAAATACCTGCCTATAATGCGATGTGCTTAACGCCAGCAAACAGAAATTTCCGCACAGACAGGGAAGGCTCGGTTCTCCGCGGAGATCAGCTGGGGCAAACCCGCAGCTGTCTGCCTTCCTGCCTGCTCCCAGAATCCAGGCTCTGATGCAGCTGGACTTTTTTCCTTCTGACAAACCGCTGTCGGAGAGACGGGCTAGAAAACAAGAAGGACCCTTGACCAGATTTAAATGACCTCTTCTGTCCTGAGAGATGCTGACCTCCGTTTGGGAACATATGACCTTGACCTGACATTGAAACGGATTATTCCTCCCCCCCACCCCAAGTTTAATAGGCCAGGCCAGTCCACCCTCGGCACATTTTCCAGTGCAAAGATTGAGAAGTGGGAAAAGTCTGTCCCCAGACTCTGTTAGATGGCCTCCACGTCTTTGCCTTCAGAGTACCCAGCTCCATGCAGAAACGGACGGAAGCAATGCTATTTCCCAAAAAGAAGAATCTGCCCCATCCTCCTGCCACATTTTCTGTGCAGGAACCAGAGGCCTTAATGGCCAGCCTCAGTGGCTCCTGAAGAAAATGAAAATGAGTCCCTGGGAGAGGATACGATCCACAGTGTGTTAATCTAACCCTCAGCTGTTAATGATTTGCACTCCCATGTCCCCTGATGCTGCGGCTTCTGCTGGAATATTGTTTTAACGGTTTCTGTAGAGTTTCCCTGATCTTTTCTTGCTGAAAGGGGACTGAGGGGAAGGGAAACCTGAGCAGCAGCAGCCAGGAAGCCAGGCCAGAACCTGTCTGCTTATCCTTTGTTTTCCGACATACCTGTTCATTGGACTTAGAGGTGCAAGACTCTGCTTCCCACACCAGAGGACTAGATAAAGAGCAGCCACGGCCTCTGCCTTTGCTTTTTGCCGTGCGTGTGTGTACTTATTTCATATATACACATGCAACATTTTGCAGATCTTAAAATGCTATCCACAAGCTAGATATCGCTATTATTACAAACCTTTTTTTCTCATTTCAGATAAATAATGTAACTACAACTCCTCTTTAATTTATAACATTAGGGGTCGCTGAAAAGCTATGGATATTGTCTCTGATAAGGCACACATATAGCATATACATATATATACACAGACGCTTTCATTTTTGTTTCCTAGAAGAACCAGCAGACAGCCTGGCACTTAGAAACTGTTTCATCAGTGCCCACTTATTGATTGGTTGACACTCAGCTGCGGGAGGTGAATGTCAGGCACTATTGCCTCCAGTTGCCTGAGATCCTAGGGCTGCCCTTGTCCTTTTGTAGAAAGGGATGTTTGCTCTTGTAAAATTCCGGAAGTGTCATGGCAGCTTCATGCTAAATATCTTGGCATTAACCAATCCCAACTTTGGGCTCTGTAACAACCCAATTAGCTATTCATACATCATACATTTGTTGTCATCTACTATAAATCTAGCTCTGTGCTTAGGACATAAAGAAAGAAACAAATTGGTTCCTGACCGCAAAGAACTTACATTTGCCTAAGGGCAAAATAAAGTGTTACAGAAGAATTAACATAAAATATATACAAAATTGCCCTTAACAAGCATTTCTTAAACATTTACTTACTATTGAAAAGTGTGATGAATTAAAAGGAATGTTCCAAGTTTAAGACAGACACTAAACTCCTGGTGTGCTGTCCTTGACCCTGGACCACCAAAGGGATCCTGTGCTAAACTATGGGAGCCACACTTCAGGAGGGACACTGGTAAATTGACCTATGTCTGAGAATGGGGGAGGGTAAAGGGGAAAACATCCAGAGAAGTACTGCCAAGATGCTAAAGTTTTCCCTGTTCCAAGCAATGTGGATACTGAGATAAAATGAAAAAAACATTTCCCTAAGGGCCTTTTCTCTACAGACATCTCTACAGAAAAAGAAACAGGTAGCTATGTGGTACAGTACATAGAGTAAGGGACTTGGAATCAGGAAGTCTTGAGTTCAAATCCTGCCTCAAATCCTTACTAGCTGTGTGAGCAATTCATTGAACTTCCCTCAGGCTCAGTTTCCCCATCTGTAAGATGGAGATGATAATTTCACCTACATCTCCAGATTGTTAGGAGGATCAGTTAACATTCATGCAACACTTGGCAAACTTTAAAGTGTTAGATATTCCTGTTATTAAAAACTTTTTTTCTTATTTCAGATCTGTAATTTTATCCATAACTTTTCTGTAGCTTATAGTATTAGGAGTCACTGAAAAGTTATGGATATTGTCTGTGATCATGGCACTAGTGTTTATCAGAGGCAAAACTCAAAGTCATGCCTTTTTGATTTTGCAATCAGACCTCTATGATGAAATGGTGCCCCTCCGCAGATAAGTAAATACACCATTATTGGAGAGAGGAGAGAGTGTTACTAGGAAAGACTTCCAAAAGTAGACTTTTGAGGCAACAAAATGGTTCCATGGATACTGTTCTGGACTTGGAGTCATACTTAGTTCAAACCCTGTCTAACATACTAGTTGTGCAATACTGGGCAAATCAGTCAGCTTTTCAGCCTCAGTTTCCTTATCTGTAAAATGGGGATTATACTAATACCCACCTTACAGGCTTGTGGTAAGAAACATGTGGGATCACATTTGTAAAGTGACCTGCAAAATTTTAAGTGCTCTGTAAATACTAGATACTTTTACTGAAGGAAGCTGGGGTTTCTTAGAGACTACATCAAGGAGAGATACATTACAGGCATGGAGGAAAGCCTATGCAAGAATATAGAATGAAGTGTGTGTGTGTGTGTGAGTGTGTGTGTGTGTGTAAAAATATTACTTAGCGTTAAAAATCTCCTCTGCCCATTAATAGGCCTCAGGTACCTTTTGTTAATTTCTAATGAGGCACTGAATCATGAGGATTGTGCCTTTTGGCTCTAAAAAGTATATACACACACACACACACACACACACACACACACACACACACACACACACTGAGGTGAGGTTTTGCTTTGGGACTCACTTAATAGAAGAAGGTTATTTGGCCATATGAGACTCTGGGTAGCCATTAAGGAGGCCCCTGACTGAAAGCACAGGTGTTGGTGCTTCTCTCTCTGGTCACTATGTATGCATGTATGTAATGGTCAGACGACTGGATCTGTCTGATGAAACTGTGATGCATGTGTTGCTTATGGTCCGACAATTAGAAGCCCTGTCTGTTTGTCTTTATTTCTCTGCTTGTATTTTCTCATTTGGTGTGTAACTAAAGAAGATTGTTGATCCCTGAAAAACTGCTTTCCTTTTAGAAAAGCAGATCTAAGAACCTGTGAAGCAGACCCTTCTGTGTATGCCAGGGTGCTTGCCGCTACAGTGTGTGTGTGTGTGTGTGTATGGAGTGGGGGAGGGGGGAAGTGTATGTGTATGTATATGTGTATGTGTGTGTGTATGGGTATGTGTGTGTGTATGGAGGTGGGGATGTGTATATGTATGTATATGTGTATGTGTGTGTGTATGTGTATGTGTGTGTGTATGGGTATGTTGGAGGGGGTTTGGCTAAAGGGCAGAGTACATGAAGAGTGCCATGCGATAGGTTTAAATCATCAAAGGCTTTAAATACCCTTCAAAAGAAAGAAATGCTGGAATAGAGTCCCTTCCTACAAAAGAAGTGGAGACAAACTTCATGCCCTTTGATTACAGAACTGGCAAGAAAAATGCGGCATCACAATGAAACTTCCTATTATCATTTAATAAGAAATACAGGCATGAGGAATTCTAAGAAATGTGAGATTAAATACATGGATGCTTATTGAAACAACCAGGACCCAAAGAATGATATACAGAACGGCTATAACAATGTAAAAGAAGTGATCACATGATGGAAACTTTAAGTGAATAGCCAGTAACACTTGTAAAAAACAAGTAATGAAATAGACCTCCTCTACATAGAATGGAAGAGGACTACTGGTGCAGAATGGTACATATGTTGTGAGATTTTTGGTTAGTCTACCCAGTGTGTTAGTTTAACTATTTCGCTTTGACACAAGGGAAGGTTCACTTCAAGGAGAGGGATGAGGAGTGTTTTCAGAAAGCAATGTGATATGAAAAAGTATCAGCAAAATACATGAATTTTTTTTTTAAAAATCACTTGTGATTAACCATGATGTTTTAATTGCAGTCACAAAAACATGATTCATAACCACAACTCCAGCATCTCTCTCCTTTGTAAAATTATCTTCATCATCCTTCCAGTGCCCAATTTTGATGAAATAAATTCATTGAGTCAAGTGAATATACTTAACTTCCTCAGAACTAATGAAGTTAAACTGGCCACCAAGTAATTTTTAATAACTCAATTGATATTGCCCCCTCGAAGTTTTCCAAGGTACTTGCTTCAACTTGGAAGAGATACAAGGGAGAAGAGAGGTCATAGTGTGATAAAGTCAGATTCTGAGCCAAATGGGATCAAAAAGTTCAACTACTGAGGTACTGAATTGTTTGGGTTCTGACTGGCACAGGCAAGTATTTGGGCACAAATTAGAGAAGAAAATATTTTTTCTTTTCTTTTTACAAATGATTTCTTTTCATAACAACACGTACCAATTGCTAGGGGTATATAGACTAGGGGTTTTCTGGCTTGCAAAATGCTTTATAGATGTTATCTCATCTGTCCTTCATAACAACTCAGGAGGTTAGTAGCAAAAGAATTGTGTTCTCCATTTAACAGATGAGGAAACTGAGGCCCAGAGAGTTTCAACAGCTCATAACAGCACAGTAAGTGGCAGAACTCTTAAAATCAAGCCTCCTGAGTCCAAATTCAAGGCTTTGACTATTTGTTTCCTTTTCGACTTACACTAATTTGTAATTTTACTTTTTTCTATAACCCTTAAATTTTTATTTCATAAAAGGCAAAGAAAAAAAAAAAAGAATCCACCCTCCTTTTGTGGGTGGATCACAAAAACATTCCAAAGTCCTGAGAAATGCAAAAAGACAAGCCCTTAGAGCACAGTGAGAAACACTGGGTGGGAAACCTAAGACACAAACCACAAGCCCCTCAGCAGCTCCTCCTCACCCATGTTCTCTGTTGAATGGACTCTGATACCCAAGGGAGCCTTCTCCTTCTGCACATCCTACACACACACACACACACGCACGCACACACACACACGCACACACACACACGCACACACACACACACACACACACACACACACACACACACAGAGCTAGAACAAGGGTGTGTCTGTGCTGCTCTGTCCCAGGAGACTCTGACATCACATTCAGTTCTTAAGTAGGAAGGAAACACAGCTTAACACTTAGTGAGAATAATTGGTTAAATTAGAAAGCTACCAAAAGGCCAGTGAACCCCATCCTTTACAATGAACAAAAATCTGTTTTTATTTAGAGTGAGGTTGGAAAAAGATGCACTAACTGAAACAAATTTCCCTTTTTTGACATACAATAGACTGACCTGACTAGCATCCATTTGTGACCTGTTGCTCTGTGCTACCAGAGAAGTTCCAATGGCCAGCTATCACCTCTAGGGGAAAACACAGGTTGCTTTTGAATACCTTCACTATCCTTTGCAATCTTTCTTTCTCATCTGATTTTATATTCTTTTGCTAATATTTCTGACCAGCAAACCACTCCAGAACGTTTGCAAAGAAAATCCTAAATGGAGTCCTGGAGATTGGCCACAAAAGAATGACAACTACAATACACCTGATATTCCACCCCAAACAGTCTTGGCTGTCCCCATACATGTTCTTCCATTTCCTACCTTGTACAAACCCCCACCCTCCCTTACAATATCCCTTCCTCACCTCTACTGTGTGGAGGACCATAATCCCCTTTCAGACACAGATACAACTTTGTTTCTAGAAGAGACAGAAGCATACAGCTTGGGTATCTGAGGGCTTTCTCTCAAAGCCTCTTTATTATGACCCAATCATTCCCATACCCTCAGAATTGGCCCTTCATATTTACAGCATGCTCTTTTGTATTTACTTTTCTGTCAACATCTTGTTTCCTTCAACCAATGGAATTTCTTTGAAGTCAGGGACTTATTTTTACCTTTAGCACTCCCTTTCCCTCTACCATGATTAATAGGACCCTGCATGTAATAATGTTTAATAAATTATTTTAATATAACAGAATTTTATAAAAGCGAGAGTATCCAACTACTCTTGTGATGTCACTCCTGGATATATATCCCAAAGAGAAAACACACACTCACATAGCACACAGGTCCCCTATCAATCAGAATATTCACAGAAATATTTTTAGAGTAGGGGAAAAGTAAGACAAATGGTAGCCAGTCTTGGTCCTATTGATTCAGGGATACGGTTAAAGCTACCACAGTACATGAATGTGATATGATATAAAATAATATAACATAGCATAATAAATGTAACAAAATTATATGACATGATATGAAATGACATGACACAGCACAACATATAATATAATTCACAATAAGGAACAAGAAATAGGAAGAATTCAGAAAACCTCCATAAGCCTTGCATTAAGGGAGGGGGTTTAGACTAGGTGCTTTCTGAGATGTGTTCCAAATCTAACGACATAATATCCTCGGTCAAGACAAAGAAAGAAGAACCAGGAGCACAAAATAGACATGAAAATGCTGCTGAAATGAAGACCAAGTGATTAATTCTAATTCCTAGTCTTGGCCCCACAGAACAGGAAACAGGAAAGACAAACAAATCTTTTTCTACCTTCAGGCTTCAGATGGGGGACCATGGACGCAGAATGGTACATGCTCCCTCAGATGCAGTCAGTGATTAGCTTGGCCGTCTTTTTTTCTTTTGCCCTATATCCAAATGGAAGGTTCCACGTGTAGGAGCAGTGGTTAGGGGAAGGAAGGGGAAAGTATAGCCAGACTGAGTTTCTGAATATCCCAGTCGACCTAACTGAACACACCACAGACAGATGGATTTTCTAGATTAGAACACAGCAGAATTTTTCACATAATAGCTGTAACATAGACATTGTCTGCATACAGTAGAACACTTTCTTGTACTCTGCTTTGGGAGTATACAGGTACATTTATTCCCTATAACTAAAGAGTCTCACTCACGTTGGAAGCCTCGACAGGACACCTGCTGAGATGGAGGTTAACGCATCATCGATTCTTCCTGCTAGCTTCCCTTTGAGGATCCAGCTGAGCACCAACTCGAGCAGCATCAAGGAAATGAAAAATGGTGTCGCCTGCAAAGGAAATTCCCAGAAATGAGATTTCTGTACAGCAAACAGCACACGTGGAATTGCTGAGCTTCCTGATTATTCATGTCATTGAGACAATCTTCTTCTACTCCCTGGGGAAAAGGAGCCCAAGGGATATGGGGCAGGAGGTCTGCCAAAGGTGTCCTTTTGAATTTTGGGGAAAAATAGATTTACATTGAGAGGGAATAAGAAAATAATGCCCTTTATTCATTGAGAAAGTCATACTTATCGTTCCTTGGATGAAGGACATTTTTGGTGAGGTTATCCACTGTGCCAATGCAGAAAAGTATCTGTTCTGCAATTTCTAACCTTGGTGGGTTTTCAAGCCTAGTGAGAGATTAGGAGACTAGTCCAGGGTGGTCTTACATACTCCAAGCCTGGCCCTACTATACCATGCTGCCAGTCAAGGTTTTATTAAGGTTATAAAACAGAAGATTTCAGATTGGGTCTAAAAAGACAAGCAAATCAAGATATTATGGGACATGTTATTCAGATGTGATAAGACACTGGTGGGTTGGGGAGAGGGTGATGTCCCTGCTGATTTAAAAGTTAGTCAAAATGGCCTGTGAAATCTTAATTCTGAGACTTCGTGACTTAAATCAAACTAATCAGGCTCATAGAAGGAGGCTCCACTGGGGGATTGTGACCCTGAGCAAGTCTCTTAATTGTTGGGTATAGTTACTTCAATAATCATTTTTTAAAAATTAAGTGAAAAATACATTTTAATTTCTTTTTCCAGCAAGTCATATGTAAGGAAATGTCTTTATTGAAATATCCTTTCCTTGGTCAGGGTTTACTCCAATAAGTTTCATCTTAGGGATGGTAAATAGTCAAGGGAGAGAGATGGGGTATTTGCATGAGGAGACATGGCATGGCATCTTTCACATCTCAGACCCTTGGTTTTCCCATTTGTAAAGTGACATCAGAAGGAGGGTGTCTGTGCTACCAGTCTTGTAGGAGACTTGTGAGAAAGCAATCCGAGGACAACATAGTATGTGAATGTGTTATTTTCTTATAACTAAGACAAAGTGTTTCTGGAGAATAATTGTCAATAGAGCTAAGTTCTGTTTAAATGAAAAATTCAATTTTTCCTTTCTCACATTAGAAAGAAACTTAGTCGCAGGCAATCCAGAAAGGGGTTTTTAATGTAGACTCCCTTTTCCAAAGCATCCAAACACTTGGAAGCAGGTCAGCTGTTCTGAACTTTTCCAAACCCGGCTCTGAAGAACATTCTCTCTCTCATCATATTTTTGTCTATTTCTGGTCAGAGCTAGTAAATGCCGCAAGAACAGTTCAGGGAGGGTGTTGGGCTTTGATACGTTGGGTTCTAATTCTGGTTGTTTCCATTTCTATTCTTTGCCAGAGCCTGGGATTGAAAAGTGGTTCTGAACAGCGAGGAATTTCAGAGAAAACTTGGTCTGAGGTCAGCCTGGGAGAGAACATTCACTCAACTGGTAGACATGCTCATAATACAGGCATCCAGCTTCCCCCGGAGGAGAGGGCTGAGCATCTATGTAGACAGTTAAAGATCCATTGGTCTATCCCATACACTGAAGGTGAAGTACACCGGATCTAGGGTCCTTTTGCACAGATCTACCAGTAGTAAAGCATGAAAGCTGCCAGGGATTAGGATATTTCTTAAATTCTAGCATATCTAGGAGCAACAGTGAGAAGAAGTAAAACATGAGATGAACCTGGGATTCTACAGGATGGGGTCATCACAGATTGGCCAATTATTTCTTAGGAAACTAAGATGATAAAGAAAATAAATGGCATTAATATGACCTTTAAAAATTTCCAATGCAGACTTTGAATGATCACATTTGAGTCTTCTGTGAAGTAATTTAGGTATTCACATCACCACTACCCTTTTATAGATGATTCTGAAACTCATACTTGTCCATGGTCTCATGGTTAATTATCACTGCAGGTAGGATTTGTACCACGATATTTCCCAAGTACAAGGTCCCTACTCTCAAGCAGGTTTTCCTCCGCAGCTAGGAGGCACCTATAATGATAGAGTGTTGGGCTTGGAGTCAGAAAAACCTGAGTTCAAATCTTGCCTTTAGATATTTACTAGCGTTATGATCCCAGGTGATTCATTTAATATTGTTTTACCTTGGTTTCCTCATGTGTAAAATGGGAAAAATAATAGCACCAATCTCTCAGGGTCATTGTGAGGATCAAATAAAACAATGTTTGTAAAGCGTTTTGCAAATCTTAGAGAGATATATAACTGTTAGTTGTTGTTTCTGTTGTACAGCATCCCCTCCTCCACCCCCGTGCTTTTGCACTAGCTGACCCTCAGGGGTAGAATATTGTAGCTCCTCATCCCTGTCCCTTAGAATCCCTGAAATCTTTCTTAGGCTGCCTCATCACCAACTAGGACCTCCCTCTAAAATAACCTTGTACCTATTTGGTTTCCATCTAGAGAGGAACATTTTGTGCCCACTGAGAGAATGTAAGCTCTTGTTGGGCAGATAATGTTTTGTTACTGTTCTTATATATTTAAGGTCTAGAAAAGCACCTGGTATATAGAGGATACTTAATGAGGTTGTTTTGTTTGGTTAATCTTTAATGACCATAAAAGCCAACATTCGTAGAGCACTTTACAGTTTGCTTTCCAAACTTTAGCTTCTCTCCTTTGATTTCACAACAACCCTACAAAGTAGACACCAGCCATTTTAAAAAGGGAGAAACCGAGGGTCAGAGGAAAACCGAGACTCGTTCATGGTCATATAACCACTAAGGGCTGGAGACAAGATTCAAGGGTGGTTCTCTCATTACTCTATTTCAAGGTCTTTCCAAAGTATCTGGGTTCAAGTGCTGCCTGATCCTGGAAACTCACTAAAATTTTCAGTGCATTCTGCAACTCTAGTTGTATAAAAAGAATCAGTCTGCCTTTGGAGAGGGAACTTTCTCAACCAGGAGTCTCCAATGTCAGTGAAATCACAGGTCTACTGCAGTGACCATGTGATAATTTTACTGTTGTTTACCAATTGCTGGCAGAAGGTGAAATGATATATTTTCATTCTCTCTCTCTCTCCTCCCTCTTTCCCCCTCTTTCCCCCTCTCCTTCCCATTCTGTCTCTGTAACTCTGTGCTTCTCCAAGTATCTCTGGATTAGGAAGAAAGCCTGCCCTGTATTCCCAGATCTTACCTGTTTCACATAATCAGGCACCTCCTCCAAACTTGGGAAGGAGGTCTCATTGGGCTTCATGACATAGAACATCATGCGGATGCCCTGGGAGAGAGAAATATCCTTGGGGGCTTCTGGGGTCCCCATCTGAACCCCAGCCAGTTCAGGAGTTAGAGAGAGAACGATGACCAATGATCCAAAGATCAATGTTGATTAGTGAGTCACGACTAAGCCCTGTAGGGGAGGGCAAGGCAGGTGACAAGATAGTGCAGGTCACACCAGTCACAAAGGAAACCAAGTGTTGAGCTGGGTCTTTCTAGAGAAGACCAAGGAAATTCTTCTGCAGCTGTAGCTGTTGATGTCTGCAAAAAGAAACAGAAATTCTATACTCCCCTAGAGAAGCAGGCCAGGGGGTGGGGAAAGATAACACAGATGAAAGTTCACTGGGAAAATGTGGGTGGAAGCAAATGTGTCTGATCTCATGAGGATTGGCTATCTCTACCTGCCATTCACCAGCTCTATTCAGGCCTTTGTCATCCATCCTGTCCCCAAGGATTCACATCCTAAAGGGACAGAGTATCTGTTGTGTATGTGGTGGGGGAGGGGTTGAGGTTGGGAGTGAGGGGGGTTCATGTCTTTTCTCTCTCTCACTGGTTCATTTTTTTTTTCCACTAAAAAATCAGTATTTGCTAAGCTGAGAGCATAGAACTGCCAGTATATTACTGGCCCCAAAGCTTGGGACTTCTGGATTTCATCAAAGGCATTTGGGTGACTGGCTGCTGCTGCCCACAGGAGTCCCGGCTCCTTGGAATCTTGGCCATGCACACTGTCTCGGTTCCTCCTGGCCCAGGGCCTGGAGCTTCTTGGTTGCTGAGGCTGCCAAGACTTTGCTCAGAGCCATGTGGCTGCTTTCTTTCTCCAGGAGGCCCAGGCTGAGCTTCTGAGGTGGTCTATGGGCCACCTTGCATGGTCCCAACTCTGCCCCAAGACAGAGGAAAGAACAAACTGGTCCAAGAAGGTGAATCCCAATGCTCCTGACCTGAGCCAGAATTGGGGAAATCTGCAAAGTCCAATTTTCATGATAAAAATCATCCGTAAAATGCCGGCAGTCACTCCTAGCATCCTTTTCAGAACTTGTCATGGTATCAAATACTGTAAAAAGAAGGCCACACATGCTCAGCAAATTGTAGCTTTCAGCTCATCTATGAACATTGTTAAGTGCTGGTGCACTAACTCAAAGCTCTTTGTCTGAGTCACTCTTAGGGGAGGTCATGCACTTGCAATATCTGAACTACCTAATCATGTACATTTTCACTTATAGGAAGTTGAAAATGAGAATGAAAAAGCAGCTAAATAGAAGGGATGCTTTCAAGTTCTCCTTGGAGGGGCCAAGAAAGGAATTGACTTGACATCATAGAATAAGAGGTCACCTCATACTGCAGAGTGTGGGTGTGTGGGTGTGTATGTGAGAGAGAGAGAGAGAAAGAGAGAGAGAGAGAGAGAGAGAGAGAGAGAGAGAGAGAGAGAGAGAGAGAGAGAGAGAGAGGAAGGAGAAAAGGAAGGAAGGAAGAAAGGAAGAAGGGAAAGAAAGAGAAGGAGGGAAAGAAAGAAAAAGTAAGGAAGAAAAAAGGAAGGAAGGAAAGGATTCCTTGATATGTGAAAATAATGGAAATGTGTGGTAAGAAACAATGAACATAATGGATACAGAGAGGCACGGAAAGACTTATTGGAAGTGGTGCCAATTGAAGTCAGCAGAATTAGAGACATGACATACATAATGGCTACAATGATGGAGATAACAACAACAAAAATGAGAACTGAATGCTTACAGATACTGACAAAGCTTGATCCATCAAGGAGAGAGATGAGACGATCTACCCCCGCTTCTGAGCTCAGACAGGGGTCCAGTGGGATGGAATTCTACATATAGCAACAAAAGTTTTCCCGAATTGTTTTCCCTTCCTTTTTTAAGAAAAAATTAATCTTCATAAGAGATGAGGAAAAGGTGCATAAAATGAAGAATTGAGATGTTACAAAATATGTTAATAAATATGTACGTTTGAAAAAGACAATGTTGGAGAGAATTACTATTTACTCCCCCAAAAATCTATCAGAGAGAATGGAAAGAGAGAAACTCACTGAAGAACTATAGAAGATTCACCAAATGAAAACAACATTATACTGATTTAATTCATTTTAAGGGGAGGCTGGGTGGTGCAGCAGATAGAGCACAGGTCTGAAGTCCTGAACAACTGAATCCTTATCTGGTCTCAGACACTTCCTAGCTGAGTGACCCTGGGCAAGCCACTTAACCCTGTTTGCCTCAGTGTTTCATGTATAAAATGAGTTGGAGAAGGAAATGGCAAATTACTCAAGTACCTTTGCCAAGAAAACCCCAAGTGGGGTCACAAAGAGTGAAATAAAACTGAAAAGACTGAAGAACAACAATTCATTTCAAATGGAATGACAAGACAAATATGATCAAATACATTGAAAACTATTATTCCCCGGAGAGGACAAAGGTTTGTAGAAAATAGTGAAGCTTCTTGCTTATATATACTTATATTTTCTTTTAGAATCAATTTGAAGATGTTGGGTATGGTAAGCACCAGCTATCACTACAGAAATGATTATATTTTAACAGACAATTGATTCTCTCTAGGGGACGCAGAAGCCATTATTTTTATTTAGTTGAACACTATAATAAGAACCCAAACTCATTAAAGATCAAAATTAATATGAGACTCAAAGAACAAAAAAGTTGGAAGGGATGAAGAGTGACATATGATGAATACAATATTACCCTAGGGGGAAAAATAGAATGTAATGAAGTGAATGGAGGAAGACATTGACACCTACGATGACAATATCACATGGAAGACTAGTTCATGTAAACCAATTGTCCAAATGAAGTGACCAAAGAGATCGAGAAAAATGGACTGAGTTAACATGACTTACTTGTCCAAAAGAAAATACATATAGAGATAGATAGGTAGATAGGTAGATAGGTAGATAGGTAGATAGGTAGATAGAAAGATAGAAAGATAGAAAGAAAGATAGAAAGATAGAAAGATAGAAAGATAGAAAGATAGAAAGATAGAAAGATAGAAAGATAGAAAGATAGAAAGATAGAAAGATAGAAAGATAGATAGATAGATAGATAGATAGATAGATAGATAGATAGATAGATAGATAGATAGATAGATAGATAGGTATGGTAGCCAAAGTCTGGAAAGGAGAGTAGCAGTTATGGATAGCATTGCCTTGTGAAAGAATGAAAAATGTAGAGATTTTAACAAATAATTAAAGAAAGTTTGGTGAGAGACCCAGGAATAATAACACTTGAAGATAAAAATGGGAGAACAACAACCAGATGAAGGACAGTTCTATAATTGGCTTTTTTGACCATCAAGTACAAGGGAGCCATGCCACTTTTATTCAAAAAGCACAATATGTGATTAGAGAGAAAGCAGAAAGGATAATCAAGGATAGACATGGGAAAAGTAAATGAAATAAACCAAGGGTCATAGAGGAAGACTGTGCCAAACATGGCACAATTTGGTGAACACAGAGGAATTCATTCTCAAATTAGCTGAAGGAGGGGAAGAGAGCATATGGTTAAGGAAAGAAAAACCCTTAACATTATTATCTCAAAGGGAGCATAAAGAGAGAATATCAGGCTTTGGAAAGTGTTATTCCACAGGTGAATACACCTTTCCCTTTATACAGCGAATTGGAAGATGCAGTGCTACCTGGTGAAAGCAAACAGATCCATTTTCATTTACATTGAATGCTCATGACTCTTCTATTCAAAACCATTTAGTTATATTTTACGTATAAGTGGACATTGAAAATAAAACTGAAATTAGATAGCCTAACACATTTTAGAGGATTTTTATTTTGCTTATTTTTTTTGTTTTCATCCAGAATCAATAGATCAACTGTCTATTATTAGAATACCCTAGAGAAGAGGACCTTAGAAGTTGTAAAATTCCACTGACTTAAATGTTTGTTAATAATTTTTAAAAAGTATTTTATTCAAAATTTTGGTATATGAATGTAATGGAGGGCTATCGTGCTATAAGAAATGATGAATAAGAAGACTTCGGAGAGGCCTGGAAAGATTTATAGAACTGATGCTGAGCAAAAGGAGCAGAACCAGGAGAACTTTATACGCAGCAACAACCACAGTATGTGAGGATTTTTTCTGGTAGACTTAGTACTTCATTGCAATGCAAGGACTTAAAAAATTCCCAATGGTCTCTTAAGGCAAAATGCCTTCCACATCCAGAGAAAGAACTATGGAATTTGATTGCAGAATGTAGCAGCTCATTTTCTTTTATATTATGTTTTGGTCTGTTTTATGATTTCTCCCATTCATTTTAATTCTTCTATACAACATGATTAAAGTGAAAATGTATTTAATAGGAATGTATGTGTAGAACCTATATAGGATGTTATACTGTCTCAGAGAGGGAGGGGTGAAGTAGGGGGAAGGAAAGGGAGAGAGGGGAAAAGAAATCTAAGTTATAAGGGAGTGATTGTAGAACACTGAAAACAAATATAATAATAATAAAAATATTTTATTCAGTAGAGAAAAATTCTGCCTTAAAGACTCTCCTTCAACAAAGTGTCTTCTGAACCTATGTCATAATTATGCAAAATTTCTTGAACTATCTGACAGAGATTACTGTGTATGATAATCTTCTAATTATAAAAATAGGCAAGGCCTGAAACACTAAGACTCTGCCAAGAGGAGTTTAATGCTGTCATGGGAGAGATACAGCTCACAGGCCAAGTTGAAAAAGAATTTCCCAGTGAAGCTGAGCTCTTCAGATGAGGATGGTCTCATATAATAGGCTGGTTGCATGAAGCCCCAGTACATTGCAGAACCTCCAAAATCAGATTTATAATCAACTCTGAAGAGTTCAGCCTAATTACACATATGGTTAGAAGGGGGTAAGGATGAAAAACACTTACTGAAAAACTGAAATCAACTCCTCTGTCAGTTTATCTTGGACAGTCGCTACAATGGAAAGTGATTTAGGCCCAGAACTGTGCACAAAGAAGACTATGCATTATAATGGGCTTTTTTCTTTGAAAAATTAGAATTTTTAGTGACCCAAGTCTCTCAAATCTGAAACAAATGTCCCATCTTTTTAATACCAAAATTCTGACAATGACACATGATAGTCATGTAATACTACAATCCCAGAAGAATTTGAATTGAGTCATCCAAAAGGCAAAAGAGATACTTAGAGCCTGCACAAGCAGTCACAAAAAGTTACTATTTCTTTGTAAACTTTGAATTGTAAAGGAAATCATCAAAAAAATACAACATATGAAGGAAAAGGAATGATTGGGTCTATGGACAAATTGAGAGAAAACTAATGGATGACCTGTTTGGTCCATAACTGATTTCACTATGTCAAGAGAAATTGAGGAAGGCACTGAGCACACTGTAGGTCCCGGAGGTTTTTGGGGAGGACATATGCAAAAGTTCAATGGGATGGGCAGCTATGGAAGAATTGTGACCTCCTTATCTGGAGAGAAGCCACACATGGATGAGATTATAGAGGTACATGACTGGATATTGTTGTGTAATAAACAAGCACTTTTGTGTACTCACACTTTGCTAAACACTAGAGATACAAAGAAAGGCAAAGACCTGCTCCTTGCCAAGGAGTCCACAATCAGATGGCAAAGACAACCTGTACTTACATACCAGATACATAGAATAGATGGAAGGCCATTTTAGAGGAAAGGTCCTAGACATCAAGGGGGCATGGAAAGGTTTCATATGGAGGGTAGCATATGGGCTGAGATTTGAAGAAATCTGGGAGACAGAGGTGAGGAGTGAGAGCATTCCAATCATGGACAACTGCCAGGTAAAAGGTACCATTGGGAAATAGAGTATAATGTGCAAAGAACAGCAAGAACCCCACTATAGGTGGATTGTAGAGGATGGGGAGCACAGCAAAGGGGAAGACAAATGAGAGGGAGCCAGGTAAGAAAGACTTAGAAGGCCAAGACAATTTTGCATTTGATCCAAGGTGACCAAAGGTCTCTTAGTTGCCAAATCCAATGGCCTTTTCTCAGTCCTTGTTCTCTTTCACATCTTTGCAGCCTTTGATACTATTGGTCATTCTCTCCTTTGCACATTAAGATCTCAGGACACCTCTCTCTCATGGTTCTTTTCCTACCTCTCTGACCACTCCTCTTCTGTCTCCTTTGCTGGTCCTCTTCTAATCAGAGGCATCCTTTTGCCTGCTGTTCTGGATCCTCTGCTCTTCTCCCTCTGTATTACTTCACTTGGTGATCTCATCAGTTCCGATGGATTTTATGACCATCTGCCTGCTGACATTCTCAAATCTACCTCTCCTCCCCCAGCTTCTCTACTGATTTCTAATTTTGCATTTCCAACTGTCTTTTTAGACTTTTTGAACTGGATGTCCATGAGATATCTTACCAATATCATACCAATAACTTGGTATGTCTAAAATTGGACCTATTATATTTACCCCTAAACCCTCCCTACCTTCCCATTTATTATAGTGGGTACTGCCGTCTTCCCACTCCTCCAATCTCACAAGTTAGGAGTTATCCTAGACTTCTCACTATCTCTCATCCCTCATATCCAAGCTGTTCCCAAAGTCAGTCAACTTCACTTTTGTAGCATCTCTCAAATGTGTCCCCTTCTCTCCTCTGACACTGCACCCACTGTGGTGCAGGCCCTGCTGGTAGGTCTACCTGCCTCAAATTTTCCCCCACTCCAATCCATCCATCATTCGACTACAAGAGTGATTTTCTACCTAAATTGCAAGACTGATCATGATCCCATCCTTCCTCCTCCATTCAACCCCCACATACACACCCAGTAAACTTCAATAGTCCCATATTGCCTTCAGGGTAAGATACAAAATTCTCTGTTTGGCATTATCCAAAGTCCTTCATAACCTAACCTTTTCCTGCCTTTTGAGTCTCATACTTTATACCTTGACATATGATTTTGAATCCCCTAGCTTTTCCATCAACAAGACACTCCACTGCCCAGCTCTAGTCATTGTGTTTGTCCCAAATGTCTAGGGTGTTCTTCCTCCTCTGATCCAGCTACTGACTCCCTGGTTTCCTTTAGGTCCCAATTAAAATCTCGCCATTTACAGGAAGCTTCCCCAACCCATCTCCTTGAGAGCAGAGACTGTCTTTTGGCTCGTTTTGTATCCCTGGCACTTAGCATAATGCCTAGCACACAGTAAGTGCTCAATAAATGTTTATTGATTGATGCTGGAAGTAATAGAAACCCACCACAGTTTATTGAATAAAGAACATGATCAGATATGTGTCTTTTGAAATTCATTTGACAGCTGAATGAATAATAGATTCAAATAGGGAAATGCTTGAGGCAGAGAGGTCTACTAGCAAACTCTTACAAAAGTCCAGATATGAGATGTTAATAGTCAGCCCCAGGTTGATGGCATTTGAATGGAGAAAAGAGGAATTGTAAAGGTGGACATGACAAGTTTTGGGTAACATATATGGAATGTGAGTGTCTATAGTGTGAATGTTGTGTTTGGGACCTTCAATATGAACAGGCAATTTTCTAAGAGTGAAAAGTTTGAGAAGGAAATAATGTTTTGGATGCGTCAAGTTTACCATTTAGCTTTGAAAATTTTTTTGGGTTTTGTCCTAGCAGGTCTACTTATTTTTTTTAGCTTGCCTGCGTATGAAAGAATCCTACATTTCTTTGTCTCCCATAACTCCCTGCTTCAGTACACTTCGATTGATTACCACAATGTTAACAACACAATCATAGAATTACCAATTTAGTCCCCCTCTTCCACTACCATCCCCCCACCCTCACCACAATTTGTCTGCCTCTTTGCCTGTAAAATTTCTCATCTGGATGATATATTTTAGTGATTCAATAGCTCTGTACATATTTAGTCTCTTTACCAATGCTGAACATAACTTCTCTATATCTACACAGCCTTTCTAATTGTCCAGTTCTCTCCAGAAATCCTCCACAAAGGATCAGCCCAATTCATTGAAGGCCTTGTCTTCCATTATGTGATGGCAGCACTTGGACTATCCTTGTAGTATATCCTCACTCTCACTCCATGACCAGCCAGTATCCATTTGGGGTTATATCTGTTACTGAATCTTGCATAATTTTCACATATAGATGCCAAGAAAATGATAATTAGGCTACAAAGAGCACCTACAAACCAAACTTCAAATGAGTTGGTAGCCTAGTGATAGAAAGCTTCATGTTGTGGGAAACCCCATACTCTAACCAGATCCAGCAGAAACATAGGCAGTTGAGAAGCAAAGATTTCGGATAAACCTGTAGGAGGAGAGGATTTCCCTATCAGTCATGACTACAGCTTTCTACAGGAGGATACTCCCAAATCCAATGAATGTTATCAAAAATATTATCTTCCAATATGAAAGCGATAAAGAAAGACAGGCTGATTGTAATTAGGTTTTTTTTTTCTGTTTCTGACTCATAATATTACCTCATTGTTTTGAGTCAATATAGTTATCCTATAGGAGCAACTGGGAAGAAATTTCCCCTTCACATTAATTTTTAATTCAAGTAATTTTGTTTAAAAACCTCCTTCCTTCTTCTACAGCTTATTACTGGCACATGTGCACCTGTGGAAGATTATGCAACAAAATGTTTGGCATAAGAGTCGACAATGTTGAAATATGTAGTGAGCAAGCTCAGTTCTGCATGGCTGACTTGGTTATTTCCAATATCACTGTAATATTAAAAAAGTAATTACTATTTGCTTTCTTGTATCAAACCATGTATGAAGAAAAATGGAGTTTAACCTCTATCCACTCCTGAAAGATTTTTAATATAGTCCCTTGGAGTCTCCATCTTTGCATTTTATATTAGTCCTCATTATTAGCAAATGGGAACACAAAAATATTAAATTAATCTCTTTATTTTCTTTGAATAGATCATATTGCTTTTGGCCAAAGACCATTAAAAGATTGATGAAGCAAACTGTATTTGCAGTATAAGCCTTGGATTGACTTGAGGAGATAGACTGAGTTCTTGAGTGTGAAAACAAAGACTATCACAGATGTCTGCCCATGCAAAGAGTCAGACCATCCTTTTCTGTGATTTAATGTTAGTGTTTAAAGTCATTGCTTGTTAGGGCAAGGCAGTGATACTGGATTTGGAAGTTTGTGCTAATACAATTAATTCTCTTCTTGGTCTTACTAAGCTGGAAAGGTTTTGTGTGAAGGCTCAGGAATGAATGCTAATTTCTCAAGATCAAAGTGAGTAGAGAGGTTTGTCCAGTAGATCAGCAATGGGTGATGGAATGATTCACATCCAGGTGATGAATTCTGCTATTGTAATAATAGCACAATGGTACAAATGGTCACAGTACTCAAATAGAAGTTTTTGACCATCTTTAAATACTAATTCCTGAACTTTTATTTGAAAGTTCCTTGTTCAACAAACAGTTTAGAAATTACTGACTTTATTAACTGTGAGGTTCTCACTACAGATGAAAGCATTAGCTCTACTTTACACAGGCATGATCAAGATGGAGAAATAACTATATTTCCCAAGATGACAAATGTTCATTAGACGAATGAATTCAACAATCCCCATAAGGTGATGTGTTTTACAGTGCAGACTGGTTACATCATGGAAGTTAACTATGAGATGAAATAATTATAGACTTTACTGTGATTTATGGCCAGGATGAAGGGAAAATTATCCAGGGTACCTTGAGACTCCTGTGAGTGATAATTATTGCTTGAGGCAAACCAATCTGGGCACTACATAGAAATAAAGACAGGCAGGTGAATAGCAAGTACTTGGCAACAGATTCTGACAGTAACACATTTCAAACAAGGTGGTCAAGACTTCCTCTAATAAATGCTTAAAACTTCCCCATTCTCTCTGAGGAAAGAATCTGGGGCTGGATGTACAGATGTGTGAATCAGCTGTAGTTGGACTAATACTTGAACTTATCACAAGCAAGAGGATATACAGCACAAAGAATAGGGATTCCAGGACAGAGCCTTGGTGTGATGCCTACAGTTAATGAACTGACATAGAAGAAAATCCAGCAAAAAAAACCTGAGAAGTAGGCAGCCATATAGGAGAACCAGGAAGCATTAAGAAGCATTAAGCATCTCCTGATGCTATAGGAGAAGAGGGTTATCACCAGAAAGAAGTGCTTCAGAGAGGTCAAGGACGATCGAGACTGGAAGATTTTACACATAGATAATTATTGGCAACTTTGGAGAGGGTAATTTCAGTTGACCAGTGAGGCAAAAAAGCAGATTACAGAAGGTTTAGAAGACAGGGAGAGGGCGATAAATGGGAGCAGGAGGCAGAAAGGGAGAGGGAAGGTACCAATTGCAGATGGCTTTTTCAAGGAGTTTTGAGATATAAAGAAATATAAGACTATAGGTAATTGAGTGGTAGGATCAAGTAATGGACTTTTTTGAGGATGGGAGGGGAAACTTTAATTTGCTTATAAGTAACAGGGAAGGAACCAATAAAGATAAGAGAGTGAGGGTGAAAGTGGGGGCAATTTGTAGGATAGATTAGGAAGGGACCACATCATTAACGCACGTAGAGTAGTTTTTACCCGACTCTGGTATTAAGGGAAAGACAATAGAGAAAGCTATGCCTGAAGAATTTGAAAAGAATAGAAGAAAATGATCCAGTTCTTTATGACTGTCTTATGAAATGAGGAGAAGGGGGAGCTAGGAAATTATCATATTTAAGGCATCATGACTATGTTTGTTGAAGTCCCCAGCTACAGTGTGGGGGGAGGGGTTTGGGAGGAAAGATTATGATCCAGATGTTAAACTGGATAAACTCAAGGACCCCCGCATACACAGGAGGACCTGCTGTACAGGTTCTTAGATCAACTTTTCTAAAAGAAAACAATTTTTGAGGGGTCAACAATCTACTTTAATCAAACATATATATCATTCACTTAGTTCAGGGGAAAAAGACAGCACCCTGAACTTCAGAGAAAACACAAACAGAAATTACAAGCAGAAATTACAAACAGAAAGACCAACAGACGGGGCTTCCAACTGTCTGACCATAGACAACATATACATAGTTACCACAGAGAGAAGGACCAACATCTGGGTTTTCAAAACTTTAACTGCTACCCAGAGACTCATCTGGCACACCAATCTTCTTCCAAAAAACAAGTCTCAAAATAAAACCTCACCTCAAAGCTGGTGGGCAAGACCTTGGTGACCCAAGGTCTCATTAGAAATTAATAAAAGGTATCTGAGGTCTATTAATAGGCAAGGAAGATCTTTAACTCTTTTCCCCACCCACCATTAATCTTACATTAACATTACAGTAAAGAGGGAGAATAACCTGGGTGCTGAGAGGTGGAGGTAGTTATATATGCCACAGAATCTGGACTGCTTCATAAATTCAGATTGAACAAATAGTAAAGGAAGAGGGCTTATGGAATAAAGATGGTAGGAGAAATTCTAGGAGAGATAGGTAGTGACATTGGGGAGCAAAGGAGCATTCTGACCATTATTCATGACCAGCAATTGTTGAGAAGGAAAAATTCCTGTTCTGGGGGGATGAGTATAAGAGAAAGTATAGCTAGTACTAGAATACACAGTGAGAAAAGTGGTATCTCTGGAGGGAGAAAAGCCTTGTTGAATGCGGAAGATGGAAGGGCTAAGAAAGTAGTTCAAGATGAAGGAACTATGTTAATTATGTAGCAGGTAATACCAGAAGGAACAATGGAAGGGAACAATTGGGTGGATCTGGAGTGGGACAGTGAGGGGGTAGAGATGAGGTGCATGGGGACAAGTGAGCAGTAAACTTTGAATGAGAGAAGAGGGAGTACATGCAAAAAATGTTGATATTGTGGATGAAGTCACTTTACATTACTAGGCCTTACTTTCTTTATCTATAAAATAATGGGATTGAATTTAGTAATCTCAAAAAAATCCTTCCTACTCAACAGATAAGTGAAGTTAAATTCCCAGGAAGAAATAAAAATGTATTGACTTAAAAATCTTGTGAGAATAAAAATGGCTGATATGTGGGCAGCAACAGCAGGGAAAATGACAAAAGTGTCTCATTGGTCTGGATCTCAGAGCACAGCTATTCTCACCTGTATCTAACAGAGGAATTCCTCAACCACAGTCCAAAGTAGCAATCATACAGGCACTACTTGGCAACCTTCAAGGTGGCTATTCCACTTGTGGGTGACTATTAGGCCAAACTTGCCTCTGTATTGAAAGAGGGAGGGAACATAAATATCTCACGAACTCCACATTGAAAGAACCAGTTCCCTCATGGAGAAGCTGTGTGAGCTGAAACAGCATCCTGACTGGGCCTACTCCTCCCTTTGGAATGCCTTGGTCTTTACTCCATGCTGACTTCCCCAGCCTTGAATTTGCCTTGTCAAGGATATTTCATGCCCCCTGTCTCCCCAGGGATTTA
This sequence comes from Notamacropus eugenii, assembly GCF_028372415.1. Classification (NCBI taxonomy): domain Eukaryota; kingdom Metazoa; phylum Chordata; class Mammalia; order Diprotodontia; family Macropodidae; genus Notamacropus; species Notamacropus eugenii. The sequence continues at coordinate 8,646,775 of NC_092874.1, forward strand.
TTGAGTCCCTTCAGACTCTGATTTTATCCAGCGCAAAATCTTATAGGCACAGACATTGAAAATGTATATGATATACTCTTTCCCAAGGTGGATTCCATGAATTCCTACCCCATAGCTGAAAGACTATAGTGTCTACATGCCTGCAGAATTCTAAATTTTCTTTTTTATGTCAGGAAGAATAAGGGAAATTGAGAATTATGAGTAGCACCCCCATCCTGGTAAAGGACAAGGCTATCCACCAGCACCCAAGCTGTACATCATGCTGCCATGATAAATATATGGGAGTGGAATGGAATGGGATGTTTCTGGAGGAGAAAGCACTATTATCAGTGCTGAGATGTTTGATGAGACCACCCCATGTTTTTTCCTTTAGAATATCTCAATTATGGATTAGATGGATTTAGATGAATGTAGGAAGACTTTATGGATTTAATTTGATTTCATTCCACAAGCATTAATTAAGTGCCTCACATGTGCCAGACACTGTATCATGGGCTATGGGTACAAAGGTACAAATACAAAAATGGCAAAGTATCTGCCACCCAAGAGCTTACAAGGGAAGATCCCGATTATACAATAGAAGGAATGTGGATTCTGGAATCGAAGGGTCTGGATTCATATCCTGCCAATAATGCTTATTATCTATGTGACTGGTCATGTTACAGACCTTTGGGGGCCTCATTTCACTCATCCATAAAATAAGAGAGTTAGATGAGATAGCCTGAGACTCCTTCCACTTCTAAATCTAGGAACTTTTGTACACAAGTTGCTAAATATACAGAGAGACAAAATAAATACAAAGTGAAGGAAACATTTCCAACTGGGGCTGAGAAAGGCCTGGATTTCCTAAGAAGGAATTTCTTTTGACACAGTTAATTTTCTGTGCCTTTTCCCACTGTGTTCCGATGTGTCCCTTTCCCAAGGATCTGATGTAACGTGGCACTGCTCTGCATCATTTTCACATGGCAAGGAGTCAGTGTGTTCTGGTAAGGGGTGAGTCTGTCATGATTGAGCTTTTCAGGGACAGTTTTCATTATATTTTTGATGTGACCCATGGCCTCAGTCTCTGGCCCAACACTGTAAGGGTGTGCTGTGAGGGGCCAGTTATAGCAGATTATTCTAATAACCAGAGCCACAGGTGAACCCAGTCCATTGGGATGGAAGCCTGGCTCCAGCCCCTCCTGCCTAAGGAGTGACTACATCTTTGCTTCTTGGGGTGGTTGCTGTCACACCCTTGCTACAGAGAGAGAAGATCCAGACACTTCCTGTTTGGGTCTCCAAGGGCTGGACCTAAATGAAGCACAACTCATAAAGCTTGAGAGGAAGGTTAGGAAAGGGCTGGCCAGCAGAATGTGAACAAGAAAACACTTATTGAATAAGAAACCCTTTCCCAGTCTGGGTTGGAACTAACTCATTTCCATTAAATAATGTTATCCTAGGATACTAAAAATAAGCTTGTGTAGGAGAGCTCAACAAAGGACAGGGAGGGGAAGAAAAATGCTTTTTCTAAACAGTCCTCAACATTAAGGCTGTATACAATCTTAGCCCTGGCACTATCTCTATTAATCTGGGTGTTACAGGATATATTTTATAGACTGGCTACCTCAACTTTCTTGGTCAATGAGCTTTTACCAAATACAAGGCTCTGTTTTGTGTAACCATTGTGGGTTCAAGGGTGTTGTCACTTTTGTTGGCCAAAAACAAAACAAACAAACAAAAATAACAAGGTGACTTCACTAAGAACCTGAAGCCTATCCTTTAGTGTCAGCAGCAGAAACTGAGTCAAGGTCCTTGGTAAAGCTTCAAAGTCAATGTCAATGCTTCATTTCACCTCAGTCCTCAGACTGCTAGATAAAAATGTCTAGTGTTCCCGACAATGTGGCTTTAGCAGGCCCTTCCCACCACCAGCAGCCTAGTACAAACCATTTGATGACTCCCTTTTCTTCCCCTTCTGCCTACAGTTCATTATGTCTACCAGTGTCAGATTCACCCAATGCCCAGAGCTGATCTCATCATGCTGTCTCTCAAAACTCTTAGATGGCTCCCCATTACCTATGAAGTGAAACCCAAATTCCTCTCCCTCTAAATAAGCATCAATCAATATGCACTTATTAAGGACCTGCTCTGTGCTGGGCACTATGCTAGGTACTTAGTATATAAAGACAAAGTGAATCCCTGCCCTCAAGAGACTTAAATTAAAAATGCAGAACAACATGGAGAAGCATCACTAATAGGGTACCCCTGGGGGTGCTTCTATTTGTATCCTCTTTCATTTTTGTTGGTGACCTGCATTACTGAGTAGGTGGCAGTCTCAAACATGAAGAAGAAAGATTGAGAGGAATTGTTAAGAAGCTGGTTGACAGGCAGGAGCCAACAAGTTTGACTGGGTAGAACCAAGGTCAAGTATGAGATGAAATTTAACAAGGATGGATATAAAACAGTTATCCTTATGATTACCCAGATAGAAGAATAGAGATATACAGCAAGGCAGTAGATCTTGGAGAGGGCATGGTGGAATCCCAAGGATTTTCTAGTTCAAGATCAGTAAATAATATCATGGCAGATAATGGAAAAGAAAGTCAATTTGATTTCAGAGATCAACAAGAGAGGTATCATATCTAAGAAGGGTGTTAGTTCCCTTCCAATCTGACCCAATCTAATCATACTTGAAGTATTTATTATGTTCAGTTGAGGGCATCATATTTTAGGAAGGACATTGATAAGTCAGGTCAAATCAATAAGCATTTTTAAATGCCTAATATGTTCTAGACTCTGTTCTAAGGCTTGAGAAGCTGATAGCATCCAGAGGAAGGCAGGCAAGGAGCAGAAAGGACTTGAGGCCAGATGATGCTTCCAATGTTGTTTTGTCTTCATGTACCCAATGCTTTTGGTGAAACAAAGTGTCTTACACATAGTAGGTTCTCAATGATGCTTGAATTGAAGGAGGCATATTTGTTTCAAAGAAAAGAAATGGGGGGGCGGGGCAGGAGGGAGAGAGAGTCAGGTACAAAACTGGGAGATGGAGAAATGATTAGGCTGGTTTTCCTCATTTCCAGAGGATCAGTGCAGTTTCCAGGTCACTATAAGCAAATAATTCCTAAAAAGCAAAGTTGTGCAAAAGTGGGAGAGGCTATTTCAAGAGGGCAATAATAAGTAATAGGTATATATTACTTCAAGATTTGTGAAATATGTTATATTATCTCATTTACAACAATCCATGAACTAAGGATTACAGGTATTATAAAGTGCAAAGAAGGTGTTGACCTGAAACCTCAGCCAGGGGAGGAGGGAATAGTTCATCCTTCTGTTTTCTTCCATTTCTAACAGTGACTTGAATTAAGGTTTAATGGGGTGGAGGAGGAAGCAGAACCAAGGTTAGAGGCAACAACCAAGCTGAACTCTCTCAACATTCATTTCAGAACAATTTTAAAATAATACTACAAATCATATTATGAAGTGGTAAAGCCAGGAAAAGGTCAGAGTGTGACTTCTTTTGGCCTAAGAAAACTTAGGAGAGCTGCAGGAGAAGTGCGGGGTGGAGGCCTGCTTCAAGTGCACACATAGGATGCAGCTGCTTCAGGAGTCCAGAGATGGTAAGGGGGTCACGCAGCTGCTTGGAAAGAGGTTACAGGGGACCCATTGCTGGCACCGGGTATAGGTGGTACTGATTGGCAATGCTATTGTCTATACAGAATTCTAGATTTCAGTTCCAGAGGAGAGGAACTCTCCTGGTTGCTTCCAATGCAGCATGGACCCTGAGTTCCAGGACTAAGAGAAGGGCTAGTTCTTGTAGTTGCAGGGAATCAGGGACTCTTCCTGGATAAAAACCAAAGCACTGAATAAAAGAAAATTTACTATACCTTTCCCTGGATCACACTACTTTGAAAGAAATAAAAGTTTGCAGACACTCAGAATGAGATATGAAAATTGCAAAACAAAAAGCCTGAAGCCTGGAATAGTGCCTCCCTACCCTCAGGACAGCAGAGACCAGCATTAACATAAAGTTCAAAATCAAGAAATAGACTGGGGATAAAGATGATCACACAATCAAAATTAACTTCACTTTAAAAAGCTTCTTCAGTGGTAAGGAAGACCAAGACATAAGCTAAGAACATGAAAACAGAGGGGCGGAGCCAAGATGGCGAAGTAGAAAGACGCACATACACATAGCTCCGAACCCACAAAACACAGAACGGCAGAGGGGACTAACCCAGGGCGAATTCTGCACCCAGAGACCACGGAATATTGGAGCGAGGGAGATTTCTGTTCCAGAGAGACCTGCAAACCTCTCGCGGGGGATCCTTCGCCGTGGACTGGGCGCCGGGGCGAGAAGCAGAGAGCAGCCCTACCGCGGCAGCAACAACGTGGAAAGAAGATACGAGAGGGCTGCGAGACGGGATCTCCAGCGGCCACGCGGGTCCCCCCACCCACAGAGGGACCTGCAAACCTCTCGCAAAAGGTCTGTTGCGCTGCAGACGCGGCACCCAGCCCGGACCTGCGGCGGCGGCCTCGGCTCTGAGAGGCAAAGTTCTAAGAGGGCTCCGGAGGAGGGATCTTCATCAGCGGCACAGGCCCCCCCACCAACAGGTGACTGACGGGGGTAGGTGAGAGAGTCTCTTTGGCTGGTTGAGAGGGGAGTGAGGTGCCCCCATGGCTCAGGCCCCCCCGGGAGGTGGGGACTGAGAGGTGGCTGCGGACTGCGGATCCCCAAGTGGGCGGGAGCCTGGATCCATTGTGGAAGGTCTGTGCATAAACCGCCTGAGGGAATTGAGCCAGAGAGGCGGCCCTGCCCCTGACCACCTGAATTTAATTTAACACAGAATAACAGCCCTGCCCCCCGCTAAAAATCCTAAGGTGGGAAGCAGCATTTGAATCTCAGTCCCCAAACGTTGGCTGGGAGGAGTAGGAGGCGAGGTGGGTGTGAGGAGAACATTCAGAGTTCAGGCCACTAGGTGGAGAATATGCCAAGAAAAGGGAAAAGAAATAAAACTATCGAAGGGTACTTTATCGGAGAGAAAAAAACACTTCCGCCCCTCCTTTCTGATGGGGAGGAACAATGCTTGCCATCAGGCAAAGACACAGAAATCGAGGATTATGTGTCCCAGCCCACCCAATGGGCTTGGGCCATGGAAGAGCTCAAGAGGAATTTTGAAAATCAAGTTAGAGAGGTGGAGGAAAGACTGGAAAGGGAAATGAGAGGGATGAGGGAGAAGCATGAAAAACAGATCAGCTCCCTGCTAAAGGAGAACGAAAAAAATCTTGAAGAAATTGGCACCTTGAGAACTAGCCTAACTCAGCTGGCAAGGGAGGTGCAAGGGGCCAATGAGGAGAAGAATGCTTTCAAAAGCAGAATTAACCAAATGGAAAAGGAGATTCAAAAGCTCACTGAAGAAAATAGATCTTTCAAATCTAGAATGATGCAGATGGACGCTTTGGACTTTTCGAGAAAGACAGATATCTCAGAACATACCGCGCAGATTCGAAAAATGGAAGATAAGGTGAAATATCTTATTGGAAAAACAACTGACCTGGAAAATAGAATCAGGAGAGACAATGTAAAAATTCTGGGACTACCTGAAAACCATGATCAAAAGAAGAGCCTAGACATCATCTTCCATGTAATTATCAAGGAAAACTGCCCTGAGATTCTAGAACCAGAAGGCAAAATAAATATTCAAGGAATCCGCAGAACACCGCATGAAAGAGATCCAAAAAGAGAAACTCCTAGGAGCATTGTGGCCAAATTCCAGAATTCCCAGGTGAAAGAGAAAATATTGCAAGCAGCTAGAAAGAAACAATTCAAGTATTGTGGAAATACAATCAGGATAGTACAAGATCTGGCACCTTCTACATTGAGGGACAGAAGGGAATGGAATAGGATATTCCAGAAGTCAAAGGAAATAGGACTGAAGCCAAGAATCACCTACCCAGCAAAACTGAGCATAATACTTCAGGAAAAAAAATGGTCTTTCAGTGAAATAGAAGACTTTCAAATTTTCCTGATGAAAAGACCAGAACTGGAAAGAAAATTTGACTTTCTAACACAAGAATGAAGAGAACCATGAAAAGGCGAACAGCAAAGAGAAATCATAAGGGACTTACTAAAGTTGAACTGTTTACATTCCTACATGGAAAGACAATATTTATAACTCTTGAAACATTTCAGCATCTGGGCACTGGGTGGGAGTACACACACACACACACACACACACATGCACACACGCACACATACATAGAGACAGAGTGCACAGAGTGAATTGAAGAGGATGGGATCACATACTAAAAAAAAAATGAAATCAAGCAGTGAGAGAGAAATATTGGGAGGAGAAAGGGAGAAGTTATATGGGGCAAATAATCTCTCATAAAAGAGGCAAGCAAAAGACTTATTAGTGGTGGGATAAAGAGGGGAGGCAAGAGAAAAACATGAGGTCTACTCTCATCACATTCCACTAAAGGAAAGAATATAATGCACACTCATTTTGATAGGAAAACCTATCTCATAATACAGGATAGTGGGGGACAGGGGCACAAGCAGGATGGGGGGGAGGATAGAGGGGAGGGCAGGGGGAGGAGAATGCAATACGAGGTCGACACTCATGGGGAGAGAAAGGACCATAAGAAAAGAGAAGTAATGGGGGACAGGACAGGATGGAGGGAAATATAGTTAGTCCTATACAACACAACTAGTATGGAAATCATTTGCAAAACTAAACAGATATGGCCTATATTGAACTGCCTGTCTTCCAAGGGGAAGGGATAGAGAGGGAGGGAGCCAAAGAAGTTGGAACTCAAAGTGTTAGGACCAAATGTAATGTTCTTACCACTGGGTAACAAGAAATACAGGTTAAGGGGTCAAGAAAGCTATCCGGCCCTACAGGACAAAAGAGAAGATGGAGACAAGGGCAGGGAGGGAGGATAGAGGAGAGAGAAGATAGGTCACAGGGGCAATTAGAAAGCTTGGGTCTGGGGGGGGGGGAGGGGAAAAAAGGGGAGAAAATTTGTAACTCAAAAATGTCTGAAAATAAATGTTAAAAGTTTAATAAAAAAAAAAGAAGATGAAAACAATAGGAAAAAATATCCCCAACCCAAAAAATATTCTTCAAAGAAAAATGCTATTTATATTTAAGTTCAAAAAAGATTTTCCTGATGATATAAATAAATGAGTGCCACTGGAAAAAATAGGGGAAAATGAGAGTGTTGCAGTAAAATTATGAATCAGTATATACTGAAGAAAAAGCAGAATTGACCAAAAAGAAAAAAAGAAGATATAAAAAAGTTCACTGAAGATCATAATTCCTTAAAATTAGAATCAGGCAAGCTGAAGTTAAAAACTCCATGAAACACCAAGAAAAAGTAAACAAAGTCAAAGGAATTGGAAAAAAATGTACAGAAATGTGAAAATCTCATTGACTTGAAAAATAGATTGAGGAGATATAATTTAATAATGACAGGACAACCTGAAAGCCATGATTTAAAAAGTAGCCTCAACATTGTATTTCAAGAATATACATATGTAGATATAGATATACCTGCCCTGATATTGCAGAACTAGAGGGCAAAATATAAGTTGAAAGAATCCAAGGATCATCTCCTGAAAGAGATCCCAAAATGAAAAATTTCAGGAATATAATAGCCAAATTTCAGGGCTTCCACGACAAGCAGAAAATATTGCAAGCAGTAAGAAAGAAATTATTCAAATATCATGGAGTCACAATCAGATCACACAAGAATTAGCAGCTTCTACATTGAGGGAGCAGAAGACTTGGAATATAATATTCTGGGAAGCAAAGGAACTAGGATCAAGCCCAAAAAAAATCTGTGCAGCAAAACTGATTATAATCCTTTGGGGGAACATGGATATTTAACAAAATAGAGGACTTTCAACCACTCCTGATAAAAACACCAAAGCTGAACCGAAAACTTAACTTCCAAATATAAAACTCAAGAACAGTATAAAAAGGTAAACAGGAAAGAGAAATCATAAAGGAATCAATAAAATTAAAATGTTTAAATTTCTAGAAGGGAAGATGATAACTGTAACTGGTAAAAATTTAGTATTACTAGGACAGTTAGAAGGAATGTTGACAGAAAGGCGGCATGGGTATGAGATGACTGTGATGGAATATTAAAACAATATAAGATTACAGGGGTGATAAGAGATGCACTGAAAAAAAGGGAGAGGGAAATAAAGAAAATTAGCTCATATAAAAGAAGTGTGAAAGGAAGAGCTTTTACAGTGGAAGGGGAGATGGGCAGCACTGGTGGGCAAAGCTTGAACCTTACTCTCATCATAATTGACTCAAAGAGGGAATAACATACACACTCAATTGGGTATAGAAATCTATATTACCCCACAGGGAAATATGAGAGAAAAAAGATAAGAGAAGGGGAAAGTGGATACAGGAGGGAGGTCAGAAGAAAGGAGTAGTTGTCAGAAGCAAAACAGACTTTTGAGGAGGGACAGGATAAAAGGGCAGAGAAGGATGAATAGGAGGAAGTAGGATGGAGGAAAAGACACAGTCAATAATCATAACTGTAAATGTGAATTGGATGAACACACCCATAAAATGGAACTAATGAATCATAAACAAGGATTCAACAATTTGTTGTTTATAAGAAACTAACTTGAAATAAAGAGACATTAATAGAGTAAAAATAAGAGATTGGAGCATAGACCAATGACTCACACTGTACACAACAATAAAGTCCAAATGGACACATGTTCTAGGTATAAAGATTGATAAGATGGCCTAGCCCTACCAGATCACAAATTATATTATAAAGCAGAAATCATCAAAACCACTTGGTACTGGCTAAGAAATAGAGAGGTAGACCATTGAAATAGGTTAGGTACTCAAGATACAGTAGTCAATGAATATAGCAATCTGCTGTTTGATAAACTCAAGGACCCCAGCTTCTGGAATAAGAACTCGCTGTTTGACAAAAACTGCTGGAAAAACTGGATAACAATGTGGCAGAAACTGGGCATTACATCGAAAAGGTTTTACACACACAAACCCAATGCAACTAAGATTAGAAGGGAAGCAGAAAACTAGGAAAGAATTTTTGCAACTAGTGTCTGTGATAAAGGCCTCATTTCTAAGATATATAGAGAACTGAGTCAAATGTACAAGAATACAAATTGTTCCCCAATTGATAAATGGTCAAAGGATATGAACAGGCTGTTTTCAGAAGAAGAAACTAATGCTACCTTTCATTTTTCATTTCATATGAAAAAGTGCTCTAAATCACTATTGATTAGAGAGATGCAAATCAAAACAGTTCTGAGGAACATATCACATCTATCAGATTGGCTAACATGACAAAACAGGAAGATGATAAATGCTGGAGAAGATGTGGGAGAGTTGGAACACTAGTTCATTGTTGGTGGAGTTGTGAACTGATGCAACCATTCTGGAGAGCAATTTGGAACTATACTCAAAGGGCTACCAAAATGTGCATACCCTTTGACCCAGCAACATCACTTCTAGGACTGTATCCCAAAGAGATCATAAAAATTGGAAGGGATCCCACATGTACAAAACTATTTATAGTAGTTCTCTTTGTGGTGACCAAAACTAGAAATCAAGAGAAAATCAGGGAAATTGCATCTTACCAAAAGGTACAATAGACAATAAAGGGACTTCAAAAAAGTTACAGTAAGTTTCTCTGATAAAGGCCTTTCTTATCTATATAGAAAATTGAGTCAAATTTATTAAAAAAAAAGGGGCCATTCTTCAATTGATAATTGGATATGAACACAGTTTTCAGGAGAAATCAAAGGTATCTATATCAAATGTAATAAATAAATGCAAATGTAAAAATAAAATAAAACATTGTAATAAGGAAATTATTTATTTAAATATTAATTTTATTTAAATTAAATTAATTAATAAAATAAAAAATATGAAATGTGTTTTAAATCACTATTGATTAGAAAACTGCAAATTTAAACTACTCTGAGAAAACAGCTCATACCTGTCAGACATGACAAATGCTGAAGGGGTTGAGGAAAAACAGGTACACTAATGAACAACTGGTATAGTAGTGCACTAGTTCAGCCATCCTGGAGAATAATTTGGAACTATGCCCAAAAGGCTATAAACTGTGCATACCATTTGACCTAGTGATACTACTATTAAGTTTATGTCCCAAAAGATCAAAGAACAAGGAAAAAGATCCATATGTAGAAAATATTTATATCAGCTTTCTGTGGTGATGAATTGGAAACTGATAGGATATCCGTCAATTGGGGAAGAGCTGAATATGTTGTAGTCTAGGATTGTGCTGGAATGTTGTTGTACTGTAAGACATAACAAGGGACTTGGTTTCAGAAAAATCTGGCAAGACATATGCACTGTTGCAAAGTGAAGTGATAAGAACTGAGAGACCATCGTGCACAGTAAATGCAATGTTGTTAAGATGTTCAACTGTGAAAGACGCGGCTACTCTGATCAATACAATCATCCAAGACAATCCTAAAGGATTCATGAAGACCAACTACTACACACCTCTAGAGAGAGAGCTGATTAACTCAGTGCAAGTGGAAGTATGATTTTCTCATCTTTTTTTGCAATGTGGCTTATATGGAAATATGTTTTGTATTATTTCACATGTTTTGTGATCATTCAGTTGTTTTAGTTGCTTCCAACTCTTTATGAATGAATTTAGGATTTTCTTGGCAAAGATACTGGAGTGATTTGCCCTTTTGTTCTCCAGATCACTTTACAGATGAGGAAACTGAGGCAAATGGTGAAATGACTTGCCCAGGGTCACACAGCTAGTAATTCTCTGAGGTCAGATTTGCACTCAGGAAGACAAGTCTTCTTGATTACAGGGCTGGCAATCTATGTGCTGTGCCACCCAGTGGTCAAACTTAATTTCTTGACCAGAAAAACAAACAAGCAAGCAAACATACCTATCAGGTTAAAGAGGTGAGATCCTAACCACTAGATCACCAGGGAGCAGCATACTTGACGACATTACTTGCCTTCTTAGTAGGTAAGGGTAAGAAGAAGGGAGGGAAGATGGAATTCATAATTTAAAAAAAAAAAGAAAAATTATGTAAATGAATATTAAAAAGAAAGATTTTAGGGGAAAAGAAGAGGTTTGAATATAAAGAGAAAAGGTTATTATTTCCTACAAAAATAAAGAAATTGAACAAAATGTAAGAATTGCAGTGGTAGACATATGGGTGAGCAAGATAAAGTTACTAGATCACTGGCCCGAGGATTTAGAACTTTAATCAAGTCAAGGCCACTAGAACCTAAGTTTTAAAATATGCAATATACTGAGAGCTTTCTACTTGAAAAATTAGAAAGGAAAAGTAAACCTGATTTCACAGAAATAAGAAATGACTTATGCGAATAGAAAATAGGTCAAGAAGCAGTAAAAATAAAGATTATCTATAAGACCTTATGCCAAGTAGCCTTCAGATATGGGGCAGTAAAAACACTGAGTAAAATAGGGTTTATCTTATGCCTCTGAGATAATATTAATAAGGATAAAACAATGATTTTTCTACCTGAAAAAAATAGTTGACATGTTCCAACATGAACATGACCACCTACACAACCTAGAAGGTATGAAGTCCCTTCCTAATCTGAGTTTCTACAGGGAGTTTGATGAGAACTTTCAATATTCTGACATCTAGATAATTAAAAATAGAGATATTTACATATGCATGTAGACACACAATATAATCAATATCAGATATATATATATATACATATATAAAATGCTTATTTATATGTGTGTGTGCATATATACATGTATGTCATGTGTGTATATATTACATATATCTGTGGATGTATGTCTACAAATGGATAGATCATGTATATGTACATATATATGTATTATAGCTGAAAGGGTTTTCTACTTTCCCTCAAAGTAATTCTAATTATACAGAGAGGAAGAACAAATCCCTTTCAGCTATAAAACAAGAATATAATATAACACAGTTTTGTTGTATTCCCCCATTAAAATGTGAAATCCTTAAGAACAATAACTGTTTCCCCTTTCAAAGGCAGCAAGGTGGCTAGAACCCTGGAACTGCAGTTAAAAAGAAGCGAGTTCAAATCCAGTTTCAGGCATTTAGTAGTTGTGTAACCCTGGACAAACCATTTAATCTCTGTCTCCCTCATTTGCCTCATTTATAACATGAGAACAATATTGATCTGAGGATCAAATGAGATCTGTAAAGTGCTTATAAAACCTTAAAGGACTATACGAATTATCATATTTTATCATCATCATCATTATCCACAGTGCACACCTTCTGATTCATCTCATTCATTCCACAATCTGCTTCCAAATCCTTTTTGCAATTTGATCTCCCATCACCTTACTTTTGCACCGTATGTAACCCTCAAAAAAATGACCTCTCCTCCTCTCTCTGGGTATATGCTTTTCTTGCCCACCTCTGTTCCTCCTCTGGGACAGTCTGGATCTGATTTCTGAAATGCCCTTTATCCATATCTACCTATTACAATCTTATACATCTGATATCACGCCCCAGCTCCAAAGCCATCAATTTCTACCTATTACAAAGCAGATGAGAAGTAATCTCTTTAGGCCAGCATTTAAAGCCTTCCATATTCTGAATCCTACCTTTTCAGACTTAACCTCTCCAGTTCCTGGATTCTTCGTCATGGCCAGACTGGTCCACCATCTGCTCGTTGGCATTCATGGCATGCCACCACCTAGTGGCACCTGAGATCTCGCCTCCCTCCTTTCCAGTGTCTCTCTTCCTTCAAGGCTCAGTTAGACTCCACCTCCTCCAGGAAGCCCACTCTCTTCCTTGAGACCCCAGCTGAAGGTGCTTTATTCCTTCTCTAATTATTCTGGTTCCTTTGCCTGTATTTTCCGTTTTTGTCTTACTCCTCCCTGTTTTCTGTTAATACAGAACTGTGGGGATGCCATATCTCCCATTCCCCCACCCAGGTTATGGAGTCACAGTCCTTGGGGACTGTGAAATAACAAGAACCCTTATTTCTAACATATTTACAGTCTTTGTGGCTAGCTCAGTGCTTAATGGTTTGTTAATTAATGGCTTTGAATCAGAATCCCACCACCTACATAAAGCTTCAGGAGTCTACAGCCATGATTCTGAGTGACAAGGCACTGAATGCCATGGTCAGACCCTCAGCCTACTGCAGATTCTAGAGAGAAGGTAGTACAAGACCCTCCATTGGTAGGACAAGATACATTACACTGAGACAGGACTGTGTCTACTGACCAAGTTTTATCTATCATCTATCTTTAGAGATGGCCCAAGTGACAGAGACATCACTTATGCTCCTGACACTGGACACCAATCAGGCCTATGTAGGGAAGTACTCACCTCATGGGGAGCCCCTGCTTACCACAACCACCATGGGCACACTTCCAAGTGCTACCTGACTCTCCTCAAACTCTCTGCCATAGGCTCTGCCATTGGACCAGTGGGAGTCCTCCAGGAGCAAAGCTCAGATTCTTCCAGATTCCACGAGCTGGCAAAAGACTGCCCCAGGTGGGAATGAGGTACTGCTGGTCCTCCAGCCTCCTCCCTGAAGTTGTTCCCTCTCCACCCCCATCGACCAGCTGTACCACCTTCCCTGGTCAGGCTCTCCTAAAACCTCCAGGCTCAAGTCATTTCTTGCCTCTAAACTCTCTGAGCTCTTCATACCTGAATGCAGTAGGTACATCCTCCTCTCTAAAATACTCATTTGTAGCAGCATCATGTTGTCTGCAGCAGGATGCTTTTACCTGGTCAATAGATGTAATGACTTATTTTTTAATTGAATAAAATTTTTATTCTTTTGATTCATATTCAATTTGCTAAACTTAGCAGACAGTGTGTACCATGCCCTCACATTCCTGAGTGTTCCCAAAATATACATCATGGGTTCCTTAAAGCTCCTTCTTAGGGACTTCCTTTTTTCCAATGTTATCTGAACCCTCACTATGGGGGAGAGAAGTACCTTAACTGAGTGTTTTAATAATATATACCCTGCAGACTGTTGTTCAAGGCCCTCCACAATCTTGTACCAAGACATCTTTGCAGTTTCACTTCGTTTTATTCCCCCACCCAGCATCTATTCCAAATTCTTGCAGAAGCTACACAATGCACTACTTTCTTATCTCTGCAGTGAGGTGGCACAATAGCTGGGGCACTTGGCCTGGAAGTCAGGAAGATCTGAGATCAAATTCATCCTCAGACACTTACCAGCTGTGTGACCTTAGCAAGTTACTTAACCTCTACTTGCCTCAGTTTCCTCAACTGTCAAATGAGAATAATACAACACCTACCTCCCAGGGTTGTTCTGAGAATCAAGTGAAAGAATTTTTATAAAGAGCAGTGCTTGGCACACAGTTGGCACTTAATAATTACTAGTTTCCTTTCTTCCTCTGTCTCGGGCAATCCTTTCATTCTCCAAGGCTCAGTTAAACTTTTATATGTTCTATTTTGTCTTCATACACTCTACCATGCCTTTCCCCACACACATACAAGTGCTCTTTCCTTTCTCAAATTCCACTGTTTTTACTTATCTACGTACACGTAGTAACCTTCAACACCACCTCAAAGTGTCCAGGGGTCATTTCTTTTGTTTTCATATTTGTTTTTTGTGGGGCAGAGAACAAATCTGGTCTTGGAATCTCAACTCTGTGGGGTCTTCCCCATTATGAGAATCTCTCTGCAGATTTTCGTTGTGTTGTTGCTTCATCATTTCAGTTATGTCTGACTCTTCATGACCCATTTAAGATTTTGTTGACAAAGATACTGGGGGGGTTTGCATTTCCCTCTTCAACTTATTTTATAGTTGAGGAAAATGAGACAAAGATCATCACCAATTCCTCTTTAACTTATAGGCTTAGGGAACTATTCAGGACTTGAATCTGGGTCTTCTCCGCTTTATTGCGCACTTTAGTACTCTCTTGCACACTTATTTTATGCCATGAATATAGTTGCCACTAAAGGAATGCTTGAATTTATTGAAACCTGTGCTACCACCATCATTAGTCTCCATCAAACACTTTTAACTGAACTGCATTTACTTCTTGTTTCTCCTCACACATGACATGTCATTTCCTGTGCCCAAGCCTTTGCATAGACCATCTCCAATCCCTCTTCACAGGACTCTCAGAAGCCAAGTTCCAGAGGATCTCCGGTCATGGGCCAGGTTCCTGCATCAGCCTCTCCTCTACCCCAGGGCTATCTTGGACTGATCATGTATATTGGTTGTATGTATGGAATTGTTCACTCCATAACAGGAACCGGGCCTGATTTGCTTTGTTTTTCTATCCTGAGTGGCCAGATACTGTGGCTGATGGATAGTTAGTGCTTCATGAATTCTTGTGGTTCAACTGATGTATTAACTTATTTATTGATAGGAGAGCATCTTAAAGGGCCTGGATTAGAGTCTTTCCCAAAATAGGCCAATGAGGTGGGGATGAGGAGAGAGACAGCATGATACCGTAGATAGGACTCTGAGCTTGAAGTTAGAAAGGCATAATTAAAAATTCCACTTCTGATAGTTACTGTCAGTGAACTTGGGCAGGTCATTTCACCCATCTATGCCTCAGCTTTCTCACCCTGAAAAGGAAAGAGTTGGACTGGACGCACTTCAGGATCCTTTAGAGTTCTAACTCTATGAACTTTTGATCAGATAAAGATAAGCAGACTGGAATTAAATACCATATAGAGTTCTGTGATACAGGAAAAATCAAGCTATGATAAAAAAAGACACCAAGACTATGAGTAACTGAAAAGCCAAGAACAGTCTCAGAGATAAAATGATGACCTCTTTTTCTTTTCCTTAATAATAATAATAATAAATAGCTCATATTTCCATAGTGCTTTAAGATTTGTGACACATAGAGCTAAAAGCACAAATGGTGGGAAAGAGGTTGGAGGGAAAAACACAGATTGTAATCATAACTGTGAATGTGAATGGAATGAACTCTCCCATAAAACAGAGACGGATAGCAGAATGGATTAAAAGCCATAATCCAACAATATGCTGCTTACAAGAAACACATTTGAAACGGGGGGATACACATAGGATAAAGGTCAAAGGATGGAGCAGAGTATATTGTGCTTCAGCTCATGTAAGAAAGGCAGGAGTAGCAATCCTAATCTCAGACAAAGCGAAAGCACAAATAGATCTAATCAAAAGGGATAAGGATGGAAACTATATCCTGCTAAAAGGCACCATAGACAATGAAGCAATATCATTACTAAACATGTATGCTCCAAGTGGTATAGCATCCAGATTCTTAGAGGAGAGGTTGGGGGAGTTGAAGGAAGAAATTGATAGCAAAACTATACTAGTGGGGGACCTCAACCTCCCCCTCTCTGAACTCAATAAATCCAACCTCAAAATAAACAAGAAAGAGGTTAAGGAGGTAAATAAAACTCTGGATAAGGTAGATATGATAGATCTTTGGAGAAAATTAAATGGGAATAGAAAGGAATATACCTTTTTCTCAGCGGTACATGGAACATTTACAAAAATTGACCATGTACTAGGACATAAAAATCTCACAATCCAGTGCGGAAAGGTAGAGATAATCAATGCATCCTTTTCAGATCATAATACATTAAAAATTACATGTAATAAAAAGCCATGGAAAGAGAAACCAAAAATCGATTGGAAACTAAATAATCTAATTCTAAAGAAGGGTTGGGTTAAAGAAGAAATCATAGAAACAATCAACAATTTCATTCAAGAGAATGACAATAGTGAGACAACATACCAAAACTTATGGGATACTGCAAAAGCAGTTATTAGGGGAAGTTTTATATCTTTGAATGCTTACATAAATAAAATAGAGAAAGAGGAGATCAATGACTTAGGCTTGCAGTTGAAAAAGCTAGAAAAAGAACAAACTGAAAATCCCCAAGTAAATACCAAATTAGAAATACTGAAAACCAAAGGAGAGATTAATAAAATTGAAATTAAGAAAACTATTGATTTAATAAATAAAACCAATAGTTGGTTTTATGAAAAAACTAATAAAATTGATAAACCTTTGGTCAATCTGATTAAAAAAAAGAAAGAAGAAAACCAAATTACTAATATTAAAAATGAAAGGGGTGAACTCACCTCCAATGAGGAGGAAATTAAAACAATAATTAGAAACTACTTTGCCCAACTTTATGCCCACAAATTCGATAATCTAAACGAGATGGATGAATATTTTAAAAAATACAAATTGCCCAGATTAACAGAAGAGGAAGTTGAATACTTAAACAACCCCATCTCAGAAAAAGAAATTGAACAAGCCATCAATGAACTCCCTAGGAAAAAATCTCCAGGGCCAGATGGATTCACAAGTGAATTCTATCAAACATTTAAAGAGCAGTTACTTCCAATACTATATAGACTATTTTTGAAAATTGGGGAAGAAGGAGTCCTCCCAAATTCTTTCTATGATACAAATATGGTTTTGATACCCAAACCAGAAAGACACAAAACAGAGAAAGAAAATTATAGACCAATTTCCCTAATGAATATAGATGCAAAAATTTTAAATAAGATTTTAGCAAAACGAATACAGCATCTTATCACGAGATTAATTCATTATGATCAGGTAGGATTCATACCAGGATTACAGGGCTGGTTCAATATTAGGAAAACTATTAGCATTATCGATCACATCAACAACAAAGCTAACAAAAACCACATGATTATCTCAATAGATGCAGAAAAAGCTTTTGACAAAATACAACACCCATTCCTACTAAAAACACTGGGGAACGCAGCAATAAAGGGAACTTTCCATAAAATAATAAGCAGTATCTATCTAAAACCTTCAGCAAGCATTATATGCAATGGGGATAAGCTAGATGCATTCCCAATAAGATCAGGGATGAAACAAGGTTGTCCTTTATCACCACTATTATTCAATATGGTACTAGAAATGTTAGCTGTAGCAATTAGACAAGATAAAGATATTCAAGGAATAAGAATAGCTAAAGAAGAAACTAAGTTATCACTCTTTGCAGATGATATGATGATCTACCTAGAGAATCCCAGAGATTCAAGTAAAAAATTACTTGAATTAATAAAGAACTTTGGCAAAGTTGCAGGTTACAAAATAAACCTACACAAATCTTCTGCGTTCCTATATATTAGCAACAAAGTCCAACAGCAAGAGATAGAAAGAGAAGTCCCATTTAAAGCTAGGGTAGACAGTATAAAATACTTAAGAGTCTACCTGCCAAAACAAACCCAGGGATTATATGAACACAATTACAAGACACTTTTTGCACAAATAAAGTCAGATTTAAGTAAGTGGAAAAACATTAGTTGCTCATGGGTAGGCCGTGCTAATATAATAAAAATGACAATTCTACCTAAATTAATATACTTATTTAGTGCCATACCAATTAAACTATCAGACAATTACTTTCTAGAGCTGGATAAAATAATATCAAAATTCATTTGGAAAAACAAAAGGTCCAGAATATCAAAGGGACTAATGAAAAGAAATGCTTGGGAAGGTGGCCTAGCGCTACCAGACCTCAAACTGTACTATAAAGCAGCAATTATCAAAACCACTTGGTATTGGCTAAGAAACAGAGAGGTAGACAAGTGGAATAGACTTGGCACTCAAGAAGCAGTAGGCAAGGAATATAGCAACCTTCTGTTTGATAAACCCAAAGACCCCAGCTTCTGGGATAAGAACTCATTGTTTGACAAAAATTGCTGGGAAAACTGGATAACAGTGTGGCAGAAATTAGGCATAGACCCATACCTGACACCGTACACAAGAATAAAGTCCAAATGGGTACATGATTTAGGTATAAAGACTGATACCATGAATAAACTGGAGAAGCAAGGAATAGTGTATTTATCAGATCTATGGAGAAGGGAAGAATTCTTTACTAAAAGAGAGATAGAAAGCATTATGAAATGCAAAATGGATAACTTTGATTACATTAAACTGAGAAGTTTTTGCACAACCAAACCCAATGCAACCAAAATCTGGAGGGATGTAGTAAACTGGGAAAGAATTTTTACAGCTAAGCTTGGGGATAAAGGCCTCATTTCTAGAATATATAGAGAACTTTCTCAAATGTATAATCATACAAGTCATTCCCCAATTGATAAATGGTCAAAGGATATGAACAGGCAATTTTCAGAGGAAGAAATTAAAGATATCTATAATCATATGAAAAAATGCTCTAAATCACTATTGGTTAGAGAGATGCAAATCAAAACAACTCTGAGGTGCCACATCACACCTATAAGATTGGCAAACATGACAGAACAAGAAAATGATAAACGCTGGAGAGGATGTGGGAGAGTTGGAACACTAATTCATTGTTGGTGGAGCTGCGAGCGCATCCAACCATTCTGGAGAGCAATTTGGAACTATGCCCAAAGGGCTACAAAAATGTGCATACCCTTTGACACAGCAATATCGCTACTAGGACTATATCCCCAAGAGATCATAAAAATGGGAAAGGGTCCCATATGTACAAAAATATTTATAGCAGCACTCTATGTAGTTGCCAAAAACTGGAAGTCAAGGGGATGTCCATCAATTGGGGAATGGCTGAATAAATTATGGTATATGAATGTAATGGAGTACTATTGTGCCATAAGAAATGATGAACAAAAAGACTTCAGAGAGGCCTGGAAGGACTTATATGACCTGATGCTGAGTGAAAGGAGCAGAACCAGGAGAACTTTGTGCACAGCAATGACCACAGTGTGCGAGAGTTTTTTCTGGTAGACTTGGAATTTTGTAATAACGCAAAAACTTCTTATAAAAAAAAAAAATCCCAAAGGTGGTTCTCAAGGCACAATGCCTTCCACACTCAGAGAAAGAAATATGGAAGTCACTCACAAAATGTAGCAGATTATGTTTGTATATGTGTATGTGTTTGTGTATCATGTTCTGATTTATTATACGATTTCTTTCATTTATTTTAGTCTGATTACATAGCATGACTATAGTGAAAATATACTCAATAGGAAAGTATATGTAGAATCTATACAGAATTGTATGCAGTCGTGGGGAGGGAGGGGGGTAGTGGGGGGTAGGTGCAGGGGGGATAAAATCTCAATTGTATGGCAGTGATTGTTAAACATTAAAAAATAATAAAAAAAGAAAAAAGAAAAAAAAAGATTTGTGGCACATTTTGCTTCCACATAATGTCCTTTGGTCCTTACAACAGCCCTGTGAAGTGGGTGCTATCATCATGTCAACATTACAGATAGAGTGGCATATAGCTGGTAAATTTCTAAGGTACAATTTATCACAAATCTTTCTAAGGCCTCATGTCCAGTGACCCACACACTCCACGACGATGTCTCCAAATTAGACTCTATCTGCTGTAACACTTTCATTTTAAAACTGGAAAAACAGAAGTCCACCTAGGACAAAGGACGTATCTAGATTTGTATAAATGACAGAGCTTTGATTGGTACCTTGTAACAAGTCTTCAGATTCTCCATCCAGCCATTTCTTCACTGTAGTAATCTATGTCTCCCCTTAACCACACCCCCAGCAAGTCAACTGCTCTTAGAATTGCACTGGATCAAATTGAAATGGAGACTATCCTAAGCATTGAAATTATGCTTTTCTGGAGAAAGGAAAACTACTATTGGACATAGTGTGCCATAAACCATAGGTACAGATGTCTAGCAATGTAGAGATCAAAGTTGAAGTTTGGCTTGGAAAGCTAGCAGAAAAAAACCGCTGTAATAAGTAGATCCTATCTAATCAGGAGCTTTACGGAAGGGTGGAGAAACCATCCAGAGACCGAGAGGGACCTTGTGATCTCATGGAAAGAGCCCTGGACTTTAAGCCCAGACACCTGATTCTGGTCTAGGGGCAAATTCCAGGAACTGTGTGATTCCTTTGTCTATAAAAATGATGGCAATGAAACAGAATCCAGTGATTCTTAACCTGGCGTCCCTGAGGTGGGTGGGGCAAATACATACACACATACATACACACATACATGCACACACATGTGTGTATTTATTTGTATGTGTACATTTATCTACATATGAATAACCTACTTCAATGTAAGAGTTTTCTTTTGTAATCTTATGAATTTTATTTTATGTATTTACAATTGTGATTCTGAGCAAGGATCCATGGCTTCCCTAGACTGACAAATGTGTCCGTGATGCTCAAGACATTTAAGAGCCCCCTAGACTAGATGAACCCCAAAGTTTCTTTGAGCTTTGATGTTTTATTATACATTACCCACGTATTTAAGTCAGGAAATTCACATGTTAATTCTATGACTTGGAAATGTGGAGACCCGTGACTGTTGCTTGGAACTGAATCCTGGGATGCCATGGGGCGGATACTGACACTCCTCAGTGACAGGGTCTATTGTGTTTTTGTCTTTATATAACCAACGGCCAGTACAGTGGCCAGCCCACAGTGGACGTTAATTCTGTTGGGAAATTTGATGGTAAATTCAAGTCCCGCCTCCCACAATCAGGTCCATGGAATAGCTTAGCACTCAAGATCAGGAACTTAGTGAGTTATAAAAACTCGCTATGAATTTTAGATCAACTTTTGTGAGCAGGAAGAAGTAACAAATAGTAGAACTGCATTTAAATATAGAGTAGAGATTATAGATTGAAGCATAATTGGGTATTCAAGTATGAACATCACACAAACAGTTGGACATTTAAGACTAATTCTCAAAAAGGGGGCTAGGACTGGAGATATAAATTTAGATTTATCTGCATAGCTGTTTCCACAAGAGTGAACGAGATTATTAAGAGATAGAAGAGAGTTGAGAATAAGAAAAGGGAAGACCATACCCTAGGAAGACTTTGCATCAATTAACATGATTATTTTCATCCAACATATTTTTTTTGTCTTATAGATTTTCAAAAATATATTTGGCCCAGTAATATCATGACTAAGTCTTTATCTCAGAAAGATCAAAAAAAGGGGAAAGGACCTATTTGTACAAAAATATTGAAAGCACCTCTTTATGCAGAGATCAAGAATTAGAAATTGAGGGGATGCTATCAACTGGAAAATGGCTGAACAAGCTGCAGTGTTTAATTGTGATGGAATATTATTGTGCTATAAGAAATAACGAGCAGGATGATTTCAGAAATACCCAGGAAGACTTATATGAACTAATCCAAAGCAGAGTGAGTAGATGCAGGAGCACGTTGTGCACAGTAACAACAGTAGTATATGATGATCAACTGTGAAAGACTTAGCTACTCTGATTAAGACAATGATCCAAGTCTCTTCTAAAGGACTCAAGATGAAAGAAGTTATCACCTCCGGAGAAAGAACTGTTGAACTCTGAATGCAGATTGAAATCTACTTTTTTTTTCTGCTTTCTTTGTTATTCTTCATTTTTTGTTTGTGTTTTCTTTTGCAACGTGGTTAATATGGAAATATGTTCTGCATGTCTTCATATGTATAATCAATATGAAATTGCTTGCCTTCCCAATGATATGGGTGGGGCAAAATAGAGGGGAAAAATTTAATACTGAAATTTTAAAAAAATGATTGTTAATTTTTACATGTAATTGGAAAAATATTTAATGAAATGAAAATATACATTTCTTCAAAAATGAATTATTGGGGGGATAGTTGTGTGGAAGACGAAGACAAAGCTAACATAGCAGCTGGGGATATATTTTGGATAAGTGTTTTGGACAATGCCCTGCCCCCCACACATACCTACCACAAACTCTTCCCTACCCTGTGAAGGTCAGACAATTCCCTGTTCCACATGGGTAAGACAATTCTATCAATGAAAGGTGGGGACATGTCTTGGAACACCGCTCACAGTCTATCACTTCTCCAAGAAGTGACCGCCAGGGTGCTTTGTGAGAACAGTGTTTTTGTTTAGTTCTGGAGTCTAAGCATCGTCTTTAAAGGCATCAACGCCTGAAACACACCGATCTTTACAGATTGAGTTTTACTCTTGGAGCTCTAGTCAGAGGAAAGTGGTCATTCTGTACACATTGGTTGACCCAGTCATGACAACAAAATCACTCTAAGGAAGCCCCAGGCCTCAAGCTCTCTACTAACATGAACAGGACTACAAGCCAAAAGAAGAAAGCATGGTCATGATATGTGGTCCTCCCCTTGGAATCAACTCTGTGATGGGTGTTTATTTAAAGAGCACTCTCACAGCCCCTAGAGTAGAAAACACCACAGGGGCCCAGCCTCACACTTTCCTCTGGGTTCATGTCCCAAGGCTTTCTTGGATGGATGGTTGCCTTATACTGAGGTATTTCCATAAAGCCTCCCTGTTAGATGGGGTCCAAAGTGGTGCACTAGACCCTGCTCCACAGGGATGAGGGTAATGTAAGTTTTCCCCCCTCTCTCTCTTGATCTCTTCACATAAACATAATTATTATTGGGGATATACACTCCTAGAATCACATTTCTCTCATTGAGCCCAATTTGGAGGAATATAATAACACCCATACGTCATCTGCTGCCAGATCCAGCTAGTTATGAACAGAGAATCACAGGGATTTCAAACATTCTGACACTAGTCTTTGCTGAGAGATAGACATTGCATCTGTGGGAACATAGCTCAAAGGATCTTTAATCATCTCAAGGAATGACTCCATGTGCCAGTTAATTCCAGCACCACTTTTGACGAGCCTTATTCAATTACCAGGGTGCGTGCTGGGCTCTGAAGGAATTTGGATTAAACTTAGCCTGCACTCCCAAGCCCAATCTGACAACATCCTGTTTTCTTAAATTCCTGATGCAAACAAGGATTTCATAAGAGGTGTCTCATAGATCCAAACATGGAGGTCCCAAGAACCTCTGGATGACCCCCCAGAGAGCAGAAAAGGGCACTTCCATGTCCGGTATCAATGTCTGCTGTGGAGGGGCTGATTTCCATACAAATTTGAGGGAGTTGTAAGAAAGGTCTCCACAGTGCATAGGTAGTTATTTAGTAAACTGAGATCCTCCTAATTCATAGATGATCATATGATCACAGCCTGAGAGTCAGAGGGGACCTTTCATCTTGATCAATCCTCTCATTTTACAAATAAGGAAATGAAGGTCCAAGAAAATTAAGTGTCTTGCCCAAGGTCACCTGATAGTAGTCATCAAATGCAAGATCTGAACTGTGGTCCTTAGGTTCTTGCCTTGCTTTTGCCTCTGAACCTTCTCAATTTAGGGGGCTCTAACCAAAAGAGTAGGCAGCTGGGTGGTTCAGTAGGTAGAGTACTGGCATTGGAATTAGAAGACTCATCTTCATAAGTTCAAATCTGGCCTCCGCTACTTGTTACCTGTGTGAACCTGAGCAAGTCTCTTAGCCTTGTTCGTCCCAATTTTCTCATCTGTTAAAATGAACTGGAGAATGAAATGGTGAATCCGTCCAAAATCTCTGCCAAGAAAACCCCAAATGGGGTTAGGAACAGTTGGATATGACTGAATTACAAACAACAACAAACCACAAAAATCAGTTCCTTTGTTTGGAGTAAGGTAAATTAAGGCATTAAAGGGTCCTAGACCTTGGCCTTAGAAACTGTCAGTGTAGGGAGGATCACTTTATGTTTTTCTTTCTTTTTTTTTTTTGTTTTGTTCCATTTCCCCCCTAACATGCCCTCTTCCCTTCTGTCCACTAAGCCAGGAATGTTTCCATTTGATCAATGAAATAATCAACCATGCCTCCAAAGGACTCATGATAAAATACTACTCTCCTCCTCAAAGACAGGTAATAGACAGGAGGTACAGAATGTAAGGCAAGATGTGTGAACATAGCGTAAGAATTTGTGTTGTATGACCATTTGTTAGGGCTTTTTTTCTTTTTTTCTCTTCAAAGGGAAAGAAGGTTGGAGGGAAACAGACAAAGAGATAGTTGTTAAATCATTTAAAAAAAATAAATTAGCTATAGATTTTTTAAAATAGTAAAACTCATGAGCTCCATAGTGCTCCCTCCAGCTACTCCCAATTGATGTCAGAATCTGCTATGATAATAACTGCAGCTTTGGTTTCTAATATAATTTATGGATAAAAAGCACATCTGGGTCAATGATAACTTCCACTGATCTAGTTTGTGAAGTACTTTCCTCTTAACAAGCCTTGTTGTCCCAAGATCAGCATGCTTTCTGCTCCATCCTACTAACAACACTTTTAGCCCTCTTGACAACTCTCACAGACAGCAGTAAGCATTATTAACCCAGTTTCACAATGGAGAAACCTGAGGCTCAGAAGGCCAAGTGTCCCATGTTTGTGTCACGAACAGAGTTAAGACATGACAGAGCAGGAATTGAAATGTCAGCCCTTGGGTCCTCTGACTTTGAATCCAAGCTTGAGCAACTCATGTGTGAAAGACTCTCATACAGCTTGAAGGGTCAGGGTAGACTTTAGCCATCTGATTATTTCTCTGTTTTCCTGAAAATTTAATAAGTACCTAGACTGAGCAAGATGTGGTTCTAACCATTGGCAAAACAAAGACACAAAACCTAAACCAATCTTGTCACCAAGAAGTTTATGTTATATCAGAGAGAACAACTTAGATACAGATTAGCAAAGGCCAATTTTGAATAAGGTAAATACATTATGATTTCAGGTTGGCGCTAACAGCTGTATAGACAAAAAAGGCCTACCAATAAGAGGGGCAGGGATTAGAAAGTAACTAAACACCGTAAGAGATGCAGGTAGGTTTGAAATTCATTCCAGGCAGAGTTTCTTCTGCAAAAACATGGCAGCAGGGCCAAAGTGGGAACGTTGTGCCTGCGTACTCTCCATATGCTGTCACCAAATTCTTTTGAAAGAAGTAGAGCTCACCAGAGGAATTTCTTTTATAGGTCAAAGGAAATAAATTAGGGTTCATATAAAAAAATAACCAAATCTGCTTATGACCAACTCTGGCCCCAACTCTGTGTAGCTTTAACCTCTTAGAAGTCCCATTGGTGAATTGTTGATGGAGCTGTGAAGTTGGAACACAATTTGGAACTAGGCTCTCAGTGACACCAAAGTATGTATACCCTCTGACACACCTGTACCATTACTAGAACTATGTCCGAAAAAGATCCAAGAAATAGGAATAGAACTGATACATGCAAAAATATTTATAGCAACATACTGGGTTACATGGCAAAGTATTGGGAATGAAGAGGACCTACTAATTTGGGAATGGCTAAATAAATTTTTGCATAGGAATGTCATGGAATATCATCAAGCTCTAAAAATTGACTAAGGAGTGGTTTTAGAGCAACTTGCAAAAAAATCTGTGAATGGACGATAAGAGAACAGTCAGAACAATTTTTACAATATCTCAAACAATGTAAAGAGAAATAACTTGAAAAAAAACTTCAGAACTTTGATCAGCACAGTAATTCCCTTGAATATGGGGCTTGCTACCCAGTTCCTGAATGGGAGATAATCAAAATATATTTTTGGACAAGGCAAGTGAGCAGGTTTATTTTGTTTAACTTTGCATATTTGTTACAAGGGTTGAATTGCTTGTTTTTCATTTGGAGGGAGAAGTAGTGATAAAGTTGTCAAAAAAGGTAAGAAAGAAAAGAAAGTCATATGTGCATTTTTTAAATAAATAGAATATAGATTGACAGTTCAGTTGGAAAAAAGACATGGAAGACAGCTTTGAAAGTAATATGTTGGAATTATTATATACTTAACAAATCTCACAATAGAGATTCACATTTTCACATATAAATGTCCTCTGTTTTCTGATGGATATGTATTTTCTTTATTTGGTGGTCAGTAAATTTAGAGAAAACATAATTAAAAGTCTTCCTCTAAGTAGGCTCCCTATCCATATTACCTATGCTTTGGACTGTTGGGGATTGTCTCATACCAAGAGGGTCACTCCCAAGCTTTCTGCTTTACTTATCTACCTGGAGGGATTCCATGTTCAGTGCTGCTGTTTACTTTGCCTTGAGTTGTTCTTGTAGTACCTGATAAACAGTAGGAGTTACCAAATCCATAGAACACCCATCATCTTCTACCGTGTCTCTCCTTGGATACTTCTCTGGCAGATGCAATCAGTTCTTTCATGCAGCTCTCCATCAATGGTCAATTGATGAAGGTCAAGCCTGTCCCACAAAGAGTAATTCCAGAATTCCCTTATTTTGGCCAAGAGCATAAGGATTTTCTGGTCCAGCTCTAATAGTCTTCATCAAGTATCTTAGCACTAGATGTCTCCTCTGCATGACAGTTCTGCCTACTTCTGACCTCACAAAAGTATGCCCACTAGTTCAGAAAATTATTCATCCCTCATATTCCAAGCCCCTCTCCATCTCTGACTCCACACTAGGGTGACTCCATAGTCTGCAATGCTTCCTCCTGTGTCTGCATTGGCACCTCTCATGGGTCTGGAGTCTCAGCAGTGTGTCTGTTCTTACTCTTACTTCAATTGTACCTTCAGGAAACTGGAATCCTTCATGATTCTCATGGATATAATTATTCTAATTACCTAGTGTTTAAAAAAAGATGAGAAAATATTCTTCCTACTTCGAATGGTAGAAGACCATGGGAATGAAATATTACAATATTGAAAATACCCAAATCTAGTTGATATGTTCTTTAATTTTGATTAATTGTGTTTCTTTCTCTTTATTTTTTTTTCTTCAAAGGATAACTTGCTGCATTGAGGAATATAATTGGTAAATACAAATAGTTAGTATTCATATGGCTTTTTAAAGTTGGAAAACTCTTTACGTGTGTTAATTCATTTGATCCTTACAACATCCCCATGAGGTGGGGGCTATTATTTGTTCTACTTTTCGTATGAGGACATTGTAGCCTAGAAGGATTAAGGGACTTGCCAAAGGTCACATGAGGCAGGATTTAAATGTAGGTCCTCTTGATTCCAGTCTAGTATTCCATCCCCTAAACCATCTCACTACCTACACATTATGGGATTAAAGGGATGGTGAAAAAAGGAATATCAATCAAAAATTTGATTTTAAAAGATTAAAAAAAACTATCTTTGGCTCTTTCCTCCAATATTGAGTTGAAGAGGATGGGACACAAACAGCCAAGAACTCATCTGACATCATTGAAGACAAAGAGGATACTAAAATTTTACTGTGCTGCCAGGATGTGAATGAAGCTTTCTACCTACTACTAAGTTCTGCTGATTCATATGGAAATTAATGATGTTTTCATAAGAAAGCGGGAATAAACTGGTAGGACTGGAAACCTTTTAGTAAGCAGCTGAAGGATATGGGGACACAGGTAATATTTTCAGCTCTACTTCCAACTCATGTTTCAAATGGAAATTTAAAAAAAATTAAAAAAACAAGTTATGAAAAGTAAACACCTAGATACATAGGGAAAAAAGAGTTTTAAAAACCTAGACAATGGCTAGATAACATAACTATAAACCTTGGAATAGACACCAAAGAAATTTAAAAAACACTAAGAAGAATGCATTTGGCAGATCAGCTAATCTGACCAAGGAGGCTTTCAACAGATATTGGTGGGATCAGAAAAGCACTAGTTGGTGTGCCTTATCAACCACATAATTATGGCCTCTCAGAGTTCAAAGAGATTCCCAAGTACATGAAAACCAACACATACTGGAACAAGAACGTTTCTGACAATTAGTCACTCAACTTTTGATTAATAACCTCAAGTGAGGGGACTCTGACCACCTCCTATGGCAACCCCTTCTAGATTAGAACTACTCTGTTAGGAGGCCTTTCCCTAGAACAAACTTAAATTTAACTCTTTGTAACATCTATCCATGCCCTGCCACCAATTATGACCTCTGGAGCCAGACAGAAAAAGTCTAATTCATCTAACTTGGAACAGGCCTTTAAATACTTAGAGAGAATGATCTTGCCTAGTCCAAATATTCTCTTTTCTAGACTAAGCACCCCCAGTTCCTTCAGCATGGTGGTTTCCCATGACATGAACTCAAAGTCATTCTCTACCCCAATTATCTCCTGTCAGTTATAGAGCAAGAAGAACCTTGGGAGACTCAACATTAGTCAGACACCAAAAAAGGGTTATATAGCTATGTGGTACTGCACACTGGGATGATGTAGATAATACCCTCAGTGCCAGCTAGGACCTACAAATCACTGTGATAACTGAGAAATTGTGTTCCCTCTGGATAAAATAAGATAAGGCTGTTTGGACCAATGAACAAGACCCAAGTCCTGATTCCATCACACAATATTCACACTCAGAGGGGAGACAGGGTGGCATTTTATCAGTAAATATGGTGGAGGAGACTAATGGTCATAAAGACAGATGCTAGCTCATTTTTATATTAGCCAAACCAGTAATAAATAGTAAAGCTGAGATATGAACCCCAGATCTCTGACTTCAAAATCCACCCTCCATCCTTTTTCCTTTATTCCTGCTACAGATTATCATGGTATAAAGGTCCCTTCCATTGTCACTTGCTTTGTGCTACTTGAGAGGTCATTTCTTAGAGGCAGGACATTGATAGTTTTGAAGAATAAAGACAAGACCTTTGCAAAATGTCCATACTACGTGACCTGTGTTAATGGATAGTCTGAACATGCTAGCTGTCTTAGAATCAATGTCTCAAACATAATGATTTTCCCTCTTAGCTTCTCCACTGTATTTGGATGTTTAGGAGCAGGAACAGGGCATGTGATGGCTCATGCCAAATGCCTCATATAGCAGGACTGCATAATCCTATTTTTTTAATATAAAAGAGAAAACAAGATGTGGTGCAGTCACTTGCCTTCTTTTGTCATGATCATTGGTGTCTTCCTCCTACAATAAATTCTCTTGTAGTTGTTTAACTACCTGATCCTGCTGTATTAGAGGAAAACTATCTAGGAAATCAGGGATCACGGTAAACCTAGAACTGAAACTTGGCATATCCCGTCGGAATTTGCAGATACTGGGCAGGCTAGGGCTAATCAGTAGAAATGCGTGGCCACCTGTCCCCAGTCATCTGAAAATAACTGCATCTACAAAGCCTGAAGCAGATCACACTGGTCTGGGGACTGAACAACTACATACGGGTTTAGTGGAAAGCCAAGGGACAGCAGAGGCTAAAGAAGCTGCTCTCTGTTAGGAGGGACAATTGGGAGAGCTCTCCCTCACAGTATTGCCTTCTTCTTCAATGTGGAAGTCTAATCTGTAGAATCCTAGGCCTACTGAGAGAACTTGGCGCAATCAGTCCCCCTTTTGTTAGCCATTCCAGAGTTTGAGCCTTCCCAGAAGGGAAAAGAGAGCCCTGAGCCAACTGTGAGACTCCCTCCAGTAACAGACATTCCCATGCATCATGTCACTGGCATTTAAAAAAAAATTACAAGTCATTATAAAAAAAAGCTTATTTTTTCCATTGCTGCTAAAACTAGCTCTGCATAAATAAGGTTGTATTAGCATGTCTTTCCTTTTTAAAAATTCATTCATCTTTATGCCAACAACATTTATTAAATTCCAGCTCTTTACCAGGCACTCTTCTGGGTACTGATGCAAAAACCAAAAGGAAGCAGACCCTCCTCTCAAGAGCCTTCTATTCTATTTTATGTTCCTTTAGAATATGTTTCTTGCTCCCTGTGATACTAAGACTTTTAAAGAAAGGGCCAGAATGTCCTCCTTTCATAGTACAAGTTGTTAAAGAATTATTAAACATCTTTCATAAATATTTCTAATCATCAATTACACACACAAATACACCCTCCTCCCTTTTTTTTAAGCGCACCAGGTTATATCCCCTTCTAATGCATTTATTCTGCTAAGACTGTGCTTTGTGGGTATCCACCTTACCCTGTGACTTCCCCTTTACACCAGGAGCTCACAATTTTGTACTTTCCCCCAACCCCCAACAGCAAGGCTCTATATACAGTTGGAGCTTAATAAGTATATGTTAACTGAACTTGATGTAAATATGAAGTTACATAACTTTAAAAAATGTCCTTTGAAATAGAAAATGAATTCATTTCAACTTGTTTCTAATATAGGAAGGGAATGCTAAGGCACTGCAGGTTACTTAATAAGAGCAAACATGCATTGAGTGCTTTAATGAATCAAAAAGCATTCACAGTTTTTGTTTTGTTTTGGTTTTTTTTTGTTTATATATGTGGCACTATGCTGGGCTCTGGGGATAAAAAAGGAAAACAAAAAGAATCAGTTCCTGTCCTCAAGGAGGTTCATCTACAAGGGAAATATGGATAGAAACACACATATACAATGGAGATGATGACACCTTGCATTTATAGAGCTCTTTAAGGGTTGCAATGGTCTTTACAAATATTATCTCACTTTCTTCTCAAAACGATCCAGGGAGGTAGGTGCTGTTATCACCCCCTATTTTATAGATGAGCAAACTGAGACTGAGAGAGGTTAAATGACTTGCCCAGGGTCACACAGCTAGAAAGTGTGTGAGGCTGAATTTGAATCCTGATTGCCAATATATGCTCCACATACATTCTTGAGCATCAACTTAAGGTTTGTTCGTGTGTGTTGGATGAAGGGACCGGATTGACTACAGTGTTGACAAATGGCCTATATTGAAAAGCCAAGAAAATTAATAATGAAATATTTCCAAAACTCTTGGCCCTGCTTCTCAATAGCTTACTTTTCATTTAAAATTATGCATCAAGAATGGCATGTCTCTGTCCATAATGCCATCCTTCAGTGACTCATAACACATTAGATGTTTTCAATATGCCATTAATAGTCATATTACTTTTGCAATCCTTAAAAGAAAAGGATTTTCTCTCAATTTTCAATGGAGGAAAATCAAATCAGAGACTGAATGATTTATTTGTTATCTTATAGTTAAGACCATGGATGAATCAGAAAGAAAGCTAATACCCCTGAATCCTAAATTCACTTTTTTAAGTAGGAAGAAGCAGGTATCCATCCATGATTTCATCCAGGTAGACATCTTTTTGCCTAGAAATTCCCTCCCCCAGTGAACAAAAGCAATTTCCTAGGAATTTAGCCTTAGAGTTACCTTGAAGAGCCCAGAGAGTGGTAGCAACCATCCCAGGGTCGCACAGCAGGGAAGTGTCAGGATCAGAAAGTGAACCCAGGTCTTCTTCATTCTAAGACTTATTTGCTGGACCTTGGCATACAGCCTCTCCCCTGCCTAATTAGTTTATCTTAAAGCATTCATCTGATCCACAAATTTCCTGGAATCCCAAGATCCTGGCCAACTCTTCGCTAGGCCTGGCACAAAGGAATCAGCATCTAATTGTCCACAGCTGCTCCTCAGCTTTCTTCAGTCCCAAATGATCTTTGCCTCATTGATGCTGCTTCCATTCAGATCATGTTCAGACTCATCTTGGTCGTTTACGGTTAGATTTGACTTTAAGAAAGAATTCCTCTAGTAAAGGACAGTTGATAAAAGTTTAAATGTATTGAAGGAACACTAGTGAAAAAGTGAAGGGCAGCATGTTCCTGTGCCCTCCTGCTCATGATTGTGCAGCTGTGGAGAGGTCTGGGCTCCACCTGCTAACCATCAGGATTTGCCTCCCTCCCTGCTTCCATGTCACCATCCTATGCCAATTGAAGCCTGTCAAGTGAAAACACTTGGAAAAGAAAATGTTATTGACTGCTGAAGAGAGTCCAAAACCCCTCAGGCTTTAGCTCTACAGCTAAGATGAAAGTGGAGACATTGGTCAGTCTTCAGCATTTTTTTGGGTCCCCTTTAGCAAGCATTTGACTCCTTTTCTCATGATTTTCTTGCATCACTCTCATTTCTCTTTCCAATGTTCTCTCTACTTCTCTTACTTGATTTTCAAAATCCTTTTTGAGCTCTTCCATGACCAGAGACCAATTCATATTTTTCCTTGGAGGCTTTGGATGAAGGAGGTTTGACTTTGTTGTGTTTTATGATTGTATGTTTTGATCTTCCTTGTTGCCAAAGATTCTGTAGCCTGTTTTTTTCCCTGCTGTTTGCTCATTTTCCTAATTACTTGACTTTTGAGCTCTTTATTAAGGTAGGACTCTGCTTCCAGTGGGAAGGGTATATTGTCCCAAGCTTCAGGGGGTTTGTGCAGCTGTTTTCAGAGATACTTCTAGGGGCCTATAAATTTTCAGTTCTTCCAAGGCTGTATGATCAAAGGAGAGTTGTTTACTCATCTCCTGGTCTGTACTCTGGGCTGTGAATGAACACAAGCACTCTTTTCTGTCTTGGAACTGTGAGGAGGATTCCCTCTCCACTGCCAACACAAGCTCCTCCCCACTAGTGCTCCTCCTTGGAGTGCCCCAGGAACCAGGACAATCACCCAGGACTGCCACCCAGATCTAAGCACTGGTAAAGTAAGAGAATCCCACCTCAGGGCCAGCAAAGTGATCCCTGCAATCTGCCTCTGATCAGCTGCTTGATTCCCCCCACAGTGTGTGGGCGACAGCTCCTGAAGTGGAAGCCATGCCTCCACCTCCCACCTCCCACTGCCACAGCCCTGGGGCTGCTGTCTGACCATGTTCCCAGGTCCATCATAGCCCTCCCAGTGACCTTCTAAGACATCTTTGGTGTTTTTGGGTTGATAAGTTGGAAAACAGACCATACTACCAGTGATTCAGTGCCCTGAGGCCTGCTTCGGTCCTATCTGTGTTGGTATGGACCATGTTGGACTGTGCTCTGCTTCCAGCCCAATGTCATAGATGTTTCTTTCTGGCCTTCTAAAGTGTCCTGGGCTGAAAATGTTCCCCTCTGTCATTTTGGGAGTTTCACCACTCTAGTATTTGCTTAGTGTGATTTTTACAGGTATTTGGAGGGGTTTGGGGGAAGAGCTCTGGCAAGGCGCTGGTTTCATGCCACTATCTTGGCTCCACCCTCTGGTCACCAATCTTGGTCAGTCTTGCACATTTATTTTGAGATGCTTGAAGTCACTGGGGGAAAGGTTCTCCTGTTGCACCGTCCATGAGCCTGCCCAGCTCTCTAAGAGGGTAGAATCTTACTTGCTTGCTACGTAGCAGTAACATCTCCAGAAACTGGGTTCAAAATACAGCCAAAACCCAAGTAGGAAGGGGAAGAGAAATCCAGGCAGACACATCTAGGGACAAAGTCTTTAACAGCCAGAAGCAAATACAAATTGGATTTGGGATGGATCCCTTAATCAGCCTCTTTTCTGCACTCCTGGACATACATCTATAATTCAGGCCTCACCACCTCTGATGTCACATCTGTAATTTTCTCCTAGTTGGTCTCCCTAAATTCAGTTTTCTTGATTTCCAAACCACCATCTGCATAGCCACCAAAATAATGGTCCTAAGGCACAATCTGACCTTGTCATTTCCTTACTCCAGCACCCCATTATTATGTTAAGATACAAAAATCTCTGTCTTCCAGCTATATCCCTGGAACATCCAGCTCCTGTCTGTTTTTCTGGGTTGATTACATCATGTTCCTGTTCATTACTTAGCAAGCCAACTTGACCATATTTCAGTACCTAAAATGCTCTTACTCATTGTCTCTGCTTCTTGGAATGCTCAATATCATTCAATATGTAGCCCAAGGGCCACCTCCTATAAGAGGTCATCACCAATGCCTCTAGAGTGCAAAGAGATTTGGAGTCTGATGACCTGGGTTCAGCTCACAGCTCCAACACTTATAAGATGCATAATAAAAGGGAATCATTTCCCCTCAACAAAGGTCATTTTTCTCATCTCAGTAAGGGGGCTGATGTCCATGTGCTATCTACACAACAGAGTTGCTGAAGTGAAAGTGCTCTACTAGTCAGAAGTACCAGGTAAATATGAGTCCCCCTCTGTAGCTGACTCTTGAATACCTTGATAGACTGGGTACTATAGCCTCCTCAGGGTCCAAGAGCCAACACCCCTTTCAAGGTTTCACTACCATGTTTTTAAACTGCTTACACATGAAGGATTTTTAAATTAACATTTTAAGTGACTATTTATTTGAACATACTTTTCTTTTTTAAATTTTAGTTCAAAATTCTCTCCCTCTTTACCTCACTCCACTCTACCCACTGAAAATGTGATATCCATTATACATGGGAATCATGCAAAACTATCCCTTCATCTTAAAGGGTGATTCCTGAATGTGCTTGTCACCGAATTCCAAACAACCATCCTGAGCTCCATGACACTAAGCAGAATGCACATCCTCAGACTGAATCACTCAAGCATTTATTAAACATCTACTGTATGCTGGCTCCCATGCGAAGCTCTGGAGACATGAAGAAAATGAAAGACAACATTGGCTGTCAAGGAGAGACAACGTGCACACAACAATGAACAAACAAGATCGATGTAGGATGAATTGGAAATAATAACAGGAAGGCACTAGCATTCAAAGAGAACAGGAAAGGCTCTTCATAGCAGATGGGATTTTCATTGGGATGAATAGGAAGCGACGGAAGCCAGGAGATGGCTAGGAGAAGGGAGGGTCCTCCAGGCAGGGGGCAAAATTCCCTGGAGACTAGAAATGGAATGTTTTGTTCAAGGAGCAGTGGGAGGGAGGCCATTGTCACTGGATCCCAAAATGTGGGGGGGGGGAGGGAGTTGGTATAAGGTGTGAGAATACAGCTAAAAGGGAACCAGGTTGGGAACAGAGCACTTTATATTGGATCCTGTAGGTGAGAAGGAAGTAGTAGAGTTTATGGCAATGGAGGTGACAGATTCAGGCTTATGCTGTAAAAAGATCACCTTGGCAACTGAGTTGAGGGAGGACTGGGGTGGGGAGAGACTTGAGGAAAGGAGACTGACCAGGCATACTCTGCTATTACCGTTGTCCAGATTTAAGGTGATGAGTGCTTGCACCAGGCAGGTGGCAGTATGAGAGGAGAAAAGATATGACAAAGAAGAGTCAGCTTGGCACAGACTGGATACGGGTGGTGAAAGGGAGGAAGGAGTCCACAGTGACACCTGGCTTGCAGACCTGGGTGGCTATGAGGCCAGTGGTACCTTCAGAGGTAACAGGGAAGTTAGGAAGATGGGAGGTTTGGGGGGGGGGATAATGAGTTCAGTTTTAGACATACTGAGTTGAAGATATTTATGGAACATCCAATATGAGGCACATATTAGGAAGTTGGGGATGAAAATCTGAAAGCTAGGAGAGAGGTAAGGGGCAAGATGAGTAGATATAAGGATCATCAGTATTGACATGATAATCAAATCCATAAAAGCTGATGAGATCACCAAGTATACAAGGAGAAGAAAAGAGGATCCAGGACAGAGCCTTTTTGGGACACTCTCCTTTAATGGGCATTACCTAGATGAAGATCCAGCAAAGAAAACTGTGAAGAAATGATGAGATAAGTAGTGAGAGAAGCAGAAGAGAGCATTGCATTAAGAAAGTAAAGGAGAAATATAAAAATAACAAGGGCAAAGCTGTAGAGAGATCAAGAAAAATGAGTATCATAAAGGAGCCATTACATTTAATAATTAAGAGATGATTGGTAACTTGGGAAAGGGAAGATTCCATGGAATTATAAGGTAGGAAGCCAGACTGTAGAAAGGCAAGAAGAAAGGAAATGGAGGTCTCAATTATAGAAGGCCTTGTCAAGGAGTTCAGCTACAAAAGTGATATGAGACAATAGCTAGTATGGTTGGATGAAATTAATGAGCAGTTTTTAAGAATGGAAGAGACATGTTTGTAGTCAGTAGGGAAGCAGCTCTGGTTGGAGGGAGAGAAAAAGAGAGGGAGAGAGAAATAAGGAGGGAGAGAGAAATAGGGAGGGAGAGAGAAAGAGAGAGAGTGACAGACAGACAGACAGACAGAGCCAGAGAGACTGAAAATTACTAAGAAGCTAGAGATGATGAAAGGTGTGATTTTGAGGAAAAGATGGGATGGAATGGGACCATTTCTGCATATAAAGGGGATTGCTTGGATGAGGAGAGGAAGCACATGGTCATGAGTGTGTGACAGGGGTGAAAGGATCTAGTTGAAGAAGGCATTTGCGGGGTGTGAGATGAGGAGGAGGGGAGAAGAGAGAGCTTTTAGTGACCTCAATTTCTTTTCAGTGAAATATGAGACCAGATTCTTAGTTGTGGGAGTGGGGTGGGGTGGGGTTATAGTATAATTTTGGAAAGGAAAGATGGGGGAGGGTGTTGTCTGAGAAGGGAGCAGCAGCCAGGAGACAAATAGGTGTTAACCAACTGGAATCTTGGCAAGAAAAGCTGACTGCTGGCAGAAATAGAATGAAAGATCAATGGATTTTCCAATCAAAGAGGGGAAAGCCAAAGTGCCAAACTGCAAAGGAAAATTGAAATGTAGCCAAAATCCAAGAAAAGAAACTTGGTCTCAGATGAGGTAGAAATGGGCAAAGGGAGACTTGGGTTGTGCTATTCTAGCAAAGAGGAACATTCTGGGGTTCTAGTAGGGGCCACTGGGTTTCCTAAGTGTAGCTAGGCAGGTGGGGGTGGGGAATGAGGGGTAAACAGAGGAGATTCCTCCGGCTGACAGTTTTTATGTAGACCTATTCCATTGTCTAGTTGTGTACTCACTTCTGTCACCTGGAGACCCCCTTCAACAAAATGTCAAGGACACCTCTATGAGACCTTGTCTCTCCCCCTTGTTGTTAGCATGCTTTTCCTTTCAACATTGATCTTTACAGCTTTCTTGATAATTAGTAAAGGGAAATCTCCTTAAGAGCAGGAACTATGTCATTTGAATTGTATATGAAGCACCTAACGATGGTTATATCTGGTAATCAATCATTGTTAACAATTATTTATTTAATATATATGTCAGGCAGCACTGAGGATGGGAAGGAAAAATCCCTATCCTCAAAAAGCATATATTCTAATCAGAGAGACAATACATAAATAAGCAAGAACACACAAGCTCTATAGAGAATAGATAGAAGTAGGAGTGAGGGTTTGTGGAAGGATTTCCTATAGAAGGTGAACTTTGACCTAAGTTTTGAACAAGACCAAGGAAACTACTAGGCAAGGATGAGGTGGCGGAGGATTCCAGGGAAGGGGAAAAACCATTTCCAAGATATGGAGCTGGGAGATGTAGTGTGGAGTTTGAGGAACTACAAGCTGGCTAGTGTAACTGCATCATAGAGTGTGAAGTGGGGAATGAGGTGTAAGAAGCCTGGTAAAAACTGAAAGGGGCAAGACTATGAAGATATATAGGAGATATATATATATATATATATATATATATATATATATATATATATATATATATATATATATATATATATATACACACACACACATATATTGTATAGATAATATATATGTATATGTATATATGTATGTATGTATGTATATATATATATATGTTATAAAATGCCAAACAGAAGACTCTGTATTTGGTCCTAGTAGTAAATGGAAGACAAGTGGAGGTCTTTGACCAGGAGAGCAGCATGGCTATACTTGCGCATGAGCAAACAAGATTTTGACTTCGGAGTTAGGGATGGATTGAATGTAGAGAGATTTGAAGCAGAGACAAAGCAGAAGGCTATTGCAATAGTTCAGGTGTAATGTGAGGAGAGCATGAATGCTGTATAGGTGGAGAGAAAGGCATTTATAGGACAGATATTGTAAAGGAAGAAAAAAGCAAGATATGGCAACAGACTGGGTATGATGGTTGTTGTCCTTCGTCTTCGAAGAGGACCAAAATGACATCACCATTGTAAAGTGAAATTTCAGTGTGTCTGACTGTGGCTGATCAGACCAAAACAACCTCGGAATGCTCTACCACAGGTTGGGCACAGATAGTCTGTGTGAATATTTGGGGTGGATATCCCAAATTTGTGCATCCTGCATTTACTTTGTGCTGTCTCAATTCTGCTTTGCTCAAAAAGCACAGCACCCTTTCTGGTGTAGGCATGCCATGCTGAGCTGTCCTGTGCCAGTGTCTCCCATGTTGCACAGTCAAATTCAAAGGTCTTGAGAGAGACCTTGAGAGACCTGGCCACCACATGATCACATGCCCCATGCAAGTTCTCCATAAAATAGTCTTTTTGGCAAGCATACATTTTGCATTTGAACAATGTGCCCAGCCCATCAGAGTTGTGCTCTCTAAAGCATAGTTTGAATACATGGCAGTTCAGCTCAAGCAAGGACTTCAGTGTCTGGTACCTTATCCTGCCAGGTGATCCTCAGAATCTTCCTAAGACATTCAAATGGAAGCAATTCAGTTTCCTGGAACAGTGCTGGTAGATTGTCCATGTTTCACAGGCATACAACAATGTGGTCAGCCCAACAACTCTGTAGACCTTCAGTTAGATAGTCAATCTCATACCTCTTCTCTCCCAAACTTTTCTTTGGAGCCTCCCAAACACTGAGTTAGCTTTGGCAATGAGTGCATCAACCTCATTGTCAATGTGTACATCCCTGGAAAGTACACTAGCAAGGTAGATGAACTTATCCACAACACTCAAAACTTCTCCATTTGTAGTAACCAATGGTTCCACATATGGGTGGTGTAGTGGTGGCTGATGGGGCACCTGTGCTTCTTTGGTGCTAATTATTGGGTCAAAATTAGCACAGGCAGCAGAGAGTTGATGCATACTTTGTTGCATCTCAGCTTCAGAGACTGCACTGAGTGCACAATCATCTGCAAACAGAAAATCATGCACCAACATTCTCTCCACTTTGGTCTTGACTTGTAGCCTTTTCAAATTGAAGAGCCCTGAAAAGAACTTGGTTGCCATCACACCAAAGATACTGGTCTTCCTCGAACTATACTCTGACTGCGTATATAGATAGATTCCAGACTGCATCAAGGGGATTCCAGGACTATTTGAAGGTAGTGGAGCCAAGTTACTGGGGAAATCATGGTGCTCTTCAATGATAAGGGAGTGCAGTAGGGGGAAGAGTTTTGGGGAAAGATGTACATTCTGAAGCTGAGATGCCTTTACTGCAAAAGGCAGTTGATGATGTGGAATTATAGTTTAGAAAAGAAAGTTGGGATGGTTATAGAGATTTTTGCCTCATCATCTTAGAGTGGATCTTTAAGTCTATGAGAGCTGATGAGATTACTAGTAAGACAAATATTAACAGAGACAAGACCTCAGGACAGAGCCCTGGGGACACACGTGGTTAGTGGGTATGTAGCAGATGAAGGAACAACAGAACAGAAAAGGAACAACCAGAGGGGCAGGAAAGGAACCCAAAGAGAGCCACAGCATGGAAACCTAGAGAGAAGTATAGATCTGACCCACAGTGTGGGAGGTCTCAGAGAGAGCAAGAAGGATGAGGACTGAAAAAAAAGTGTTTAGATTCCACAATGAAGAGATTGCCGATAGCTTTGGAGAGAGCAGTGTGGGGTGGACGAGGAGCTCAGAAGATAGACTGCAGAGAGCTTAGAAGAAGCGGAGAGGAACAAGGAAGGAAGGAAGGTGGAGGCATCCATTGGAGATGACCTTCTTGAGGGGATCAGCCCCCCCTAAAAGTAGAGATACTGGACTCTAGCTAGTTCGGATGGACCAGTCAAAGGAGGTTTTTCAAGGCTAGAGGAGACATGAGGAAAGAGAAGGGAGCCACCTAGTGTAGGTGCCTTTCTCAAGAATTGGACACCAAAGGGAGGACAGGTCAGCCAATACACATTAATTAGGCACTTACTGTATATATCTCTGTGTTAATTGCTGGGGATAAAAAAAGACAAAACAAACGAACAAATAGCCCCAGTCTTCCAGAAGTTCATATAGGATGATAACTAGCAGAGAATAAAGTCAAGAGCTAGCATTATTTCTCCTGCAGGATGGGGAGACATAGGTGTGTTTGTAAGTAGGAAAGGAGATTAATATAGGTTTGTTGTATTGTTAAATGTGATCATTTTGAATCAGTGCTGACATATCTTAAATAAAGTTCTGTTTAAAATCAAGTTGGCATCTATGATTCTCCACCTCATGCCATAGCTCATGTCTTTATATCAGGAAAGGTTCCCAGGTTCAAAGGTCAAGAGCTGAAAGGGGCCTTAGACAGCATCTCAATCAGACCCCTCATTTTACAGGTGAGGAAGTTGGGTCTAGAGAGAAAGTGACTTGAGCATAGTCACACAGCATCAGAGGCAGAACTTGAGCCCACATCTTGACTCCAGAGTCAGTATTTTTTTCCAGTGACCTAAGCGGTCACCTAGCCCAGCCCCCTAATTTTTAATAATTAGAAAACAGATCCAAGAAGATTAATTGGCTTCCACATGCATAGTGAGCAGCAAAGA
The DNA here is from genome assembly GCF_028372415.1 of Notamacropus eugenii. NCBI lineage: Eukaryota > Metazoa > Chordata > Mammalia > Diprotodontia > Macropodidae > Notamacropus > Notamacropus eugenii. The sequence goes on from NC_092874.1 coordinate 8,687,789, forward strand.
TTTCTGTCATTCATTCGTTTCAGTCATATCAGACCCTTTGTGACTTCATCTGGGGTTTTCTTGGCAAGGATACTGGAGTGGTTGCCATTCCTTCTTCAGATCATTTTACAGATGAGGAAACTGAGTCTGACAGGGGTCAGTGACTTGCCCAAGGTCACACTTGCCCAAGGTTGTCTAGGATCAGATTTGAACTCAACAAGCTGAGTCTTCCTGACCAGGAACTTTATCCACTGTGCCACCAAGCTTTGATTCCCAATCCTGGACTTTTCAGGAGTAAGGCATGGGACATTAGGTCTGTTTAACCTTGGCACTTTTTATGTTCTTAGATAATTAGAATAGAATCTAAAGCTCTAAGCAATACTGCCTCTTGCATTTAGCAGCTATGAGGCTGGCCTCATTACCTGCCTAATCGGTGTGCTGCAATGAATGACCTCTAAGGCCACTCTCAGCTCTGAATCTATGCTCCCACCATAACACACCACTCTTTTCATTCCTCCAGAGCTAAGCTTGCTCCTGCCATGCCTGATCAGAATGTTTGTATTATCTAATGCTACTGGTTTGAGCTCCCATGAGAGGTGCTCAACCCATTTTTAGAGTCCAGCGACCAATGCTCCATTTGACTACTTAACATTAATTAGCCTTTGCAACGAAAACATTTACTTAAAAGATATAGAAAGTAAAATTGTATGGAAATTTTCCCACCCAACACTTTGGGGAGGGTGTCCTATCCAGTACCAACTTGACCTTTATGGGAGAAGGTTCAAAAATGAGTTCAGTTCTTACATAGAACTAGTTCTGCTGATTTCATATCCAAAGGAAGCATTTCTTTGTCTCAGTCACAGATGATTTGAGGCCTTGAAGATCATTCCTAAAGTTTGCTTTTTGCTTTTTAGGGCATCCATGCTGTGCTAGTTTGGATTCCAACTCCTGAATTCCTCTGACTCCCTCTCTCAAACTTTTGAAGCCCCCAAGTTTGAAGAGTCAATTCTCTTCATCAAATATTATAAGTCAAAGAGGACTTAGGTCCCTCAAGAGCAACTAAGACAAAATAAGAGGCTACTGATGCCCCCGACGCCAATCCAAAAGCTTTCTCTTTACCACATGTCTAGCCAACTGGAGTAATTTATAAAGTGTCTACACATGCTCCAATGTCCCCCAGACATTTAGCTTAGACATAATCTCAATTCAGGAAAAAAATTCCCATTCTCTCTCTACATAAAGAGATGATATTCTAGCCCCATGCACCTGACCCCCGTTGTACTATAATGATGCTCTAATACTATCAACATGAACAAATCCAATCATCTCTCATGTATTTGGAGAACTAGAGAGTTGCCATATAGCTGCTGAGTTGAATCAATGGAGGGGGTTATCAGACTAGAGAACTCCCCTACCAGATAAAATCACCCCTAATAAATACTTGAATTAGTGACAATCAAATCAGGCTAGCCCTAAGAAACAACAGCCTCCAACGTTCACAAACAACATATCTTTTAAGTGAGACTATTAGAACATTAATAAAGCAACAAATTGGCTCAAAATAGAATGTTAATTAGCCCACGCCAGTCTTAGGAGAACTGAAGGAGTCCAAAGCTGAGTGTGAATGTGCTGAGAGCACGTTAGTCATCTGGTGTCTTGGAGAAAATGCCAAGCTGAGACATTAAAAATTGTTGCTGACCATTGGATGACTTATACTAAGTTGAGCCCCCAGACCTCTCCTCGGCAGGGAATCCCAGATATTCTGGTCCTGTCCTTTGATATTTTTGTCAGTTGGTTCTTCCTGCCAAGATTCCAATTGATTAATACATTCATTCTCTGGTGGGTTGGATTGCACACCATGTCTTAATTTAATTTCCAAAAATGCACTTAAACCTGAGTCTGAAACAGCCTCATCAAAGCCCATCTGTTTATATAAGCCCAATGGGGTGATTTTGAGGATTACTCATGGCTGTTAACAATTACCATGTGGGGCCATCGTGGCCAGCCATCATCATCTCCCACCCCTCCAATGGCCTTGAGTATTAATAAGGATTTTCCAAACACAGGAGAAAAGTCCCCATCATCACTGATAATCAAGTTATTCTAAACTTGTGGGGCTGGCTTTATAAGGTTTTCTTCATATGGTACTCTCTTCCCTAAATGTGAAGATAGTGACAGAAGTGTTATGAGGAGCTTTTGCTTTTGGGCAAAATGGCCCCAAACATAGCCTCAGTTGGTCTGTGGCTGAGCAGTATTTTGCAGAAAAGATCTCACTCCCGTGTGCTGGCTGGCCAATTTCCATTTGAACCAATGATCCTTTTTAACTAGGTTCTAATCTCTGTGGTAGACTTCTACACTGCACAAGCATTGCAGGTTCTGTCAGCACCCTCTAAAGTGGGTGCCTTAAGCAAAGCTCTGATTGCCTGCACTTTTTAGGTCTCTGATAGTCAAGAGCAGGTTCCCTGAATCTGACTTGCCTCTTCACTGGCCCATTGAGATGTTCATCAATAACTTTCTGATTCCTCTGTTCTCCATATCCGTACCTCAATTATCTAATTTCACTGAATTTCCACATGAATGAAATTCTCTTTACCCTTTTAAGTAAGAAACATGTGAGTACATGAGTGAGCATATATATTTTGAGTGTATATATGTATACACCTATATACGTGCATATATACCTATACATAGTATGTATATATGATATAATTTTCATTATGCAAATATCCAAATATGAATGACAGAGAAAGAGAGAGAGAGAGACAGAGACAGAGACAGAGACAGAGAGAGACAGAGAGAGACAGAGAGAGAAATCCATATATATATTGCAATGGCTCACCTGACGTCTCAGTTCTTCATAGTGAGCAGTGTACATTCCTTGATTTGAACAGCCACAAAGCAAGGCCAGGGAAATTTTGAGAAGGCTATAAAACTCCCAGGATCCTCCATACCTGCACAACTCACTAAGGCATTTAGGATTTCTTCCCTCTTACCCAGAGTGGCATGAACCAAACATAGTTTCCATATTTGTATGTGTTATTGGTCAGTCTTTTGTGTCTTCACTCATTTTCAAGTCTTTGTCACTTATCAGAGTTGGCCACTTGCTTCTAGTAATAACATCCCTTTACCCTACCCTTAACCCCAAACCAATCTCTTTCTTTGAGATTTGAGAAAAAACTGATTTCCCCTATTTGAGGGAGCCTCATTTTTCCTTTCTGTGAAAGAGTGGTGGACAATAGGATCATTAAGCGTCTCTTTCATCTCTGATCCCATATTTGGACCCTTGTGGAGCTGACTGGTTGAGATGGTTCAGACTGCATGTCCAAAAAGGTTGATGATTTAAGAGCCATGTCCTGATTTAGAACCTACCTGAGTCTGTGACAGAGAGTTCTGTTCCATGCTCAAAGTGCTCTTCAAGGTCCCAAGGTCATTCTCCAGATTGAGGCCAGTCGGGGGGGGGGGGGGGGGGGGGGGGGAAGTGGGGGAAGAGGGAGAAGGGGGAGGGGTTACTGTGCAATGTGTAATGCAACTCTACCAATCTCTGCCCTATTGATGACTGGGGATGGCAGGAAGGTTAGAGAAGGAAATGTAAAAATTGAAAATAATTTTAATGTGAATTTTGCATGCATGAATACATAATTCCATTCATTAATTCAATAAGGGTATAATGAGATGCTTTTGTGCTTAGTGGAGTGGAGAGAGCTGGGTTATGGATTAACAGCACAGCCCATGCCTTTCAGGGACCTCTGGGATATCAGGGAAGATAAGGTATACATATACATGAATATACCATAAGGCAGAACATGGTAAGTGTACAAAGAGATACCCAAATCACAAATTACCTAAGATACAAAGACCCTGAAGTTTTTATTTCATATTCAGGGCTTTTTAATCTTATTTGATTCTTGGGTTCCTTTGGCAATCTGTGAAAGCTATGGAAGACTTCTCAGAATATTATTTCAATGCATAAAATGAAATAAATAAAATTAAAAACAAAATCCAATTATATTGAAATACAGTTATTTAAAAATGTATATATTTTTAAAGCTCCCAGATCTTGCTTTAGAGGTTAAATTGCCAGGGACTTATTTCTACAAAACTTCTAAAATTATGGTATGCATGGATGTCACAGCTAGAATATAGAGTAACACGAGACATGTTACTCTAAGTCTAAGTCATGGCTAATGTGCATGACAAGTGATCGCATAGAATTTGCCAGAAGCACCTAAGTGGTACTGTGGATAGAGCACTGGCTGTGAGTAAGGAAGACCCAAATTGAAATCAGCTTCAGACACTTATTGGCTGTGAGACTTTGGGCAAGTCACAACCTCTGTCCACCACATGTAAAATGGAATTAGTAGTGTCACCTATCTCCCCAGGCTGTGATGGGGATCAAGTTAGTCAATATTTGTAAAGCACTTAGCAAAATGCCTAGGACATACTAAATGTTTAATAAAAGCTTCTTCCTTTCCTCCCTTCCCTACCCTCTAAACTACTTGAAAGCTCGTATTAATGACCCAAATGGCACACATTGTTGGAGAAGGAAGACCTGGTTTTTCCTTCTGGAGAAGAAAACAAATCAAGCATTCCTGTCAAATGGGAGCCCTTTAAATTCTGTATCTCTAAGTCTAGACTAAATATGGTCATCCTTGAATCCATCCTTGGGATGGAGTCAAGGCTCTTCATCATCTTGGATGCCTTCTTCTGAATACTCACAAGCTTATTAATGTATTTCCTGAACTGTGGTACTCCAATCCAAACACACTGGACTAGATGGGTGACTAACACCTAGCCTCCTCATCTCCCATCCACGTATCTCTTCACATATTCACTCATTAAGAAATGACTGTAAGTCTAGATAATAAGTGATAGAGTGGGACCTGAATCTAAGGTTTTTGAACACTAGTCATGTCTCTCACCACAGTACCCAACCATCCCTGGGCTTCGAAGGCAGATCTCTAGTCCTTTAGACAACAGCAGCTGAGCATCTTTCTGTTTCACAAACACTCTTCAAATAGAAATTCAGAATTCTCATCTTCCCTTCAGGGATTGGAACAGCCCTTCTGTTCCTCTTCATTCAAGTTCTCGAACAAATTCTCCCAAATGGTCATGTAAGGCAAATCCAGTTCTCCTAGTGATCAAAGAGTTTTGTTATTAGTGTGTTGGAGAATTGATAAAGCAGCTTTCTCCTCTCACCCTCAATGCCAGGAATAGGAAACTAAGACATCAGGAAGGATTTTTTTTTCAGAAATCCAACACATGAGTTCAGTGCTACATCCACTACAAAAAGTTCAGCCCTTTTCTGAGAGTGATCAGCTTTGTTTTAGCTTCACTAGGCACCCTGTCCATGTAGACAACCGGAAAATATCAGTCTAACTGCCCTTCTCCACCAACTACCCTTCTTCCCCATCAAGAGCAGATTATTCTCCTGTTCCAATGCCAAGCTGAGCCTCACACCTGACTTCACTTCAGCAGCACCTGCCCAATGCATAATTAGTGGCCACTTTTAGGGAAAGGACTTCCATACGCCCCAGATGGCATTTTTTCATACCAGACAGGCAACGATGGATGTTGGATACCAGCCAAACTGTCTGCAAAAACTGTGAGAAATTCAAGACAGAGATCTTGGAAGGAAACTTTTCCTGTCCCACCCACAACTAGGTATACGAACATCTAATAAAATGGGGTCTTATTGGCTTTGTTGTCTAGGGCAATCTCCTGATTGGGTGAGTGACTAGTACAGAAGAGACCATCAGCCAGTCCTGCTACCCATACCTACTCTAGATCCTGGAGTCAAAAGTCGGAGTAGAGATCTTTCTGAAAAGTCATAATGAAAACAACTCCCTTGACTCTTGACCTTTAGGGGTCCAAAATGTTTTCCTCACAAGAAACCTGGAAAATCATTCTAATGATTGACATTTTCAATAGATAACTTTATATACAGTACTTCATTTCATCCTACAGAGGAGAGGTAGTATATTTTAGGGAACTGAGATTTAGTCCTAAAAGTCAGAAAATACAAGCTCAAGGTCTATCTAGAATACATTCTATACAGGTAACCCTGGGGAATTCAATTAGCATTTCAGTATTTAGGCAAGTCTATGCTCTAAGATGAGAAATTAATGACAAGGTGTTAACCTATACTGAGAGAAGAACTTTCTTTGCCCAGTACTTTACAACAGTAACAAAACCAGAGGTCTAGTCCCTATCTAGTATCCACAACCCTAGGAAATAAATTCCACCTCAGGGAAACAGGTCCTCATACACAGAGGAGAGAGAAAGAGAGAGAGAGAGAGAGAGAGAGAGAGAGAGAGAGAGAGAGAGAGAGAGAGAGAGAGAGAGAGAGAGTCTTTACAGGAATATGTTCAAATAAAGAAACTGATGATCATTCTGTAAAGCAAATGTCATGTTGATAAATATTGAATACACTTCTTGATTTTTAATAGTGAGTTGCTAGTGGTAACTTCTGCATCATTAAATATGTTGATAATGTGATTTATGCTGTGATGTGTTATTTGCATTTGTTCTAAATTGCCTGATATTTCTATGCTTTCTGAAGGACTGAGCCATATTTCCTTCCTATGTCATCACTGAGGTACCTTGGTACAGTACTATATGTGGAATCATAAAGATCTGGTTTCAGGTCTTGCCTCTGACCCTTTCTGTCTCTTTTACTGTGGATAAAGTGTAACCCATCTATTGCCTTGTGAGCACTAAAGGCCATAAGTTGCAGAGAAGGTGCTGAAGGGCATAGGAGTCTCTCCATCACAAGTGCCAAATTTCCACCCTTGTCCCTGAACCAGCCCCAAGTCCAGCCCCTAACCCACTCCTCTCTCTCCAATGCATCTGTTTTCCAAGATTATTATGACATTGAGATGCTGTGGGTAAAACATTTGGAAAGTGAACAAGTCCAGTACCTTGTTCAGAAGTTTGTATATGGGAGATATTGACAGATCCATCTTATTTTCATGTGTACCAAACAAGAAATGCAAAGCCCTTTCCAAAATGCCTGTGAATTTTTTGAGTTGTAGTTTTAACACAAAAAAATACCCAAACACTTACTTTCCAAAGAGGTTAGGATCCATATATATGAAGTCTATTTAGAGGCAATGCTTAGGTTAAAAAGTATCTTTTCCCCCTTTCCCCCACCTCCAGGATGGTGACTAATGCAATCAAAGATAATTTTCTGCAAAGGCACTTTTTTCAAGGTACACTTCCTTCACAGTAAGCTCCCTTTTACATGTTTTCTTAGGCATTCCCTAAACCACTCAAAGACATCAATTTCCAAAATAAAAATTGTGAGGACCAAAGAAGCAACCTGAGAGTCAGTTGTTGGAGTTGTATTTGGTCTCCCAGTGTGGCTACTGCCATGTTGTTCTCTATTCCATATCCATAAGAAAGTAAAGGTCTGTATTACCTAAAAAAGGAGACACTATCCTCATTGCCACATAACATCAAATCCTGCCATTTATCCATATGTGTGCATGGACTGAGACTGGGTGCAGCAAATAGTCCCATGGATCCAGTTCATGATGCCCATTTTAGCATACATCCAGATTGGGTCCAGATGCCATGTTCTGAGGGAAGAAGGCAGAAAGAAAATCCCTGGGCATTCCAAAGGATTTGCACTTTGACACTCCTCCCCTCTCCCCCATTCTAGGCCCCACAGCACAAAGATTTGGCTTAAGAACAAAGCAAGATTTGAGTAGCCAGGGTTCTCCTTCAGGAGGTAAGAAGCAGAACAAGTACTTGAAGGTACTTGCTACCCAAATCTGCTAAATAGATATATTGGGAGAATGGGATGGATAGCTGTGTTTGGTTGAGTAGAAGGAACCATTACAAAATGGCTTATGGGATCAACTTTTGTTTAATTTCCGAAAGAATAGAAGGCTACATTTTGCTAATCTGTTTAGTCCATTAGGAAAAAATCTCCATTTATAATAAAGTTTGTGAGAAAGATTTCTTTACATGAAAATGAAACAAAGGATATTCAGGAGTTACAGAACAGCCTAGGAAAAGAAAATGATCATTTTTAGATGAAGTGTATTTAGTCCTTACAATTTCCACACACCCATAAGTCCCCTACTCATCCACTTTCTCCCTGGGTGAATTTGACCAAGTTCACTTCTCTGGGACTCAGTTTTCTCATCTATAAAAGAAGGGAATTAGTCAAGATAACATTTGAGGTTCCTTCTAACTCTAAATCTTATTCTTCTCTGTTCCATCTTCATAAAAGAAAAATAAAATATAATTGTAATCATTTTTCCCTAAGAAAGCAAAAAAGAATTGCCTCAAACATCATTTTTAACATATTTGGAGCAGGGGAAGCTAAGCCTAAAAGGAGATTTCAGATCAAAACTTTTCCCACAAGTTTCCAATAGTCCCTAAGTCATCATATAGATTCTTTGTTTACAGGAAGCTATTGTCTATTCAATTGATTGGTCTGTTCAGATGTTTACAGTGGTGGATTTTTCACTGAATTAAACAGTAAGCCAGCTGCTTGATACCTCGCACATTATCTTAGTCAACGTCTCCTGGCAGAATACTTCTCCCCAGATCATATCACTTTGGAGAACAATTAAGCCTTGGTAAATGTTGCATCTCACAGGTTAAGGGATGAGTTTGACTCTTTGATTAATGGGTCCCTTTTACTGGACTGGGTTCCCACATCAACAATATTTAGGCAAAGCTTGCTAAAGACAGCAGTGTTTTGGGATGAGGGCACATTGAAAATTAAGATCTTCCAAGAACTTTAAAAAGAGGAGAAAGCTTGCATTATTAGTCTTATGAAATGAGTATCTTGTTGCATTAATTACTCTTTTCCCCCAACTGAACTTTTTGGGAGGTAACAAGTTGACAGACATGCATTGGAATATTATATGTGCAGTTGTTGCCCTTTCCCTACTGGAGAGCTCCAGATGTACTCTAGTACAGAAATACATGATCTGTCATGATGCGAAGGAGCCATTAGCACAGTACTGGACACCTCATAGGTGAATGGATTCAAAGACAAAAGAAAGAGTTTGAATACAGAGAAAACTGATGACAATGTCAAGATTTAAAAAGACCCCAAAAAATGTAGCACATGATGTAGTATCAAATAAGACGAAATGTGACGTGATCGAAGGTGAAGGGTTGGTTTTGTTGTTGCTATTTGTTTGTTAGGTTTTTTTGTATTTTTTTGACTTGGCTTCAGAAAATCAACAAAACATGCCTTGATAGCAATGGGAGTTTTAGTGGACTATGAGCTCAATGGTTCTATGGAATTTAAGGAAATAGATGTGATCTTAGGCTGATTTGGAGGCACAGTGTCCATTAGAATAAGTAGGTGATGATCTTCCTCTACGTAGAAAGGGAATGGGCCATGGTTGCTGGACTCTTGGCTTAGAGTCATGGAGATTGGAGATCCATCCCTACATGTCCCTTACTAGATCTGTGGCCTGGGGAAAGTCACATAACCTCCCTCAGCTACAGATCTTCTTTAATCAGTAAGTTAGGATAATGAGAGTTGCTATTCTATAAAGTGATTGTTCGGGATTCAATGAGACAATCAAAATCAAGCACTTGGCAAACCTCCAAACATGAGCTAAAAGTTAGTTATTACTATCGTTGTGTCCTGATCATGCGATATCTAGAGCTTTGGATTTTGTTCTGGGTGATGCCCTTTAGGAAGGATGATTGACAGTATTCAGAAGAAGATAAGGATGGGAAACAGTCTGAAATCCATGCCTTGGAGAAATTGATGGAAAAAGAGGAGACTCAGAAAAGATGGCAGTTTTCTTCATGTATTGAAGGGCTTTTATGGGAGAAAACATTATACATGTTCTCTTTGGCCCAAGAGAGCCAAACCAGGAGGAATGGTAGAAGTTGCAAGGACCGTCAGTTATAGTTGACCTCAAGTAAAACCACCTAATGATGAGAACTTGTAGATAAATGACCCTATGTATGGAAGGTTTTCCAAATACTTTAAAATGTTATGTAAATCTCAGTCATTTTTCATTAGCATTATTGTTTTTGTTGTCAGCGTCAGCAACATTAAGCATTCTTGTTCAGGGTCAGGTTGGAATAGATGGCTCCTGTGCTCATTCTCATATTATGCCACATAACCATATGATTATATGAAAATCCTACCAATAAGGAGAGACAGAGAGACAGACACAGAGAGAGAAAGAGATAGAGACAGAGAGATATGGAGATAGAAGTAGAGAGACAGAGACAGAGATTCAGAGATGGAGAGAGACAGACAGACACACACACACACACACACACACACAGAGAGAGAGAGAGAGAGAGAGAGAGAGAGAGAGAGAGAGAGAGAGAACATCCATGTCAGTCATGCTTCTTCCCAAGTTTCACACTAAACCTACTCTGTGATTCCATTGCTGTTCACATAAAATCTGGATGAAAACACAACCTCTAACACTGTCCAGATTCAATGTCAGGCTCCCTCCACTATTTCTAAGAATTATGCCATCAAGCACTGGATAAACATGCACCAAATTAGCCCACAAACTTCAATATCTGTTAAATTCCTAAATCCTATAACTGATCTTAAATAAATCCTCTATTTGCAAAAGGTTAAATACTCATATACTTAAGTATTCATTCATTGAATATCATCAGCTGAGAAAAAGACAGAAAAGTCGTGATGAATATTTTTTCCTTGACTCAGGCATCTTCAAGTCCATGTCACCTGACACAGTGGTAGAGAAAACAAATTTGGAGATGTTTTGTAGTTTCAAATTCTTTGGTATTTTAATATTTTTATAATTTAATGTATTTTAAAAAAACCTCTCCTTGATCATGGTTGTGTGTTGTATTTTATTCTGAGAATTTCACTTGGCCAGGATAAATACAGAAGAAAATCTGGACCAAAGCATGATCCAGCCATTAGGGAGGAGAAAAGAAGGAATGCGCAATTAAAGAGATTTGCTTTTTCATGTCTCCTATTCATTATCAAATCCATCTGTGCATTTCAGTGGTGTCAATGAAATGATTCCTTGAATAGAATGTTGTAAAAATGTATAGAAGGAAAAAGCTTTGGATAACATGAAAATTATGCAAAAAATTTGCTTGATGGGGTCTAAGATGGATAAAGGATAATGGAAAAAGAATTCATTTTCCATGAACTTTTTAATTAATTTTAAGTGTTTTTCCCAATTACCTATCAAGACAATTTTTAGTATTCATTTTTACAATATTTTGAGTTCGAAATTTTTCTCCCTCCTCCTCCCCTCTTTTTAAAGTAGTAGGCAATTTGAAGTGAGTTATGCATGTACAATCATGTAAAATGTATTTCCATATTAGACCCAGTTGTGAAAGAAGAAACATATCTAAAGGATAACAAAAATTAAAAAGAATAAATAAGTTAAAAAAGTATACTTTGGTCTGCATTGAGAGTCCAACACTTCTTTATCTGAATGTGGATAGCATTTTCCTTTGTGAGTTCTTTGTACTTGTCTTCGATCATTGTGTTGCTGCAAAGAGCTGAATCATTTGTAGTTGATCATCACACAATGTTGCTGATACTGTGTACAATGTTTTCTGGGTTTTTCTCATTTCACTTTGCATCATTCTTCCCACTTTTTTTTTTGGAAATCTGCCTGTTCATCATTTCTTATTACACAATAGCATTGCATTACATTTATAGATCACAACTTGTTAAGCCATTTCTTAATTGATGGGCATCCCTTCAGTATCCAATATTTTGCCACCATATAAATGGCTACTATTACTATTTTTGGACAAGTAGGTCCTTTTCCCTTTTTAATGATCTCTTTGGGATACAAAGCTAGTAGAGGTATTGGTGGATCAAAGAGTATGCACAGTTTGGTTATCCTTTGGGCATAGTTCCAAATTGCTCTTCAGAATAGTTGGACCAGTTGACAATTCCGTCAACAATGCATTAGTGCCCCAGTTGTCTCACATCTTCTCCAACATGTGTCATTTTCTTGTTTTATCATATTAGTCAACATGATAGATGTGAGGTGTTACCTCAGAGTTGTTTTAACTTGTATTTCTCTAATCAAAAGAGATTTAGAACACTTCTTCATATGTCTATGTATAGCTTTGATTTCTTCGTCTGAAATTCTTCTATTCATATCCTTTAGCCATTTTTCAATTGGGGAATGACTTGTACTCTTAAAAATTGGATGTAGTTCTCTATATATTTGAGAAATGAGACCTTTATCAGAGATACTTGCTATGAAAATTGCCAGTTTTCTTCTTTCCTTCTAATCTTGGTTACATTAGATTTGTTGTACAAAAGTTTCTTAATTTAATATAATGAAAATTATATCTTTTACATTTTGTAATGCTCTCTATAAACCTGTAACTCAGTTAACTTCTCAGTTAACTTTAAGAACTTGGATGCTATACCACTTAGTGCATATATGTTAAGTATTAATATTACTACATTATCTATTGTGCCTTTTAGCAAAACATATTTTCCTTACTTATCTCTTTTAATTAGTTTTATTTTTGCTGTTACTTTGTCTGAGAAGAGGATTGTTACCACTGTTTGTTTTTTTTTAACTTTGTTTTTTACTTCACTGGAATAGACTCCGGTCCAGAGCCTTACATTTCTTCTGTATGTTTCTCGCTGCTTCTTTTGGTTTGTTCATTTTGTGCAGTTTTTTTTGTAAACAATATATTGTAGAATTCTAGTTTTTGATACACCTTGCTATCTGCTTCTGTATTTTTGGTTGAGTTCATCACATTCACATTCACAGTTATGATTACTAACTGTAAATTTTTCCTCCTGTTTGTCCTCTCCTTTCATCCTTTCCCTCCTCACCATTGTTTTGCTTCTATCTATTATCTTAATGGTAATTTAAATTTCCGGTTGATTACAATAGATTTCTATATGAAACTGATTATGAATATCACTTTCTCTTTGAGGCAATACTGATGATAGTAAAGTTCAAGTGATGCCTATCACTCACCCTACCATTTTCTCCTCCACTGTAATAGGTCTCTCTCATCTCTTTATGTGGAATAATTTATCCCTTATGCAAGCCAGTGTACTCCTCTTCATCATCCCTTAATTATTTTTATGTCATTGCCTAAGAGTCACCTTATACCCATATCTTCTGTCCATGTATATTCCTTCTAGCTGTACTATTGATGATGCACTTTTTAAGGATGACAAAAATAATTTTTCCATCTGGGAAACAGTTCAGATCCATTGAATCTCATATGTTTTCTTTTCCTTTTACCTTTTAAGGCTTCTCTTGAGTCTTGATATTAGAAATCAAAACTTTTGTTCAATTCTAGTCTTCTCCTTATGAAAGCTTGAAATTCGTCTATTTAATTAAATGACCATTTTTTCCTTTGAAATATTATGCTTAATTTCATGAGGTAGGGGATTTTGTGGTATAGTCCCAGCTCCTTTGCCATCCAGAATATCATGCTCCATAATTTCCAATCCTTTGATGTTGCAGCTTCTAAGTCCTGTGTAACCCTCATTGTGACTCCACAGTATTTGAATTGTTTCTTTCTGGCCTCTTGCAGTATTTTCTCCTTGGACTGATAGTTCTGTAATTTAGCTATAATGTCCCTTGGAGTTTTTATTTTGGGACCTCCATCCTAAAGTGGATGGTGGATTCCTTCAATGCCTATTTTGCTCTCTGGTTCCAGAATATCAGAACAGTTTTATTAGATAATTTCTTGAAAGATGCTCTTTAGGTCCTCCTTTTGATTATGACTTTCAGGTAGCCCAATGATTCTGACCTTGTCTCTCCTGGATAGATTTTTCAAGTCAGTTTATTTTCCCATGAGGCATTTTACATTTTCTTCTATTTATTTTCATTCTGTTGAAATTGCTTGATTCTTTTTTTAAAATTTATTTCTTTATTTTTGGTTTTCAACATTCATTTTCACAAGATTTTCAGTTCCAAATTTTCTCCCTGTCTCTCCCCTCCCCCCACCCCAAGACACTGTGCATTCTGATTAGCCCTTCCCCCAATCTGCCCTCCCTTCTATCATACCCCTCCCTACCCTTATCCCCATCTTCTCTCCTTTCTTATAGGGCAAGATAGATTTCTATACCCAATTACCTGTATTTCTTATTTCCCAGGTGAGTGCAAAAACAATTCTCAGCATTTGTTCCTAAAACATTGAGTTCCAACTTTTCTCCCTTCCTCCCTCCCCACCCACTTCCACTGAGAAAGAAAGCAGTTCGATATAGGCTATACGTGTGTAGTTATGCAAAGGATTTCCATAATAGTCATGTTGTGAAAGACTAACTATATTTCCCTCCATCCTATCCTGCCCCCCAATTATTCTATTCTTTCTTTTGACCTTGTTGCTCCCCAAAAGTGTTTACTTCTAATTACTCTCTCCTCCCATTTGCTCTCCCTTCTATCAATCTCCCCCACACCTCACTTATCCTCTTCTCCTCTACTTTCCTGTAGTGTAAGATAGATTTTCATATCAAATTTAGTGTGCATATTATTCCCTCCTTAAGCCAAATGTGATGAAAGTAAGCTTCACTTTTTCCCTCTCACCTCCTCCCTCTCCGCCTCCATTGAGAAAACTTTTTCTTGCCTCTTTTATGAGAGATAATTTGCCCCATTCCATTTCTCCCTTTTTCCTCCCAATATATTCCTCTTTCATCCATTAATTTTATTTTTTTAGATGTCATCCCTATTCAAGTCACCCTGTGCCCTCTGTCTATATGGACACAATCCCTCCAACTACCCAAATACTGAGAAGAGTCTCAAGAGGTACAAATATTATCTTTCCATGTAGGAATGTAAAGTTCAACTTTACTAAGCCCCTTATGATTTCTACTTCCTCTTTACCTTTCCATGCTTCTCTTGATTCTTGTGTTTGAAAGTCATATTTTCTATTCAGCTCTATTTGAGGGTTTTGGATGTAGAAGCCTTGACTTTGATGTCTTTCTCTTATGGTATGCTTTGTTCTTCCTTATCTGAAATCCTTTCTATTCTTTTCATCAAGAATGCTTTAAAGTCTTCTATTTTATTGAATGGTCATTTTTCCCCTGAAGTATTTTACTCAGTTTTGCTAGGTGGATGATTCTTGATTTTAATCTTAGCTCCATTCACTGCTGGAATATCATATTCCAAGCCTTTCAATCCCTTATAGAAGCTGCTAGATCTTGTGTTATCCAGATTGCATTTCCACAATACTCGAATTGTTTCTTTCTAGCTGCTTGCAATAGTTTCTCCTTGACCTGGGAACTCTGGAATCTGGCTACAATATTCCCAGGAGTTTTTTGTTTGGGGATCTCTTTCAGGAGGTGATTGGTAGATTCTTTCAATATTTATTTTACCTTCTGGTTCTAGAATATCAGGGCAGTTTTCCTTGATAATTTCATGAAAGGTGATGTCTAGGCTCTTTTTTATCATGACTTTCAGGTAGTCCCATAATTTTTAAATTGTCTCTCCTGGATGTATTTTCTAGGTCAGTTATTTTTCCAACGAGATATTTCAGGTTGTTTTCTATTTTTTCATTCTTCTAGTTTTGTTTTGTAATTTCTTTGTTTCTCATGAAGTCATTAGCTTCCATCTGCTTCATTCTAATTTTTAAAGAACTATTTTCTTCAGTGAGCTTTTGAACCTCCTTTTCCATTTGGCTAATTCTGCTTTCTAAAGCATCCATCTCCTCATTGACTCTTTGAATGTCCTTTGCCATTTGGGTTAGTCTATTTTTAAAGGTGTTATTTTATTCAGCATTTTTTGGGTCTCCTTTAGCAAGCTGTTGACTCCCTTTTCATGATTTTCTTGCATTGCTCTCACTTCTCTTCCGAATTTTTCTTCCACCTCCCTTACTTAATTTTCAAAATCCTTTTTGAGCTCTTCCATGGTGTGCGACAATTGCATATTTTTTTTTGAGGGTTTTGGATGTAGAAGCCTTGACTTTGATGTCTTTCTCTTATGGTATGCTTTGTTCTTCTTTATCTGAAAGGATGGAAGAAAATACCTTTTCGCCATAAAAGTAACCTTCTATAGTCTTATTTTTTTCCGTTTTGGCCGCATTTTCCCATTCAGTTACTTGCCTTTTGTGTCTTTGGCAAGAGGAGGGTATACTCTAGGGACCTGTATGTTCTCAGTTCCACCACGGTGGCACAATCAAGGGAAAGGAGTTTACTCTTCTCCTGGCCTGTGTTCTGTTCTGTGAGCAATCACAAGCATTCTTATCTGCCCAGGATCTGCTAGTAGGATTCCCTCTCCACAGTCACCACCAGTTCCACCAAGCCATCATGCTTCCTCACCCCAGGACTGCCACTCAGTACTGAGATGCATATCAGCTGTTCAATTCCTCCAGGGTCTTTAGTAGAGTGATCCAAAAATGGATGCTGCTGCCACCTGAGCGTCAGGTCCAGATAGCACTCCCCTCTCACCCATGTTAAAGAGCTTACTCACTTACTTTGGCATTTGTGGGTTGAGAAATCTGGGAACCATGGCTGCTGCCTGTGATTCCATACCCTGAAGCCTGTTCCAGTCCTATCTGTGCCATGCAGCTTGGCCAAGGCTGCACTGCACTCTACTCTGATCCCACTGCAATAGACCTTTCCTGTCAGCCTTCTACGCTTTCTTGGTCTGGAAATCTCTTTTACTCTGTCATTTTGTGGCTTCTGCTGCTCTAGAATTTGTTTAAAGTCATTTTTACAGGTATTTTATGGTCTATGGAGGAGAAGTAGAGCAGGTCCATCCTTCTACTTCACCCGCTGTTTGATTGATTCTTGGTGTCTCATAATCATTGGCTTCCAGTTGCCCAGTTCTAACTTTTAAGGAGTTGTTTTCCTCAGTTAGCTTTGGTACTTCCTTTTCCATTTGGCCAATTTTACTTTTTAAGGAGTTGTCTTCTTCAGTGGATATTTGTACCTCCTTTTCTATTTGGTCATTCTTTTTTTTATGCAGTTTTTTTCCTAAGTTCTTTACTCTTCCAACATTCTCTTGCATCACTCTTATTTATTTTCCCAATTTTTCCTTTAGCTCTCATATGATTTTAAGGTTCTTTTTGAGCTCTTTCATGAAGTCTTTCTTGGCTTGAGATCACTTTCCAATTTTCTTTGGGGCTTTGCCTATAGGTGTTTTGGCACTGTTGTACTCTTCTAAGTTTGTGTCCTGATCTTTCATGTCACCATAATAACTCTTTGATCAGATTATTTTTTCTTTCTTTTTTCTCCTTGTCTTTTTTGACCTCTTCCCTTTCTTTTAAATTTGAGCTCTGCTCTCAGAAGAAGTACTTTCTAAGGCTTCTTGTTCCAGGGGCTGCAGGTCCAGGCTGTTTACCTGGTGCCGCATCAGTGCTGCCTTGAGGTCCATGAGAGACCCCTGTGTCTGGTGCTGCATGGAAGGAATGGAGTGGGGCATAGCTAGCACTCCTGGAGGCTATAGGAGTCTGGCAGCTTACCTGGTATTGATCCAGGGTCCTAGTGCTGATGTCTGGCATATGCTGAGACAGATGGGGGTGTTTCTGTGTTTTCCTAGAGCTTTGCTGAAGCACCTGCAGGTCTGGCCACTGGAGGCTGCCTATTTGCCCAGGACTACACTGAAGTACATGGTGGTTCTCAGAGTTGGAGTCTGTCTATTCATCTGGCTATGCTGAGGCACATGGAGTGAGTGAGAGGACATCCTGGTGTTTGTGCCTGCCTGATCCACCACAGTGGGACTCCCACTGTTTTGCTGAGATGGGTTTTGCTGTGATTTTTCCTGTCTTGGACTACATTCCCCTTTAATCCAAGTGAGACAGATATTTCTTGCCAATCTTCCAAGTTTCCAGGGGCTAGGAGATTGTTTCACCCAGTCTTTTTGCTGGTTCTGCTGTTCCAGAACTTGTTTTCGTGTGCAATTGTATGACAGTTTGGAGGTGAATATGGGAGAGTTACAGTGATTTACTGCCTACTCCACCATCTTGACTTCTATCCAGAATCTTTTCGTTTGTTTTAAACTTACTATTGTTTTCCTGCCAGAATTGAAAGTTGAAATGCTGAAACGCTGAAATACTGGAAGAGAGAGAGAAAGAAAGAAGGCGTGAAGGAAACAGTGAGAGGGTAAGAGAGACTGTTCTTAGATATTTCTGGCAAGTTGGAAGCTGGAAATGTGAAAATCAGACAAGAGGATGTTTTCTTACATGTTTTGCAGACTGATCCTGCAAATTCCAAATGTTCCAAAAATGTGGGTGTGCATACCAACTTGTAGGAAGCCAAAGGAAACTTGCAATGCTTGAATCCCTTGTCCAGTAAGTCTGCATTTTTCCTTATTTCCTGATTGTTTTTCATGTGAACAAACCAAACAAGGGATTCTTATAAGAAATTGCACGTTTCCTCTCAGAAGAACAAAAACCACTCTTATTCACCAGAACCAGAGTAGAGGGAACTTCATAAACAACACAGCGATGTGAAAAGGACCTTCAGGAACACTGTGAGCAAGAGAATTTATCTCCGTAAGTTGATTTGTCTATTAAATGATTCAAATGATATATTCAGCTCAAATATTCCAAAGAAGCTATTATTTCTTGAAGGGAATGCTCCCTGCAACAGTGTATACCTGAGCCCATCCACTCCTATGTATTCTGGTATTTCCAAAGGTTTTTAAACCATCACAAACGTCATCCAAGTATCACCTGTAAGACGATCATCATTGCCAAGAGGTGAGAAAGCATGATAGTGGCTCAGTGACTTATTCTCAGTCACTAGTTTAAGGGATTTAAAGATTACAGGTAGTTTCTAATGAAATTTTTAGATAATAATACTAATAATAGCTGACATTTCTAAAATCCTCTACAGACATTATCTCATTTGGTCCTCTAAAACACCCTATTGCAGTAGTTACTATAATTATGGTAATGTCCATTTTACAGATGATCTCAGGAAGACATAAGTTCAAATTCGGTTTCAGATACGTACTAACTCTGCAACTCAAAGCAAACCACTTGACATCAGTTTGCCTCAGTTTCCTTAACTATAAAATGAGAATAACAGCACTTACTTTATAGGATTGCTGTGAATATCAAATGAGATATCAGTAAAATGCTTTGCGCAGTGCTGAGTATGTAATGGGCATTATATAAATTACTCATTTCCTCCCCTGCCCATTTTCACTCTACTAGTAGCTGGCATCAAACAAAGCCTGAAGAAATGTTGACTGACTGACTGATTGGCTCAGGTGCTAACCAAGAATCCTATACTAGCACTTTTTTTAAATGTTCTCTGCCTCAATTAGATTGTGAGCTCCTTGAGGGCAGTAATTGTCTCACTTTTTCTATGTATATCCTGCTCACTTAACAGAATGGTTTTCACATTTTAAGCACTTAATAAATTATTTTTTATTCATTCCTTTTAGCCTCATAGTTTCCCCTATTCTTCAATCAATTTAAAGGAATATGCTAATGGCTATAATGCTTAAAACTAATGCACACATACACATATGACATTAATGTTTAAAAAGTTATAGCTATCTATCTATGTGTGTATACATACACAGACATTGGTACGCATCTGTGCCCTGTGTTTGTGTGATCTCATTTGAATTTCACAGTATTCCTGTGAGTTGAGTGTTATCTCCTTGTTATAAATGAGCAAACTGAATCTCAGACAGGTTGAGTGAATTGTCCATAGTGGCAAGGCTAATGTTACAAGGCTAAGAGATTCAAACCTGGATCTTTCTTACTCTAAATTTAACACATTCTTCCAATCAATAGGCTGCAAAGAAAAAATGCAGTTACTCTCTGTGCTCAGTTTTTCCTTCCTTTCTTTACCTGTCTGAAATGACATTCATAAGAAATCCTTTTAAGACTTTAAAAAATCATCCACTAGTCTGTCTTTTCAAATTCTTGTCTTTGTAAAGTTTGACTCGATGGAGAAAACTCAATCTCACCCTGACCATTCCCCCCTCCCGCCGACACACACACACACACACACACACACACACACACACACACACACATGCATGATCTCTAGAGAAGAAAAGTAATCAATACAAAATAGTTCAAGCCAATGAGAGGTCAAAGTTCTCCAGGGCCATGTTGGAAAAGAGCTGGAAATGTGTGGGATCATTGTAAAAGCCATGTAGCTGGGTTCCTGTTTCCAAATCCAGCTGAGAAAATCTCCCTAACCAAACACCCAGTCCACTTACAGAGCAAGAGGGACTATGCTCAGTCAAGAGTCAGAATCAGAACCAATTTCCTATCCTGTGAATTTCCTTAGAATGATAGAACAGAAGTTAGAATTACATGATGACATGAATGAGAATCACACAGTAAGACTGCACAGTCTCATCAGAGTCCCAGCTCAAAGAAAAGGATTCTAGTTTATTGTATAGAGTTATATTGTATATTGTATAGTCTATTGTATAGTGTATTGTATAGAGTTTATAGTATATTGTCTTTGAGCCCATTTGTGGAGCTGATTAAACACAGGGAAGTACAGTGGCATATTGGATGCCAGCAAGGCAATCTCTCTTCTGGCAAGGATGTAGAGATGCTATCAGACTGACTGGATTCTGGGCAGTATGGGGCTGAAGCACTCCAGAAAAATAATGGAACAATGTTATACAATTTCTAGAGAAGTTTGATCTTCTACCATCCTTAAGTGTCCCACAACTTTTTGTACTTAAATTTTTTAAAAACCCTTCTTGTAGTGGAAAGACAGTGTAGTGCAGTGGACAGAGAACTAGTCAGAGTCAAGAAGAGATAAGTTGGCATCCTGCTTCAGATATTTACCAGCTGTTTGATCCAGGGCAATTTAATTAATCTTTCTGGGCCCCTGTGTCCTCATCGCTAAAATAAGGATAATACAAGCACCTCTTCAACAGAGTTGTTGTGGTGATTACATGATAAAATATTGGTGAAGGACTTTGCAAATTAGCAAGAGCACAGAGGAATGGGAGGCACCATCACTATGGTAGTTTAGGTCTATGGCTTCCTTTTCTATCTAAAAAGAGGGTCTTTTTGTCATGCACATTTTTATTTCTGCTAGCTTTTTAAAAGCTTCTGAATGAATCCTTCTTCTACCTCCATGTTTCCCAGTCAAACCAGTCTTGTGGCTCTCACTTTGCATCTGTTGCATCATTTGCATGGCTCTTCTTTGCATCCTCTCCATTTTCACTCCATCTTATCCCATTTGTGACCCCCAAGGAGGGCACAAGCCTTGGATGATAGGCTAACCCTCCCTACACACTGCATCTGTGTCCTTCCTACTATGCTCAGTTTCAAGTATTCTGAGTCATTCTTGCTATTTCAATGACTGGAGTATATTTCTGATTCCTATTTAAATTATGATGGACTGTAATACTTGAAATGTTTCTTCCACATTCACCCAACGACATTCCTCCTCTGTCTTGGATTTCTGGAAATTATTTTCTTGCCCAGTTGAATTACCCTTCACTTGCCCTTATTATATTCAAACCTATTTACATCCCACCACTTCCCTGACTTGTCAAAAGCACTTTGGATCTCTGTCCTTCTCTACCCACCCATGGAGGTATCATCATCACTAATGGATGTTTTAGTCCATCACATAAGTCACGAACAATAATGTTCAAATATGATTTGGGACTCTAAACAAATTGACTTGATAGGAGTCCCAATGTCGACACAGAAGTAGCTGAAAGAGAAATCAAACAATGAGTGATATGGTCCCTAGAATTTGGGAGAGCATAATCCAAAGAATTTAAAGTAGGAATAGGAAGCACTCATGGCCAAAATTTCTACCACTGCAGTCAGCCCAAGAGGGAAGGTGAACGTTCAAGAATGAAATATTTATGACAAGTATAACAGATTCCAATAAAAAATAAAAGCTAGAATTGGGTAGATTACCATAGACTAACACCAGTGTTTAAAATGTGCATATGCAAGAAAATGAAGATGGAAACGGACAGGTAACTGAATTAAAAGTAAAGGAGGGACAGGATTATAAGAATTATGGGAAAGAAGGCTGAACTACTCAGTTTTTGTGTTGGTTCTGTTTTACCTCCCAAAGGGAATTTTTGGATTTACTAAGATAAAAATTAATGAGTTGAAACGAAAGTGAGCAATGATAAGAAGCTGGTTTTTTAGCCTCAATAATTCAAGTCACTAGACTTGGATGAACTCCATTATAGGATATTTATTGAAAGAGTTGATAAGTGTGATTACTGAGCTGCGGTCAGTGATCTTGAAAAACTGGTGAAGAACAGGAGAGATGCTGCAGAACTAGAAACAAACTGTTGTTCTGATTGACTGTGAAAAAGTGAAAAGAGTGGACTCATCCATATCTAGATTTTTGAGTTTAATTTAAGTTATGGCAATATTAAAGAATGTATTATTAATGGGATGATGTGTCAACCTTTAGAAAAGGAAATTGTGGACAATAATAACTAGGGTTCAATAAGAATAAGTCATTTTAGATTCCCTTCATTTTCTTTTTAAATAGAACAAATAGATAAGAAAAAATATATACCTGCAATTTAACAAATCATGTGACAATATTTCTCATGTCATCTTTGTGAACTATATGGGTGGATTTAGGCATAATGGCAAAATAGATTCAATGACTGAACAGATAGTATCAATGGTTCAGGGTCAACCTGGAATAAGATTCCTAGTGGAGGCCACCATGCCTCTTTTTCCTTATCTATTGAATATAGTTATCATCGATCAGATGAAAAAAAATATATATGTATAATATACTGACAAAATTTTCAGATGACATGGAGTTCGAAGGGCAAATCAGGCTCAAAAATGTTCTTAACAAGTTAGAATTATGAGCTAAGTGGAAAGAAAGGGAATTGAACAGAATTGAATGTAAAGTTTTATATGTGGGTTCAAAACATCAACTTAATAGAATAGATGGGAGTTTTCCAGAATGTAACTTGATATAAAAAACTCAACAACCTGAGAGTTTAGGGGCTGTGAGCTCAAAATAACCCAGAAAAAAGTCACAGCAGGCAAAAAATAATATGATCTTGGATTTTACTACTAATGTCATAGCGTAGAGATAATATTCTTACTGTACCCCAGTCAGAAAACTTCTACAGTTTTGTGTTCATTTTTCTGTGATGCTGTGTCTCAGGAAAAACCATGGCAAACTAGCATATGCCTAGATAAAGACAGAAACAATGATAATAGAAAATCGTGCCAGCAGGGGAGCTAGTAGAACAACTGAAAACGATTAACCTGGAAGAGAGACAACTTAGAGGAGAAATAACAATTTCTGTCTGGTATCACAAGGTTTGCCAAATGCAAGAGGAATTAGATTTATTCCACTTGGCCATGGCCTTGGGGTTGGGTGAAGGAGAACTAGGATCAAATGTCTGGGAATTGCAGTAATGAAGACTTTTTTCTGCCCAGTAGAAGAAAAAAGGAATCCTCATTGTTAGAACTTCTCTATGTAAAAAAGACTTATTCAGGAGTTAGAGAGAGCCACTCATGATGGCCTTCAAATGAAAGATGGATGACCACTTGTACATATATAGAACTGAAGTTCTATGGTTGCTAATATATATATATATATATATATATATATATATATATATATATATATATATATATATATATATATATATATATGTCTCTCTCAAGAACTTTGGATTTGACTGTGCAACATAGGAGACATTGGCATAGGTCCGCTCGGATGGCATGTCCACATCAGAAAGGGTGCTGTGCTCTATGAGCAAAGCAGAATTGAGCACAAAGGAAATGTAGGATGCGCAAATTTGGGATATCCACCCCACATATTCACACGAGCTATCTGTGCCCAACCTGGGGTAGAGCATCCCGAGCTCATATTGGTCTAATCAGTCACAGACACACTGAAATTTCACTTTATCATAATGATGTCATTTTGGTCCTCTTTGAAAATGAAGGACAACAACGAACCATCTCTAACTATAAATAGACTGAAGGGTTGGGGGTGGGGGGGAGGAGTCTTATTTCCTCAGCTTCCTAGTGAATACCTAACTTTAGAACAAAGAGAAATCTGAAGATCTTCGACATTTAATGGAAATCCTTTTTCTTCCCTATTTCATTATATTCATTGTATTGCATTGTATTGTATTTTTTCTGGACCTGTAATTTTTATCAAGAGAGAGGATTCATTCTAAGGAACTACCTCCATTAATACACAGAGACACATGTTCTATACTTCATGCCCTTAGAAACGAGGGGTCCTTCATTGCATTTCTAGGATTCCCTGTTCTTTTTTGCTCTATGTAAAATTTTGCATGGGGAAAAGCAAAGTGATAAAAACTTATCATGAAAAGCAAAACGCTCCTTAAGCAGCATAAGAAAATAGAATGGCCATGACATAGGATCAATTAACTCATTGCTCTCTTTGACATCTATGTTCTAATTCCCCAACTGGAGATCCAGCAGTCGTGAGGAATGTTGGTGAGATGACAGTTTATTTTTCACATAGAATTATTTCCTGACATCTACTCCATTGAAGACTGGCAGATAATTTTGTTTTCCATTGATTTTTTAAAGGGAGAAATGAAGTCCTGTTCTTTATCAAACTAAGATGAAAAATCCAATGACGTATTTTCTCATGCACTTTTTAAAAGTTTCAATGAAGTAATGCCAATTTAAACTTAAAGAATTCATGGAATCAAAGAAAATGTTGAAATAGGCTTTCATTGTTTTAGATTATCTTCATTTACTTGATGCATATCCTGTCTCCCATGAGATATGAATTTATGTAATGAATCAAGGCAAAACGGAACAAGTTCATCCCAGAAGAAAATCTCAGTTTGACAGGTACTAGTGTAGTCTGTTTCAGACTAGGAGAGAAGGATTTTTCTAACTGTTCAACAATTGACATGAGGTTTTCACGTATTCTTAGGAAATCACAGAAATGTCATTATTTTCAAAGGATCATTTATTAAACTTATTTTTTTTTTACAAAATACAATCATGTTTTCTGTTAAGGCTTTGGTGTTCTATATGTACACATACACATGAAATAACATTGTGTAGGTTTATTACAAATGAACTTAAGCTGGAGACAGCTTCTGCACTACCAACTACCAACTGTCTCACAATTTATCTCTTGCCGTTTAATGCCACATGGAAACAATAACAACAAAAACAAAAAAAATCTTCCTTCTGGTGAATTAACTTATTCCCATTGTAGAAACAAACCTACTATTTTTAAATGTTTTATAGAGATGACTTTGGGCAATGGTTGGAATACAAACTCTTCTGAAAGATGACTGATTTTTATGATCCTTAAAAAAAACATTTTTTTCAAGCTATAAGATAGGAAAAATGGAGGAGCTAGGTAAGGTCTATAATACCCTATTAGCAGCAGTTGATAGTAAATGCAACAGAAGATTTGTTTTGTCTGTGGTACAAAGAATGGTGTGTTCCATCCCTCTCTTCTACTCCACCTCCTCTACTAGAAGGAACACAAGTTAGCATGTATGCTCTGTCTTTGGAACAAGGAAACAAAAGAGAGCCAAGATGAAGATTGTCATTAGGAGTGTCTATTGCCATCAGCTAATATGAATGCTTTGCAAAGTTAGTGAAGACGGGAAAATGCCATAAGGTAAATATATACAGAGTTAAAATACATTTCTTATCCAATAAACAGTAATTCGGGGCCCTGGGACTGTTCAGGATAAAATGTCTCCTTTTTTGCTCTCCATAGCAATTTATTTTTCAGTGCAAGCTAAGCAAACAAAGACCTGCCCATTGTCCAAGGCATGACCAACGAGTGCGGAATGTTCCAAGCAAGTCCATCTTCAGCATCATCACCATGGAGGCCCCTTGGAGAGAAGTGGCACTTATTGTCAGTCCTCTACAGCTCAAGAGGTGCAAGCAGGAGAAGGCTGCCAATGCTCATTGCCATTGTCTTCTCCTTCTGTAAACCATGCCTGGGTAAGTAAGGCTCGCCATGCTAGCGTTTCTTTCCTGAGAACGGCGCTCGCTCGGCGCATCCCGCGCTCGGTATCATAAGTGAGCATGCTCGGAGCTGTGGTCGCTATCGTGGCTGTCATCATTGGCTAACGAGTCCCCTGTGTGCTGAAGGCCAGCGGCCCCAATGCCGGAGAGCTCCGAAGGCAGCAGGGTGCCCTTTTTCACATTCACCAGTTCCTTTTCCCGGGCAGCTGCCCCTTGCTGGCCTCCTTTTACTCGTTTCCATTTCATCCTCCTGTTTTGGAACCAGACTTTAACCTTGGAAAGCAAACAGAAGACAAAGAAAGGGGGGAGAAAGGGAAAAAAAGTTAAGTCCCAAATTTACTTTCTTATGTCAAAAAAGGAATGATGTTGTGTACAGCACTATAAATTTGAAATGGATACAACATGAAAATTTAAGCCTTTCCATTAAACACACACCCCTAAAAAGACAGAAAGCTCGTGTACTTTGTATTAGTTATGGCTGTGGGAGCAGGGGTGGGGTGAATTCATTCCCAAACAATGTGCAATGAATGTGAATTCATTCATAGAATGGGAATCCATGAATTTCGTAAGCAGAAGATAAATAATGTCAGTTGCATCAAACCAAAACGCTTTTGCATGAAAAAAGTAATAAAGCTACATTAAGAAAGGCAGTGGTTGACTGGGGGGAAAATCTTTTACCTCAAACATCTCTGGAAATATATTACATACTTAAGATATAGAGACAATTAACCAGAATATACAAGACAAGAAAAGTACTCTCTAATAGTCTCTAATAGTCAAAGGATATGACCAGTTCACCAAAAAATTGTAAGCTGTTAAAAATCAAATTAAAGAATGCTCTAGGTTACTTATAATAAAATTAATGCAAATAGAAACAACCCTGTGGTTTCACTTCACATCCTGAAAATTCACAAACATGTCAAAACATGGGACTAGTCAATGCTGGGGACATGCTGGGGAGAAACAGAGATACCAGAGCCCTGTAGGTACGGCTGTGTAATCATCCAACCATTCTGGAAATCACTTTGGAATCAAGTGAAGACAATGACTAAAAACGTCTGTCTCTTCTGACACAGCAATTTTACTGCTAAGCATGTACTCCTGGAGGTCAGTGACCAAAAGAAAGGCTGTATATGCCCCCAAAGAACTGGAGCAAAGTCGACATGCATTTATTGGGAAATGGCTAAGCAAGTGGTGACGCATGAATTCAATGGAATGTGACCAGACTGCCGAAGGATGAATATGACCATCACAGAAATAAGTGAGAAGATGTCTATAAAATATTGAAAAGTGAAGCGAACAGAATCAGAAAAACAATATCTGTGATGACAACTGCAAGGAAAATAGAAAGGAACAAAACCTGAACAATGGAAGTTTACAATGACTTGGTTTAGCCCCAAAGAAGAGGCAAAAGAAAGTACTTTCTCCGTTTTTTTTAGGAGGAGGGAGTAACGTGCCTAAATACATAATATAATGGGAGAGCTTTTTATTCTAATTTTTCAGAAGTGCAGGAATGCTCCTCCCCCACTTTTTATTCTTTTTCATCAAAGATGGATCTCTGGGAGAGGGAGGGAGAAGAGATACAATGGAAAATGCAAGTGATATGAAAATATTAATAATTGTTTCTATTTAAAAAAATAAATACTATGTCTTGCTAAAATTCTTTAGACCAGCCTAAATTCTTTGAGGTTCATGAGGGGATGCCTGGTGAGACAAGATTCTGTGTGTGCCAGAAGGACTGCTATGCTATCTTGGATCTGGCATGGGGTCCAGATTGTCAATTTAGGCTACTTTCCAGCTGTTGTAGCCTTTTTGTTCTATGAATTCCTCAAAGAGCTGCTTATCAATGGGGTACAGTGATGCTATTAGTGAGTGGTCACAAAGCCCACACAGTTTCTGCTAAAACCACTTATGCAGCAGCTAGTGTACATCAGGCACTTTGCCAACTACTAGAAACCTAACTACTTCCTTAAACCATATAGAAAGGGAAAAGGAGACCCCATAGAGAGCCCATATAACTGCCTATCCAAATCTTACTGATCCTCCCGAAACCAACCCATGCCCCACATCCATCACTACAGGGTTATATACCTATCAATGTTAGTGCCCAGGGAAATCAGGCAAAACTTACCCTGGCATCTCCTCAGAAATTAATGATATGAACATAATAAAAGAAGTTATTAAGATATAGTCTACAAAGTTAGAAGCAGACAATATAATAATGACTAGCATTTTATTCAGTGATTTAAAGTTTGCAAAGCACTTTAAAAATATTATCTCTTTATTCTCACAATAATCCTCAGTTGGCACAATTATTATCACCATACTATGGATAAGATATTTTTCTCTGATGACATGGTCTTTGGGCAACGAAGGACGAACACAATACTGAGAGTAGACACAGCTGGCTAAATGAAGACCCACCTAGTAATTCAGCTCCTTCTCTCTTGTCTGCCTCCCCCTCCCCTTCCTTCTCCTCTCCAAAGGAAGGTAAATTTAGATGGCCAAAAGATGCCCAGTTGACTTGGATTTCACTGGCTAGTTCCTCTCCCCTCCCCTCCTCTCCCCTCTCCTCTCCTCTCCTCTCCTCTCCTCTCCTCTTCACTCCTATTGAGTGATTATCAATAGTAACTGTTGCTGTTTCCCACCTGGCCTGATGTCTTTCTGTTTCTTGACCTCATTAAAGGGGCCATGCCCTGGCTACCTCTTAAACAGTCCTATTCAATGAAGGGGCATTGCCTCACCCTAAGTGAGTACCTGCAAAGACATTGGCCTAAAGGGCCCAAGGTCTCCCAGTGCATCCTCGGCTATCTCCAGTCATCCTGAGGAATATCTGGTCATTGGATTCAGATGGTTCTGGAGGAGAAGTGAGGCTAGTGACCTGCACAGCCCTCCCTCACTCATAAGTGAAAGTCATATCATCATATCTCTGATGGCATGGTCTTCTGTGGCAATGAAGGATGAACACAAGATAAGTCAGAGGTTAAGTGACTTTCCCAGGTTAAACAAGAAGTAAACATCCCAAACAAGACTTGAACTTGGGTCTTTCTGATCCATGTCTAATAGTCTATCCACTGAGACCTAGTTTCCTATTTTATCTCATTATTCTTGCTAATTAGGTGTTAAGCTCCTCATTAGTAATTAGTTGTTTTTAAGCTACTAATAGCCTTTGCTTCCTGAATTTTCACAACGTATAATCTCTGTGGTCTGGTGCCCCTCCTTGCTACAGCATTATTTTTCACCTTCATTAGCCTCTGCTCCTGATTGTGACTTCATCCAGAGCCCATTCGTTGCCTAGATCCGATTTTGTATGTTTTGTACTGTTAGCTAACTTTCCGTACACCTGTCTCTTAAACCAGACTACAGACTACCTGAGGGCAAAAATCACTGATTATAAAGCTCCGTGTTCTGTGCAAGGCTTATAATGGTGCTGGCTTATAACACTGTGGATTCAAAGTGAGGCAAAAGACAGCCCCTCCCTGCCTTCAAAGACCTTGCAATGTAATTGGGGAGACAAACTTCAAACAAAACCAACATACGCCAGGGCAAATCAGGGAATCAGTAGAGGGAAGACAGCATGAGGAAAGGAATCCAGAAAAGATTCTTGGAGAAGATGAGACTTTAGCCAAAACGTCAAGGTAGCCTGGGAAGCCAGGAGAGGGAGAAGAGGAGAGACAGAATGGCAGGTATGGGGGATGGCCAGAGAAAACACATGATTTCTGGAGAGTTGGGGTGATTTTGGGGAGGAAGTCAGGAGGCCAGTATCACTGGATCCCAGAAGACATAGAGAAGATGGTATAAAATATAGTACAGCAGTCATGGGGAGAGGCAGCATCCTGTACTGGAAAGCATGGTGGCAGAAGACTTCGGTCCTCTGTACCTGGGCAGGTTTCTGAGGGAAAACAATGTTTTGGTATGAGGGTGATACCTATCATACATTTAGACCCCAAAGGAACCCTAGGGATCATCTAATCCAACCCCCTCCTTTTACAGATGAGGAAATTAAGACCTAAAAGAATGAACTCTCTTCCCCATCGATACAAAATGGGAAAGGGAAGAAGAAGAATTCAAACTCAGATCCTGCAGCACCAAGTTCAACAAAATTCCCGCTTTGTGGTACTGTTGACTAAGTTGTACAGAATGCAGCAAGGACAATGAATCCAGTTCTTCCTAATTCCAATCTGATCCTCTAGCTACCATACCACACTTCCTCTAAGTAGTCCCCACCTACATCAGTGAAGGGAGTTTTCATGCCAGGACTTTCCCACCTCAATACAGCTATAGCGCCAAAAACAAAACAAAGTCAAATGAAAATGCATTCTAATTTCAAATTTGTACAGCCACTCCCTTGGCTGTGAGCACGAAAGTTTCCCTACTAAGATATCAAACTTGTGCATGTGTACTTGGGACATACTAACTGAGAATTCCACAAGGCAGACAAGGCTGGGCAGTATTTTAAGCCCTCCCATCAGTAAACACCAAGCAGGCCCAAAGATGAGTAGTTTCCATTGTCACGTGTGTGGCTTGAAGCCAGAAAAGTCTCCTCAGCCCTGTCCAGTCTCACGTTCCACAGCCCCTTCTGCAGGCTTCCCTTCTGTTGCCCTGGTTCATCAGGTCACAACACCAAACAACTATCAGACCATGCCCAGATACTACCCCACTCTGCTAATAACACCAGCATGACAAAATAACACTTTACTTCGCTCAAAAATGTACAGCGAAAGCCTCAGAAGGAATCATTTAGCCTGGGTTTGTATCATGTACTGAGGATAAAAAGAAAAGCAGGATCTGTATAAAAAAAGGGAAAGAAATAGGATCTGAGTTTCCCACTTCTTTAATCTATCATTCAGATAATGGGAAAGTTCAATCCAATTTAAATATGTTCTTCAAATGGCATTTAACATTGTCTTGGATTTCTGTTTTTATTTTTTTATTTTTTTTTGCTGGAAAAGGGTTTCACTTTTGGCTCTACTTCAGTCTTTCCATGGAAACTTAAGCAAATGTTCCTATTTCTTAGTGTCCATTTCCACATTTGTAAGAGGGAGACATCTGGGTTTCCCAGAATCCTCGAGGGGGCATTTTCTACACAGAAACCCCAGAGGAGAGGAGCACACAAAACGCCGTCCTCACCAACACTCAGGTCTAAAAGAAAGTCCTTTCAATTAAGTCAGTGGGACCTTGGCAGGAACATGTGAGGAACTGACTAGCCAAGCCACAATTTATATTTTTCATTTTTAAAATCTACACTCATTTCCTTTTTCCCCCTATGTGGATTATATCCGTCTGCAAAATGGCCCATCCCATGTTAAAGAAGTAGCTGAGTACAGTGGTGATTTCACAGGAACTAACCCTTCCCATCGTGTTGCGCTTCTTGTAGAATGGTTTGTCCATTTTCATTAATGGCTTAACAAACTCAAGGAAAAGGCTCTTTTTCTGCCCACAGCTGGTATCCAAAAATATGAGGCTGAAACCCGCTGGATGTTTATCTAGTGATTCTAACATGAGAAAGACTTTTCGAGAAGGATTTCCTCCATGGATCAGATACAAATATCTGAAAAATGAACTTGCTTTGGAATTTGTAAAGAGTGAATAATAGGGAAGGGAAAAAGAGGTGTGGAAACTTCAGCCTGGCATGTGGGAGAAACAGGGAGGAAATGGGAAGCCCTGCGAATTCCAACTTCATCTCAATTAATGGCTTGTACTGTCCTTTCTGAGTTGGATCATGAAGGCACAGAATTGATAGCCTTTGTTAAAACATGGCACTAAATGGGAGGATGGAAGGGGGAGGGAGAGCATCAAGGAGTGGGAACCCAGGGGGTTTTCTCCAGTCACCCCATAAATCTGTACAAAGAGCTATCCACAACAAATGATGGTGGCATCACTTGTTGTGCTAGTCTCAAATGACACCACAACATGGTTTTCAGCACAGAAGATGTGTTGTGTTTACCCAGGATCCTCCTGGAATGGAA
The DNA here is from genome assembly GCF_028372415.1 of Notamacropus eugenii. Classification (NCBI taxonomy): domain Eukaryota; kingdom Metazoa; phylum Chordata; class Mammalia; order Diprotodontia; family Macropodidae; genus Notamacropus; species Notamacropus eugenii. Next base: position 8,719,585 of record NC_092874.1, read on the forward strand.
TGCTTTGGACAAAACGGATTTTAACCTTTTAGGTGACAGCAACCTATGTGTTTGAAACACCATATTGGAATGATACTTCCATGTCTTAACCAGAGAGTATATATACTCAATGTTGTTGGGGAAAGGGCACTAAAGCGCCACAAAGCAGCTGTGGGTTTGCCTCCTTAAAGCATGTGGGATTTTATGTCACTCATTTTTCTTTACAAGGGCCTCAATTTTCCTCCCTTGTCAATTGCAAATGTTCTATTAGCCACCCAGCAGAAGTCCTTTATAGATCTCGTCCATGATGAATCCTCCCTCCTTGAAATTACATTTCCCTTATTTGTCTCTTGGTGCTTCTTACCTCCTCCAACCCTGTTTCCTAGTATAGTCCCCTATAAAGGGAAGAGAAGGGAGAACAGGCATGTATGAAGTACCTACTACTGCATGCCAGCTTCTGTGTTAAACCCTTTACAAACATCATCCCATGTAAGCTTAGGGAAGGAATGATTTCATTATTATTTTGTAAATCTCAAGTTCCTAATATTAGATCACTACTTCATTTCATCATTTTTCATTATATTTTAAACCCAAATTCCTAGGACTGCATACTCATATTTTTCTGTATCAATTTTGATATTAAGCCTCAGTTTTCCTCATCTATAAAAAGAAGGAGTTGGACCTGATGGCTTCTGAGGTCCCTATCTAGGACTGAAAGTCTTGTCATCATATCCAACTGTCCAACCTTTCTCATCCCCCCATATGCACTCTGTTGTTACCTTTCAACAATTCTACCTTGACAGCATCTTCCATATACTACCCATGCTACTATGATGAACCAAGCCCTTATCGCCTACCATCCAAACTGCTGCAATAGCTTCTGAATGGGTATGCCTGCCTCAACTCTCCCCTCTTCAGTTCATCCCCTACTCAGATCTACAAGGATTGGCCTAAAGCAAACATTACTTCCATACTTAATGTAGTCCAGTGGCTTCCTGTCACCTGTAGGTTCAAATATGATATCCTTTGTTTGACCTTCAAAGCCCTTTACAATCTGATCCATCTCTATCTTTCTAGCCTTTTTATACTTTATAACCCTCCATCTTCTCTAGCATCCAGTGACATTGGCCTTCTTTCTGTTCTTAACACAACAGTTCATATCCAGACTATTTTCACTGGCTCTCCTCATGCCTAGAATTATCTCCCTTCTCCTCCCCACATCCTAGTTACCCTTGGCTTCCTTCAGTTTTCAGCAAAATTCCTACCTTCTACAAGAGGCCTCTTCCAGAGTCCTAAGTGCTAGTGCCTTCCTTCTGAGATTGCCTCTCATTTGCACTGTGTATGGATGTCTTCTATGTACATAGCTGATTACATGTCATCTCCCTCAGGAGAAGAACTCCGTGAGAACAGGCCTTTCTTTGTATCCATGGGGCACATGGCAAGCATTTCATAGATACTGATTGACTTGACTCAACATGGAAAATGGAGTCTAGAATCAGAAAGCAGAAATGAGCTCTGACAAGAGCCCTGAAGACCTCCTGGAGGTCTCCACTTTACAGATGGCAAGACAGGTGCCCAGAGAGGGAAACGGATTTTTCCAAAGTCCAACATCCTGACTTGAGAATTCCTGACTTGAGACCACTCTACTAGTCCGCTTTCTGATATCAGACTAGGATTTCCAAGGATGGATAGCATTATTTAGAACATCTGCTTACTGGCCAAAATACCCGACTTCCGTTTCCTTAGCTAATGACTTATTTTGCATTCACATCTCTCAAGTTGATGATTAGGCTGTTGTTTAAATTAGTTAAGGGACGTATGACCCCGTATCGAACATCTCCTTGGGAACCATGCTGCTGAGAGAAGCTTTCTGTGGATGGTTTTGTTCCACGATTTATAGCGGAAGCAGAAATGACCTCACCCCTTTCATATGAATATTAACGGAGAGGAAAATGTGACATAGTAAATAATTTCTGTATCATTAAAATTTACTGTGTTATATTAAGTCATTTTAATACAATGCCTGAATAAAATCTTAGTTATGCTACATACGGTCCAAACTTTCTTCCTGCTTTTGCACAGCCACCCCCTGTCTGGAATACACTTCTCTTCCTTCAAGACACAGCGTAATCACCACCACCACCACCACCACCACTACCACCACCTACTGCTACTGCTACTACTACTACTACTACTACTACTACTACTACTACTACTACTACTACTACTACTACTACTACTGCTACTGCTGCTGCTGCTGCTGCTAATAATAATAATTGCTATTATTATTAATAATAATAATGATGATTAATAAAAATAACGAGCATATGTGCACATTTACAGTCACTGAACCAAACACTTTTTACGAACACTCTCTCATTTGATCCTCACAAGAACTCTGGGCAGTAGGTGCTATAATTATCCCCATTTTATGGTAAAGGAATGTGAGGCAAACAGATTAAGTGACTTACCCAGGGTCACACAGGTAGTGAGTAAGAAAAGGTTTAAACTCAGGCCTTCCTAACTCTAGACCCATTGACTCATCCACTGCTCCATCTAGCTACACAGTCTTTCCTGATACCTTCAATTGCTGGTGCCTTCCCTTCTAAATGACGTCATCAATTTACTTTGGGTTTCTTTGTATTGGATTAGATTTGTACTGGATTTCGTTTTATTTATTTTGGAAAATATTTCTAGACTATTCATCAGCTCAGAGCACAAGTAAATTATATTGAAGGCTTACGTATATTAGTTGTCTGTTTTTTCCATTGCGCTCAACCAATATATATTAATTAATTTTAATAGGAGTGCTGTATGTGCCTGGCATTGCACTGACTGGGTGAGTGCTAGCTGCTCTGAGGGAAAGGACTGTCTTTTGCCTCTTTTTGTAGCCCCAGCACTTAGCAAAGTGTCTGGCACATAGTAGCTGCTTAGTAAATGTTTAGTAAATGATTATTATAACAAGGATAAGCAAATGGAGACCATCTGAGGAGGGAGAGAACCTTAGTGACTGGGACGAAGGAGCAGAGAAGGCATCCTGGAGGTCAGGGCACCTGAGCTGGAAAGGAAACCTGGAAATCAACCAGCCTGACCCACACCTGAGTGGGAAACCTGTCTACAATAGCAGCTGCTTGAAGCTCCCCAGTGATAAGATAGGAATGGATACAATGCTTGACTGCAAAGAAACCAAAGGCTCCCCATATCCTCCTGTTCCTGTTATTTTGAGTATGAGCTGTCCTTAGACAGGGCAACTCCACATGGCGTAAGTTTCTTCTTATGTTCCAAAGGGCATTGTGATGGACTAACTGAGAAGTCATTCTAGTCTTCTCTCTGGGGAGATACACTGGGTAAGTATTCACTCATAGGAAGTGGACAGCACTGGGGTGGCAGAGGAGAACCAAGTTTAGGGAGCTGATTTAATTTTAAGTCTACTTAGATTCCTTTAATAATACTACGGTTATCATCAGGAGAATGGTTCCTCACCACTCCTCTGTTGCTAGCCCATAGGCTACAATTTTTATCATATGGTGAACTCTTTGCTTTTGGTCTGTGTCTAGAATTTGCTCTCCTTTTGTCAGTGTATGAGGGGAAAGAAAGAAAACATAAGAATTACTGTTTACTTTTAACTAAAGAGATTTCATTGGCAAATGCCAGGAAGGAATTCATGACTTATAGCAAATTCCAGAATGCATCTTGATGTTAAATTTGCCATTATTTTACATAAAATTCTCTTTTTAAAAATTAAATCATCAATCCAAGAGTTACTTCCTCAACTTAGAGGATAGATGACTGAATGAAGGAATGACAGGAAACATTCAAATTTAAGTAAAGCTGGGCCAGCCTCTTATACCTGATATTTCTTCATTTCTTTCTGGTGTCTCTGGTGTTCCTGACCTCTGGCACATGGCCCTTGAAAGTGCTAGTGGTCCCTAAAAAGGATAATGGCCACCAGTGAAATGAACAAGTAGGTGACATTAATAGACCTAGTTTCTGGACCATTGGTTGGTCTTTTATTTTTATGAGTGTGAGTCTTCTTAGCGAAGTGGGAATTGAACAGGTTATGCTATCGTCTCCTACCTTAAGTTATTAGCATAATTAATATTAGTGTCTGAAAGAGGCTGAAGCAAGGAAGGTAAAATAATGATTGTCATCATCTTCATCCTCATGATTTGTGTTTTTTTTTTAGTTCACTAAGTACTATAACCTGTGACTTGGGAAACAAGTCCCAGTGACGGGAAAAAAGGAAAACTGTACAATTGCCCAGGGTGTAAAGTATGAAGTGTGAACATGTCTTAAGGCTGTTGAAATATTGAGTTACATTCAGCCTGCTTCAATATTTACTAGTTCCTATATTTAGGAGTAATATATAAAGGCAGAGTGTGTGGATCTGGCTCAGACTGTCACTTTTAGGATTATGGTTGGTTGAATATGATTGTTCCTGATGAAGTACTGCTTTTCATGTCTAGGGATTATTTTAATAGTTTGAGTGTTATTAAGAAATATTTTTATAAACAAAGCTAATGTTTTACTTGAATTATGCATTAAAAAAGAGTTACAGTGCCTTAAGCATGTTTTTACTATGTCTAGGGGTGAAGATATTTCCTAAGTAGAAAATAGCTCTGACTTTATAACTTAAGTCATAAGTAATATACAGCCTACACAGTATAAATATGCTTTATTGCTTATTACTCTTAAAGGAACATATTGTGCCCCTTAAGGAATGGCTGTCTTCACCTGTGTGTCACTACAGTTATGGAATGTATGTGTGCCTGCAAGCATCAGACCTTTCCACATGCACATATGTATAAGCAGACAGTTATGTATGTTTATTAACGCACATATACTCATGAAATAGTATGTATGGACATGTTTAGAAAGTTTGCACACTTTAATATATACATACACATGTAGTGTGATATGTTTACATGTCTATAAATTTATATGCTTAGGTATATCTATATCTTCATAAATATAGGTAGATAGAGAAGTAGAATGATAAAAAAGATGGGATGGATAAGTGAGATGATAGAGACCTACATGGGGACAGATAAACAGAAAGAGGAAGAATGACAGAGATACAGATATCGATAGAATGATATATAGAAAGTTGAGAAACAGAGAGAGACGAATGGATAGACAGATGCTTAGGTTAAGGAGACAAGGAATGAAAATGTAATTTCATTAGTACCAAGAACTCCCCGGTGAGGAATCCCTTCTACAAATATAGGTCAGCTTCTTCTCTGAAACTCATCAACAGTTGGCTACAGCAGTGGTGCAGAACTCCAGTAGGAATGAGGGCCAAAGGACAGTGCGTATTGACTTCAAAAACCACAAATTAATGTCATCTATGTTCTATTGCATTTTATTTGTTTTGTTCCAATTACATTTCAATCTGGTTCAGGCCTACTGTTAACTGTTACAGCCATGTTTGACAGCTCTGAACTAGAGGACATAGAAGTTAAATGAGTTGGTCAAAGTCACACACATACACACACACATACATGCAATGTGTATATTCGTGCATGCACGTTTGCCAGATGAGTATATGTTCACATACGCATACATCCATTGTGTGTATACATAGACTCTATATAGGGACAATATATGTGTATATATACATATATATACATTATTTATATATACATGCTATCTGTATATACATGCACATTATATATTCATGTATATACTTATAAATGTATATATATAATAGCTATCTATATACACACACATACACACGCACACACACGCACACACTCGCACTCACGTGTTTATTCCAAAACAGTCTCTGTCACCATTTGGAAACTTTCCTTAATGTCTCCCTTCCTAGTGCTGAAGTCCCTTGTGAATGACAGGAAAGTAGCATGTAACTGGAGTCTGATGAAAAAAGTAAAATCTGGTGTTGACTTTCAGAGAAGATAACTCTTTCCTTGCAATGACACACTCAGTGGTTTGATGACATAGTACTAGAGTGCTGTGTGTGTGTGTGTGTGTGTGTGTGTATGCACGTGGTAGTAGGATTAAAGGTTACTGTAATATAATGCATACAGCCCTGGACTTGGGGCCTGAAAGCAGATATCTGAAGCCTTCCTCTTATGCCTTCTTACTAGGTGCCCTTGGGAGTGACCTTTAACCTCCTTAGGCCTCAGTTTCCTCATCTGTAAAAACAGAGGAGAACAAGATGGCCTGTAAGGTCCATTCCAGTCCTAGGTCAGTGAAGACCTTAAATTCACAATGTGTCACTTCCAATTCTATACCCAGGATCCTATTCATGGCCTGCCAGAACTATAAACTCAATTCCATTTCATAAGCTTTTACCAAGTACCTAGTGCTGGACATATATCTCAGTCACTACCCAGTTCTGACCAAGGAAACCCAGCCTCCAAGCTAAGGAGATAAGAGCATAAGGCCATATGATTTTATAGATAAGACCTTTCAAGTCTGACAATTTACTCTGTATCAGCCACAAAACTACTGTCTATTTGGAAGGAAAAAAAAATGATCATTCCATGCTGGCCACCCAAAAGTGGATGGCTATTTTACACAGTTGGCTTAGGGCCAAGTGGTCATGTATGAGGAAACAATACAATCTAAACCCTCTCATTTCCATTAATGGAATACGATCTGAGGAGGTGGGACTTTTCCAGTTTTGTTGGCAAAAGCTGCATGTCATTGCTCTGTTTATTCTGGTAACCTAAGCTGGTTTACGTTGCTCCTTTGATTAGCTTGGTGAGAAAAGGGGAGAAAAAGGTCTTGTGAGGTGGAAAGACCTTTCATCCTTTCTATATTGGCCTTCCCCGTTCTATAAAATTGGCCCTTGGCCACCTCTTCTGTTCTGATGCAGCTGCTTCCTCATTTCATCCCCTAGCAAGATGTGACAACCTGGCGGCACGTTCCTCATTTATCTGGACAGCCTCTAAACCACAAGTTTGTCAGCCCTGCCCATAGGAAGGACCAGTAGGTCCAGAGGTCAGCTCTTCAAAATGTAGAGAATCCACCCCAAATGTCTACATGGACTGTTTGTGCCCGACCTGGAGTAGAACATTCTGAGCTCATCTTGGTCTGATCAGCCACCATTAGACACACTAGAACTTGACTCAAGCGTCGTGATGTCATTTTGGTCCTCTTCAAGAATGAAGGACAACATACAAGTCAGCTGCTGGGGACAAGTGGAGCTGGGCCTGAAAGGGGAATGTAAGGATGGGTCATGAGGGATAGGAGCTTGGAATGGCAGGAGTCCCCATTGCCAGCCTTCCTTTGCTCAGAGCAGCACGGTGAGGTTGAACATCTTCAAGATCTTCCATTTGATGCTGAGACCATTTTCTTTACACACAAAATGTTTTTCTCTAAGGCCTATAGGCTAAGCTGGAATGACCCTCAAATCTGAAGGGTTTGTCCAGTTGGGGCTAAAAGGGCTGGTTTGTTTTTCTTCCTTACTTTGTTACTAGTGCTATGTGTCTGGCACATAGTAAGCATGGGGGCAGGGAGTGGAGGAAGGGAGGGAAGAAGGAAGAAGGAAAAGAAGACAGATAAGTAGAGAGCAATGTAGATGATAGATTGATAGAAGAATGGATAGATAAATGCATATGGATTCCAGATACTTTGCTAAGTGCTGAGGATGCAAACACAAGCAAACAAGATGGCCCTTGCCCTCATGGGGCTGAAATCCTAATGGTGAAAGACAACATATAAAACTGATCTGGAAAAGGAATTAGCAGAGGACACATATATGTGAAAAACAACATATAAAGCCGAGCTGGAAAAGGAATTAGCAGAGGACACATATATGTTAGCATGATGTAGAAATGGTTAGGACATAGCATGGAGACTTGAATAAAGGCAAGATAAGGCAAAGGTTAACTGTTAAGGTCCTGGCACCCTAGGATCTGAGCTGAAGAGGAGGATGGGGATGGTGATTAGAGTACAAGATGCATGGTATCTACCATTTGCATTGTGTAATTAACATCTTGATAACCTTAATTCAATTAAAAAACACCTACTCTGTGCTGGGCATTCTATTACATGCATGTGAAGTTACTTGATTTTCATGCCCACCATGACCAGCAGGGAGCAGGGCAAAAGCTTACTTTCAGATGAGAATCTAGGTCTTAAAAATTTCTCCTTTAGCCAGACTGAGTCATGAATTTAAAGATTAAAGGAATTTTGGAGGCCATATAATCAAATCCTCTCATTTTACAGATTAGGTAACTTGGGCATGGAAGTCAAGTGACTTGTTCCAGATTGTTCAGGTAGTAGGTAACAGAGTGGAGATTTTCAGTGGTATATTCATTACATCCTGCCCTCAGAGTTTCCATTTTCTCCTTATGTAAAATTATATCAGAGGATGAAAGTAAAGATTAATGATATTTGGGAGTGAAGGGCAGAAGAGGAGAATTTGAGCAGAAAAAGGTCTACCCTTTCTTTTAGATCTCCAACTCTCCCCTCTTCTTCACAGATACCTCTCTTAATGAATCATACAACCTAACAAGAGATGGAGTTGACTACGAGTAAAGGAGGGAGATCATCACATGAGACCCTTTCTTAACAAGACAAGCAGTAGTGAAGACCCACAATGCCCAGCTAGCTTCAGAAACCTTAGACAAGGTTCTCTGGGGCTGTTCCAAAGAAGGAAGTTTGCATCTTTGTCAAGAAATAAGGAAGGCTTCCATCTCTACAGATAACTGCAGGTTTTCCCTAGTCAGGTAAGCCCAGCACTCTAACTTTGCTCCTGACGAGGGTCCAGGATTGGCATCCCATCATCCTTACAATTGGATAGAGGCATGACCTAAAATTGTTATTTTCCCCATGCGTGGCATAAAACATTGTCACACTTCCTGTGGAAATCAGTGTCTTCATATCAGACCCTAGATGTGCATTTCCCTCTCTCACTTAAAAATAAAAATAAACCAGAAGCATACAGATGCTTCTGAGCACCAAATGCCCATGTGGACTGTTGTCTAATATGGTAGAAGAAGATGAATTTGCAAAAATAGAAGGAAACAAACCTTCTATATCTTCCATCAATACATCTGGGGTATAAGAAAGTAACTTGTCTATAACATATAGTTATAGTGACTTGTCCAAGGTGAAGTTGGTATTAGAGGTAGCTAACAATCAAATACAGCACTACAGTATGATGACTCATGTGTGACTTAGACACTACTCACACTAAATCAGTTAATATATGAAACATGGATGCTGCGAACCTTAAAAGCTATAGAAAATCAATAAGCATCGATGAAGCGCCCACCATGTGCTGGGCACTGTACTGGGTGCTGGGGATGAAAGTGAAAAGAATGAAAGCCACTTACATAATAAAAGAGGAGATAAGTTCCCCCCATATACATATACATGTTTATCTATATATAGACACATACATATACATATGTATAGATACATACACACATACACATATGTATCTATCTATACATGTGCATATGTATAGATAGATATAAATACATACAAACATATGTATGTACCATATGTGTATATGTATATAAACAATCCCATATATGCCTATATGTGTGTATATATACACATGCATATATAGGCAATCAATCAATAAGCACTTATTGTGTATATTATCTTCTGGGCAATGTGAATAAATACAAATAATTAAATCCAAGGTAGTTGCAAAAGGAGGGTGCCTGAACTTGGAGAGATCAGGGAAGACTTCCTGCAAAAAATGCTTAAGATTCTCTTACAGAAAGAGAAGGGCTCTTTGACATACAGGTAAAGAGAAGGTTGCATTACAGACATGAAGGACAGTCATTGCAAAAGCTGAAAGTTGGGAGATGTAGTGGCATGTTTCTCGCAGGGACTATTTGACTAGATCACAGGCTGGAAGTGGGAGAGTAATGTCCAGTTAGGTTACAAAGGTAGGTTGAGGATAGTCTGTGTGGGCCAATAATTATTTTAGCAACGGTAGTAGCAGTAATGAAGAATAAATTGTTGCTAAACAAAATCACATAAAAGTTGTCTCCATTGTGGACATTTCAGTGGAAACCCAGAAGATCATGACAGAAGAGGAGATGATGACATTTATTGAATAGGATGTGTGTATGTGTGACCGCACCTTGTATATATACTTTCTGGTATATGGGAAGGCCTCCACAAAAGTAGTGCACATGGGAAAAGACAAAATGAGAGCCCAGCCTCAGAGGAGGAGGCAAAGACAAGGTCACAGATAGTATAGAAACACTATTCAGGGTAAGATAGCAAAAACAGTTTGTGGGGATAAAAAAAGAGCTGTCTAACTCTTATTCTGCATCTGCATTACTCTTTCAGGGTAAATAATCATAGACCTGGAAAGGTCAGGACACAAAACAGAAAACTGGAAGATGACACCCAGGCTGAGTAGGAAAACATAAAAAGAGCACCTAACTGTTCTTGAGGATTTTAAGTCACGTAGAGTGGATAGGCTGCATCTTCCTGCTTTTAGAATGGAACAGAGGTCAGGGCAAGAGAGAGGAGAAAGGAGAAGAAGAACACACTGTTCTCTTCCTTGGTCAGACCTCATCTGCTCTACTGTTTTCACTTATGTGAAGAAATTTTAGTAAGGATATTGATAAACTTGAGAATGTCCAAAGAGTAAGGGGCAACCAAGATCATGCCCTACGAAGGTCAGCTGAAGAAACTAATGTTGGTCACCCTGGATATGGTTCAGAATGAGTTTGTTTTCAGTCACAGGATAGATTCAATGTCTCCATGGTCCTTGCCAACTCAGAGACTGTGGTTCTGAGAAGAGGAGGTTTTAGAGATGGGCAAGACATACTAATTATCCTGAAGGACCACAATGAGGTGAAATATACATATATACGCATATGCACTTTGGCTTTGTAGACCTTATAATGTGAAATGAAATACTAATTAAAAATCCTAAGAATGATTAGGAATAGCAAGGACATGTTTTACTTTCTATTATGCCTGGTAGGAACAAATTCTCATTACAGTTATCTGCTGATTAGTCATAATCCTACAAGGGAGAATGACAACTAAAATAAACTAAATAATTTAAAACCAAATAGTTTAGGATTTTCTCTGAAATTTATTTTTAACTGAACATGATCTTGTTGGTGTATGACATTATCCAAAGTATGGCTCTTTCCGACATTCGCCATGTATTATCTGGTCTACTTCCCACATCATTCCTTGTGGCATGGAAGCTATTATGACTCCCATTTTACAAAGGAAGACACTGAGGTTCAAATGGATAATTTCTCTTTGGCCAACTAACTGTGTGTACTTATTCCAGTTCAATGTATGTATCTGTAGTCAATCAGGCAATTTCCAAGTGCAACCAAGACCTGACTTTGGACAAGAGAGCTGGGAAATTCTTCCATTTCCCCATTCTGCTTCCCAGTCCAATTCCCCACCACAATGCACTTCATGCTGAGAACAAACTGTTCTCTCAGAATTTGCCAAATGTTTCCTGGAGTAAAGGATGTCATTAAATGTTTGGGCTTAAAAAGAGGCTCTGAATTCACAGTGATCAGAGAACGTTGGGACATCCAAAGTACAGTAGGTTGTCAAAGCCAAATTTGAAAACAAGGCTTGAAAGATAAACAGAAACATGGTTGACCTCTCACTGACTTGTAATCATACTCTCCACAAAACCTGGTCCTCCGTCCTTATAGACCTAACACCACTCACCCATCTCCACTCTGCAGACGGCTTCACATCCTGCCTCCAAGAAAAGATCAAGGCTATTGGTCAAAAGTGTTTTTGTTTCCCTTATCCAGATCTTCAAATCTCTCTACGTTTCCCCACATCACCTAATTGTTTCATGGATTTCTTTGACAATTTAGTAAAGCTAATGAAACCTATCTCTATTTTTAAAGGCTAAAAATACAACACATAAGCATTTCCATGCACTTATATATCTATGTGCTCAGGTCTTCTGTAAAATAAAAGGTAAATAAAGGTAAATATAAGAACACTTAGCTTGACTGTGCCATCCTTCAACCTCTTCTTCAATATGTCTCCTACCATTCTCTGCTACCAGTCTAGCATTAATGATATTTACTTACTCCTCACCTACTCAGTATGATGCCCTCTCACTTTTCATATATTTTACATTAGATGTCTATCCCAGTGCACACCCATAAACACCTTCACTCTCAAAATGATGGAAAGTAATAAGAAATGATGTATCTGAATAATTCAGAGTACCACAAATAGACTTCCATAGTAGAATAAACACCATATGAAGGAGGAGCCAGGGAAAACAAAATACTGAATGTCTGTAGCAATCTAAGTGGAAAGTCCAGCTCCTTTTAAAGAAGAAAGAAGGAAAGAAAGAAATTACATATAATGCAATCCTAATAACCAAGTCTGATCCTGAAACAGGAAAAAGGGTCCCTTCTTCCTGCTCTTTCTTATAGATGGGGGGACTAAGGGTATGGAAAACTGCATATACCATCTAACTTTGGGTGCTTCCCTCTCCTCTTTCCCCTCTCCCTCTCTCTCCCCCTTTCTCTCTCTCTTTCTTCTCTCTCTCTCTCTCTCTCTCTCTCTCTCTCTCTCTCTCTCTCTCTCTCTCTCTCTGTCTCTCTCTCTCTCCCTCTCTCTCTCTTTCTGCCTCCCTCCTTCCCTTCCCCTATTATTTGTTACATGGGATGGCTCCCTAGGGAATAGAGAAAGGAGGAGAGATGTTTTCTGGAAGGAAGAAGATAAAGAAACAAAAAGACTTCCATAATAATTTGAATGATATAAAGCATTATTTTGCATCAATATAATGTTGGATTTTACATTCATGAACATTAAAAATAATTTGAAAATCATTGCACTTTCTGGAAAAGTACACTTCTTTGATTCATTCCCTGGTTAGCCAAGAATAACCTGATTTTTACTTTGTCAATATTAAACTTTTACAGGCACTCTCTAGAGGTGAATCTCCATTCACAATAACATATCTCATTTTCTTACTTAAACATGCTCCCTGGATAGCTCTCAAAGGCTTCCTGTTAGGTATTCATTGAGAATAAGGGAAATAAGAAATTTCCAATATGATCCTAACTCACATTCCTATACTGCCTCAATTTTGAGTTTGCAGATGTGCCCTTGGAACATTATCACAAAAACACTTAATTAAATACTGACTGTGTGCCAAACAGCATGCTAAGCACTGGAGATAAAATTTTAAGCAAACATTTCTCCATGGTTATTCAGCTGATGAGTATCAAAGGTAGGATTTGAACTCAAGTCTTTTCATCCATGCCAGGCACTCGATTCTCGATGCCAAGCTGTTTTTTTATATAAATGATGGGAGAAAAAAAATGACTGGGGAAGCTTTTCTTTTTTGTGGCCTTGATGCCCTACACCATTTAAAAGCAAAATTACTTCTTGCATCATTCCTACCTGTCTTTCCGTGAGATCCAAGTTCACTGCAATCTCATATCTCCTCAGCCGGGTCAGGTAGTTATGATGAGCAAATTCTGCCTCGAGTTCCCGGATCTGCTCCTTGGTGAAGGCTGTCCTTTCCTTCCTGGGCTTACTATTTACTTCTGACTTGTAATTTCCTTCCTGGGAGTCTGAAAGTCAGAGCAGATTACATGCGATGTCATTAAACTATTAAATTAATGAAGGCATCTGCTCACCCATCTTCATTCTTGCTATTGGAATAAAAAAATAAGATTGGTTGCAGAGTCAGTGATTGCCTATTCTAGACTATCAATGACCTCTTAACCAATGAAGATGAACAAACATTATATACAAAAAGAGAATAAAAACTCCTGGCAAGACTCAGAGTATCCATAACCGTCACATCTCCAAACATGAATGGGAAGTATTGACCTAGAGCCTTGCTTCAACTCCAAATAACCTCTATTACCAGCCAAATAGCCTTGAGAAAATAGTCTAGCTATAAGGAACAGGTATCCCCCACAAAAAACATTGATCCCAATTAAGTTTCACAAATGTAAAAAATGAAAGACAGTGAATGTCAGTGTGACTTCTTCATGAGTTTAGAGGTAAAATCATGTGGGAAGGAAGGTAGAAAAGCACAAAAAGATGCCTTCTGAATGTGGCAGAATGCTGGGGGAAAGGGGTAGAATTTCTTAAAAGCTCACAGACTCTCAAATGACAAAAAACTAATATTTCTTTTTAGGAAAACTAAAGAAGTTACTTTCTGAACATAATTGCAAAGCGATGAAAGAAAGAATCTTTTTATAAGGTCTTTTAAACTAAGGCTTAGGGACAGCTAGGTTTTGCAGTGGATAGGGCTTTGGCTTAGGAATCAGGAAGACTCATCTTCGTGAGTTCAAATCTAGCCTCAAACACTTACTAGCTGTGTGATGGTCAGAATTTATAGTCTTGGACTCAAAGATTATTATAGATGATGACTACAGCCATGAAATTGAAAGACATTTGCTTCGTGCAAGGAAAGCTATAGAAAATCTGGACCACCTACTAAAAAGCAGAGATATCACCTTACCAACAAATGTCTGTATAGTTAAAGCTATGGTTTTTCCATTAGCGATTCCTGACGGTGAGAGTTGGACTCTAAGGAAAGTTGAGTGCTACAGAATCGATGCTTTCAAATTGTATTGGTGGAGAAGACTTTTGAGAGTCCCTTGGACAGCAAGGTGATCAGTCGAAATGCAAACAAATTAATTCAGGCTATTCATTGGAAGGACAAATACCAAAGCTGAAGTTTAAATACTCTCGCCACATAATGAAAAGATGGGGCTCATAGGAAAAAACCCTGATGTTGGGAAGTATTGAAGGCAAAACAAAAAGGGGATGGCAGAGGATGCAATGGATAGATGGTGTCAGGGAGACAATGAACATGAGCTTGGAAAGATTTTGAGGGACAGTTGAGGTACAGAAAGACCTGGTGTGCTATGATCCTATGGAATCACAAAGAGTTGAACACAACTGAACTATTGAGGGACAACAAGGAAACCAAGGCTTAAAGGTCAGTTCTGTTGAGCAGAAGGGAACCTTTCTTCCTAAAAGGCCCAAAATTAATTTCCTTGGTTTTGTTTGTTTGTTTTGGTTTGGCTTTGTCATTTCATTGTATATGAAATTCCTAGTGGGCAAACTCCCTCCACCAATGTAGATTAGCAGTTACTTTGCAATCTATATTCCTTGAGAGTTGCACTGAGTGAGTAAGACATTCGCCTAGAGTTAAACAGACAGTATATATCAGAAGCAATATTAGAACCTAGGTCTTATTCCTGACACTGCAACCACCTCAGAGAGGCAGTGTT
Source organism: Notamacropus eugenii (assembly GCF_028372415.1). NCBI lineage: Eukaryota > Metazoa > Chordata > Mammalia > Diprotodontia > Macropodidae > Notamacropus > Notamacropus eugenii. Next base: position 8,734,773 of record NC_092874.1, read on the forward strand.
GTGTCTTGGATAAACCATAGGAGTCAGAGTCTAGGTGACATGCATTTGATATACCGTCTGTGTGACATGTGGTGAGTCACTTCACCTTCCTAGGGTGAAATTTCCTCACCCGTGAAATGAAGAGATAAGAAGTGATAACTTCTAAGGTCCCTTGTAAAACTAAATCTACAATTCCATGATCTCCATTCACTATGTCATACTTAGAGTATTTTTTAATCCTTCTGTCATGTGAGTGACAGTGTCAGGTTCATGTATAAAGGACAACTTTTTAACATTCAGAAAGACCATTATTCAAATAGATAATAATTCATATCAGAACATGTTCCTCCAAAATACCCATATAACTAATCATCCAGATAACTGCCTCATTTTACCACCTGTGTATACACTTGCATTCAATGCCAGGATTTAAGAATGATATGAAATGGTGTTTTTTTCTGATCACATATGATTACATTTGACAGAAGAATTATGATGTTTTCTTATGGGGTACAAAACTGAGGGCTATTTATAAACATTCATTTCCTTTTTGCCATGACCAAAGAATTCATTGAGTAGTGGCCAACCTATTATTTATGAGCTTTTCCACAGTTAGGCAGTCCTCTGGACAATAAAGTCAGTCTGTTAATAGAATTATAGTTGATGCCCTATTTCCCCAAACGCCTTGTCTTCATTTTGTCTTAATTATCTATACGTTTATTCAGTATGCCCATGTAGTTCCTGCATTGAGGGACGGGATGGATGGATTTCTGTATTTTTCTCCATGGGGCCCAGTACAATGCCTCAAACAGAGCAGCCACTTCAGTGTTTATTTGTTGATTGATTTTTCATTGCATTTACAATGCCAAGCACAGTATCTGCCGCATCATAAGCATTTAATAAATGTTTTCAAACTGATTGACTGATGAAAAGTTTTTTTTTTCCTTCCAAATGACTTATTTTCAGTCCAAAGATGCTGAAATACTTGGAATACATGTAGAAGAAATCCAAAGTATTTTGGATATGCTTTCCTTCCCCCTGCCAACGTACAGACTGATGGGAGCCATCATGAAATGACTAGGGGCTACTAGCCCACAATGGCACCCTCTAAAAGTGAAACTCCTGCACTAGGTCATGGTTATGTCAATAACTCTGACTCATGATTAACGGGATCTGAAGCTGACCCATTGTGATGCTTTCCGTGACCAGCAAGAGCAAGTCAGTTTTCATCAATATCCTGGCCCATCAGCCACTCTAACAGACCACAGAATGTGTTTTCCTGATGGGTATGTGGGCTATATCCAGCATTCCTTATAAATCACTAACTGCAGTTCTAGGCTCATCACTCACACCTATGCTGATGGGCTCCGTGCTTTGGCAGAGTCCAGTCAACTGTAATCATCTAGAGAAGTAGTGGCTACAGGTCATGTGCCTGCTGATTGGTATTTTCTACCCCATGGGTGAGACTCATTCCCATTATGTAAAAGCTGAACTTGGAAGGGGTGGGGAGAGAGAGAGAGGCCAGATCCAGATAACATCAAGACATCTAGTATCCTCCAGATGTTGATCTATGTTATTATTAGACAATGATAAACATTCAGGTATCTCAGAACAGCCAGATGTTCTGACATAATGTAGGCAAAACTCCCCAGTGAGTGGCTGCATTGTTCACTTTTCAGCTGGAATCTTGGGATCTTGTAGGATCTATCATAGCTCATATTCATGCTCAGAAAATGCACCTCTCACACTAGGCTCCCAGCATGTACACTCTGATGCCAAACTGGACGAAAGCCCTGTCCCCAGGCTCTGGGTCACTTTTCTTTGATGGGGCAAAACCCTGCTCCTTGCGTGTAAAACAAATGTGGACTCAAGTCAGAGCGAAGCTATTTTTTTTCATAAGCAATCTGATGTGAATGATTCATAGTTTGCCTATTTCCTTATGTAAGCATGAATGAATGAATTCACATTAGGGGAAGCGTGTTAACTTGTGTTTATTTTCATTTCTTTGAAATTTACATCCTTTAACTCTTTGTGATATTCACAGCTTCCAGAAAAGTGGCTAAATGGCTGTGTGTGCATGTGTAAATATAGAAAGACACAATAGCATCCATGCCCATAGCAATTAAGCTTGTGCATGGATCAGATTCAACACCCAATGGAAGGCTATCTCAAATTCCTTACCAACATGACAAGCTTAAATCTCATAGCCACTTACCGAATTTTCTTTCCAAACACAAGCTGTCCAAAAATTACTGCCCCAAATGTAGTCATTTCCATAGTGGTCATTCAAGTTTAGGGTAATTACTTATGGGAAGACTAAATTGTAAATAATATAACAAAGACGGAATCCCCACCCCCTTTCAGCTGTATCAGCAAAGGAAAACAAGATCTTGAAAAAACAGCAGATATACCAGATGTGTCAATTACTAACCCCTAAGAATATTTCCTTTTTTTTTTAAAACTTGCTCTCTAGGCTTTTTATCGTAGTTAAAGTTAAAAAAAAACTTTCCCCCTTTTCTTTCCCATTAAACACAAGCTCCCTGGAATAGTGTTTTTTGGACTTGTAACGTCCATAAACTTGGGTTGTTTTAATTTCCAAAGTCATAAATCTTTTTCTTTCTTTCTTTTTCTTTTTGGAATGTTTCTTTTTAACAGTCTCTAAAGGATAAAGACTGGGAGATCCCATCTCTTTCTGACCTTAAGGTCTTTGTTCATATCACCTGACTAGCTTTTCTTTGGTGGAAAATGGGTGGGAGAGTTGGAAGAGGCTTTTGGCAGATTTGAAATCAGCGTCCATCTGTTTCCCAGCTGTTTCAACTGAGGCAAAAATCTCTCAGTTTTCTTCCACTACCCATATCCTATGCCAAATGGTAGGTGTTGAGGGGGGAATTTAGAAATTGCATCCCTTCTTTCTGCCTCTCAGCCTCAAACAAAATATCACCATCTGGCACAACGCATTACAATGTAAAAGGTCACATTCTGAGTATTCTCACTTGTAGACCTTCGTGTGCACATTTAAGAAAGAGCATGTGAACACAAGTGTACACAAGTGTTCCTTCACACATATACAAAGAACTCTCTTTCTCTCATACACATACACACACACACACACACACACACACACACACACACACACACACATGCACATCTGAATCGCTCACTTTTCCTTAAAGAAATGTTGACTTATGGGTTCAGGTACTGGTTGGCTGTCCTTGTTCCATAACCTTTGGCTTGCTGGGACTATGCTAATGGAAGAAGTCTGTGTTACTTCCGTCAAGGATACAAATTGCTCTCCAAGGATCAGTTCTGTCTAGCTTTTAGAACTTCTCCACATGTGACTTTTTATTTCACCCAGGGCAAGGCAGTGCCAAAAGATAATAATGTTTTATTAGAGGCCAATGAGACAAGGGCTCTCTGTTCATGAGCAACATGGTATGTTTTTAAGTCAAATAGTATCACTAAAGCAGGACTGACTGATATCATAACACAAAACTAAATCTATTAACTTGCTTCCCTTTAGTTAGTACAGTTGTATGTGCACACTAACATTATAATGAACCACAGGGAAATATGACCAAAATGATCAACGTTTAGATTTAAAAGAACACAGGAACACAAAGGTCAATGATATTTTTCCCTTATGAGATTTCTTGTGTCTACTTTTTATTGGTTACTGAAAAGACAGATGTAGCACCATCTTATATGTAGCATTGCTGAGTTGCTTCAAAACAAAGTATCCAGAGGAAGAAGTATAGGGCTTGGTATGTTGAATGGCAAGACACACTGAATATAACTGGGCCAAATGGGTCCTTCCCAATGTTTTGAGTTGACAGAATGATCTCCAGTACCTCTCATGAAGGTGGTCTTGGAGATTCATGGCAAGAAGAGGATGGAAGACACTAGCAGAATAAGAGGTCATGTAGAATTCACTTGAAGGTGGCAAACTGCAACAGTAATCCTCTTCAAAAGATTCATAGGTCCATGAAGATACTGAAGAGCTTGATTCTAATAAGGTGCTTTACATCTGAAAAGGGAACCTTGGAAGAATTGTTTATTGGTTCAATACTTAAATCCCTCTACTTCGTATCTCATGGAGAAACAGTGATAGCCATGAGTGCTTGAAGGCTATGAAAAAGGAAGACAAGTTTCAGAGAATTCCTTGTTGCTTTGAAGGGCATTCGATAAGGGGTACAGGGAGGGGAACTGGGTTTCCTTTGGAATGAATTGCCTGGCTAAGTTCAGAAAGGCTCAAGCCCAACCTAGCTACAAAGAAGGGATTAAGGAAGAGGAGAGGGAGGGCAGAGATCAGAACAATTCACAAAGATGAGTGGCAAAGGTGAAACAATCTGTTTCTGTGTAACAAGGGCTTCATAGCAACAAAAACCCAGATCTTTGAGAACCAAGATGGACTTAGATTAGCAAATTTTCTCTCTCTCTCTCTCTCTCTCTCTCTCTCTCTCTCTCTCTCTCTCTCTCTCTCTCTCTCTCTCTCTCTCTATCTCTCTCTCTCTCCCTCCCTCCCTCCCTCCCTCTGTCACACACACACAAATTGGTTTCATGATCAAGAACCTTGTGGTAGCTCAAAATAATCATTCTGAAAGTCATAATTGACTTTCCTGGAATATTGATGTAAAATAATGTCAACTGAGACTTTTGGTAGCACATTTTTAATCTTTTTTTTGTAACACATTTTTGATACCAACTTATCTAAGAGTTATGTGCAAAAACTGGACTAACTCAAAACTATGTTAGGTTCCTTATCCTTATATTTAGCTTCTGAAAAATCCCAGATATTTACTACGGTTTTACAAAAAAAATTTCTGTGAATTTTCACAAACTCTATATAGTACAGCCAAAATTAGTGAGGCTTTTATTGTGAAGGTGGACTTTAACACAGAATTTTAGAGTTAGAAGGAAGCAACCCTTTCACAAAACACTTTGGGAACTTCACGGTTTAAGAAGTAAAGCGGGGTTTTCTTAACCTCTTTTGTGGCATGGGAGTTTGGCGAGGCCTATGGACTCCTTTGGCAGTCTAATTCAGCCTATGGATCCCTTCTCAAATTAATGTTTTTTTAACTGCAGGAAATAAAATACAAAGGATTACAAAGGAAATCAATGGTTATTGAAAATGAAGATGCAATTTGTTCACCATCCCAGTTCATGGACCCCCCCCCCCCATAATCTGACCTTGGATATCTTTGGAGTTCACATGCCCCAGGTTAAGACCCAGGTTAAAAGTTAAAGATGATTTCCTGAAATACTAAGGCAAATCCAGGGGCCAAAGTCTCAGCTCTAACAAACTAGCAGCATTGGACAAGGGGATTTCATTTCTTCATCAATTGAAATTCCTCTCTGTTTAGCTTGCTCCTGAAGTGACATGAGTACTGTATTTAGTGAGCATGATGTCAAAGTCCTTATGTGTATACTGAGACCAACTTCTGACATTTCCCAGAAATTATACTATGTGAAGGAATGATGCAAAGATGAGAGTAGGTGAAGGAAGATACGTGGTTAAAAATTAGTTTTGGTGGTGAAGAAGCATTTTTGAGGATGAAAAACAAGAATCTGGAAATTACTGCTTTCCATAAAGACAAAAATATAAAGAAATAAAATAGAAATGTTTAGGGAAAAGTGCCCAAGAAATTTAGAATATGAATATGAACTCAAAACAAGGGTTACCACTCAAGCATTGCAGAGTCAAAGCGTATGCTCTTCAATAAAGGGCCTTTACCCAAATGAAAATCATGTGAGCAGTCTGGAAATGTGCTCAGCAGCAGTGGACACTGGGATTAAGAGAGGCTCCAAAATTAGATAGGTTTTGCCCTTTGGATTCAAGAGTGCATGCCTCTTCAGTGATGGGATTGTTGTGGTCCATTGTGCTCCATCAGAACTTGGCAAACATTCCTTAACAACTCATCCTTAACAACTGTAGCACGGGCTGGATCTAGTTACAGGTCTGAGGGGACCCCAAGAGACTCTAACACTGGACCGAGAATCTTCTCCCTACTCCCCCTCCCCAACAAGATATTCTTTAAAGATTTACACTGAAAGGAAACTCTCTGACTTGTTCCATGCTGCCTAGAATGCTCTCTTGATGCAAATCTAACTCAGTTTTCCGGGTTTCCTTCAAGATTTAGCTCAAATCCCACCTTTCATAAGAGATCTTTCCTAGTTCTTATTTGTCCTCCCTTCCAACTAGTACCTTCTTATTCTAAACACTTCTCTTCTCCTCCCCTCCCTTCCTTCCCCTCTCTCTCCACAAAATCTTCTATATCCATAGTTATATACAGGTTATCTCCCTGATTATCATGTTAGCCTCCTGAGGGCAGGGGTGTTTTTGCCTTTCTTTGTGTCTTTATGGCTTGACACACAATCTAATCCATAGTATGCATTTAGTAACTTCCCGTTGACTTACACAATTGAAAGCCACTTCACTTTTTCATAGGAATGACGGATGTTTTATTTTGCATCAAACTAAGCCTAATTTCTCTGCAGCTTTTATCAATGGCAGATAATTCTGTCCTTGAGATTGATCAACTAATCAGTAAACCAACCAACATTTATTAAGCACCTACTATATGCCAGACACAGTGCTAAGCAGAACAAATCTAATCCCTTCTGTGCATAATAGTGCTGCAAGTCAGTGGACATCACTCTCATGCCCATATTCCTTTTCTTTTTCCAGAATAAATCCCCACTCCTCAGCTCTTTCAATTGTTTCTTGCATGGGATGATCTCAAGTTCCTTCACCATCCTGGATGCCCCTTTCTTGATACAATTCTGCCTGTCAGTGTCCTTACCAAAGAGTACATTCTTCTCAAAGTGGTTTGACAAAGGCAGAATATGGCAGTATTATCAATTCCCTAGTCCTGGACTCACTTAGCTTTATGGGTATGCTAAGTCTACTTTTTCCAGAAAAGCTGCTATCTAGATATGACTACCCCATCCATACTTCGGGAATTGATAGACTCCAAATGTAGCACTTTACATTCATTTCTATTCAACTTTGCATATTCAGCTTAATTCTGTGTTGCATTCTGTTGAAGTCTTTTGGAATCCTGACTCTGTCATTCAGTATCTTAGATATCTTTCCCTCTCAGCTGTGTGTCAGGCACAAAATTGATAAACATTTCATCTATGCCTCTATCCATCCAAGTCACTGACTGACAATAGGGGGAAAGGAAAAGGGGAAGGGAAAAGGAGAGAGGAAGAGAGGGAAAGAGAAAGAGGAAAGGAAGCATCAAGTATAGATGCCTAAGATCATTTCCACTGGAGACTCCCTCCAAGATCACATCAAACTATTAATGACTATTCGTTTGGTCTGACCCTTCACTCAGGTCCAACTCCCCCTAATTTTACTTTCACTTAACCCACATTTCTCCTCCTCTCTAAGAGAGTAAAAGGAAGAGGTAGAGGTGGAGAGAGAGAGAGAGAGAGAGAGAGAGAGAGAGAGAGAGAGAGAGAGAGAGAGAGAGAGAGAGAGAGAGAGAGGAGAGAGAGAGAGAGGAGAGAGAGAGAGAGAGAGAGAGAGAGAGAGAGAGAGAGAGAGAGAGAAGAAGAAGAAGAAGAAGAAGAAGAAGAAGAAGAAGAGAAGAAGAAGAAGAAGAAGAAGAAGAAGAAGGAGAAGAAGAAGAAGAAGGAGAGCAGAAAAACTCTACCTTCAATATTCCCTGTTCTAAAAAAAAATGAGTAATCCTGTCCATGAAGCATATATACTGAGTCTATCATAACCAGCCCCTACTGAAGCCTGTTACTTAGTTCAGTCTTAGCCTCAAAATACCCTTTCCCATGTTGGATTATTGGATTATTCTATCTCCAAGAGTTTTCTTATCCCAGGCTTCTAAGTGCATTTCAGTTAAGGGTATCCACTCTTTTGCTCTAATTCTGAACAAACATGACTCCCAAATCCTTTCCTGTGGAGGCAGATGAGTTGGTCCTGGATATTTCAAGACTTATAAACAAGAAGGACAATGTAGGTATCGTCTACCATATCATAACTACATAGTACACATGAAAAAAATGTTTAGGGGTAGGTGGCTAGGAGCTAATTTACTCAAATAGATAGTTGGTCGGGATTGTATTGTTGCTTTCACAGCACGCTGGGTGAATAATGCAACAAAAACACACTGTTTGGGACCCATCGTGCTAGGAAGCTGTGATTCCCCTAAATCATAGTTCCAGCTGCTTTCTTGTATGACTTATTCCACTAGAGTCCTTTAAAGCATCCTATGGTGGGCAAGTGATCTTTGGCCTTCAAAGACCATGCCAGTGCAAAACAAGCCACAAATGATTGTAAAGTTTTGCACCGAACTCCAGTGAAGATCTGCGTCCTTGTCATTTGAGGGCCAGCTTAGCTAAAGCCAGGGAAGAAGGCTGAGCATGAGGGGATGAATTTATGTGTTTGATTTTTTTTCTTCATTTTCAGGGACTTATGAAGACTAATTCTTAAGGTACAGAGAGATCGAAGTCAGCATCATGGAAGGAATGCACAATCTGCTAAAATCACTGATTCCTAACAACTGAACTAAGTTTGGGAGAATCAAACTTCATCTAGGATAACAGGTACAAAAAAATTAATTAGATTTTATTTTTTATTTGACATGATTCTATCATCAGAGAATCAGAGAATATTAAACCTGGAAGGAAACTCGGAAGTCTTCTGGTCTAATCTCATTTTAAAGATGATCATGCTGAGGTCAACAGATTGGAATATGTTTCCCAGCTAGCTAGGCATATATCTTGACTCTCAGGTAGAAGTGTCATTCCAGAATCATGAACATTAGTTCTGAAATTAATAAGGAGGTTTTTTTTTTTTCTCATTACATGTCAATCAATCCATTAATCAAACAACAAACATTTATTAAGTTCTTGTCATGGGATGGGCACTATGCTAAATGTTGGGGAAACAAAGAAAAGGAAAAAATCTACTCTCAAGAAGTTCATGTTTCAGTAGGGAGATTCATCCTCATCAAAAATTCATAAGAAATAAAAAGTAAAGCAACGCTGTCATAGTGTCATCACCTGTTTGCAAGTGTAAATAGGCCAAGGACTACAAAAACAATTGTTTCATTTACTAAACTTTGAAAAAAAAAAAACAAAACCCTAAATTGAGGAAAAACCAGTAATTGAAACAACGGTCCAGGTCTCATTTCTTGAAAACAATCCATTTGGTGGAATCAAGAGTGAAATGCTAGAACAAGTGTATGAGAGTTGGACATTGAAATGCAGGACACTGTATAAGGTCTGGTCAGTGTAAGTTTAAACATTGACTAGAAAATTTTATTACACTCTAAAAACTGATGATCCCCCCTTCCAATAAATTTACTGTTGATCCTGGCATATCAAAGGCCAAAGTTGACAATTTAATTTTATTTTCCAATGAAATTATTGAAGTGACATTTTACAAGGTCCAGTGGGAGCCATGGTTGACTTTGGTTTCCTATGAAAGTTTTACTGGGAAATTTGACAAAACTTACCCAACCTGGCAAAACCCAAAAACTGGCTGTACTTAGAGAGTTTTTCAATTGAGTCCTGGCAGCCTGTGTTGGAGATTTAAGTAAACATGAGTCACATACTACAAAAAAGGAAGACCATCAGAATGGCTAACTCATATCCATCAGAGGGGAGAAATTAAGTCAACAGATTCTTATGGGTTAGTCCTCCTCTGCCAGGAACTCCTCATGGCGTTAAAGTGACCCTGACTACTTAAAGATCATGCCAAGGGAATTTTCTCTTAGTAGGGCTTTAGTAGAAGACTTTGAGGATGGGCCTGGTAATGGAGTGCCACTAAGGAAAGCCTTGCTCAGAGCCAGAGGCACATTTCATATTACAGCGTACAAAATAACAAGCTGCAAATGAATATGTGACCTAAATATATAATACACACACTATAAACACACATACACATATATATATACATACATATACACACATACATACATAAATAAATATTATATATGTATATGCTTATAAAATACTCACACACACACACACACACAATGGTGGAAAGAGGAAAAATCTTCACCAGAAAAGATAAAATATGTCATTTTAATTTGTAAAATTAGCAAAATTTTATATGATCAGAATCCATACCATCCATGATCAACTCATATCTGGAGACACATTTTAATACTAGAGACTAAAGACAATCAGAAACATTATAAGGATCACCTGTCAATATCTACTATCAATCAATCATGAGCATGTTGTGCTCATGTGACCAGAAAATATAAAGTGAGAGAAAAATTTCTAGATACTTCTAGCCACTGAGCCACCTAGCTGCTTAATAGGTGAAAGAAACAGACAAAACATCCCAAAAGTCTTTGTGTCACTTTCTATTTTAATAGCTAAAAACTTTAATAGTTTTAAGTGTTAATAGCTTAAAAGGCAATAAGATTTTGGGGACATCTAATACATGGAACTGACACTAGTATCTAGGAATAAGAGCCGTTCTCCAATAGATCTGTGGCCAAAGGAAATAAATAAACAGTGTCACAAGAAGAAATGTAACATCACACTATGGCTAACTATGGATGATTTAGCTATCCTCAGTGATACAATGATCCAAGAAAATTCTAAGGGAGTTATCATGGAAAATGTTATCCAATTCCAAAAAAGAGTTGATGGTGTCTGAATGTCTATTGAAACATACTATTTTGCCCATTATTTATTTCTTTTGGTCTGTATCTCCTTTAAAAGCATGTTTAATATGGAAATATGTTTTACGTGATTGCACATATATAACCTACATCAAGCTGTTTACCATCTTGGGGGGGTCAGAAAATTTAGAACTCATTTTATTAAATGATGTTAAATTTTCCTTTATATGTTAATTGGAAAAAAAATAAAATTATTAAATAGAAGAGAGGTAAATCATAAACATCCATAAGAGAAAATATTCCAAATTACTAATAATAAGTAAACTAGAAATTAAAACAATACTGAGGTTTCACTTCATATCTATCAACAGTCAGAAATGAAAATGACTCAATCAGTATTGACGAGCCAATGGGAAGACAGACACACCGATACACTTGATGGTAGTCATACAATCCAAACATTCTGTGGACTATTTGGGAATTATGTAAGAAAAGTTATTGAACTATTCATACCCTTTGAGCCATTACTACCACTATTGATCATAAAACCACAGGAAATAAATAACATAAAATAATGTCCTCCATGTAAGATAACCACAGCTATGTTTTTTTGCTGTAGTTAAAAATAAAACAACAGGAAACCAATTATGGCATATTAATGTAATGGAATATGGTTGTTTATAAAGGGAAAAAAGTAAATTTTGGGAATTCAAAGAAACCTGGGAAGACTTATGGAACAATAATACCTAATTGACAAAAGTAGAAGTAGAACAGTGTGAACAGTGACCTCAATCCCTTAACTAATAAATAATAGTAAAAAGCTATCAAAATTTGATGAATTGCAATGAGCAATTTGCAGAATTGATATGAAAATAGCCTTTTATTTCTTCTCAAAAGAGAGACAGGCAAAATGGCTGTGGCATGTGAGAGCTGCTGTGACAGCTGGATATATGTGTTTTTTCTTTGCTTTTATTTTGTTACAAGAGTTGAACAGAAAGGGAGGTCTCAAGGACATATGATGAATATATAAAAACAATAGGCAACTTTCTCTTTTTCTTTTTAAGATGCTAGATTGGGAGCCAAAAGAGCTTTCTTCAAGTTGCAGTACTGGTTCAAATGTCAATTGTCACTTGCTACTTGTGCAAGCCCCTTCTTTTCTCAGGATCTTGGTTTCCTACTCTGCAAAATAAGGGAGATTGGGCAATCTATATTTGGAGGTCCCTCATAGCTCTCAATGTAGGTTCCTCTGCTAATTTGTCCCAAGGACTCAGCTCTGGTGTGTGTTCACATACACAATAGTCACAGCGTCTGTGTTGCCAGATGGTGGATATATAACTTCAGAAATGATGAGTATTTTGCCATCACCGGACTTTGTTAAGATCATCATGTGTGTCAAAGGACAACAAACATTTTTGTTGGGTTTGACACGTTTGGAGTTCTAGACCAGGTAACCCTCATGGTAAATGGGATAAATAACCTTTTCAAACACAGCTTTCTCCAACATGCTAGTATCTAATAAAAAGTTGTTTTCCTCAAGCTGCAAAGAGGTCTGCTTTGCAAAGTAGAAATCTCACATTCCATGAACCAAAATCAAGGCTACAACTTAATGTAAAATCATAGATTGGAGCTGGAAGTAATCTTGAAGGTCACTCCCTTAATCTTATGGATGAGAATGCTAAAACAAAGCAGGTTCAGTGTTATGCCTCAGTCACACCACACAGAAGGAAGATGGCCTTTGCACATAGCTCCCAATTGGCAACACAGCCTCCTGAATGTTCACTATATACGCCATAGTATGTATGGAGACCTAATTAGCACTTCACTCACAAAACGTGTGCATGCAGTCACCCACATTTGAGGATGTAGGCTTGACCAGGCTAAGTTCTCTTATTTCTTTCTTTGCAAATCAGTCCCCCCCTCCCCATCATCCTTGTAAACATTCAGTTGTGCTGGTCACATTGACTCAGTTTCTACTCATTCACCTGATGATGATGCCCCTCAGACTGAACCCTGAGATATACCTGGAAGCAAGAAGATGCTTGTGTTTCCTCACGGATCCTGCCGCTAGGATTTGTTCAAGCACATACAGAAAAGGTTTGCTGTGCTCATGTACTCCCCCTTGGTTCGTAGCCAAACACTATCTCTCTCTGTTTCAAAAACGGATGGGCTTTTTAAGCTTTTATGCAATAGTTTCATTCCCATTTGGGCTCTGGAGCAGTGTTGCTAAAGACTACTCATAAATAAGGGTGTAAAGTGTTTTCCCTCATGTCATTAAATGGAATGACTTGCTTTTGGAGTCCATCAAATAGAAAAAAGTGTCAACATTTTAAAAGTGAAACCTACCATTTGCTATTTATACCATACACTGGCCTGTTTGTACCCAGGCAAGATGAGAGGGAAAAGAATAGAATAGATATTTAGAAGGTGAGAAAGAGAAAGAAATGTGAGGAAAAGAGGTGAGAGAGAAACAAAGAGATGGAAGGGAGAGGAGAAGAAAAGAGAGGAGAGGGAAGGGGAAAAGAGGGGAGGGAAGGAGATAATGAGTTTTGCAGAATAATTAATGAAGGACCAACTTTGGAGTCATGAAAACATGGGTTCAAGCCCTGCCTCTGACACATATATCGAACTGTCACAGCAGCTCTTTGTGACACCTGCCTCTGACCCTTTCAAAGCCCCAGGTAACTCTCTAAAATTTGATTACAGTGGGTTGCTCACTGACATCCCCAGAGGGCACAGGCCCATAGAAGAGATTACAGATCTTGGGTGTCTTTTGAGTACACTGATGATTTTCCCCAGTCAATTGTGAGCTCCTTGAAGGTAGGGAATGTTTGCTTTTCTTTTTGTACTCCAACTAACTTACAGGTGGTGCTTCATATTAAATTGAGTCCCCCACCCTGATGGAATCATCGATATTGAACAATGAAGAAAAATGACAGAGCTGAAGATAGATGCAAAAGGAGATACAAAAGGCATCTGCTCCACTCCATCCTCCACACGTGAGGAAACTAAGAACCAGGGTGATCAACTCATATCTGGAGACACATTTTAATACTCAAGACTAAAGAAAATCAGAAGCCTTATAAGGATCACCTGTCAATATCTACCATCAATCAATCAATCAGCATTTACTAAAAGACCTTACTATGCACAGGGCACTGTGCCACATGCCAGCGAAACAGAAAAAAAGCTAAAATAGCCTCTGATTTCAAGGGGTATACATTCTAATGGGGGA